>NC_052016.1:89644067-90244067 GCF_015832195.1 Motacilla alba alba
ATTTTTCAGCTATTTGCCCTACCTCAACAGAGCACATAAAATGTCAAAATCCAAAATCTTTATCTGGCACATAAAAATATTAGCTGCACAAACCAACTGAATTTATTAATAAAACTTCCTGCAGAAATAGATTTGTATTCATTCAGCAGAATAAATCTAAACCACACCAGACTAAACTAAAAGAAGCCTTCCAAGCAATTCAGATTCTACATTACTGAAGTTCCATCTCCTGTTAGTTTTGTAGTGGCATTATTTTAGTTGCTTAAATCAGCTCATAAAACAGACTGTGCCTGCTTCATCGTGGTTTCGGGGTGTTGTCAGTAGCAAAACAATCTGATTTGTCACCACTCTCCCCAGGGAATTGCCCTGCAGCAGAGTCCTGCTGCTTGCCTCCCAGAAGCAAAATGGGGAGGCATTTTCCCTGTGGGCATCTCAGCTAAAATCACACCACAGGTGCCAAAAGCATCACTTAGATTAACCAGATTGACAGATCCTGATTAATTGCACCATGGGGGATGATGGAAAGCACCAGTGATATGTGACACACAGAATACCACAAGAATTTTACATTCAAGTCATGAAACAAAAAATCTTAACACTACACCTACCCATGTCACCACAGCTGAAAGAGCACTAAGTAGTCTCACCTGAATTGTTTGTGATTGTTTTGCCCTGAGCACAACCAGTTTAATTGCAAAGTTAAATCCTATTAATAACCTGCAGCCTGAGGTGATAATGAGATTTTTTGTTGGGAAATGCTTTGAAGGCTCTTTGTAGTCAAAAAACCAATGCTGTATAAGTAATGCCCTCAGAGATTAATTTATCTTAATTATACACTTAGTTTAGCTTCTGGACATTTGATTCTTTTCTAGCATGTCAGAAACCTTCATCGACCTCAGCTGGAGATTTAGCTGTTGGAGTGCATCTGAATTCCAAAAATACTTTAGCTGCACCTGTATTTATGACCAATGTATTTATGTATTGATTACAAACCTGTTTCATTCTACAGCTGGCTCTAAATATGTCAGGAGGTAAACTGAGTAGAGATTTTAGCTGAAATCAATTCATCCACCTACTCTAGAACTTTCATTCTCTCTTTATATTTACAGCCGAGAAACAGCATTTTTTTCTCCTCTAGGGCAGTTTTTCTGCTCCTATTGTAATGCGCTGAAATTCCATTGAAACCCACTCAGGGTTGGCTGCTATTATGTGTACTGATAACATACTGAACCATTTCTTGAGGATAACATCATCCTGGAAGTGCACAGTTCCTCTCTCTACCATAAGAATTAGTTTCAAATTAGTTCTCTAGTAAAGTTCTTAATGTCCATTATGCTCTGACATCCAAGATCTGCAAAAATGCCATTGAGCCTCTGATGAGTGGTAGATTTTGTTCACTCAATTCAGACATTCTCAAACCTCAGTGTTTGAACCAAATGAGCCAATTTACTATGTCACCACAGAAGTGCCTAACCAGGCTGTTTGAATAAGCTGGAGGGGAAGCAAAAGCATGGTTTTGATGTGCCATTCATGAAAGTAGTTGGTATGTTCATAATGAAGAACAAATTGTGCTGTAAAGGTCAAGAGATCTTCCTTCTGATAAATGAAGACTTCAGTATTTAAAAGAAGTAGGCTTTAACTTTTTAAAATTTGATTAAATCCAAATAAACGGCAAAATATGTAAAAACAAAGTCTTTTATTCTCAGTCAATATGTGGAGATACAATGATCATCAAAGTTACTTACAAATGTACAGCTTCATGATCTCCTGAACTCAAGTTTTTCTGGATCCAGTGGTTTGTATGGCAAACAGTTAGATGAGCTGCCAGTTTAACTACTCTATCCGTATCTCCCCTTATCAATCTGGCACCAACACAGAGTGTTGCCATAGTCCTGACATCAAGCACTTCAAAACCTCCCAGGAACAAGTCTGCATAGCAATTTGAAGGTAAAGGGACAACAAAAGAAGGTTATTTCCCCCTATGCTTAAGAAAGGATAGCTTCCTTCTATTTGATACTTGACAGGTCTCCAGGAAGACCATACATTTTTGCTCAGTTTGAAATTTTTCTCAATTTCTAGTTGCCTTTATATGCTTTTGTTTAATGTTTGATCAAAGGTACAGGGCATGAATGTATATACAGAGCACCAACAAATGTGTTGAAAATTTATAAATTGTAGAGGTTTACCTTTGTTAATCCCATTAGGTAACTACATACTTGGTATATTTCTGTGGAGGATGAAGCAGTTATCACAAGCAGAAAACAAGCAACCACTTTTTGAGAAATGTTTTGTGTAAGGAAAAGCCCATTCTTTTAAAATATTATCCCTTTATATTTTAATAACCTCTATTTTCAGGGAAGTGGCATCAAGGTGTTAACTGTGAATCCCGCAATGACCATTGCCATCACCCTTTAAAACATGGATTTGACTACTTCTATGGGATGCCTTTTACACTAATAAGTGACTGTCAGCCAACAGAAACACCAGAGATGGACAGAGCCTTCAGAAGGAAACTCTGGCTTTCCACTCAAATGATTGGCCTCATTACACTCACTGCTGTCCTTGGGAGACTGACTGGCTTGATTTCAGTCCACTGGAGAACACTCACCTGCCTTGCTGGGTTCAGTCTCCTCTTCTTCATATCCTGGTTCTCAAGTTATGGATTTGTACGGTACTGGAACTGCATTATGATGAGAAACCATGAAATTACTGAACAGCCAATGGTGACAGACAGAACTACATCCCTTATCTTGAGAGAGTCCATTTCATTTATTGAAAGGTGAAGTGGACTTCCTTTGACCACAAATTTCTGGTTCTTCCACATTTTGCAGCTTGTAAATAGCACTTTCCTGTTTCATGTCTTCATAAGTTTTTATAATTTTTACAGTATTATGTAGGATTATAAGTACTGTTATTTTTATTAATTTTAAATAATATAAATAGGTATATCATGTAATTGAAAAAAAAAAAAAAAGCTGCTGCTTAAGGATGCCACTTATTCCTAGCTTCATAAAGCTGATACTACTTCCTGACTTCCATGGGTTGTATTGAATATTTCTAGGCTATATTTAAGAAATATGTATTCCTATCAATGAGAGCAGCATTGCAGCTTTAAGGAATAGCAGGTGATGTCAGAAATGTGTGTGTGGGACAGGGAAGGAGAAGCAGAGCTGTGATGTAACCTTATCATAGGGACTGATAAGTGGGCAACAGCTGGCAGGGGATGAACCTGCTGCCTTCAGTAGCACAGTGGTGCTTTGCAATAGCAGAAAGTGGATCTTCAGTCTGGAAGTTTTTTATCTGTGATTCAGGGTAGAAAAAGGATATTTTATATAGACCCAAAATTATTCTAAGGGATCCTAATCTCTAAGATATAGTATTTTACAAAGTAAGGTGTTTCTGAAGGGATTGTTGAAATATCTAAACAAAAATAATACCATTTTTCACTACAACTGATCTGCATTGAGAACCTTCCTCCCTAATAACACAGTGTTGCTTTCTGTTTTGTAGAAATAAGCACAAGCCATTCCTCCTCTTTCTTTCCTTTTTGCATTCCCACACCCCTCTCCTCACCACAGAGAAGTTCCTTGGGAGGAGCAGACACGGTTTATATGGAGACAATGTAGAGGAGATGGACTGGATGGTGGGTAAGTCAACGCAGCATATAACAATGTCTCCAACTATCAAATACCTAGGTCCAAATAAACAGATTTTATTAAAAGAACAAGGAAGATTATTTAAAACATGTACAAAAAATCATAAGCATTTAATGAGCATCTGTCAATCTGGTGTGAGTGTGGTTGACTTATAGTGTTATTTTTTTACTTTCTCCAGTCTTGGGCCAAATGTTCACTTTTTTTTTTTTTTTTGTTCAAGTGTTTACCAGTTTTAACCATTTCCCCTTAGCTCCTTTCAAGGAGCTATCCTGTTCTTCTTACTAAATATGTGATAATTATTTCATTTTCTGTGATTAATAAAGACCAGGTCATTTCAGCCTCTTATGGTCATTTCTAAGCAGGACATGCCAGAAAGTGATGAAATCAATAAGCAAAATTAATTTCAGATTAAAAACAGGTTATTTATTTGTGATGGCTGCACTAAGCAGAATACTGGATATTTTTCAGCCATGATCATAAATCCAGAAATGCTCATCAGTGTTATCCAGAATGCCCCCCACAATAAGATTCATGTATTTTCCAGCCTGTTTTTCTGGAGGGGAAGGAAAATTATTTATCATTCAGTCATGATGGACAAAACGTACCCACATTTGCAAAAGAGAGAAAAGTCAGGTACACGAACAAGAAGAATTTGGTTTCAAAAATGTAAAACATTTACATACTGCAAATATAATTAAGGATGTCAAAAACAGCTCAAGAATTACTTTTAAATTTAAAGGCACTTTGTTATTATTGCATATTATATCCATGTAGTAATGTAATGCAAATCTTAACTGTGATCTAGACAATATAAGGGTAACTTTATGTTTTTTCCATATTTTTCATGGTGGCCACCACTGAAGAAGACACTAACTTTTAGATCATAATTTCTTTCCATATTTTTACAGTACATGGTATTTTTTATGCCCTTGAAATTACAGGCTTCTTGTCTGTGACTGTGGTTCTTGCACTCCCTGTTAAAATACCAATAAAAAAGTGGTTACAACACATCACAAATTTTCTGTGCTTTTAGAGGCAATGAAATCATAAGAACAAATATCAGTCTTAAAAATATTAAACAACGAGCAACCTTACGTAGGTAAGAAATTACACTGGTAAATGTTTACAAGTCAGAGGTTAAAATTTATGTAGCATGAGGGATATTTTTTCTTTTTAATATACACATATTCTTGCATTTACAGGCCAGGTTCTAGATGCTATTGACAAGGAAGGTTTGAAAGAAACTACACTAGTTTACTTTGCCTCTGATCATGGTGGATGGCTGGAAAGACAAGAAGGTGAAAGGCAGTTGGGTGGCTGGAATGGAATATACAAAGGTAAGAGCTGTTAGGGACACTGACAACTCAGCAACAACTAAAGTAAAGAACTTAGGACACCCCTAAGGCTTAAGTAAGATTATACACTGAAGGAGTAACACTGGTTTATTACCAAGAAGCAAATATGTCTCGTTCTAATTAGGCATGTAACAATGCAGTAAATTCTAACCGGGACAGGTGTCCTTTATAAGCACGAATTCTCAGATTTTCGGGGTTTAATCTACTGAACACACTTCCACTAATGCTCAGTAGGAGTTTAGCAGCAAAAACAAAAGTGTAAAGAAGGCTCATCAAGGTAACATGACAATACAATGAAATTTGTGCAAAAATTCTCTTCATTTTAAATCAGACTTTTAAAAAAAATTTTCTTGTTCTTTAATGAAAGGTGGAAAAGCTATGGGAGGCTGGGAAGGAGGAATCCGTGTCCCAGGGATATTTAGATGGCCAGGAGTGTTACCTGCAGGCACAGTTATTGATGAACCTACAAGCCTTATGGATATTTATCCTACCGTAGTTCATTTGGCTGGAGGGGAAGTTCCTCAGGACAGGTACAAACAAAAGCATCTTTATTCCTCCTTCTTTCCCAAAACAATGGAAAATCTGGCTTGGAAACACATTCTAGGAGTTTGATGTTTTCTTTATCAGTCCTGTTGCTTTTTTAGACACATCAATGTCTACAAGTTCACCTCTTCTCTACCTCTGAGATTCAGCCCCTACCTGCCATCTTCTGCAATCCTCTTTCCTGTCCAGAGCTGCCAGTTCTAGCGAGAGGTGTGCAGAGGAAGCACAGTTCTGTCCAGCTCCCCTCATCCCTGTGGTCTGTTTCTCGTGCCAGGGTGATCGACGGGCGGGACGTGCTGCCCTTGCTGCGAGGAGAGGTGCCGCACTCGGAGCACGAGTTCCTGTTCCATTACTGCGGCGTCCACTTACACGCCGTGCGCTGGCACCAGAAGGACAGTGAGTACACAGCTTCTCCCAAAGAATTATGCTCACTCTACAGGAGGGCACATTGTTCTAACACTGTTTTTTCTGGGATTCCGTCTTTCCAAGTACTTTGGGTGTAATGTGGTAAAGAATTTATTTGCATTGCCTGTGTTGTACAGCACCAGGAGAAATTACTGCATTAACTAATAAGTGTAGAGCTGAAGTGCATCCAGAAATGAACTCTAGAAAAACATTCACTCTTCCTTGTGATAACTGACATTGTTATAACCAGCTCTCTGTGATTCTTTCTTTCCTGCTAGCTGGAGCTGTTTGGAAGGCTCATTACATGACTCCCATTTTCAGTCCTCCCGGAGCAGGGGCTTGTTATGACAGAGGATTTTGCCAGTGCTTTGGGGATGGAGTGACCCATCATGAGCCTCCATTGCTGTTTGAGCTCTCACAAGACCCTTCTGAAGCCAAACCTCTCTCGGCTGACACCGAGCCCCTCTTTGACACTGTCATAGGGAAGATTGGCAGAGCCATAGAAGAGCACCGCAGGACACTGACTCCAGTGCCAGAGCAGCTCTCTGTGTCCAACGTGGTGTGGAAGCCATGGCTGCAGCCCTGCTGTGGGACATTCCCATTCTGTTGGTGTGATAAGGAAGATGATAATAAACTTGCTGACCTATAAAGGAGAGAACCTGATACTTTCTCAAAAATGTATTTAGATTAAGAGTGTTTCCTTTGGGGGTGTTCACCCATGGGTAATTTGTTTCTTTAAATTGAGCCTTTATGAAATAATTGTTCCAGTGAATGGCACACTATTTCGTAGAGGTAGCTTTAAGCTGGACACTCTCAGGGAGGGATCAAGACAGATGATCCAAAGACCATGTTTTAACTAGCATCTGCTGACAAGTGAATGAATAGTTCAAATGCACTGAAGCAGGCCAAGATTAGAGCTGTACAACTAATGATTCTGAATGTATATTCAGAAGCTTTCCTTTGGGTTTTTGCACTGAATTTCTAAGTGATTCCTGGACTGAGGTCTCCCTTAGTTCTGTTATCCTTATCTCCCTTTTGTTATACTGGCAATGTATAAGGTGACCCTATAATAAATTTTTGCAGACTACTGCTTCCAAAATCATTAGAAAATAGTCTTGCCTACAGTTCCTCAAAAATCTTTCTTAGGGGAGGCTTTCTTCTTCCCTTGTAGGTAGTGACTCCAGCAGCAGTGATGATGACAGCTAATTGTCCTGGGCAAGGTGTAGAGCTTGGAAATGTGACAGCCTGGGCAGCGGCTGTCTGAGCTCTCTGAGAAGGGTGGGACTCCTCTGGTTGGAGTCAGCCTCTTTTCATGGAGAGGAAATAAAGGAAAGGATTGTCCTTTTCCAAAGCTCCCTTTGCCTCCATCTCCCTAAACAGCACTGGCAAGGGCCTTTTGCATTGATGGCCTCAGCAGTGCCATACTGACAACCGGTTCAGTGATTTGGGCACAGGACTGCACAAGTTACCTTGCTGCTGCCCAGATCTCAGTCATAAGTGTTTCCTGCTGACAAGTAGTATGTTCAGAAAGATGGCAAACAGTAATTATGAAAACAGGCAATAATTTGCTATGAAAAAAGATATGGATAATTAAGGTATTTTTTGCTTCACATGTTACATTTTCATTCCTAAGAGCTAGAATTACTTAGGTCTATCTATTTGCTTTTGTTCTTTTTTTTTTTTTTTTTCTGCAGTTCTTTCCTTCTTTGTGTTAAAATAGTTGTTCCTAATTAAGTAGCCTTGCAGGTAATGCTTTTCTTTGTAGGGATGTAAATACATCTGTTCATATAGACATGTTTCCACTGGTATATCAGAATACTTATGCATCTGAGAACATAATTTGCCCATTTGTTTTACTTCACTGTTTTTAATTATTCTTTAACATCTATGCTAGGACCAATTTATCTTATTCATCTTACTTGGTAAACATTTGGTTTATTTTGGTTTTATTTCCTCTCTTGTTTCCTACAATTCAGTCACCAGGAAATCTGCAGGTAAACCAAGCCCTGAAGCTTAAAAGCAAAATTTTATTTTATGTTGTGACTTCATGCATTTCACGTGTGATAATACAACCAGATGCTCCATCAGTGCTGTTGATGAGAAAGGTGCTTAGTTTTACTGTGAAAAATTCAAGACATTCACTAAATCTATTTCACTAAATCACTTTCACATGTTCCGATTGCTGCTACTTCCTCCATTGTTAGAAATGTCTGGGGTTTTTCCTCATTTGAGTGTATTCTGTTTAACTAGTTCTTTCTTGGAGAGAATTAAAGGTCTTTTCATATTCAAAATGAAGGGTTTTCTTTAGCTGAAATTACTGTAATCAAACTGGAATTTTTCAATTTTCTCAGTCATTTCCCAGGATATCACTTCCATTCTCAAACCAGTTTAGTATGTGGGATTTTATGTCCTCTCAATTTTTCAACACCTTTAGGAATGTACAGGTGTAATATCTGTGAACAGGAGTGAATCACTTTTTCTTGTGCTGAAATACTTCATAGCACCATAGGATATGAATGTCCATTAGGAACAGGGGGTACTGGAAAACATCTGAGCTAGGATTTGTCCTGGACACTGGTGCCAGCACATGAAAGCACAGTGATCATCCCCTGTTGATCTCCAGAGTGCCATGGGATCACCATTCAGGGTAGAAAGGACATTACACTTGGAGTGATGTCAGGCAATGATAATATTATCACTGCCTTGACAATAACATACTTGGAAGCATATTAACTAGCAAATACTAATCGGCTTGCTCACATTTCTTTTTTCTTTTTATCCTACAAGATTCATTGGCTACTATTTCAGTGCAAATAATTTGGTAAGACTGACTTTTTCTGCTTAGTCACAACACAGTTTTCATGTCATTGATTTACGCTGGTCACAGCCTAAGATGAAGTAGATTGTGTTCAAGACAGGATTTGAAGAGCATCTTACAAAACTTCTAAGATCTAAATTTGGATACTGAAAATGTTTTCAAACACAGTAGAAAGCAATATTTGAGCATGAAAATCAAGCTGTAAAAAACATAATTATCTCCTTTCATTTGAAAATTGGACATGAAATATTTGTCTGTTTTACTGAAAGGAGATCTGTGAAAAACAAGAAAAAGGAAGAAATCATTCTATAAGTAGTATTGTAGTATTTGATCTTTTATGGTTTGCTTGTTTGTTTGTTTTTACATTAGAATAAGAGCAGTATTTTTAAGCTGGTTTTGAACTCTTCTGGGCACACATTGGTCAAGTGCTTCAGCTTGACTTCAGGACTTAATCATCTAAAAGATAACAGTTTTCAGTATTTCAAGCTAAGCCTCTGTGGACACTATGATAGAATATTTTGATAATTTGTCAGGCCTAATTAATATTTTTGTCCCTGGACATGCAAGTTGGTATCAGTGATGTCTACACTTTGTAGACATATATAATCTCAAACAAGATTGCCTGTGCTGTTAAATAGCATTGCAGGGGCAAACCAAAATATCAGTAATCAATGGCAGTACCTGGAAACGTAAAAATCAGGATTATAATTTTAAAGACTCACACAGCATCTGTCAGTACCATGAAACTGAAGGGACACAATGTTGCCTCATAATTTCCACTACGTGTCATAACATCACAGGTATTTTACAAATAAGCATTTTTGTCCTATCTAAAAGAAGGAATTAAAGTTATTACTGTAAATTACTAGTAATATATAAAGAACAAGCTCTTACATGTCCTGCTTTTCAGGATTTCACTTCAGTTTGCATTGTTTTGTCACTGGGGCTTCACTGTTTTGTTCTTGCACACTTTAGCATCCTTCACTGTTCGTTGATAGTTTTTGTTATAAAGGAATTTACTAATCTCAGCAGAAGACTGGGATACTTGCAAAATTCAAACATGAGCCAGTTACAGACTTGACTTTCTACTATTAGGCAGTTCCTTTATTTCTTACTAGTCACTGCTACAAATAATGAATTATTTTTAACACAAATTTGCAAGCATTTTTTAAAATAGATGTTCAATCTATATAAAATAAGTTTAGAAATCAAGAAAAACTGATAATAACCAGGAAATTATACATAAGTAGATTTATTTCACCCTTTTTCATTCTTTTTCTGGAGGCCAAACTAAAGATGCTGGTAACAAAAAGTGCTTTAAAAGCATCACATCACCTTACTGTGCTTCTGATTATGGCAGATGGTCAGAGACACAAGATGGAGGAGCCTCTCTAGCACGACAGAGCAAACATCCACAGATGTGAGAGTTGGAAATGGTGTGATCAGATCTGCCCTGGAGTAAAAGGGCCAAACCCAAGTCCTTACCTTTTTCACCAAATCTTTGCAGAGTGGATCCATCTCTTCAGTCTTGGTTTGTAATCCAGGAATTTTCTGCTGCCTCCTGAATTGTACCATTTATGCATAGTTTTTCCAAGTCCTTCAAAAAATTTAAAAAAAAAAAATCTTCATATTTCTGAAGTTTTCCTTTAATATGTTCTCCCTAATGCAGGCAAGCATCCTACTCTCAACAGTGGAGCTTCAACCTCATTCCTTGCACTGTCTTTTTTTTTGCCCTTTTTCCCAGCTACCAATTACTTTTTTGGGCAGAAGATTTTGGTGAAAATATTGCAGTAACTGCTGCTATATGCTGATACTATTTAAGACCCTAATGCTCCCCTTGATTTCTGCACACCACACCCACCGATAATGCTGTGAATACCATTGTAACTATCAAGGGTAAACTAGTAGTAAACTAACTAGTAAATTCTGCTTTCTCCTTCTTGCCATAGTGTTTTTTATTAATATTTATTTTGGCCTTTGAGCAAGAACATGTCTACACCAAGAATCTCTCTCCTGTTTTCTGCCTTTCTTTGAATAAAGCCCTTATTCAGTGTATTACAGCATAACACCTTTCTGCCCTCTTCTTAAACCAGTATAAGCACACACAGCCAGGGAAAAGAGGGGTCCACAATACCCCCATGGGACTGAGAAGATACATGGCAAGCCAGACTGTGCAACCACATGTGTATTAGTGCTGACACAGGAGAGAGCTCACAAAGAGAGGAACCAAAATAACATCAGAAGGAATTAGCCAGGCTGCCAGGAATGGCGTGCGCACACCAACGTGACAATACAGTGATGGATTTTCTTTGATCCCAAGGGAGCTGGTTGGCTCATTCTGCATTACACTGGGCTCTTCCAATTCCATCCACAGGGTGGTTCTCCACACGGTGTGCTGTGGCGACAGTCTCACTGCCTGAGATTTAAGAGCTTTCCCTCGGTTGCTGCTCAAGCGCTCCTGTTTGCCTCGGCATTTACAGCAGCTGGATGTCCAGCACCTGCTTTAGAGCAATTCTTCCTTACTCAACACGTGTTACCAGGGGAAGGCAGGGAAGCCTTCCCCTGCAGCAGGCAGGATGGAGTAAATGCCTTTGCCCACTTTTTAAAATGAGACTGACATCTGCCAATTATTCTGATACAATGATATTGTGGTTTTGATAGCCCCTCCTTGGAAGCAAAGATCAGAAAGCCTGAGGTGAAGAGGGAAGTGACAACAAAGCTCCTGCAGTGAGTGAGCATGGAGTAAGTAAAAGATTGGGAAGTTGTTTGAATTTTGGGGTGTTTGGGTTCTTTTTTTTTTTCCTCTTTTTGGTTGGGTTGTCTTCTTCTGTTAAAAAAAAAAACAAAAAACCCTCCCCCAAACAACCTCACCCTTGCCCATGTTTTTAGAGATGATTTCTTTTTTTCCCGTCTTTCAACAGAGCTGAGCCATCTTTGGCAAAAGAGGAACTTGCCGTCAATTGCCGCCAAGATTTGGGTCCTGGGGACTCGGGGTAGGAGTGGCCATCAAAGCTTCCCGAGGCAGATTCCATTCCACTTCCCATGGGACAGTGCTGGGAAGTTGAGCCGGAACAGCGAACTCTGCCCTGCAGAGCTGTGCTCTTTTTGGAGAGCCTCTGGCCTCCAGCCTCTTAGTGCCATTCTCCTCTGCCAAGCTCTCAGCCTCCATCTGCTGGTGGAGATCATCCAGCAGGTCGTGAATAGTAAAAAATATGTGTGATCAGGGTTGCAGCAGTGTGTGATAGGGAGAATCAGCAGAGTACAATAATTAGCAAGCTGTGCTTTCCTTCCCTTTTAAGTGTTTCAAACCAAACTCCAGGTTTTGGAGGTTATTATTATTATTATTGTTGTTGTTGTTGTTGTTGTTATTTCATAAGGATAGACAAAAAGCATGATTTACCTCGGGTTTGCTTCCCAGTGTTCTTCACTCTTCCTCTAGCAGCCATGCCCCTAGGTGCTGCTCTTTTAATCTCATTCCTCCTCCCTCTTTCTTTCTCTGATTTTCCAGTTGTGCATTGCTCCTGTCCTGGCTGGAAGGAAAGTTCCGTGTTCCTGGGTGAGTAGTTTGAAGCCAAAAGGCACAATTAGATAATTTAGACCAGGGACTGCTAATCATAATGTGAAAATGCTCAAGGTAATTTACAGCCTTGGGCCAGACCATCCCTTACTGCTGTTGCTCTGAAGGCAGGGTGCTGCCATAATAAACTAAAAAATTTGGATAACTTGCCACAAGAGTATTACTTACTGAAAATGCACAAAGCTAAGTGATAATATAACCATGATACCAGAGAGCAAGGATTGATATTTTCCAGGCCACTAAAAAATGTATCCTACCAAGTCAACACTATTGAAGCAGGTTCCCTGACAGTGCAGAATGGAAAGGTGGGGAAAAAAAAGAGAGGCTATTGATGATCTCCTGCTTTTGGCATCCTTGCAAGGGCATCCCTTGTATTTTGGTTGATGAGCAGCACCTGTTTCTGGCTCACCAGCTGCAAGCACGGAGAAACTGGCTGTGCTCACACCAGCTGAGAGTTTTTAATTTCTTCACTCTGTCTTTCCTCACTTGTTACCTCTCCTCTTCTGAACATCTGTACACCTAGAAGCTATGGAAGAAAAGGGGTCAACAGGGTGGAACAGTATGTGGCATATGGTATGCTGAGTGTTCTTCCTTCAGAGCCATAATGTAATATGAAATTAACATTTGTAATTACATTTTAATATACTGTTTACTGAGATGAAGCTGTTCTGTAGCATGCTTGTGTACGAGGTGGAAAGCAAACATCTCTTTTCAGCCAACAGATAAGCAGAGAGAGACTTTTTTGCATCACTAGTAAATATTTCTATATATGTAATAATTGTAATTCACTTTTTAAATATTTAAATAAGTGTTAAAGAATTTGGAGTTTTGCTCTGGTTTTGCAGTAGTGTGCAAATTATTTCTTCCACCATGTGAAGTAAGACAAAGGAAACAAGAAGGCAAATTCTTTTGCTGTGTGTAAATACAGTCTTTCAGCTTAATTAACAAGGATTTATTCCTAATTTTTCTGCTGGAGTTGGATCTCTCTTAGCATTTTTAAGAATGAGAAGTTCCTTTCAGTCTAGTGGGTTCCCAGTGAGTGGTGGCATTGCCAGGCTTTTGGAGATGATGGTGAAACACGGGATATGCCTGGCTTCAATAAATATTTTGCGAAAGAGGAGATATTTTTAAAGTGGCGGTTTGTATTCTTTTATTCTCTGTAAGTTTATCTCTTTTTATTTTTCTTAAATTCAACACATCAAGAATGATTAATTCTAATCAAGGAATACATTCAGCAAGTGAAATAGGGGATGAGGGAGCTACTCAATGCTAAGCTACTGTTGGGGAAGAAGGGACTATTTTTTCTAGCAGTTTCAGGTTTAAAGCTTGCTTTCAGTAAAGAAAAGCTGAAAAAAAAGCCCAAACCTGAGCCTGGACAAGAAAGGCTGCTGCTGGCTAGAGAAAGTTGTTACCAATCCATGTTGAGTTAGGTCCACCTGCTTCAGCCCTGTAATAAACTAAACAAAACTTTTTTGGCTAAATCTCTTTAAGTGACTGTTGAGGGAGCTGTGGACTTGGTGGCATTACTGGCAAGCAGAATGAATTTTATTGGAAGTTGATTCATTTATGGTTGAGAAGTTTGGAGAAAGAAATGGTAGAGCAGTCATATGTAGTAACAGCTGCTGAAAAGAATAAGGATAAGGTTTTGGCAAAGATATGCAGATAATCAAAATTGTTTAGAGCCAGTGTGTCCACACAAAATTTGCTAGCCAGTTTCTGCTCTTTGGGCCTCTGTGGGATTTGGTTTCATTTTGCAGAAATGTTTAGACTGGATTATTAGAGTCCACTGATCTCTTATGTGGAGATACCAGATTTAATAACTGATGCTCTGCACTTCTGGTTGTACCTTAAAATACTTTCTTGGACTGTCTGTTTCAATGTTTTTTCCAATATCCTGTCTAAACCTCCACTGGCACAACTTGAAGTCATTTCCCCTTGTTCTGTCACTTGTTATTTGGGAAAAGAGACTGACTACCCCTCCACTTCAACCTCCTTTCAGGGAGCTGTAGAAAGCAATAAGGTCTCCCTTGTAGAAAGTTAGAAGGATTGATTGAATTTTTCTTTTACCTCTGACATCACACAGGTGACTGTGCCCAATCTGATGCTTTCTATAAGTTTAATTTATTTTCAGGATTGCATTGCTGCATTGCAAAGCCACTGCTGCCATTCTCTTCACGCTGGCAAGTTTCTGGCTCCTTCCTGAATGTGTTTGTTTGTACTTGGACAAATTAAAATTGTGTTGTTTGAATTGCTGACCTGGATTTTTTTTTTTTCCTTTGTTACTAAGGCTCTGTGAGCTCAGTTATGGTGTAAGGCCATATTGAGTCTTGAAACAGAAGTTACATAATAGTTGCCTGTCTTTTTCGGATGTTTTGCACTTATCTGATTCATTAAGCAGATGTTGTACAGTCCCTCAGTAGCACTAGCTGCCAATTTTTTTTTTTCTTTGAATGTTTTCATGTTTTTAAGCAGTGAGATCTGTTTCTTAAGTGGAAGTCTCTGGCTATGCCTCTGACATAATTTCCAGAAATATCATTCTAGGGAATTTTGAAAATTCCCTAGAATTTACACGTGTATGTATCATATGTATGTTTTATACGCTTTCTTTCCCTGTTGCTTTCAAAGTTTACTGGTGTTTAGTAACCAAACATACTCACAGTCTTCCTCCATGGATTGCTGAAAAATAACCAGTTGGAGCTCTAAGCATGGTTATTTTACAGTGCACAATACTGCTACATAACAACTCAGCATATGGACTTGGAACAGTAAGCAGTATGTTACCTGAGGTGAAATTTGTCTTTGACCCTATCTTAATCCACAAGCAGGATCACCACAGGGCTCAGCAAACATACAGCATTTAATACCATGAGAAAATAAAGTGCTGGGATGGGGCAGAAGACATAGGTAAAAGCAGATTTCATAATTTGCACCTTTTTTTTTTTTCTTTTAAATATGAGACAGGCAGGGGTGAAGAGTATTCCTCTTGTCCCCATCTTGGAAAGAAGACTGCCTTAGTGGCTCAAAGGGGCTTTCAGGGACTGCTTATTTCCAAGATCCTTTTAAAAGACCTTCCCTCTGCACCTCTACCTGAATATATTAGTGCTCTGAAAGGATTCATTGTGCCACTATAATTCCCTGTTACTCTTAAGAGATACAAGACTGGCAAATGGAATTTTTTCCCCCAATGTCTGAGATAGAAGTGATCTTATGAAATTTTGTGTGTGTCATTTCAGTATTTATGTTCACTACTCTATGTTCCCTCAGAAAGCTTGTCAAAGGGAGAAGGAGCTAAATAAATCCCAGTGTTTGATTTTAGTACTCAGACACATGTAAAAAGCCAGAAACGAAACAGCAATGTAAAAGACACAGTGACTCAAAAAAAAAAATTTTTTTTTGCTGGCAGACAATTTGTTGCCTGTTTACAGCAGGGAGTAAACAGCAGCGTTCTGTGCTCAGGTGCATTAAAAAAGTGGTTAGATGAAGAGGAAATACTGCTTGGCTCAAGCTGCAGAGATAAAAATCATCTCCCTTCTCCTTTGGTGTTACTTATTTACTTTACTTTTTTTTGTTAGAAAAAGTGTTTAAAATTTACTTCTGTGGAAGACAATAAGTAATCATAGCTGTTAACTCTCTGTTAGGTCAGTAACCTAGTGGTGAGAAACAGAATGTGCGGTCTTTGTTTCCGATGGAGTTTTGCTAGCAGGGAAAAATGTGAAGGTGAGGGATTTTATTTTTTTTTTTTGGGGGGGGGGGAGGGGTGGGGTGGCAGGGGCAGTGCTGTTTGTTTCAGTTTGCATTTTTAAGTCATGCCAGCAGCAGTACGGGCCCATTTTCAGTAGTGAACACATGGTGAGAAATATGTAAATAGTCAAAGAAAAGTTTAGTCATAATTTGGATGAAAGCCAGTGAAAGCTAACACTTGTATTATTGGCAGTTTTCAAAGATCTGCCATTCCCAAAGCATGATGTAATTTTTGAGAAATATAATTTTTTCAAGTCTGCACCAGAAGCATCACAAGCTGTTAAACAGTCACAAAAAATAAGTATTACATTCAAATAGATGTGAATAACAGTAGCCCAATGTCGCAACATAAAAATAACTGTGCATAGTCATAAGTGCAAGGAGGTAAAATAATAAAAAACTGTCTCCATCCCTGGTTATCCCTGCCACTAGATTTTATGAATCTGATAGTTTTAGCTGCTGCATCTTTCCATGTCACCGACTCCTACTGTCTTCTCTAGAACAGTCTTAAATTCAGCAATTACTGCATTCAAGTAGTGCAGAGAACAAAAATGTCAGCAAATAAATAAACCTACTCCAAGTAATTGCTCAAGACCTTCTGACTTGTAAAATGTATTACAGCAGAGCTAAGATCTGAAAGAAGGGGATGGATAGTAAACACTAGAAATAAACACATCTTCAGCACAGGTATGCCTACCTTTCTAGAAAATGCAATGAAAACAGAAAAACAATGTGACAGAAGGAGGACAAGGTAGTCCTTTTATCTCATCTGGAACCCTGGAAAACCTCTGTGGGAGAAATAAAACTATTGTAGCATATTTTGTTATTATATCATCTCTTCTGAAGCACTGAAATAGAGCAGTGACAGACTTTATACAAATTTTCTCAGTATTAACCAGATAGGAAATCTAGAAGAGGCAGTAACCTTGCTGTGCTAGCATTAGAACAACAAGGACTTTGTACTTTGCCTGGAATTCATGTCAAACCTGCATAGCTGTTCCCATTTGATGGCTGTTCCAGTTCACGGGCTGCTGCTGGCAGGGATCCCAGTGTGTCCATGCTGGAGAGAGGGGGAAGGGAGAGCGAGAGAACAGGAGCCAGTTCCTGCCTGCTTTCACCCCCACACCTTTTAGAGAATCAGGACTGCTCAGCACATCCAGGAGCAAGAGGGATTTCGGAACAAGAATAACTGAGAAGAGGGTTTGTTTTCCACGTTGTTAAAAGGGGATGGCCGTTTTTATTAGTCCTGATGATCATTGTGGTTTACTGGCTTACAGAGGGAATTACTGCCTGATGAATTCTTGGATTTCTGTAAGAGATTGCTGATTTTTAGCGGCTGCTGTTAGATTTATACATCATGTTGGGTTTTCTCATTTAATAGCTAAGGAAACTGGACAGGCCCCAGGGCCCAGTAGTGGGGTCATCACGTCCTAGTGCTGTCAGTGAGAGCTCTGCTTTCCGAAGGAATCAAACCCTAACAGAGAAATGTGAATATGCATATTTAAATTGTGGTGTTTTTTTAGTAAGTGCGGTCATTCTTGTAGTCCTTCAGTTAGAGAAGTGCTCCTAAAATGGCTTACAGTAAATCAGATAGTGCCACATCCAATGGTATTTAGATCTTTTTAATACCACCAGTACTCAGTTCAAGTTTATGGCTTTTCTGAGGGGCTCTACATAAGTTTCTGTCTAAACACTGGTGTGCCTGCTGTGACCAGCTGGCTGTGATGCAAGAACCTGTGGGGAGAAAGTGGAAGACAGCAGAGCTGTTTTAGGATCTTGGAAAGCTGAGCTACACCCTGGGAAGTCAAGGGGTTTCTTAGATGTGCAGATCTGTCTGGTTCTTTTGTTCCACTACAGCTCACAGGGACTGATCCTCAGCTACTTGGTGTAGACTGAAGATTTTCACTCTGATAGTTTTGGCTTAATCCTGTACCACAAGCTCTATAAATGTAATGCTGCCTAACAGTGGCTAGGAAGGCAGAGCTCTGCCTGTTAATGCACCATGAAGATATTGCCATTATAGGTGATGACCAGAGCCATCAGTCATCCTTTGTTGTCACAGATTAATGGCTTCAGGCACTTGCCTCATCATTGCCCCAGCTCACTGGGGCCTCGGGGGAGCTGCATGCAGGCTGTGGCAGTGAAGCACCACTACACTGCCATCTCAAAAAGATTTGAGATCCTAGTAACAAGTCCTTTTCTTCATATTAATGCAGCCTGCTTTTTTGATAGTGGGGTCCTGGCATCTGCATTCACAGTAAGGTCTTGCTTTTGAACAGCTACTGCATTGAGTCAGAGAGGCTTTGCTGCCTTCCCATTAATCTCTGACCCATGCACTGGGCAGGGAGGATGAGCTTTCAGTACTGCCTTTTGGGATCCTGCCAACAGCAAAGGGAAACATCAACCCTGTAGAAAATTCCATACCTAACAGTGATCAAGTTTGTTGGGTTTTTTGTTGCTTTGTTGTTGTTCTTGGGGGTTTTGTTGTTTCGCTTGAGGGACTTATTTTTGTTTTGCTGGGGGATTTGTTTATTTGTTTTGCTGGTTGTGGGTTTTGTGGGTTTTTTCAGGTTTTTTATTTCCCTTATTGTCTCAGCTGCAGCCAAACAAGAATCTAGATGTTGCTTGGAAAAATCATCAAGGGACCCCAAGTTCTGACTCTTTTAATACTGTTTTCCTGATCAGAATGACAATATCTGCATTTTTTGTCATATGGCTCATCCTCTGAAATGCATAAGGCAGGATTTACTCTGCTCTGGGCAGTTTAGTACTCCTCAGACATTCCAGATGAACTCTTATGTACTAAAAATCAGAAAAAAAGCTCTCAGAAAATGCTGTAATTTTAATTTTTGGAGAAAAAAACCTCAAGTCTTTCATTAGTCAAAACAAAACTTTTCAGCTCCCTGTGTTTAGAAGTGACTCTGTGTTTACAAATGTGTCTTGAGTTGTTATAGAAAGTAAATGTTCCTATTACTTTCAGTCTGTTCCTTGGTACAACCAACAACATCTTTGTTCTTGTGCTGTTTTGACATAGCAAGAAGTGTGAAAAAGTAGGGATATTGCATGGGTGGGATTTTCCAATTTTTCTCTCTCTTCTCAGTGATGGAATGAATGGCATCTCTAGTTTAGCTCAGTGTACACCACAAAGCTGAGCATGTACCAGTCTCTACAGGAGCCAGTTTACCCTGTACTTCTGCAGGACTATTTGCACAATTCCAGTGCAACATTATCTGTAGATCACTTAGGTCATTCACAAGGAAAAGAAGTACTTTCCCAAGCCATTCTTTTTTTTCCAAAGTGACTCCGTTTCAGCAAGCAGAAAAAATTTACTTCTACTCATAAAATTTGCTTCGCCAGAAAAAAAAATAAATTTAATAAACAAAAAGATTATTTCTATATTTTTTAAGTTCAGAATTGGCAGGTAGAAAAGCTGGCTTGTTAAATTTACAAATGGCATTAAGGTTTGGAGTCCTTTAAGTAAATAATCATAAAGGTATTTATGTTTCTAGTAACTTCTAGTTTCTAGAAGTTTTTAGTAACAATTTAGATAGAAACCCCTTCTTGAATGTACTAGATGGCATCTAAACCAAAGAACAACACAACCCCTCTCCTAAGAATGACAGTGACAATGTTAGTTTCCAGGATGGCTTTTATTAGATATATTTTTGTAGTTTTCCTTAAAGTTCATCTGAGTTCATCAAGTAAAAAGTAAGATAATAGTTTTACCTCATTTGTAAAATAGTGAAAACATTCTTATCAGTGAACACCAACAGTTCTGTGTATATATTGGGTAATAGGCACCTCTAGCACTTTTTAAAAAGCCATTAACATTTTGCCTTCTTTCCAAATTCTCACAAGTCCCCCTGGAGTTAGCAGCAGTTATAAACAGACCAGACTTTGCAAAACTGCATTCAAAACCACCAGAACTTCTGGATTCATATTTCTTTCTTTTCCTTTTTCATCAGAATTTATATGACTGACTATGTACCTGTTTCATAAAAAGGAAAATGATGAAGTTTACCAGGGAAAACAAGGGTAAGAAAGACATTCACTGAGGCCCTTTCCTGGATTTTAGGTGTTGTGCTTAAGAAAACATGAGCAGATAATCTCACATTTTCCCTGCTACCACCACCCCAATGAGGATCTGATAGCAGCTAATACAGGTTTGGCTCTATTGGTATTTCAAAACCTATTAGCCTACTTTTTATAAGACATGGAGGTTTAGCAGTACATAGTGTATGGTATAGTACACTCACTGTACATGGATCATATTGTAGCATCTACTAATGAACTAATGTAGTATCCACTAAAGAACTAGCAGTCAGGAAATACACGTGTTCAAGCACTAGTATTTTACTTCAGGTGAGCACCTGTAAGCTCCCAATTGCAAACACTTCGAGCAACTAAAATGTGCAGAGGCATTCTTAGGGTCTCCCAGGAAGATAATCAAATTTAAGCCTGTTGCAGTACCTTGATTTTGCAGGCGGTCCCACGGCTTAAGGAGCACTTTCCTGACACTGTGTGTAGCAGAGGGTGCAGTAAATGCCGCAATCAAACCATTGCCATAATGACCAATCACCTTCGTGCTCCTGTCCCAAGCATTCCAGGAGCCTTAACAGGAGCATCCCACAGCTCCATACAGGAGTGCCTTGGGACACTTGTAATTATCCAAACACTCATTCTGCTGGGAACATCTGCAGAGATCAGTGCAAATGTCAATAAAGAAGTTCAGACACAAAATTCCTGTGTGAAATAATAATAGTAATACTAATAATAACCCCAGAAAATGATACTAATATTATAAAACTCAAGGACTCCTGTGCATATTCAGGAGCTCCATCTGCTGGCACTCTTTGGTTGCTGTTTGCACCTATACTGAGTCCCCATAAAACTTTAAGAATAGTAGTTTAAAGTCTATTGTAAAACTTACAATTGTTTTTTTGTAATGTTACATCTTTACTTTTGCTTTTAGGAGATACTTAAACATTTGGATAATTTTATGCCTGTTTTCAAGAACCTGTATATCAAGTCCTTCCAAACCTAACTTTGTATTGATACTGGCTGATGACCTTGGTATTGGGGATGTGGGTTGCTATGGCAATGATACAATAAGGTATGAAATAAATTCTCCCTTCCTGGGAAACTTCATTAAAAATCCTATTGATGATACTTAGCATTAAAATTCATTATTAATTTATTCATTTATCTAGCTACACTTATTTTCAAACTATGTTCAAAATGCATGTTCAACAGTAATTCCTACTGGAGTCAGAATTATACAGGCATGCTTGAGAAACTTTCTGGGACTTAGAACTTTGCAAGTGTGTCTGTGCACTGTACTTGTCAGGCATGAGTATAATACATAAATTCCCATAATTCCAGGGTTGAAATATGAAGGAATGAGATTAGAATTTATTATCAGTTAACAACTCTAGTAGAATTATTATGAAATGACAGGTCAGTCTATGTGATATATGTATCCCTAGTGCAGTTATCAATCTGTATATAGATTGATTGAGAGAATGATGTTCTAGTCTATTATTTTCTTGGATGTTGTGAACAGACTCTTGTTCCCTATGCTGCATGGGATTTTGGTGTGGGACATACCTGAGATACCTTGTTTCTTCCCCCCCCCCATGCTTCTTTTTCTAATTAATAATAAAAGCACATATACCCATGGAAACCTCATTTCTAAGGAGGCAAGGTATCTCAAAAACACATATAAAACATACAACCTTTTTAGCTGAGTTCTAGGTAAACAGATTTTTTTTCAATTTCATGGTGATATGCTCAACAAAATTAGGACGAGCGGTATGCCATGAATTTCTGTGTAATACGTTTTCAGCAGAGATGGGACTTTTCTCTTTAGGACCCCTAACATTGATGGCCTGGCAAAGGATGGAGTGAGACTTACTCAGCACATCGCTGCAGCAGCTGTCTGTACTCCAAGCAGAGCCGCTTTCCTGACTGGCAGATACCCTATCAGATCAGGTTGGGCCTCTCTCCAATGGTTTGCTGCAGCTAGTCTAGTCACTATTGATATAAAAAACCCTTAAATAAACAATGTTAAAGAACAGTTAATCTTGGGATATGGAGTCTCAGTAAAATAGGCAAAAGTTAGAGATGACTAATGATTGATTTCTATGGGAAAATCCTCATATAAAACACATTATGCATGGCTAAATGACAACACAGAAATGGACAAAAATCCAAACACTGCATAGCACCCAGAGGGAGAAAAAGAAAGAAGAAAATTTTGTGATGTTGTATGTTCAGTGGCACTAGGATTATATTAAATGTAATATTTTTAATATCCTGCAAACATTTTCCCAGTGAAATGTTTCAAGCTTTAAAATAGTTCTCAGTGATTGCATTTTAAAACAGATTTACTTCAGCCATGTAAATTTATGACAGAAGACTTCAGTCACTGCATATAGCAGTAATAATCAGTGTAGCTTCTGATGTGATTCTGACTCACTGAAGGAGAAATGTAATCATAAACTGTATATTTCAGAAGTGTGTTCCCCTAACCCTGTAAGCCTTTTGTTTGGATAAATTCTCATTCGCCTTTTTTTTGGTTAACATCATATTTTGACAGAACTTTGATTGTAAGAAATTGCCTAATGTCCGGATGCAGGTGACTTCCCGCCATTTGTAGAGACCCCAGCATACCCGCAGCATCTGCCTCATTGGACTAGCATGTGATGACATGGAACTTGGAAAACACATAACTTTGGAGGTCAAGCAGAATATCCTAGGGCATAGGAAATGGCTTATAAAAAGGCACTAGGCTTAGGCAACTGAGTCCCATTCATTAGAAAGCACAGTCTGAGAAGACTGGAAATCTGAAGTCTGGCTTGTTTTTTTCTAAAGACTATTATTCCTCTCTAGGCATGGCATCCAGCACTCAACGGCAGGTTCTCTTCTGGAATGGTGGTTCGGGGGGGCTCCCACCAAATGAAACTACTTTTGCTAGAATACTCTACCAGCAAGGTTATTCTACAGCACTTGTAGGTATGAAACAAAGTTGTTGCCTTTTCATTTTTTGTTATTCTAATTAGGTTACTTCTGTAAATACATTTTTTTGTCAAAATTTCCAGGATCAGTTAAACTAGATTTTCTTGTATGCATAGCTTTCAGAATCAGCAGGGATTTTAAAACACTGTCCACAAGTCCAATGTGAGTACAGCATATCTGGTAAAACCAAAATGAGCTGTATGAAATACTTAAATACACACTGCAAATTGAAGTAAATTCAAAGGAAAGAATCTTGTTTTCCCAGTACAGATTGCTCTAGGATGAACCAGCAGAGGTATTTACTGATGTATTAGAGCAGAAAAATGTCATCTGCCAGTTGGCACCGACACACCACAGTGGTCTTAATTATATCAATTTCAGCCCAGTGGGCTTAATGATTTTGACTTTAGCAAGGTTTTAAAAACTGTCTCTCACAGCATCCTCATAGGCAAACTCTGGAAGTGTGGACTGCATGAGTGGACAGGGAAGTGGGTTGAGAGCCAGCTGAACAGCTGATCCCAGAGGGCTGTAGTCAGAGAGGCACAGGGAAAAGTTGTCACCAGTGGTGACAAGCCCAGTATTGTTTAACTTATTCATTAATAATTAAGATAATTACGGGACTGAAGTATCTCTCTTATGAGGAAAGGCTGAGGGAGATGAGCCTGTTCAGCCTTGAGAAAGGATGGCTGAGAGGGGACCTCATCAATGTCTGTCACTGCACTACTTCTCCCTGAGTTTGTTCCCATTCCATACCATCTCCTCCCTTGGCTTTACCTTAACACAGGCAGACACACCCTAATATTGGATTTAAGATCTTTGCTTTTTATTTCCAGGAAAGTGGCATATGGGTGTGAACTGCAAAACCCGCCGTGATCACTGCCACCATCCTTTAAATCATGGTTTTGATTATTTTTATGGTATGCCTTTTACCCTTCTCAATGAGTGTCAAGGCACAGATGACCCTGAATTGGCCAAGTCTTTGCAGGATACATATTGGTTTTACACTCAGATGATCATCTTTGCAGTATTTACTCTTGTGATTGGAAAACTTGCCAATTTATTCCCACTAAAATGGAAAATAATCATCTGTCTGGCCATCTGTGGTCTCCTATATTTCATCTCCTGGTTCTCCAGCTATGGTTTCACCAAGTACTGGAACTGCATCCTGATGAGAAACCATGATATCACTGAACAACCAATGAACCTACAAAAAACTACTTCTAATATGCTGAAGGAGGCAATAACATTCATTGAAAGGTAATCAGCAGAGGTGAGGAGCAGGCTGGGGGGGAACAAGCAATTCAAAGGTGTCCTGGCCAAATACTGAGCCTTCTGCCAGTAGGAGCAGAAAAATGATCTTAGAGTGATGTATGGACTGTCATACAAAGTGTCATATGAAGTTAATGTTTTATAAACAGGAGAGTGATAGTGAGTTTAGTTTTGTGGTTTTGGTTTGTTGTTTTTTTTTTTTTTCCCCCAAGGCGCCCTTCATTTATTATCAGTAACCTCAATTGGAATTGAAAAAACTGCTAAGTCTTTAAAAGTATTTGTGTCTTAAATCTGGGCATATCCACATTTCTGCCAGGATTTGTGTGTTTGTTTTTTAAAGAAAATATGAGGTAATATAAATTCCTTCTCTAAAACTTTGAGCATAGGTAATCTCAGGTTCTTAGGATGTCTTACCTGGCTTGATATTGAAGCAATACAGTTTCACTGTGGGTGATATCTGCCTCTTCCATGAGGACACCTCGAGTGCTCAGTGATGCACATCCATGTTTAAGTTTAGGCAAGTAAGTCCTGTTCTCCTTGCTTCTAGGAATGTGTCAGTGTTTTGGCTATGACCTCTTCTAGTTGTTTATTTAATGTTTTGAATGTCTAATTTGGAACTGTAGAAAGAAAGGACCCATTACTGTTTTGGTCTTAACATAGAAAAAACATCTTTGAGGGGTATGTTTTAATCCTTTCTGCCTCCCAAAACCTCAAAGTCAAAAAGATGTCAAAATAAAAATTGTTGAGATCTCAACAATATAAATTGAGAGAGTAACTGCAATACCACTGTTATATTTTGGGTTGAGTGACAGTTTGAAGAGAAATGACTATTGTTTTTTTTTTATTTCAGAAACAAGCATAGACCATTTCTTCTCTTTGTTTCCCTTTTACATGTTCATACCCCTCTCATTACCACAGAGAAGTTTCAGGGAAGAAGCAGGCATGGCCTGTATGGAGATAATGTAGAGGAGATGGACTGGATGGTGGGTAAGTGCTGGTCTTGAAGAAAATTCTTCATTGACTTGAATGTGGAGAAATTAAAGGGGTCATCACCAAACTCCCTTTTGGTATATGTAAAAATCAGTGAACTCACCTTGGTTACCTAGTCAATTTCAGAGATTGCCATACCACAACCACACAATACATCTTTTTTTTTTATTTTCTTAAGATGAAAGCTTAAACTTTCCTTGTAAGGATTTGTTCATTATCTTTTTTTTTTAATTACATGCTTCTATGCTGAAGTGTTAAATGCAGTCAAATGTGTCTCTGATCATGTTGTTAAACAAAATGTATGATATTTCTCCAGCTCTGGTCTTAGAAGATGTGAATAGTCACTGCTGAATAGTACATAACATGATGATATGATTTTGTGTACTTATTGATTTTTATTAAAAAAAAAAAGCAGAACCCTCTCCTAGCCAAAATTTAGAAAGATATGGAGTTTCATTTAATAAATTGTGTGAAGTCAGTGTGACTTACTTAGCTAGTAGTCTAGGCTCTCGAGTACCAAATCAGGTTAAATTTCTAATTGATTAATTTGGTTTAAAAACCTAACCTTTACTTAGTTTTCTCTTTTCAATGAGAGAGAGAGATAGATGCTGTTTCTATTCTGTCAAAACTGAAGGCTCTATTAACAAAGTAATTGCCTCCTGTCAAGGCCACAATTCAATCCCTGAATCTTTCCCCCCCCAATAACCATGTCTACAACTTTATAATTTGAGAGGAACCTTATTGCTTTTAATGGACAGGCTGAAAACTCCTGCAAGATCCAGTTGAACCAGAGGAGTCAGCCATGCTCCTCTTTCCTCTTTTGGCACCAGCCACCTTCAAACATAGGCTCTGTAAGCAGAGATGGATAGCAGAAGTCAAGATATAAAGAGCATGTAGTTGAAACAGGATAGCAGCTTATGAGGACAAAACTTTCCAGAGTTGGATAGCTCTTAATTTGGGGTCTAATTCAGAACCAATATGCCTAGACTCAATCTAAACATTTTTTGTGTTTGGTAAGGTCAATAAATAGCTTCACCAAGGACAGACAGGAAAGGAAAGGAGACTGAGCAAAAGTAGTGATCACTGGCTTGTGCTTTTTTCTTGTGCAGTTCAGCTTTTGCTGCTGCTTCTGTAGGTATGGAAGCTGTTCTTGGCAAGTATACTTGATGCAGAAGATGATAAAGACAATTAATTGAACATAAATCCCATTCTATATAAACATTTGATGGGATCAGTACCGAAAACATTCCTTATGAAGTTAGGTTTGAATTACAGTCTATGAAGTTTTTATTGCTGACATCAGGAAATTATTTTGGTTGATAGTATGCAGCCCGGTCTCAGAGTCCTTGTTCAGTTCCTGGTGGGACACAGTGGTTTTCTATGGTTAGTAATCAGAGCAGCAGTGTTATTTAAGCTTTTCAAGATGTTTGAGGCTACACAGTAAAGACAATTCTTGATGCAGAATCTAAAGAACAAAGCTGACAGAGTATTTTGAGTAGCTTGAATAAAAGTACGAGTCATTTATTTTCCAATTGTTTTGGGATTTTTTTTCATATTTTTATAGACACCAGAAACAAATGTTTAAACACTCATCATCTTCCTCTTGGGCTCTTATTGTTTCATAGAATCATAGAATATGCTGAGTTGGAAGGGACCAAACAGGATCATCAAAGTCCAACTCCTGCCCTTGTGCAGGACACCCCAGGAATGACAGCGTGTGCCTGAGAGTATTGTCCAAATGTTCCTTGAACTCTGTCAGGCTGGTGCTGTGGCCATTTTGCCGCAGAGCTTATTCCAGTGCCCAGCCACTCTCTGAGTGGAAAACTTTTTCCTGATATCTTACCTAAACCTCCACAAACACAGCTTCATGTTATTTCCTCAGGTTCTGTCACTACTCCTGAGAGCAAAGAGATCAGTGTCTGCCCCTATGTTACCCCTTCATAAGGATGTTGAAATCTGCAAAGAGGTCTTCCCTCAGTCTCCTCTTCTCCAGGCTGAACAGACCAAGTGACCTCACCCATTCCTTATAAGGCTTCCCTTCAAGGTCCTCCATCACTCTCATAGCCCTCCTTTGGATGCTCTCTAATGGCTTTATACCTTTCTTATATTGTGGCACCCAAAACTGCCCCCTGCACTCGAGGTGAGGCTTCCCCAGCTCAGAGCAGAGCAGGACAATCCCCTCCCTTACCTGGCTGGCCATGCTGTGCCTGATGCCCCCCAGGACACCCCAGGATGGCCCTCCTGGCTGCCAGGACACTGCTGGCTCATGTTCAACTTGCCATTGACCAGGACCCCCAGGTTCCTTTCTGCAGTGTTGCTTTCCAGCATCTCCTTCCCTGGTGAACACATAACAAGGATTGCCTTCTCTCAGGTGCAGAATCCTGCACTTTTCCTTGTTAAAATTCACATGGCTGGTGATTGCCCATCTCTCCTATTTGTCAAGGTCTCTTTGCATTGAATCTGGCAGTTCATAACAAAAGTCATTCAGGCAAATGGAAAGACTCAGTCTTCACTGAATGTGGAGTCAAGACCTAAAAAATCTGACTGCATCTGCTGATGTTTTGATTTGTTTATAGGCAGGCTTCTGGATGTTATTGACAAAGAGGACTTGAAGAATACCACATTCATTTATTTTGCATCTGATAATGGAGGATTCTTAGAGGCTCGCAGAGGAAATTCTCAGTTGGGTGGATGGAATGGGATATATAAAGGTAAAATTTTAGTAGTTTGTACATGCATAAGACTTCCTCTTTAAAAATAGTGATATAAAAATATGTCCAAAAAGGTTACATTTAACTATATGATGAGATTATAATCTTGGATTGTAGGGCTGAAACAAAGTCAGGGCATCTACTATTCATAGGGCTGGGACTGAGTAGAGGGGTAGGACCACTTCCCTCAGTCTGCTGGCAATGTTCTTCCTAATGCACACCAGGATACCCTTGCTCTTCTTGGCCCCAAGGACACACTGCTGGCTCAGGGAGCGCTTGCTCTTCACCAGGACACCCAGATCCTTCTCTGCAGAGCTGCTTTCCAGCAGGTCAGCCCCAGCCTGTAATGGGGCATAGGGTTATTTTTCCCAAGATACAGGACCTTGCGTTTACCTGTGTTGAATTTCAAAAGGTTCCTCTCTACTGATTATCTGTGTCAACACTAGCAGATATCATGATGCCTATTTTTCTTACTATAGTTCTCCAGATTCTCACCCATCCTATATAAGTTTCTTCTAGACTCTCTATGACTGGCTTGCAACACAGTGACAAAAGCTTTATGGAAATGAAGATCTATGGTATCTCTTGTATATGCTTCCACCAGATTACTAAGCCTTGAAAAGCCACTGCGACATCTTGGGCAGCTTGGCACTTACTTTATAATGAAGACTGAAAGCTGCATCCATCACAAGTTTTCCTACAAAAGAAGAGTCACATGCACGTTGACCTTGCTCAGCATCACAATGCACATTGTCTAGTACCAAGTTACTTGATGAGCCACACAAGCAATGTTTGATACAGCTGGGATCCACTCGCACACAGTCCTAAATGTAAAATTAGCCTTTAATTCTTGATATGAAAATTCCATGCCAGTAACAGATGCAAGAGGCTCACTTGAATAGCTTAGAATCTGATCTAAGGAATTCACTTCCACTAGCTGAACATAGGTATATTAGTAACAAGAGAGTCCAGACAGGAAAGAGAAATATGATTGGGGAGTTCAGGATGAGAGGACAATGATGAAATCATGCCTGCTTAGAGAGAAGGCATAAGGGGATGCAATATCAATTTAGATATCAATAATAGAATGACATTACTATTTAAGCCCACATACAGCAGAACAGGGGATATCCCAGTAGGACAAACTGGCAAAATTTAAAAATACAGTTTAATTAATAAATATCTGTAAAACTCACTCTTGCTATTGAGAACTGCATATTAAAAACAAGCAGATAAATAAGACACACATACAAATAATGAGAAGAGCCACTGCTGAATGACAGTCTCCTATTTTCCAGGATTTATTATGTTTTCATTAAAGGTGCATGAAATACCCTAAAAGTTTTAAAACATTTTTCTATACATGCACAATAAACATCTGGTATCTTCTATCCTTTTTCTTTTTGATACTTCTCCCCATTCTACTACAGGTGGAAAAGGAATGGGAGGCTGGGAAGGAGGAATCCGTGTTCCAGGTATAGTTAGATGGCCAGGAGTGTTGCCTGCGGGGACAGTTATCGATGAACCTACAAGCCTTATGGACATTTATCCCACAGTAATTCAACTGGCTGGAGGGGCAGTGCCTCAGGACAGGTATAGAGGTGGTTTTGTAAATCATATTGCTTCTCTTTCTTTATTCAGACAGAAGCTGAATCCTAACAGCCACATGTTAAATTCTCTTTGTTTCTAAACCAGGCAATTCTCTAGTTTTTTTTCTGCACAGCTTTCCCCATCTTGTCTGCTTATGCGAAAAAGGCAAAGGAAAAAACCCGTATGTTTTACCAAGGGTCATTTAGATAACTCAGTTCTCCTATCACTGAAAAGAAACTTTGTTGATTTGGGACACTAGGATGACTGAAAAAAACAGATATCTCTAAAGGACATGTGAAAGGGCGGGTGGCTAAGCCACTTCAGCAAAAAGCATAGAAGTACTGGTAGATTGTAACTAAAGCCAGTGACAACCTAGATTGTAACTGAGTTGCTAGGCAGTTCAGTAAGTGGCTTCTTTTTTAAAAATTATTTTTACAAAGCCTGGTGCTCACAGAGCTGTCAGCGCTTTCTATTTCAGGTGGCAAAATTAAAACCTGTGAACCATGCCTTCACTATTGTTATCACTTCCAGGAAAATTACAGTAATGGTGTCTGATCTCCCCAGGCAGGATGTATGAACTAGCTGTAAATGCAAAAACTTCTAGTAACTGCTAATTACTGGTCTCCACACATTCATCCAATTAAAAATCTCAGGGCTCATTAGCTGAACAGTACCTTGGTTTAGTAATGACACTTGAAATCTTAATGCTGCATAGAGAGAGTGAGTACTGCTCATGCTTCAGCTGCAGACTTAAAATTCTGAAGCTGTCTGGTGACTCTGGTCCTCTCCATCAGGGTCGTGGATGGGCACACCTTGCTGCCCCTGCTGCAGGGGACAGAGCAGCACTCCAGGCATGAGTTCCTGTTCCACTACTGCGGGGTGTTCCTGCATGCAGTGCGCTGGCACCAGAAGGACAGTGAGTATAAGCATCCCCCTCCTGCAGGCCAGAAAGGATGTAATGCCCTCTAGCTTCCAATAGAATATAATGTAAAAATGTACATATACATGTATATATACATATATATATGTATGGAATACGTTCATTGTTTTAAACTCTCAGTTCTTCTGCAAGGCCTCATTGTTCATGGTCCTGCCTCACCTGAGATGACGGGGTTTGCTTCCTGGGAAGTAAAGCTTCAAGACTCTCTCACTATTCTTAGAGATCTCCCTTTGTTTCTCTGTATTGCACACCATTTTTTGTGAACACAGAATGTTTCTGGGCAGAGAAAGCTGTGTCTGACTGCCCCAATTCATGGATAATATTCCTGCTGGAAGAGTTATGCCACACTTCCTTAGTGAGAGGCTAAATTCATACTGCAGGTCCCAGGGAGTGCTTGTTCAACTCCTTGTAAGAAATATCTATACTGCCTGACCAACAGACATAAGAAGCAAATCCCATCCCTGGGCACCTTGATATCACAGAGGATGCTTGCATTTCTGTCTCAAAACAAACATTCTTTTGGTAACAAGACAGGGATAAACTTGAGGATGCAATGGACATCCAGCCAGCAACAAAGCAAATACTCAAACAGACCTAATAAGAATCTGTCTGCCCTCATAAGCTGTCAGAAAGTTGAAAGATTTCATCTGTATTTCCAGATCCATGATCATCTGAGCTGGAAAGGGCCCATAAGGATCATTAACTCCAACTCTTAAGGTCATTAAAGAAATGACCCACCTGGGGACTGAACCCACAACCTTAGAAATATCACCACCACACTCTAACCCTTTTTCTTTCAGAAAACATTTTTTATCCTTTCACAATTTCAGAAATGGAGATATCTAAAATTTATCTTCATTTTCTTACATCTAAACATTTCAGAACCATTCAGCATCCCTCCATAAAAGTGAAAAAGCAGGATCTGGAAACTTTGTGGTGAAAATAAATAAATACAGAACCAGCCAGCTAGCCAGCAACTGGATATTTTAATTGAAGATATTACCTAAACCTTAATATGTCTTATTTGTTCCCCTTCACCTTTTAAGAAGTGTTAAAATTCTATTTATTCACAAAATATTATTCTAGGGTAGTGACAAGAGAGAGCCTGAAGAATAAAGCTGCAGGCTCCAGACATAAAGAACAGCTCTGGACACAAGAGAAGAAAGGAAGAAAAATTCAGCTGACTCCATTGAACCAAAAAGAAAATTCCATGTAGTGACAATGCAGTTGTCAGCTCTTTAATGCTTTGAGCACAGAAGCGACTCCAAGTGGTGAATGTCCCCTTTCTTCTTGTCTCCTTTTTCAGACATAGTGTCTAATTGCTGTCTTCTTGCTGGGCACATTCTGGCCTCTGAGTTCAGTGTAGCACTTTCTAAATGTGGGTTAAGGCATAGGAGAATAAGGAGAAGGGAGAGAGAAGTAAAATATCCTGATGTAATGTAATGTAAGTCCTAGTAATGTACTAGAACTACATTCAGCTGCAGTCCTAGTAATTTACCACTTTTTCACCACAAGTTAAAAACTTGTGCTTATTCCATGGTCAGTACAAGAGCTTGATGAATTACAAGCTGTAACGCTGCAAGCTATTTGCCTTCTTCATGATAACTTAAAAACTAGACTCCAGGTTTTAAAGGCCTGCACTTACCACCCTTTTTGGAAGTCTGCTGGAACATGAGCAGAGAAATAAGCTGTGGTCAGTTTCTGCCTAAATGTACTTCTTCACTCAGATGTACAGAGCCAGAAGGAGAACCACCTATCAATATATACACCCAAAAACTTGGGACTACGGTCTCCTTTTCCCCCCCTACAAGAGGCATGGAAAGTTTTAAAGGGGAACAAGAAAGTGGCAGACTCCATCTGTACTGAAACTATTGGGCTAAACATCCATACACTGCACATGGTACCCAGAGCTAAGGTGTATCCATGAACCACAAAAACCACTTGATCCCTGCCAGCTTCCACAACACCTTTTCCCTATGGTGTGCAACCACCATGACATAAGCTTCCCCTTAGAACAACAAAGAAGATCACTTAAACATGAACCAGCCTTTCAGGGACCACCCCCCAGCTCCTACTGACATTAAGCTGTTCAAATGTGCTTCTCCTGTGACAGGTGGCACCGTATGGAAAGCTCATTATGCTACTCCAGTATTTCAGCCAGAAGCCTCTGGGGCCTGTTTCAGAAGAGGAATTTGTCCGTGTTTCGGGGATGGTGTAACCCATCATGACCCTCCACTGCTGTTCAATCTCTCACAAGATCCGTCTGAGGCAAATCCTCTATCAGCTGACACTGAGCCCTTGTTTGACGCTGTAGTGAGGAGAATAAGAAGAGCTGTGGCAGAGCATTGCAAGACTCTGACTCCAGTCCCACAACAGCTGTCTCCTTACAATAATATATGGAAGCCATGGCTGCAGCCATGCTGTGGGACGTTCCCGTTCTGTGGGTGTCATGAAGAAAATAACAAAGCATAGTCTAATACCAAAGCCAAATTTAAAGAAATTGATGATTTTTCACATTCACATGACTACGGTCATAGAGAGATTAAAGGTTAAATTATACTGGGATAATTAAAAGGGACATTAGTGATTGTTTTTTTCAACCTTTTCTCTTATCCACGGAAATTAAGTAAGGCTGTGGTTTAAAAAAAAAATTAGGGGTCATCTGTATAATCTATCCCTCTCAGGATTAAATACCTAATAAATGAATCAAAATTTATTTTCTTACTGACTTACAATTCAAGCAAATGATGACAGATAAAAAAGCAAATTTTCAATAGCAACTGTCTTTATAGGAAATATGCTTGTTGAGAGAACAGGACTGAGCCCAAGAGGGTATCCCTATTCAGGCCTTTTGTTTTTAATGAAAATTAACCTTTTGTACCAAAACGAAAGGATTATGACAATGAAAAAATAATGAAATATAAAACTGCACATTTAATTTGGAAATATACCAAAATGCATTGGCCTCTTAGAAATAAGCACCTATTAAAATACAGCAATTTTTTGCCTCATCATCTGTACATTGATTTGTCTGTCATGCAAGATTTCCCTGGGAAAACTGAACTAACAAGGATGTTTAAAAATTAGATAGCTTAAGTTAGCATCTCAAGAGGAGTAGCAAAGTACGTAGCTATTCTGAAATTTTAAACCACAACAATTCTGATATGGGTTTTCCATGTAGTTAGGTCGTCTCACTTGTGAGAGCATTGAAAATCATCACCCCGCTGCCTTGACAAGATTGCAAAATTTGGGACCTATCTGTGAGACCACTTCATAAGCCTGCATGCCCTACTTGAGTGACAATGACTCTGATTTTATAGGAATGCCGTTACACCTCCTGAAAACTATTCTTTTTTTAGTGAAAAAACACTATGTTTACAGTAGGAGGTGTTAAAAAAAAATTCACCTCACAGTCTCATCACTTCTGTGTACAGGTCATCTTCCCCAAGCCAAAGTGTCAGCATTCTGTACAGTCATTAGGGAAAAGGAGGGCATTAAAATACCTAATCCTCTCTTGCTGCCCTTAGGTTAAATAAATTCGTCTCTCAAGATATAATCCTAACCATGCTCTTACAGGGATTTTGTGTCAAATCAGATTTTCAAATGGAGGTTCCTGTATTTTTTCCTCCCCCAAAAAAGTAGATTGTGGGCAAGAGACTCAGATTCAAACTTCAAAGTCTCCCTGAACACTGTATATTCAAGTCCTACTATACAGGTAATGGTCACCCAGGCTTTAAATAGTGTCAAGGGATACTATTTAGGAGCTGCAGAGCAGGTACTTCAGGTGACATGTTTCCTTAAAGCTTGCTGTCTCAAGGAGCCACACCCATGCAGCTCTTTTAAGGACCAAAGTTGCCTGTGTGTAATTTTCTGTCTTTTAGAAACAGGAAGAGACAAGAAGAGCCATAGCAAGTCTCTCTCTCAGCTCCTGAGCTGCCCCAGCAGATCCCTTTCACCAGCTTTGGGACAGAAGAGAGTGATGCCTGGATTATGCACCCTGTGCAGTGTTTCAGGGAACCTCCTGACTTACTAGTTAGGGGTGTGGTGAGTCACTGCTGTTTAAACAGCATAGGTTGTGATCATGATGCAGAACCAAAAGCAAGTCTCTAAATAGCTAACCAGGCAGTTCTCCAGGTTATTTGCCATTTCACCTTTTCTCTAAAAGGTCACCAAGAAAGTTATGTGGAAAACATTCCACATAATTCATAGGGCATGCATGAAAATGAACTGATTGGATACCTCAATGTCACACTTAATATAAATATCCAAAAATATGTTTGTTCTCACTTTTTGATAGTGTTTAAATTGACACTTCTCTGTGACTGACAGGGACTGAAACCAGAGCAGCTGCATTTCACTGGATTCATGCAGTGAGAAAAGAGCATAAAAGACCACACGTTTTAAAGCCAGTTTGGCTGATTCAGAGATGGAGGACAAATCCTACTGCTCAGTGAGGAGCAAAGCCAAAAGCTGTCAAGCCAGTCAGTTCAGTAGCATCTACATTGTCAGTTAAGTACTTTGCTGACTTCCTCACTCACCCATTCCAATCATTAGGTTAACTATCAGGAAAAAGTTTTTCACACAGAAGGTGGTTGAGCATTGGAACAGGTTCCCCATGCAAGGGGTCACAGCACAAAGCCTGTCTCAGGCCCGTGGTGTGACTCTTAAGATGTCCTGCACAGGGCCAGGAGGTGGACTCAGTGATCCTGCTGGGTCCTTTCCAACTCAGCATGTTCTATGACTTATACACAAGAACATGCCCAGTCCCACACTAGGCCATGATGAGAGCACTTACTAGGGGGTGGGATGGTGTTTATGCACTCACTCAGCATGCAAGCATAGACCCAAACTTTAGGAAGCCAGACTAGGAAGGCTAGTACATCAGCATGACCCAGAACTCCATCTCTAAACACACTGTGAAAAAATCACCCTGTATAAATGCAAAAATTAAACATTTGTCTAACACCTCATTCCTCTGAAAATTAAATTTGCTGAATTGCTGTATAGAGTCAGATGTTAAGGAGTCACGTAGATATCAATGTTGCCTTTCTGGCATCCAAACAGATAATTTTATCTTGGCTGGCATCTGTGGAAAACCAGAGGCACTTTCAGGCAGGAGGAGGAAAAAATTAGGGCTGGCAGTGTAGCAAACCAGCTTTTGTCAACTGTTAGGAGACCTCAGCCAGGCATAGGGAAAAAAGCTATTCCCACACAGAGAGGGAGGGGGCAGACAATGCACACAGAGGATCTGCAGGCAAGAAGGAGAGCAAAGTAATGGGAAATTGTGGAATTGGATACACACCACTTCAAAAAACAGGGGGGACAGGAGAGAAAACTATTTTCACTCCTAAGTTCCCGTCACTGTCTAAAGCTAAATGTATCTTAAAAGGTACCAATTTTGAAGAGACAGTGGTAAACAAGAAAAGGAGGTTAATTATTTTACGTGTTTCATGCAGATCCTAGCCATGGATTAGTTGCAAATCTTTTTGTTTGTATCTACTTTAACAAAGACATGTAAGCTCTGCAGAAGCTGTTCTTCTGATCTTCTGGCAGATGTATATTCCCTGTAAAGCAGATGAACCCAATATCACACGCAAGTTGTTCTCATGAGCCCTTTCACATATATGCACATAAAATGCACTTACAGGCAAAAACTGTCACAAAACCTTCTTGAATAACGCTGGAAAGAAGAGACTCTTAATTCAGTTCTGCACGTTTCATCATCTATAATGACATTTTTCAAAATATATTAATATAAGAATAAAGCCTAAATGGTATGCTTTCTCCCTTCTTTTCTCATGGTTTTCCCTTTGTAGGAAGGCACAAGGACTATATAAAATGGCCCATTAGGAAAACCTGAGACTACTGGTCAATCTCCAAGCCATACGAGAATGTGCCTACACACGGTTTAATAAAGTCACCATAGAGAGGGAAGTATTACTCTGTAACAAATTAAGTTTGTTTTACTGAAAGAGCTGTGGTTGTACTGTGTAAATGTTTGACATTCATGTTGTATGAAGCTGACTTCCGCTTAACTCGTTTGATCATTATTAAATGACATTTGGAATTGTTGCATTAGATTGACTCAACAGAGTAATTGTCAAGTCTCACAGGAATGAGGCAATAAGCTTCTAAGAAGCCTCACTTCACCATGTTTAAATATTAGACACATTGCTTTGCTCCCTGCTGGGACTCAAGGGAGTGCCAGCACACAGATCACAAGATCCCATCTTCTTAAGATGCAAAATAGTTGTGTAACAAATAAACTGAGAAAAGCAAGATGAGCTCAAAATTTATCCATCTTGAAATTCCCTCTGAGTATATTTGAGAGGCATTTACATAAATGACCAAAGAATAATAAAAAACCTTTTGCTCATTACAGATTTTAGGTTAATATACACATATACAGGCATATATATAGTGTTGAACTCAATATGACACTGAACGATTTTTGCAGGCTGTTTTTGACCGTAATGTTACATCTAATCAACTCCATTAAGAAGACTCAGATTTATTCAAAACCTTGTTTCTTATTGAATTACAATACTACTGCATTACTAAGATTTTTTGAATGCCAAAAAAGAAATAGCAACTCTCCATGTTGAGATAAATGGGGTTACTAGAGGATCCAAACAATCCTGGCTTCTGCTCTGCCATTTGTCTAAAAGCTGTAAGTAAAAGGTTTGGAAACAGAAGAGTTTATGGAGGTTTGAAAAAAACCCCAAACCTCTAAACTAAACAAAACATAAAACAGGTACCCATCCATGACATGCAATTAGTTCTGTTCCAAGTACTTAATCCTATGAGAGGGCTCTGAAAATCTTATTGCTCTAAAATAAACAAATTATCCGTTTTATGTATTTATCATTGTTCAGAATGATGCACAGTGCCATAAAATTGTACAAACACTTCTCCAAGGCAGTTAAATGTTATTGCTGTCCTGAAAAGTATTAAAATAATCACAACTAAGAGACTGGCTGTCTTGGAATTTTAGGGTTTTTATACCTCAAGTTTGTTGAAGTTGAAAGGGTTCTGACAGCAGTCAGAGTAAAATTCAAGAAAAGCGTTCTTGCAACTGTGCTTTTCCCCCTTCATTAATATACCTCTCAGTTTTCTAGAAATTATTATTTATAAGTTTAAATCAATAATATATTACTGTATTTTTAGCTACCTTTGCTATAATTATGGTATGATATTATTACAAAACGAAAGTTTATACAAGTATGCAAAATATAACTTGACTGTTACAGCCTTTAATTTTTAGCACAAAATAAACTATTTATGAGCCACCCATCTTAGGATGAACAGAATTTTAGCTGAAACATTTTGCAATTTCTGCAATGTACTGACAATGCAGACTACTTCAGTGAGCAGTCTTAACTGCCACGTTATTTTTGGAGGCTATTTAAAAATCTACTGCCATGCATTTAATCTCATATATTGGGTTGATAAAAAACCAACCAACCAACCAAAAAAAGCCCAAACCAACAAAAATTCATACCACAGAAATAAAATCCCAAAATAATAAAAAGAAAACTGAGGGGAAACTGGAATGTGAGATCTGAATTAATGAGATATGAATTAAGAAAACAGATCCATTTAATGTTATGATCGAAGTCATAGGAATCAGTTTAGATTAGGAAAGCAACAGAATCAGATCCATTAAGAAATAAATAGATATACTGCAGACTTACTGGTGAAAACTGAGCTGTTTATAGGAGCACACAAAAGTCTCGAGCACCTGCTGCTAACCCAGCCTCCCATTCATGGATAGAAAACTCAAGGTGAAGAAAACCAAACAAAACAAAGCATTTTTTCAAGTACCAGCTTTAGAAAAACCATTGCTGTGAGCTGACTGATATAGAGAGAGAAAAAAAACTTTTTTCCCAAGAACAACCCAGATGATGTTCTTGGGAAAAAACACTAGACAGTAAATAAAGTGATATTTCAAGAACACCAATCTCCTTTTTCTGTAGGCTAGGAAAGCTCATTAACCCACACATCTAAAATTTTCAAGAATTTTCCTTGTGGCACACCCACACTATCTCCTTCTTATACAGGAGGAGCACCCAAAAAATTGTTGTATGGCAAATAAAAGCTGTGGATAATTCCAAGCACATGACAGAAGAATTTGCATGTTTTAACACACAAGTTGTCCTCTTTAAATACAAAGTCTACCCCATAACAGTAAGTCATAGTATGGCCTTGTTCAAAGATGAATAGTGCCACCAAGAAGCTTATACTACTTAACTTTTTTTACCCTAAAAATTACTTGAGGCTATACCACATTTTAATGTGGGAAAAAAATTCCAGGTGAAGCTTGGCAGGTTTTTTATTTCTCAAGACGCATTTCGACTTAGCAAAGCTCAGCACTGTGGCTCAAGGCCCCATGCAGCCCATAACACCCCTCAGACCTGCCTGTGACCCAGGAGCTCAGAAATGAGGGCCATAAAAGCCCAGAATGCTGCCTGAAGCACAGCACTGCATTCACCTACAAAATTCTCCCTTTTCACACCCTGGTGGCAGCAGCTGTGGGCTAGAAGCCATTGCAACACTAGTTACATTACCAGAAACTAGTTCAATTTTTTGTGTGTGAAGACAGGACACAAAAACTAGGGCAGGGCTCTCAACAGCTATACTTTTCCATGAAATACAATAAACCAACTACTGTTTGCTAATACAAGAGATCCTAAATGTTGAAATTCTGTATGTCTGTAGAAATAATTATTACTCTCAACTTTTAATTCTGCTCAGCAGGTAATGCTAGTGACTCAAAAGCAATTCAATAAAATTAAAAAAATTAATTAAAGTAACTAGTTATTCACAAGTAATATTCCCTGGCATAATGTAAACAACCTATACCTCTTCATTGTCTGTTAAGCACATGACTTCATATGTCTTTTCCATTTGTTTTATTTTCATTACATTTTTGTACTACAATTCTTTGCAAAACATTTCATAAGCCACACAGAGTACCATTGTACATATTAACAGTTTGAAATGTATTCAATGACACATTTGACTAAATTCATATGCCTATTTTTAAAACCTTTCAGTTACTGATTTCACATCAGTAATTTTTCTTCCATGATCTAATCAATGTACCACATAAGAGCTAGTAGTTAGTATAAAAAGTACAGCTGCATGAGTTCACATTGCCGGCTACAGCTTTACATAGTCTTCAAAAGCTGTTAGGAGTATATAAGCAACAATGTTTATAAAGCAGAGGACTTTCTCAGAAGTGCATAAGGGTCACTAAGAAAGAGGGACAACGAAATGCCACGTGAGTAAGGGCACACTGCAGCTGCTGCACTGGGCCACAGCACCAAGAGGTAGAACACACCTGCCTGTGTTAAAGTGTGAGGGTCACCTACCCAGGAACACAGGCTAGAGAGGGTGCCAGTGTTAGGCAGAGGGAGAACTGTTCTCAATTTCTCTGCTGCCCCTAAACACCTAACCAGACCTAGAAGCTTGTATTCAACAGACACACCAGTGGGATTCCCCATTTAAGAGTTTAAGGATAAATGAGAACTAGATCAAATCATAAATATCCTACAAAAGTGAAAGCAAATTCACTAATGTGAATATTGGGAAGTAATTCTAACATACTCAAAGTTTTTTTGTTTTTTTTCTTTTTTTAAGGGACATTTTGACTCTTTCATTCCTTTCCTGATTTCTGCATTTATTCCTTGCCCTACCCTCTCATCCTTTTTGTTGGGAGGAAAAAAAAATACAATTTTCTTTTTCCCTCCTATCCTGCTATCTGTTTTTCCTGCTAGCATCTATGCATAATGGTACATCATTGCTTTTGGACAGAATTCCCAAGAAATTTCATTAGGTATCTCTCTGCCAAAATTCGTTATGTATTTAGACCAAAACTTTTCAAGCCCTGCATCACTGCAGAATTCTCATTCCAGTATTGAGCATGGTCACAAACAACTGTTGAATCTATTATTATATTAGCATAAATGTCAAGACTCTTTCTTTAAAAGTTTTTTGCTTTTAAAAAAAAGTATTTTACTTGTTTGTTAGCGTAAACTCACTGAGATAAGTCAAACTTAAGTACACAAATACCAAAACACTCTCCTGTAAGTGCCCTTAATATAATGCAGTCTCATCAGTAGATTTTTTTTCTGGAATTTGGATTTCAGAGATTTATTGATTCCCACACACAGCTATTGTTAAAAGATCTTCAAAGGGCCTGTTTACTGAAACAAGTGCCAATTTTGTTTTCAGTTGCACTCAAATTGCCTGCAGTATGGGGCAACAATGCTAAGCCAAAAAAGGCCTTTTTCAGCTGCAGTTTGAAGTACCGTAAACAAATTTATAAAAAGCACCAGAAGGTTTACACCATGCTGTCAGCATTTCTTCTTCTGACCACACAACTCAGAATATGCAACTAAAGCTTACAATATTTTAAAAAGCATCAGTATCCTATGGCAACAATATAAAAGGTTACACATACATTATCAATCTGTCTTAAAGAGTTTTAAACCATGCTTCCTCACGCTAGTTACGGAGCTGAGCAGCTGCCTATAACTGAGTAGAGCATCCACAAGTGATCTCAGATGACGTCTGAAGTTCCTCTAATCCTAAACATGATTAAATTAAAAAGTTTGGTTGCAGACTCCTATGAGGTCAGGATTTCATGACTTCTTTCTCCTACTGAAATCTACATCACAGTCACCCTTGAAGGTGTTAATTTGGTTACAAGAATAAGTTATTTTTATTTAAATACTTTAAAGCAACTTCTGAATGTACTTTGGGAATAGTCTCAGTTTGGGACAAGTTCAATTTCCAAAACAATCTCAACTTCCAACATGTTTCCTACACATGACTGTTTCTGCAGAATGCAGATGGGGTGCATCAGGGAAGAGTGATAAATATATGAGCATTCATACTCAGAAAGGTACCATTCATTATTCTTTAGAAGGCACTGTATAAGAACAACGAAGATGAAACACATGTAACAATAAAGTTGAGGCACATTTATCAGTTAAAGACCAAGATTCTGCATCTGTTAAGGTCCCCCAAGAAAGTCTGAGGATCCATAATCACCTCTAACTGGTGTCATCTAAAGTGGTTAAGACAGCCAAGTATTTAATAATTGCATTTATAAAGAAATCTATCACGATGGGCATAACAGTACTCCCTGTCTTAGTGTAAAAACGCATCCAATTTCTTTTTGATATGTTCAAAAGCATCTTTCCCCATATAGTCCATGCGCCCTTCCTCCCATTTTCTCCGTTCTTCTTCTGGAGTTGGTTTTGCTGGTTTGAAGTGAATAGACAGCTCTGAAACAAAATGTGCAACCTCATTCTGTGGGAAGAAGAAGAAGAGTGGGAAAAAAAGTAATTTGGTTTTTTTTATTTCAATACTGTGACGTTAAACCTTAAGTGGTAAACTTCTACACTGTACACTCCCAACTAAAACAATGAAATAAACAATATTCAAACATTCACTCCTGTTTTGATAATGTGACCTCATTTTCCCATGATTTTACTACTTTCCATGGCATCCTTAAACATACCAAACATTTATTTTCCTGATCTGAACTCAGATCTTGGCATACTCAGCAACAATACAATGAAAATATTACAAATACTGCTTGGTTAGAGTAGAATATCTGCTACAATGAAGAATTTATAATTTATCTGTTGAAATCTTGTCTCCAACAGGCTTTCACGTGAACATGCATTTCTGGAATTTTTGATAATTAGTTTTATTTGAATTCCAGCGAGATCAATATTATTTAGCAGATGTGGGACACATTGTTTAATAAATTAATTCAAAATATGGACACTATTCATTATACCAGCTAGTTCATTTTGAATGACATTCCAAAACTGTAAATGCTGGTTCAAAGTCATCACAGGTGCACAAATGTAAGACACATTATTAGTGATAATTTCTACCACATAAAAGGAAAACTGTGTCCCCAATTGACCAATGCCAGCAAAAAAAGGAACATCTCAACAATTATAACCTGTAATAAAGATGAAATATAATGAGGACTAATCAAGGCAGCCACTAAAAACCTTTCAGTAGTACTCAAAGAGGCTCATAGAAAAACACCCTATCACATGTTGTAAACAAAACTGAAATCAACAAGAACGGCTTTCTTGGGAAGTCTTCACAAATTCAAGGTAAAAACATTTCAGAATATAATTTAATGGGCAGGAATCAATGTCTTAAACTGCCTAAATGCCCTGGAATATCCATTACATCTGCCAGTTTGGGGCAGATAAGGCATAGGACTTGTGGAAGACAAGGTAAGGTATTTCACACAACCAACATGCAGTAAGGTGTCAAGATTTCTTTCTTTATCATTGGCAAGTTTTATCAACAGCTTTGGAAGCCTTTAACAAGATGACCAGAACCATAATGTTTTTAGAAATTAAGAATTTTAGCTAGGGCCCAAACACCCCTGGCGGCACAGGAGAGACAGTTTTGTTTCTCAGTCTTTAAGTATTTCACTACAGTGCTTCACAATCATACAAAAACCTTCTTTAGGAAAATGGCTGTGTGGTGTACCTTACAAATCCCTGACTCCCTGTCAACCCCATCCACACCATGTCTAGCCCTGTTGTCACACTGCCCACATGTGTAAGTGTCCATAAATGAAGTGCAAGATCACAAAGGAAAGCCTAGTCACTCAGGCTCCTGCATGTTTCCTTTCCACTTGCTTGGAAACATCACTTCAGCAGATACAAAAGCCACAACAAAACAAAATATAAGAGAACTAACAAACACAAAATACCCAAACAGCTTTGCTTGTGTTAGTATTGGAGAACTAAAATTAACCATGCATTGATTACTCAGGGATTAAGCACAGGAAAATGCACATTTAAAACCTCAAAGTTTTGAGAAGAAAACTAGAAAGTGATCACAACGCAGTATTGGAAACAGTTAAGGAATTACATGGCTAAAAGATTAAGGAATTTATTTGCACGTTGCATTATAATTAGTTGAGCTTCTCTAAAATTATGTTGGCAGCAAAGATGCACATGCAATTACCAATAGATGTTGAATGCACAAAGCTACATGTACCATTTCTGAAGTTTCCTGAAGTGCAGGTTGAAATACAGGTTGTTCTGAAGGTCTGTCAGGCTCAGAGGGAGGGATGTCAGAATCTCTTGGCTCGACTTCATATACAGGTTGCTAAAATACAGCCACTGAGGTTTTATTAAAAGAATATTTTCTCAATTTCCTTTTCATGAGAATTCATACAATACAATACAATCACTATCAGTCTTGGGGGAGGGTAAAGCAATGGATGGGAGGAAAGCAAGGAAGCACATTATCACCAAGGGGAAAATTCATGTCACCCAGCTTTAGTATCAAAAATGGCATTGAATCCTTCTCCTACTCAATCAATCTAGCTCCCACTACAATCAATCTAGTATAAGTAAAGGGCAGTAACTGCTCCAGAGAGCAGCTCATCTCATCATAAAATAGATTCAAAGTGGCTGACATTTTTCAGTGACTACACATACAGCCTGGGAAACAAGCTTACCATTCATGATTCCTACGATTCATGAGGCCAAACTTCAACAAGAAAAATCTCATTTCAGGTTTATAGCTTGCTCTCACATAAGCTTTTTATAGGTATGAAATAATAACAGAAAAAAAGTATTTCAAAACAGAGGTAAAATAGATTGTCAAAAAAATATTGTCCCAAATATTTGCTTTTAACAGATAGCAAAATATAAATGAGTAGACAGATCCCACTCTAAAGTCTTTTCCCCCAAAACAATTCCACGAGTATATTGAAGCTGGGCAACAAAAAGTGGAACAATGGTAATCTTAAGTAAGAAGGGAACCAAGCTATTACTTTCCAATTATTATGGTCTTCTGATAAGCCAATCCTAGTAATCAAAATACTAATAGAAATCTGAATTTTAATGAAACTACTTTAGGTAAACATTATGATATTTTTACCCCAAACAAACATCTTGATAATGTGTCCCTATTCAGTTTGGGCCTTTCCAATGAAGTCAGATGCGTAAGGCACACAAGAAAATACATCCTTTGCAAACAAATTATTCTTAAGTTATGGAACTGTAAAGTTTGCAATTTTCCTTCAGCTCCTTCACACTTTGAGCGGAAAGGGAAGAAGGGGAGGAAGAGGATGAATGGGAAAGGAAAATTACAGTTTTACTTTATAGAGTAACAATAGGCTAAAGAACTGAAGGAAAGAACATCTTGATAATTTTCTTCATCATTCTAGAGTGCAGTTCACAAATTACAATGCAGATGACATTAGAACACTGATTTTATTTTCTCCCAGTTCTATCATGGGGTAATACAGTTTATCACGCAATATGTAATGCCTTACACCTGCAGAGGCATTGTGCTATTATGACTAACTTAATTCCTGCATAAACTAAGGTGATTCAGTGCCAGAGAAACACACAAATACAAGAAAAGTGACAAAAGAAGCAGGAAGACTGCAATATTCATTAGTGAATTTTTTCAAGGCTCTCCTTGTTGCTCAAGTCACAGAAATCTGAGAAACAGTTTTCTGGGTCAACACTTGTGGGAAAATCTTTCTACAGAGGAATGATAGAAAGGATTGTAGTTTTAAATATATTAATTCACAAAATTATTAATATTCAAAATATTACTTTGGTAGCAGGTTTTTTATATTACATTTGATTAAGTACTTAACAACTTTGAATAAATAACCTCTTCCTGAAATGCAAAGCAAACTCTTTCCACTTCTAGGCACATCATACATGCATAACTAAAGATTAAGAAAAATAAATAGGCTTTAGATTATTTTTAATGCTGGTGAGAAAATTCAATAGCTACAGCTAAATTGAAGATACGATCTTCCAAATCAGAAAGAATCACCTTTTAGTATATAATTTGACTTTGTTCTTGCATATAATAATAAACAAGACACTTACAGCTTTGACAGCGAGTTCCTCGGGTGAGCATGCTGTGGGATTTACTTCACTTGTCTGCTCTGGGAGTTCAGGCTTTTGTAGAGAACTGGCCACGCAAGGACTGACCTTCTTCAGGGTAACTTCAACTCCATTGAAAGCGTGCTAATGAAAACAAGAACATCTCACCACTACAATGCAATTTTTTAGGATGGCAGTAACTTATTTACAACAGTTGCACTTCCTTAGAGGGTTCTCATCATTAAATGAATAACTTAATATATGCAAAAAAAAGTAAATAAATGCAAAAAAAAGTACATGGTCCTAGATTTAGAGCATGCTGCAGTTTAGGTTTTTGCTTTTTTGCACTCATGAGCACACCAGCATCATGAGGTAAATCTAACAGGTATTTCCACCTTCATTTACCACAGCTGAAATATTTCTTTAATATGCAGTGCCTTAAAAATTAAAGCATGTTAAAGTATAAGATCAAAAACTACCCACTCCTTCCTCTGCTTTCCAATTTGTCATGAAGTTAACAAGCCAAATTATTCTCTGGGGCTTTGATGGTAAATATTCAACTGATCTTAAGGGGATTATGCAATTAGCTCAATTATGTTAATAATTTAATATTGCAAAGATTTAAGAAAATATTTACATATGCATAAATGGGATCTAATTTGTCACGTCTATCCAGACAAAATTGAAAATTGTACTTCTACACATTTCTTTATACTACTGGTCTCTAAGAAATCATCTATTAATAAACAGAGGGGTTTTTTATTCGATTCATGAAAAGCACACTGCTGCATTTCATTTGAAGAAAAAGAAATCATAAAGAGATCAATAAATGTTTGATGATATGGAAGTACTGTACAGAACATCTAAAAATGCAATTAACACTGCTTTTGCAAACCTGATTTATTTGTTATGACCTCATGAAACAAGTTATAATGTAGTACTGAAAAGGTAAATTTTATTACAGTTCAAAACCTAGTTATATGGTCTGTATTAATTTAGCTACAAGAAAAACAAAAGTCTGTTTGTTTCATGGGCCAGGTTATCCCTTCTCTGGCTAATTTGTATCATTTTCTGTATGTACATACATTAGCATAAAAACTTTATCACTTAAGAAGATGGCTGCAGGATACCCTGGGAAAGCAGATAATACAAGAAATCCTTCTTAAATGGATTTGGTCACTTCTACTACCAACCAACAGATATTAAGTTTTCCCACACATACTGGGATTATACAGCAAGATTTTGGTAGAAGGGTAATTCTAGGAGTAGCTTCTGTAAGAAGTGGCTAGAAGCTTCCCCCAAACCAATGCCAGCTTCCCCCAAACCAATGCCAGCTGGCTCCAAAATTGACCTGTCACTGGCCAAGGCCAAGCGCATCAGTGATGGTGGTGGTGCCTCTGGGATAAGAGATTTAAGAAGGAGAAAAATTCTCCTTAAAAGGAAGAGGAAGGAGTTTCCTCGCAACTGGACAACTGCAGACAGAGGAGTGAGAATATGTGTGAGCAACAACCTTGCATGCTGAAGAATGGGTTCACTGAAGAAGGTAGGGAGGAGGTGCTCCAGGTGCCAGAGCAGAGATAACCCTGCATCCCATGGTGCATCAGGGTGTCCTTCTGTAGCCCATGGAGGTCCCTGGCAGAGCACAGATCCACCTGCACCCCATGGTGGACTCCACACCACAGCAGGTGGATGTCTGAAGGAAGCTGCGACCCCATGGAAAGCCCATGATGGAGCAGGCTCCTGGCAGAACCACTGAGCCTATGAAGAAAGGAGTCTGCAGTGGAGCAGGTTTGCTGGCAGGACTTGTGACTCCAAGAGGGACCCACACTGGGACAGACAGTCCCTGAGGGACTGTATCCCACAGCTCACAGGAAGGATTCATGTTGGAAAAGTCCATGGAGGACTGTCTGCCATGGAAGGGACACCACACCTGGAACAGGGAAGGAGGGTGAGGAATCCATTCCCTGAGGAGGAAGGAGCAGCAGAGACAACATGAAATGAACTGGCCACAGTCCTCTTTCCCCATTCCCATGTGCCATTGGTGAGGGGGAGTCAGAGAAAACAGGGAGCAAAGTTGAACCCAGGAAGAGGTGAGGGATGGTGGTAGTTTGGGATGAAGGATGGCAGTAAATTTGGCGTTATTTCTCATTACTTTACTCTGATTTGATTGGTAATAAATTTGATTAATTTCATGAAGTTCAACCTGTTTCACCTTTGATGGTACCTGGTGAGAGATATCTCCGTGTTCTTATGCAGACCCATGAGCCTTTCCTTACATTTTCTCTCCCCTGTCCATCTTAGGAGCAGAGCGATAGAGTGGCTTTGGTGGGCACTTGGAACTAACCAGAGTCAGCCCACCACATTATATAATTTCTTCCTCTACCAATTTTTTTTTTTTTTGGTTTTGATTCCAACATATTTCCACAAACTCCTTATGAGTTACCTTGCATTCTTCAGATCCTGATTCTTCCATCTTTTGAAGATTTTCCAACAAAGGCAATACACTGGCACTGTATATATTCCACCAGAGGGCAAGAAATGACAGTTGGTGAAAAGATCCAGAGGTGGTGCCATCCTGCATAACTCTCTTTGTTTGAAGGTTGTATTTGTAGTTCCAGGGCTTTGTTGCTCCCAAGAAGTGAACAACTTTGGCATCTCTGCCAAAACTGTAGAGATCAAATATACAGGTCTATACATAAAATACTTCTTAGCTTATATAAACTCCTAGAAGAAATGTGCTTACTCACAGGTGAGGTAATTTAATATTTTACAACAGCCACACATTTGAGATTATATGTATTAATATTTTGTTTCTATCTTCCTGGTTTAATTCATCTTGTTTAACATACAGAAAACAAAAACATTTGCTTCCAGCTGTTAATTCTAGTAGAAAAGTTCATGAAGGAAAACGACAGTCTCATGCAGTACTATTTCCAGTCCTCCTACATATTCTATTCACAATAAAATACATATCACTTCAAATATTTAATCACAAAAAAATGGGTATTACTGATCCCATATTAAAAATTACTAATAAATACACTAGCCTAAGTTCATCTTCCAGTAAGAGTGTATTTTGCAACTGGAACAGAAATTCATGGCACCCTAAATCTAACTTACCTTTTACCAGATAAGATTCCCAACTGCATTGTCTGGAATCATATAATTAGTAGCACAAATTTCATTTCATAGAAGGATTTAAGGAATGGCTCAAAAAGCTTAAGCAATATGAATTGTTTCTCTAAGAAATTACTTGAGAACAAAGGAAAAAGCTTAAAAGTAAACCTGTCAGAACCTTATGCCAAAGTAATTACATTTTGTCAAAATGAAAGAAGCTTCTTTGAAAGAACATAAAAGACAGCGTAGCCAACTCTGGGACTCTCCCTGTGTTCAGACATTCACATTAAATTTAAGCTTCTATTGCATGGTTTCTACATAAGATCATTTGTGATACTGTAATTTATAATTAGCAGAATATGCCATTATCAGTCTCTCTTACAAAAGGATGTTCTTTAACAAACTAGAGAGGTTTACAGAAGTGTTATTACTTACTGATTGAAAGCAGGAACATAGGTGTATACAGAGCTGCTGCTCAAGTTATAGAGGAAAGGCAAGTGTTTGCCAATATCTGCTGTTGCCCAGTTGCTGAAGAAGCTGTTCAACAAGCCTTGATCACCTCCTAAAGAATACATAAAACAGTATTACCATAACATGTGTACACTCAAATTTGTATCAGAATTTGGATGGGAGTGAGACTGGGGCCTGAGATTGGTGTGTTCATGGGACTCCAACTTGGACTTGAAAATATGGCCATGTGAGCATCTACAAGAGAGTAATACCTGATTCACTCCGATGCAAGCTCAGTGCCAACGAAGTACTATTGTAATATAAGAAGAAAGGAGTAGTGTTTGGTCTCCCTCAGAGGAGAAGACTGAAGATCAGATGTGTTTCTCTCTCCTAAGCCAGACAGCAAAATTAAAACTAACCGAGCAAGACTCAGACACAATGTCCCTTCACTGCCCTTTTCTGGGAAACACGGTCAGTCAGCAGATCTTAAATACAGTCTAAGAGGCAAAGTTCTGCACCTTGAATTCTTACATAAAGCCCAGAGAACTCCTGCCTTCCTCTATTCTGCCTGATAGCATGGAAAATTGTCTTGCACTTCATTTCTTACGCCTTGCCATTTACCATCAAAGCTGCCATGCTCAGCAGCAAACTGGAGCAGCAGGTTGTAAGTCTTCAGGGAGGGCTGGAACACAAACACACCACTATTGAAGCAGTCAGGCCAGCCAGAATCAGGAGCTGCAGAAAACTCTTCTCGATCAAACAACTCATCAACATTGCAAAGTACCTTATGGAGAGTAGGAAAAGAGAAAAAGATGCTAGAGTAAATGTTTGTCTAGAGCAAGAATTGTCAAATTAATACCAATGGAGTAAACTAATAGTTTGGCCTAGAACCTGGCTTGCAGAGCACAAAATCAGTGCCATTGTAAAATATGCTAGAGGTCAGAACCTCTATTTTTGATATAATAAGGCAACATAAATTGTGATTCTCCATGACTTCTCTGATAAAATGCAATCAATGCCTGTGAAATTATTTCATGACACTTGGGAGACCATCCAACATCCCTCTAAATATTATACCATGAAAACACATAATTTCCTTCTTTCTTAACTCACCTTTCCATAGTCCATTATTTTTGATAACTACAACAGAACTGAATGAAAATTTGGAATCTAAATCATTTTAGTAAGCAACAGACTGATCAAAGGGTATTAGAAAAACTGTCACTTGCTGCCAGTTTTCTGATGTAACTAGAGTTCAGATATTTGCTTTTCTGTTTTCTTTTAAGCTTCATAAGGAAGTGGGAAAATCAATCAGGTTAAAGCAGAGATAAAGTTTGTGGAAAGACAGCTGTGCAGTCAGTGAAAGTCAGGACCCCCACCTTTCACAGCCACTGTGAAAAACAGAAGAAAATTTTTTTACAAGTAAAATTACTTAATTGAATTTTTTAAAAAGACAAAAAATTGCCTTTAACATTAATATAAAGCAAGAAATCATAAGCCTTCCCACTCAAGAAGAATAACTTAATTTTGTTTCTGATTCAAATACAATCCTATTAAACTAAAATGCACCCCAGTCTTTCAGAGTGAGCCATGAAAGCACAACAGAAGGCTGACATGATTGTCCTCACCAAAATTATGACCATTTTTATCTCTATATATCTAAAAACTTAAAAAAATTAATTGATTCCTGGAATTTCTTTTTTTTCTATTTTAAAACCATCCTGCCTTCCTGACAGAATAATTCCAAACAAAAGTACGTGAGAGAGATCTATTTTAAACTTCTGTCAGAAGACCCAGTACATAGAGTTTGTGATCTCTTTTGAGGACAGTCCTGAGGCTACTCTCCAAACTGAATTTATTTTTATGCAGCCAGCACAACTGTGAGAATTGCTAAAACGTGCCAGGATGGAGCTCCTGCGACCTTGTGACCGCCAGCAAATCTGGTCACTTCACAGGCCTGAAGGCTGCCTGGCAAGGAAGCATCCCACAGTCAGAGAGAGACACAAATGTTTCCATGGCTCCCTCTCCACTCACCAAAGTGTCTGCATCCATGAAGACACATTTGCTGTAATGAGTAAGAGTCCAACAATGAAGCTTAGTGAAGGTTACACCCAGTTCTGGCCTCTGCATCAGAGCCAAATGGACTGAGTCAGCACTGTCAAGCACATCCACCTCGATCACTTCATCAAAAATGCTGCTGAGGACTGACCTACCAGAGAGAGCAGTGGAGAGAAAGAAAAAGATTTAGACAAGTTCATCAGAGTTCACTTCAGGCGTGACAACAGTGACACACAGCATGACATTAATTATGACAATAACCAAAGCTAGATTGATTGGCTAGAGTAAGAAGTCAGAAGCAAAAAATCTTTGGAAACAGCCTGCTGAAGAGGCAGCTATCAGGCCATAAAACATTGTCTTCTCCACTGTGGGGGCCAGCACATCTCAAAAGTGAGAGCTGCTGTTTGAAGGAAAAAACAATCCTTATTCTAGTCATTTCTCTCCTATAGAAACACCAACAGGAATAAAAGCAGCTTTCATCCTGCACAAATGATTCCAAAGAACAGCACCATACTGTGCTCCCTCTGCATTTTACAGGATGAGACATGCACTGCCAGAACACTAATTTGTACCTATTGTGCCCAACTAAACACTGATTCAAAACTGCACCTTTTATAAGGTGCATATATACTTGCTCACCATATATAGTTCCTCATTACTCTGTAGCATCTCAAATGAGACTTTAAGCTAAACATTTTTTTTTTCTATGCATTTTTTTTTATGGGAATTCTACAGGTAACACCAAAGTAGGCAATTTTCCTTCAAGGAGCAAGAAAAAAGCTCTTTAAAACACAGCTAATTTACTTACACTATGCTATTACAACCAAAGTCTTCAATGTCTCACAAACACAGAAAAAGAAAACCTGTCCTGTTCAAAACCTAGGTTTCAGGATCATTAGCTTTTGCCTGATTGATCTTCAAGGAACAGGACCTAACTGGCAAAGAACTAAATGAACAGATTATTAGACGTTTATTTCAGTGATCTTTCTTCTTTTTTTTTTTTTTTTTAATGTTACCCTTGATTTAAAGTACATAATATAAACGCTTTTCTTCCCACTCAAGGGACATGAAAAGAATTACAGACTTAGTATCCACCCATGCATCAAATGGATACAGTATTCCCTCAGGAAGGTTACAGTGCTCTGACAATGTCCATACTTCAAAAGTCTGTAAAAACAGATTTTGTGTGCATCCAGTCATAACAAAAATGTGAAAATTTATTACTTGAGCCAGATGCATTGCAAATACATTTACATAGCATACAGAAAACAGGAGCTTGCACACTTCCTAAGACAGCAGAACTAAGAGTTTAAGTTGCTATAGTATGGTTCGTCTTTTAGCAAGTGTCACAGTCCTCCAAATAACAGGGCTTGAGTTCAGACTTAATAAGAATTCTGTAAACGCTATTCTGTAGTGCCTGTAGAATCACAACACAAACTGCAAAATGATTTATTCAAAAAAGCAAAAAGAAACTTATTTCCTATCATGATAGCTGTGCACCAATACTTTAAGAACATCAGCCATGTGAAACTGGGCCTTTAGGTTTATGGAGAGTTCTGATGTCACAGGTAGTTATGTATCTCATTCTAAGAGAGAAAAAATTGGGAGAAAAACAACAGTAGTGCACGACACCAAAATCTTAGTTTCAAATTTTCAGCTTAAGTTCTCAATTATAAGACAATTCCAACCACAATTCCTACTTCAGCAAGTGAATTCTTAGTAGGCTTAGGAGCTTATAATGGATGTTATTTGAGAATCCTTAGAAATCGCTAGCCAAGAGGGAAGTTCTAGGCACAATACTGTGAAATCCACAGAAACCTACTAAAATCTTTCATGCTGTTGCTTATTCTTCCACTATTTAAATCTCCAAATGCACATTAATACTTACCTCATCCCACTGGAAACCTCTGGAGTAATTAGAACTGCCAATTTTCTGGATGTCTTATGATTCCTCAATGACTGTCCAAGAACGAGAGCACCTTGACAGTACACATCATCAGTAGCAAGGGTCACAAAGGCTTGATCTGTTACTGCAAAAAAATATTCAGAATGGTCACTTTACAACTTTGATGTAAGCCCTTCTAGCTTGCTCCCTCCTCTTCCAGATAAACAACAATCTGTGGCTTATAACAACCACACTGTGATTGTAAAAAAAATTCCTGTGATGAGACTCCCCCCAGAAGTCACAATGAATAGAAAACCCAGTGAATGTGAGTGCAGAATGTATGTTTCTGGTTTTTATTATTTTTGTTTGTCTGATTTATACAATAGCAAGTATAAAATTTTTGCACTAGCCTTAAACAGATAATTCCTTAGGTCTTATTGTCAAAACACAATGACAATCAAAAAAGCTGATCTCTACATATTTAGATTTTATATTTAATTAACATAGTATAATACAACCAACAAGGAAAATTCTCTTGTTTATACAGTGCCAAAAGCTAAGGAAAAGAACAAGATGTTGAGTATTAGCCAGAAACATTCTTTCCATAATGCCACTGAATCAACTCAATGTAATTTTTGCTCTGCCTTCTTTGTGCTGGGATGCCTGGTGCTGGCTGAACAAGTGCAGAGAAACTCCTATCAAGATTAGTACACCCCCCAGAAGCTGAGAATCCCTACCTCAAGTAACTCCAGGGAATTTAGAAGGGTTCCTTATTGTCAGGAAACACATGAGGAAACAAGTTACAATAAAACAGAAAGCAACCTACACTCCTGCATAACAGGAGAAAATGTATTTTGTGAAGACACCACTCCCATGGCAGGATCATAAGGGGCTTCTTCAGCTCTGCCCTGTGATAGAACCACCACTGTCAGAGCTCTTCTGGGGAGGACCTGTAACTCAGCAAGGTGAACAGCCTCCTTGGAGCAGAAGGATGATACACTCTAGGCTGCAAAATTAACCAGAACAAGATGAGCAGGTCACACAGATGAAGGGAATTCCACTGAGCTCGACTGAAACTTCAATAAACACTTGTGTTGGAATACTTGTTTAGAACCACCATCATCTTAAAGGACAGGCAATTGCATTAAATAAATTAAAACAACCAAACAATACCAACATAAACAACCTGTCATACAGTTTCCAGGGCCTGTGAGAAACACTAGGAAAGAATCTCACAGAGCTAGATGCAGAGAACTCAACAAATGACCTCATGGCTGCCTCAGCCAGAGGCTGCCAAAATGAGTGAGTTCTAGCCCCTAACAGTCATCAAGGTATGCAGTAAAGTATGGTCAATGACCACAATAAGCTAACAGCATTTTTATTTTTCACATCCTCCAAATCCAGAGCAAAGCACAGGCCACTGGTGTGCTGCCTCTTCCCCCCACTTTTTGCCCTCTTTCAGTCATCTCCAGCCAGCCAGCTTCATCTCCAGCACACATACCTTACATTTGCTGACACTGCCACAAAAATTGCTGCACCTCAGCCAGTAAGTGTAAGAATTGGCCAAAAAACCCCAAATCATCCATGCGAACTTCAAATAGTTTGCATAGCCCACAGCTGAGCAAACTCCAGCAACATTTCTAATTACAATTTCCAGACAAAGCAAATGAAGAATTGAACTTTCAAATGTCCCATTATAATAACAGCTCGAGCAAGTTATGGGTGTTCCAGAAATCAGTGAATAAGGAGTTGCTTTAAGACAACAGATGTGGAGTAAACTGCTCCAACTGCAGTTTCCCGGAGGGTTAAAGCAATAAATATAAGCATCCCTAAAAACCAATGTAAACCAGAAAAATGCTGAAGGCTACTTCAGCAAGAAAATTACACTGAAAAGATGCAAAAGGTCAGGAAAGCAAAGCAGTTTTGTATTAAGCAACAAGCATCTTCAGCCAAAGAAAGGTAATAAAACAGCTACTGAGAGGAATGTGGGAGTTAGGTTAATATAAAAAAAAACCAAATTGTGAAATGAGTGGGAGTTCCAATCTTAAAATACTGTTTTAAAAAACAACCAAAAAACTGAACACAATCTTCACATGGCTTTTGCAAATTCTTTTGGCCACAGAAGCTGAATCTTTACTTAAGAAATACATAGAAAAATACACAAGCTACTCATTAAATGGTTCAGCAAACTGGTATGGAAAATTACCACATCCTTCAAATGCTTTTGTGCCCTGTACCCCCGTGGTCATAACCACAAGGAAGCAGATTTCCGAACAACTGCTACTTCTAAGAAACTCTTGCTGCTACCTCACAAAGAACAGAAGCTAAGTGTCAGTTTCGAGAATCAGATGTGGGATACCTGTAATGGCCGTCTTAATACAGTGAACCATCTTAGAGATAATTGAATAGATAATCAGACTATTGACTGAAAATATTTAACATTAAAATATTTCTTGTGCTAAGAGAGAAACAAATCCTAATGACTTTAAAATCATACAGGGACATCACTAATTCATTAAGGATCCATTGGGGTTTTAAAATAAAAATATTTTATCATTACCTTTCTTTTCATCTAATCCTTGCTTTCAAGAAAGAAGTGTTATTTGTCTTGCCTTGCTTATAAAATTCTTTGGAATATAGCCTAATAAGTAAACATTTTATTTTTATAACTGAAAGTAAGGGTCAGGTTTTCATATACATGTTTGGAAGTAAATGGTTTACCTGAAAGTTTCCATTCAGCTGATACATTAAATCTACTGTACACAGAGTTTCACTCACTGACTTTAAAAGAGCAAATCTTCTTTAAGTTTGAAAGCCAGAGGTGTAGACATTTAACTTCATTGAAACTGTTTTTTGGTTTGGTGGTGTTTCTTTTGGTTTTAAGTGTCAAGGAGACAATTAAGCATAACTTTAATTCTTTGTGCTGAATGACAATACGTTTTCTTATGGACAACACCTACTGTTTATGGTATTAAGCTTTCAAGCAAATTGTTTTCAAGTTGTGGATCCTTATGGCTAATACAATACCACTCGCTGTAAGTGAGCTAGGAGAAAAGAAAGTATATTTTTAGAATACCATTAAAACCCTGTCATATGAATTTATAAATCTGCTCATTTCTCTTGTCTGGATTACCACCACAAAGCACATGATGATGCAAATTAAGACATCCTTATCATCAGTAGTGGCTCCTCAATTTTATTACCTAACAATACTTTCTTAGAACAAAACAAGGATCTTCAAGGAATTAACTCGCTGAGTTATTCTAGAACCTGCTCTGCAGCTACACAGAAGAGACAACAAAAGTAATGTGAACCACTACAGTCAGGGTGATATAATGTGGAACTTCTACCAGCTTTTTTAGCCAAGATCACCAACTTTTTATGCTACTTACTCATAGAAATAGTACCTCTGACACTGCCAGAGGCAAAATTCTTTGACAGGCATGGAAACTAATTCTAGGGCACCTAAACGCTTTATTTAGAATACAAAGAGAGCAAGCAGACAGGGTGGTGCTCACTTTCATGTTCAAAGAGAAAAAGAGGATTAAAAACCAGCAGGTACCCATTTTGAGACTCAGGAGTGACTGATAATAACAAGCTCTGAGTGATCCCAGTGCACCTTCCAACTTCAAGACAAGTTTAAGTAGGGTAGGGAGAGTTATTTTTACATAATCCATTAGACATAGCTTTTAAATAATATTTTCATATTTCTTCTGATAGACAGAGGAAGCATAAATTTAGCCCAGCTGTAGCTCCTAACATAACAGTTTAAATTTGCCAAGCTGCTTACTGCAAAATGGCAAGAGGAGACCAGACAATCCTATGTTATGATTTTTCTGTAAGAACATTCTAAGTTACACATTGTCATCTTATGTATAAAAATAAGAGCAGATAAATCAATAGCTAAAAACTTCCAACAGGCTGGTTAGGTCCCCAGTGCCTACTGCCATTCATACTAACCAACACTGTACAACTGCTTTCCTAAATTCCTCCCTGATGCCATCTGTTGCTCTCTTGTCACCTCCCCCTTCTACTCCAGAGACAATCTGTAGGACCAGCAGGCTGCAGCCTCGACCTGTACCCACTGAGCCACAGCACCTCTCTGAAATCCCAGGTGACAATGACACAGCACCAAATCACAGTATGTTTCCTGACACCAATTCTGTTACTCCCTCTCCTGCACAAGGCTTCCCCCAGAAGCGTCCCGTGAAGGTGTGTTAGACTGCCAAAAAAAGAGAACACAAGCTGTAGGCTTCTCACTTCTCTGTCCTAGAACAACCATATCCTGGAACAGAAATCTCTGCTCCTCCTGACACCCACAACCTTATAAGCAATTAAGAAATATTTTGTTAAAAGTAGATAACACGAACAATAGTGTCAGACAATAACCTGAGTCAGAGCCCTATGAAAAATTATTATGCAAGTTTCCAGCAAAGAGGCAATTCTTGCCCTAGTAAACAAATGAGAGCTGGCAGTTTTAATTATCATGCTTTCTTAGATCCAATAGTAGAAACATTGATGTTACTAATGAATATAAACAACAAACACTTTACAAAGACCTTTTTATAACAGAATTTAAATTGACATTCAGTGGTATACAATATTTCTCTTGGCCTAATGAAGTTCTGCCTCATCCAAACCCAGATTCTCTGTAGTCTTTTATTAAAACAATACTGAATTTTAGTAGGCAGGATTACTGCTCTTGTGTTGGAAGAGCACTTGATTGCAGCTTTTTGTAGATTTTATTATGTGTCTTTCAGCTAAAAACTGTTGCATTCTGCTTCAAGACTCTGCAATGTTGTTATTCAACAGATGGTAAATGAAAACTCAAATGTAACAATATTATAAGTGAAAACAAGCATAACACATAACACCCAAAACTAGTCCCAAACCAGTAGTACTACAGTTTGAAAATTAGTAATAATTGGCAATAATTATTAGAAATAATTGCTTAAGCAATCCAGAGGCAGCATAGAGAACTTTATGGTACATATCAAGTTAGATGTTTCCAGTCTTTCCACACCTTCCTTTCACCAAAAGGAAAATAAACCAAAAAACTGAAACAAAAAAAAAAACCAAAAACTCAACCAAATGAAACCACAACACTCTAATCCTTTCATTTGCAGATTCACTTTCTGCATTTTCCCAGTGCTGAAATGCCACATACAATAATTCAAATTTGGCATCATTCAGTTCAGATGACTGACACCCTTCAAATGGCTCAATAAACCAAGATTTGTGGAAGCTGTTGCTCTCAAAACCGAGAAAAAAGGAAAAAAAAGTTCAGTGCGTTAAAGAGCCAGAACAGCACCTGCACCTACTCCCTGTGATTACCCTAAAACCAGTACCTCATGGCTTTAAGGATAACTGATTAAGACCAATACCACTGCCACGTAAGAAGGGGCATGAGAAAGGTTTCTCTGACTCTGCCTTAGACTGAGACAGCCAGCCCCAGCCTGTCACCCTGGGGATCCACCAGGAAAGCATGCACACACCTAAGCAGGCCAAGCTGTACATACAAGCAGAGTACATAAATGGGTTCACCTATTTCACCCCATCACCCAGACAGCTTAAAATCCTCCTCTGGAGCTGCTCATTACAGCACAGCACTCTGCTGATAAGAAATAAGACCTTCGCCGGCACCGGGATGTCAGAAGGGCAAAAGCCCCGGAGGGGGCTCCAGGCTGCGCTGCCGATCGCTCCCGAGAGGCTGCTCAGGGCAAGCCGGGCGGGATGCTGCGGGACGGGGGTACTCACCGGACATGCTGGGCAGGGCAGGCTCGCTCCGCGGCACCCACCGCTCCTGCCGCCTCACCTGCGGGCGGGGGGGCCGCTAAACCGCACAATGGGATTAACCTCCTTCCTGCTGGAGGCAGCGGCAGGTGAATTACATTCGCAGGGACTCCTGCGCAGCAGCAGAGAAAAGGCATTAGCGGCGGCGACCGTGGCGGGGGGGTTGGCACGACCCACCCCGCCCCCGCTCCGGGCGCCGGCTTTGCTGCGAGAGGGGCCCGCTCCTGCCGCCCGCTCCCTGCCCCGCAGCGCTCCGCTCCCGGGGAGGACACGGCCCGCAGCTCGGCCCGGCACCTCTCCCTGTACAGGCACACCCCAGAGGTCAGCCCCGCACGGGCACGGCCCGGAGCTCTGCCCGGCCCCGCAGCCCCACACGGGCACGGCCCGGAGCTCTGCCCGGCCCCGCAGCCCCGCACGGGCACGGCCCGGAGCTCTGCCCGGCCCCGCAGCCCCGCACGGGCACGGCCCGGAGCTCTGCCCGGCCCCGCAGCCCCGCACGGGCACGGCCCGGAGCTCTGCCCGGCCCCGCAGCCCCGCACGGGCACGGCCCGGAGCTCTGCCCGGCCCCGCAGCCCCGCACGGGCACGGCCCGGAGCTCTGCCCGGCCCCGCAGCCCCGCACGGGCCCGGGCGCGGCGCTCCCGCTCCATTGGCCGCCGCGCGGCTGCGCCCACCCCGGGATGGGAGAGACCCTCGCTCCCCTTCCTTCTGTTCCCTCCCTACCCGCCCCCTGCCCGGTGCTTTGGGTGCCTTCCGGGTCTCAGGCGCTGCGACAAAGCCTCCCCACCACGCACACGTCTGTGTAGAAACCGAGGGAAGGGACACAGGTTGGGGAGACTCCGCCGCGGAGCGCCCAGAGGAAAACACCGACCTCTATGATGCTGAAGGTGGCAGAACATGGAAAAAGGTCTCAGAGCATGAGTAGGGTGATTCCAGCGTGGCATGTGGTCACACAGATACACGGGATTCACCGTGGATGAAGGTGGTCTGCCCCTAACTCCCTGGGACCATCGTATCCCCTACAGATACTCACCGTCTGATAACTTGTCACCCAGATAAGCAAGGAGATGTTTCCAGTGTCCGAAAGCTCATGCTGTTCAGAGGGCTGTAAATATTTTCACAAGTGCATAAATAAATGCACATTTACTTGTGCAGCATGCTTTTTTCACTAGCCTAGAAGTCATGTAATTGTGACATAATTCAGCCATATAATGTCTCTGCAAGGTAATTTTAGGCTGATGTGATTCAGCCCAAGGTATTTTTGTTTCAAAATGTGCTGCTAACATCAATATCTATATAGGAGAGGTCAACAACTTTCAGGCAGTGTGCCACTGAAAAAACTGCCTAGTGGTACCACTCAACTATTTAAAACTTTATTTCCAACAATTTGCAAGAGATCTGTGTTGCCACTCCAAGCCGCAGCATTTCTTCTCTCTCACACTGGAAGAATCCTAAAGGTCCACTGGAGAAGAGGGGGTCATTGCTCTGTAGTAATGGTGAAGTGTTTGAAGGAAGGAAGGATGGACATAAACACACAGGAAATTGAGTTTTATTCATCACACAGAAACAAAATTCTCAGGGATCTGTGTTCACCATTGACTTAGGTAGACAAATCAACTAGACAACATAATTACCAGTACTCTGACTACTGTTGTAGATAATTTTACTGGCAGATCTTTTTCAGCTGGGGGACTTGAAGACAAAGAAAAGTTTCTCCTTGGTAATAAAAGTGATGTCTATATTTAGATGATAATCTCTTTTACTTGTGTGCCAGCAACTTTTTTTACAGTGTAGAATAAATTTTAAGTATCAGAGCCAGTAACACGAGCTAGAGTTTGATGTTCTAACAGCCAGTTAATCTAACCAACCTTCCTTCCTTCCTTCCTTCCTTCCTTCCTTCCTTCCTTCCATTTAAATACACTAGAGCTTCCCTACATAACCCCTCAATTACCTCAAATAATAATACTAAAAATAGTTAATACAATAATTATAAATTTGTTTTTACCATCATCATCATTCTCGTTAAAAGGGAAATTGACACCTAGAAGTGCATCTGCACACTGGTATATTGATATATTGGTATATGCTGACAAATTAGATCAAAGAACTTCAGAGGGTCAAACACTTGGGTAGTCAGGGTTTATCCATTCAGATTCGTGGGTTTTGCCCAAATCCTCCATAATAAATCTGGTTTTGGGCTATTAATATCAACATAAGTATATAAATTATTTTGAAAATATTATGAACAATTTAAAATAAATTTTCATAGTATAGCTACACTAAAAATGTTGCACATAGATACTTCTCTAGACACTTAGTAAAAATAAAAAAAAGAGAGAGAAAAAAAGAATAGGTAGTTAAGTTGTTTTTATTTTTTTTCTTGTAATTTTTCTTTAGTTTCAAGCATTTCCTTTTCTCTAGTGGGACATAGTTGAACTTGTATACAGAATTTATCAATCCTCATATGTCTCAAAAAATAGCAAACAAAAAATAAAACCTGTGTCATCTTAGATAAAACACAGTAGGTGTTTATTGAAAATTTTGAAGAGAAAGAAGCAAAATATATATTTTCATGGTTGAACAAACAACAAGTTGTAACACCAAAAAAACCCTTGTCATTTCATTAAACAAATCTCTATGTCTTTCTGACAAAATATACATCAATCTTTTTTAACTGTTAACATGGAAAATTAATATTCAAGAAGAAATATTAAGTGTCCTTGAAAACCATATTAAAAATATTTTCTCATTTATAAGTTGAAAGTAATAGTCACAGAGGTGTTCATTTGTTTGTATGTTGTCAAGATGTTTCTATGTTTAAACTGATGTACATTATAATTTTTTTCTGGATAAAAAAAAAAAAGTGGTAGTCTAAGCAAGCAACTGATATATATCCATTTAAAATATAATTCAAATAAATAGTATTTTATTATATGAAAAATAACTTTTTTAGTGTATGTCTTCCTTTCAATGATGTAATAAGCACAAAATCATATTCACCTCCATATATGTGGAATTGAAGTAACAAAAACCATGCTTTGCATATGAAATGAAGATAAAACCACACCAATTTCCTTATTCTTTAAATGTCAGTTAAAATGTCTCTATTGCAGAATTATGTCAGTAAACTGCTACTTTTGCCAACTTTCATCTGTATTTCATTCACTTGCTGTTTTTTTGATCCAGTTAGATAAATTAGGGCAGAGGGACAGGAAAAGTGTCAATTTTCATTATAGGTTTGTCTACATGAGGACACTGTTAGCACAGCAAGCTCGATCAGGAATAAGGGAAAGAAGTGAAACAGGCTAGCTAGAAAAACTATGTCAACCACACCTCCACATAGTATGAAGTTGAAAAGTCTTTGTGACTTAGATTTTAAAGATTGAAGCATCCCAAACTCATTCTCAATGAATCAGAAAAATCTTTGTACCCATTTTCCCTTTTCAGAGGTTATGAATAATAAGTTTTTTTAAAAAAAAGTCTTCCTAGATTAGTGCCTTCAAAGGTTCCTAGAGTCAGGCCTAAGTTTTCAAGAAGAGAAATGAAACTTATGTAAAATTCTAGTTCCTGAGCAGACCTAAACACCAGTTCAGTAATTAATCAATAAAATAAATAAATAAATAAAATTAGCATGTGTTCCTCTCTGTTTTATTTTAAACAGTGGTTTGTCAATATACATAACCTTTTCAATATATTATAAAATTAATAATGAATTTTCTAGCTAGAGTTCCTTTCACTTTGCTAAAATTCAGACATAAACGCAAAGTAAAGGCATTAAAATTTTTAATCCTTTAGACAACAACAAATATTCTTTAAACATGGTAAACATTGCAGAAATATACTGGAGAAAACCAACAGGTATGAAAGAAAATGGCAAACTCCTTATTCCTATTCTATCAGAAGGACTGAGGTTTTTTGGCTGATTTTGAAAACAGAAAAAAATTATTTGGTGACTCAAATCCTCACGAACACAAATCCTTTTTTGGCTTTTAGCTTATATCAAACTTGATTTCTTTGTTGTTTATGATAACTTCTGAGTCAAAATCTTTATGAATGCAGGTCAGAGAGTGCAATACAATCCCTGGATGTCTTAAACATCCAGGATTTTGATGACATAAAGCTTGAGGTGCAAAAGTGACATCAGGTTAGAGAGAGCAGGATTGCAATGGCTCAAGAAAACATTTGTTAGAGGAAGATTTTCTTCTGTCAGAATGGCAGTGTAGAATGCCACCAACCAAAGGAGCCTGTGATCAGTCAGCAACTCTTCTTTCAGTGCTTTACACTGCAGCCCCACCTGAAAAATGAAAATTGAACATTCAGTATTTCCACTGTGGGTGTTCTTTGCCAGCTTTTCTGAGGCTGATCTGGGCCATCCTGGCTGGTTTCCACACAGAGAGCCACAGCTGCCAGGCACCTCTGTGCTGGCAGAGACAATTGTTTGTCAAGTTCCCATCAACTTCAGCACTAAATCAGTGGAAAACTGTTTGGGCCTTACCACGTGGTTTGAAACAAAGTTTCTTATTCTTGTAAGCGGTGTAGGCTGCTATGGATCCAACAATCAGTATCACAAAAGCAGAAATTACAGGAGATGTAACTCCAGCAATTAAACCCGAATCTGTGGAAAAAGAAAGAGAAGGTTTTGTTTTGTTTTTTCGGGTTTTTTTTTGTTTGTTTTTTTTTTTTTTCAGAGGCACTTAAATGGTTTGTCTGAAATATATTGTCTACTAAAGAGTGCCTTTACCAAATTATGAAAATAGTTTGGTGAAACTATAGAATTAAGCAGATGAATACAAAAAATTGTGTTATATTACAGCTGATGTGAAAATTATATTTGAAACCCTAATTTATTACATCTGCTACTTTGTAAGGTTATCATTGTTTTAGTATTTCATAGAAATCAGAAATCACTTGCAGAGTAATGTAAATTATTTACTATACCTGTGTTCCCTCCATGATTGAAATGATGCTCCTCTTCTCCTGGAACAGAGGGTGAAGCTTCATCAAAGAAATGTTTGTCATCCTGTTTTGAGAACTAAGCCTTTACTCAGCACAGTGTGACGTACAAAGGGCAAAAGGGGTGGCCCAGCAAGAGAGAGCTCACCCTCTTGAAACTTCCTCTTTGGGGAAGAATGTTATTATCTAATAGAAGGAGCATATGTAACAGGCTACATTAAGCTGATTTCACAGGGAGGCCAGTATACTCTATCTCTTCTCTACTGACAGACAATCAGATAATTTATCAGTAGTTTACATCAAGATCTTAGTCTTGGTCCATCTATTTCAGCATGCCCCTTGCTTTTGGACTTTCCTTGCTGAATTCAAAGGGATAAAACCTGCAGGCTTCTGACATCTAAAATAAGTATTGGAATATATTTCAAGTTCTAGCTTCAGACTCAAACCCATGGTTTTTTTATGAAGGATAACTAACCTAAATGAAAACAGTGGAGTCTGGTCCTATACCTTCAGAGACAAACAGATTACCACAAAAACAAAACCAACCAGCTCCAATTTACAGGTGTTAGGAACACGTTGCAAGGGAAACAGGCAAATGTTACCTGGTGGTAAAGGCTTTCCATCAAGCAGATCTGAGTCATGAAAACCTCCTGCAAGATAAAGATTCCAGCTGCAAAATTATATACTATGATAACCCCTTCAGCTCCCTTTTGTAGTGTCCTAGGGAGAGGTGAGGGACCTTTGAAATCCCAGCCACGACATGGTGGATGGGTCACACGTCTTACACTGAACAGTCACCTACCAAAATTCACCTGAAAGCTGAAGTACTGACATGGTTGGTGTATATGTATTCTGTGTCTGTTTTGGGCACTTGTGGGATATGTGGGCTTGGGCTCCCAGTAACACAAATCCTTATATAATAGGGACAGCTTGAGTCCCAGTGATCCCTGAAGCAGAGAGTCAGTGGGTCCTTTCCAGGGAAGACTCCAGAAGGACCTGTCCACGGCTCACCCCTACAGGCATACCTAAAGTAAGTACAGGTACAGGGTGAAAGCCAGAATAGATATGCCACATTTACTTTATTTAAGCAAGTGTCTGGAACCAAACTAAAAAGCAATACAGGCTGCCCAGCCCCGTCTGCTGTATGCCCCAGGGCCATCTCAGATGCACATCTCAAATTGATTTGAGCACAGGTTTGTCCCTGCCCTGTGGCTAGATGCCAAATTTGAGCCTTTGCATAGTTCAATGTATACACGCCCAAAATTAAAATGAAAACACGAACAAGATTAAATGTTAGTCTCGTGCCACTTAAGATGCAGTGTCTCACACTTTGAACAAACAGAGAAACTTTATGGTACCAACACTAACATTCAGAAAAAAGCTTTCTCACCTCTGGGTCAGAAACAGTGACTACAAAAGGAAGACATGGGAAAAGGATGATAAATGCTATTATTAGAGTAATAAGAGTTTAAAGTATTCAAAATGTCTGCTCTGAACAGCTGATAGTACCACATTTTCTTGTGAGCAAGTAGTCTTACCAGAATTACCATAACTTCCTGGGCGCGGTGGAAGAGGTGGGTATAAAGGTTTTCTTGAGATGTCACCTATTGATAATTAATATTGTTAGATAAGATAATTGAACAGGCAAAACTGGGAACTTTAAATAAAAGCATTTTATACCTATTTCTAATTTGTCCTCCCATGAATTAATAAAAGGACCTTTTCAGGAGTTAAGAAGATTTAAGCACTATATCAACAAATAGCTAGCTATAAAAACTGACTTGGAAGTGAATAGGGAATATTTTCAAAAGAATAGAAGAATTCACAAAAAACATTGAGGGAAAATATTTTATGTATATCTGGCAAGTGCTAATATTGATTAAAGCTGACAGCTGGGCGGCACAATGTGTCAGTCATTTTGGGTGTCAGTGGTGCAGTTATTCAGAGCCAACAGAGAAGCTGGTGTTCTAGGCTGGGCAGGAGGAAACAGTTTATCTCATTGCCATCAGCAGGTTTTAATAAGGCCTGCAGATTAGTTTCATCTAACAGATGCTGAATTTAGCTAATGCATAATGAATTTTCTGCTCTTGAACAGTGCAAAATGATTTCAGACTTCAGCTTTGCTGTTGTTTAGAACTTTGTGCTAGCATTTAGCCTTAATTTTTTGCCAAAGGATTAGAAAGAGATGCATTGGATAGAGCAGTATATCTGATCATTAAAAGCAGTTTCCAAACAGCATATAAAATGCTAAAGAGTTCACTCAGGTCAAAGCCTGCCAAATTTAATATCTAGGGTTGCTGCTCTGTGTGTATAGAGTCAGTTTTCTCTTGCCACCCTTTACTCAACCAATTCAACCAGGTATTCAACTGTTCTTAAAAATGTCAGACAGTGCATTTTTCTCTGCATAAATCAAAATTAGGTCACAGAAATAAATAGCAATTTCCCTCCCCCTCTTTAAATCATTTAACCTATCCTCTCAGAATAGTACTCAATAAAAGCTTGTAGGAATGGAAGAATTATTACAGGGAGGAATAAATGAAATTATAAACATGGGAATTATTAACAAAATTAGATCCATCTTTGTTAAATGTGGACGAATATATCATTCACACAAAGGCATGAAGTGCCACCAGGGAAGTTAGAAATGGAAAAAAACCCACCAATAAAAAAAAGTGTCATTCTCTAAGACTGAAACATGAGCAAACCAGACCACTGCAGCTGATTCAGAGGTTCTGTGCAAGTTTTCTTTTGTGTGGCTGTGGTTAAATTTTAGGCTTTGATTGAATACTAATTGCATTTTGGGTAACTGCAGTATTCAAGAACCTTTCTAGAGTACTTTACGTCCTTGGTATATCTCTAAACACACTAAATAAAATTTGGTGTACAAATTCCCGGCCTCAAGGATTTCATATGTCTGCACAGCTCAGTACAGTTCTGTGAATACTTCCAAGGTCAGGTCTGGGTGTTATGAGAATATCTGGAAGTTAACAGCATGTTACAACAGATTGACAGCTTCAAGCTTAAGCTGTATTCACCAGTGCTCATCTCTGAAACATTCCTTCCTGAATTTCTAATTTGCCATCAGCAGAGCTACAAGAAGCTCAAACCTCCTCATCCAGTGTTACCTCTGATTCCTAATCTTAGGCAGGCTCATTTTTGGTAGCTGGAGAAACTACAGCCATCACCTTCTCCAAGCTTCTGTCAGAGGACTCCACCCTGAGCCATCACAGCTGAATGGGTGACATTTGCTCTCCCCAGCCACTCCTGGGGTGCTCTGCCATGGTACAGCAAGCCCCAGCTAACTTCAGTTCATGCAAGGCAGGGCAGCTGGAAGCTCTCAAAGGTCGCTGGTGACCAGGTGCTGTCCCCACTCTGCAGGATGGCTTCAGACAGAAGGGCTGCATGTACATGAGTTGTAATAACTCTCATGTCCACAGTACCTCCTGCAGTACTGAAATATCTTTTTACAAATTAGGCAGAGTTCAGGAAAAGACTATGAAAGAAAAAAGTCCCCTTGTATTCAAGGAAACAAGGGAGTACTCACCCCCACCAAGAGCATCTCCTAAATGTAGATCATTGTCTAAAAATGAATAGGAGGAAGATGTAGAAAAGTGAGTTACACACAATTCTTGAGAGAAATGAAATGTTGTTTTCATTAGAACATGTACAACTGAATGTCTGACAAGCACCTTTTTCAAGTCAGTGCCACGAATTCGAATAACTTGAAAACTCTTATAAACACTAACATTTTCCCACACACTAATTGACAAATAGCACAGTATTTTCTACTCAAAATACAAAGGTTTTCTTCCTGATTTAAATGATGTCAAAATAAATGTTACAGTTGAATCAAAATCAATACTTCTTTAATATACCTGCAAGTACAAAAATAAAATTAGCTGCTATGTTATAATATGTAACTGTACTCATTTTTAAAATATACTTAATTATTAACTGTTATGTCTGTGGTTAAAATTTATATATGTATGCTTGGCTTAAGTGTAATTTATTGAACTAGGAAAACTGAATATCCATTTCAAGAGCAAATACTAGGGAGAAATAAACCTACCTGGGGAGATATTGAATCAAATATCTATGTAAGAGTCAGGATGACCCCTTGCTTCAGGCAATCATATGCCCCTTTCTGAGGTTGGGAGACAGTCTGTTTTTATTTGCTTGAGCTATGAAGGTTTTTAGATAGAATTGAACATCCATATGTGAAAGTTTCCCAGTAAATCACCAGGCTGTGACCATTGCCCAGCACCATACACATGTCTGGCTGTACCTGGGACAGAATCTTTCCATGCAATAAACAATTTGTCCATAAGCTGTAGATGCATAAAGAGGAGCTCTGTTTCTAGCATGCAGGTGTGGATATGAGTGTGTGGGTGGTATTTTAAGGTGTGTATGGAATGATGGTGAGTTCTGAAAGAAATACATTAGATCGATGTTTTAACTCCAAGAATCCCTTTCTTGATGATTGCATGTGTGGAGTGGTACAGTGAATCAGCAGAAAAGGGATAGCAAACCTATCTAAATTTTGGTAACAGTGCTTGTTGCCACAGACAATTAGGTAGAATCTCAATTAAACAAATATTTTTTTTCATTATAGATGTGTCAGAATTCCTGAAACACAGGAAAATCACCATGCAGAAATCTGTTTTCTGTTCTTTATACATAGGAGGAGTGGGAAGCTGCTTTTGCACACTATCTAGTCTTATTTGTGTAACATCTCAGAAATGCTTTGATGTCACCAGGAAATCGGGCAGGAAAATAAACAAATTCATAATACATGACTTGGTTTGTTCTTGTCAGGTTTAGGTCCTCCCTGTGTCTGCCCAGCAGAGAGTTGCATTTCAAAAATACCTTTACCTGTCAAATGTTAACACTGTAAGAAGCAATAAATTGAAAACTGAATTCAATTTATTATTGACATGAAGAATTCAGGTAAAATACAAGTTCTGCTCTGGAGGGTTCATGTAGAGATTTGTTGCAGAAATGCTCAGGTTGATATGAATGAAATAAAAATGGAAATGCCTGTGTGTGTCGGGACCAGAAAAAACAGCAAAATGTTAAAATTACAGACTAAAGGTCACTGTTCCCAGCAGTAAAACTGAGGAATGTGTTGTTTCTGTCAAAACCAGCAGGCCTATCCTCTGATGACAGCACAGATGACTTGTCAGCAGAGGAAAAGCAGAAAGGCATTCAAACACCAAAGGTTGCAACATATCACTACTTCTCTGGTCATCTACCCAGAAAATAACTCTGTGCACAGAGCCTGTGAACTCCAAACAAGTGAGAAAAAATATAGTGGGCAGCAACCTGACCAAGGGTTCAGAGACCCTGGAGTGAGAAATATTATGAGGCAAAAGACCTCTCTATAATACCTGATTACTCCTAAAGGATATAAAAGATCTGTGGATTCTACTTGTCATTTCTGATCAAGAAGAAGCACAGAGACAGGATAAGAGCTCAGTAGCTGGCAAGCTTTGTCTCATGTTGCACGCAATGCTCACCAGACCACCTAAGCACACACATCTTGGTGCTCATGAGCAGGTAGGTGTGAGGGTATGGCTAAATTAAACAGAATGCAGGAAAAACTGGGAGTGGGTAAACACCAATTTACGTTGAGATTTTGTAAATAAACATTACCTTCTATTAACTTTTGTGGTGAATTTTGCTACACTAGGGAGGTGCCTACAGGAGAGCTTCAACTCAGGCAGAGGTGCATGGGATGCCCAGAGGACACTGCCTGTAACTGGCCTCAGCTGAACAAAAATCTCAGTGAGACTCACTTCTGAAGGAGACATAGAAGAAATCCTGAAGTTAAGATGAGGCATTTAAGCAGATGCTAGAACATACTTTTGTACCATCTTCCTGCACTTTCCAAATCCAATAGTTGATTTGTAACACTGTGGTCTTGGGTTTTCTAATAAATTTAATTGCTTTTTTAAACTTTTTGCAGTCATCTGTAGTGCTGAAGGAGACTCTGAAATAGTTTGGAAAATGTGAAGTTCTTCAGGCCCGAAAGTTAGTGAAGTGGATTTGGTTAGGGCAGATATTTATCTGATGTTCATATCTCTAACAGATTTATGAGTCCCTAAAAATAAAAATTCCTTTCACCTGACTGAGGCAGATACCTTTAAACATGACCAAGGATAAAGTATATTAGGGCACAATTGAAATAACTTGATATGTTTACATTAGGATGGGAACAAATCCACATTTAGTGCAATATTTTAAAATAGACAGACACTTCTAATCTAGGCCAGACACATTTTTTTTGCCAAATGAAGTGGGAAGGAAGAATGCAGCCATTAAAGTGTACAATAGCTACCACTTCCACAAAATACTGGCCCTGTTTGTTCAAAGAGGGAGCCAGAGAATTGTGTGGAAAATGTAACTACTTTCATGTACCTAAAATCATATTTCAAAGTTTGTCCAGAAAAAGACCTGAAGTTGATGGGGTTTTTTTTTATCCAGCATTTTCCAAGCATTTTGCTTGACAGACGGTAAGTTATTCCAGTGCAGTTTAAGTGAAAAAAAAATCTATGTTGTCACAAATTGTTCCATCATAAATGCAATTTTGTTCTTGTTTGGATTTTGGATTTTTTCAATGTTAAGAAGTGTTCATTGGAATTCGTTGTTAGGCATTCTCAGGACTACAGCTCCACTCTTCAGAGTCTTTTTTTCCTTTCTGACACAGGTGGTTGCAGCAATCAATACTAGATAATATGAAATAAATACATGAGAAGAAAGAATAGCCCCAACTTCATTCTGATTATTTTCCAACTCTGTTATCAAGTGTCATGAATAAATATACAAAAAATAAAGATAACGGGGGAAAAAGGTAGAGAAACAGCCAATTTTAGCAACAGCTACTCATTGTTATACTCCTCAGGGGGTTAAGAACAAACTAGAAAAGTGTGAAGAAGGTCTTCAGAAAATAAAATACTATCACTGGCCAGCCACGCTCGATTGCCTCACCGGAAGCAGTAAAGACACATAATTGGTAATTGTCAAAAGAGCACTTATTTTACTTTAAAAAGACAGCTGTTAATCACACAATATCTCAGCTGAAGCACAGCAGCAATTATGATAAAGAGCCTCATGTGAAAGTTTCCTATATATATACAAAATCAGTTTTATCACCCATTATTTATTACTCACTGAACACAGGTCTTGTTGGTCTTCTGATCACTGTAGGTCTCCTGGTAATGATGTCATCTGTTGAACACAATGACATGCCAATAAACATTAACAGCTTCCACTTAACAAAAGCAGGTATGTGCAAATGTAGAGAGCTGCTTTCAATAAATCTTTATGTATCACAGCAGAAGCCAAAAATGAAGGAATATGTTTCCAAATTTAGTTTTTTGTTTGTTTGTTTTAAAGAAGATTTTCATTTCGTGATCGAAACATTGAAATCTAGCATTCTTCAGTTCTGTGTATCTTTAACAGTAGTAGCCACTTCATATTCCATTCCTCAAGGAAAAAGACTTAAGATTTACTATTAGATGTAAATGCCATAGTAAAATAAGGATAGAAAATTTACATACCAGGGTGATCAAGGGCATCAGCTAAATCAAAATCATCTTGACCTAGAAGCAATGTGACAGAAGACATGACGTCAGCAGGCAGGTTTCTACGACCTCCAGACATGAGGGCTCAGAGCAGAAGCAGAACACCAGTAAGAGGCAAAAGAATGGCCCATCCAAACAGCAGCAGGCACAGAACAAGCCGTCAGCTGTCATCCCTGCACAGCACAGTCCTGAATGACTGTGAGAGATGGGCTTATTTAATCCAAGGAAGTTATTTGTTCAGGTAGGCCAGAGAGAAGCTGCTCTCTCGTGTTATCATATTCAACTGCTGTACAAACAGCCCTTTGAAGAACACAGGTTGCCAGCTATAGGGCACAGGACTATTGCCAGGAGACAGCTGAAAGTAGCATTCAGCATAGTGCTTGTGAACCAAAATCTTGAGGTGAGAATTTTTAATATCTTCATTATTATTTTACTGGCTCAGCTTAGCAAGCAGCTTTACTGTAAAGCTTGCCTTGTAATCACTTGCAACACAAATCAACTTTATTTTTTTAATTCTTACTGTAACATGGGCCATAAGTAAAATATATTAAGATGTGTTTATCTAATTTAATTTCCTCTGTAAATGAAAAAAGCTGAAAAGGGGAAAAAATATTCTTCCTGCTCTCTGTTAGGTGACAACAATATCTTTGAATGTCACAGCAGAGTAATTAGCATTTGTACTGTTGAAGTTAGTAGGCAAAGAAAACTGAAAAATATTTTAAATGTATAAACTGAAATAGATGACTTTGAACTGAAAACCCACAATTATCCATGTGAGTTTTACTTTCAACTCTACAATCTGCCACTTTCCTTGTAATATACAGGCTTCATGAAACACTTGTTTGGTGAACATGTATCACTGGTTTTCATCCAGGGTGGTGCATCATCCTTGTGTTTGCATTCCAAACATAAGATCAACCTACACAAACCCACAAAAAGTCATGACATGCTATGACTTCCCTAAACAGAAATGCATTACTGTGCTCTATCAAGTAAGCCTCAAGCTGCGCCTGATCTGCATACATTTATTATCCCTTCTAAAAGGCTTAATACCTAGCTGTTCATTAAGGAGTTTTTCTTGGCAAGTCTTGAACACTTCACAGCAAGAAAGGCATCACTGTTCAAGTGAAGAAGCTGAGGAACAGAGAGAGGCTGCCAGAGGTTTGTCAGCACAGCAGTGCTCAGGGTTCAGCTCAGCTCCTTCATCTTGACAGGTCCTGTACATCTTCATGGTATTCCTCTCATTAATCACTGTTCCTGAATAATAGCTCTTGCCTGTGTCAAAGAGCTTCCAGAAAGATTAATTATCAGTGGTGAAACACTGTGTGATCCTCAAATAACAGTCAGCGCAGGAATATAAAGTAGAAATGTTTTGATTCCCACGAGGATTTTAATGTAAGTCTGTGGACTTAATTACAGATGGGGTCTGATGGAAGAGATAAAACAAGGCTGGAATGCAAAGAAGGAATAGCTTCTAAAGCAAAACTGTCCCAATAAAATATTAAGAGGAATATGTTTTATAAGTAAAACCAGGTAACCATAAGATTTTCCAAGTAATGTTAGCAGAGTGGTAGGTTATCTCTTTGTTATTTGATTTGTTCTTAGAGTGTTGACTCATTTGGCCACCTCCTCTGCCCTGGCCCCTCAGCCAACATTACCAAGTTTGGTAACTTTTGGATTGGGCCTTCAGATGTATAATATTCATGGAATCATAGAACCACAGAATGGTTTGTGTTGGAAAGGACCTTAAAGACCATCTATTTCCCACTCTCACTGCCATGGGCAGGGACACCTTCCACCAGACCAGATTGTTCACTGACATATTCAACCCTGAACACTTCCAAAGATGGGGTATCCACAACTTCTCTGGACAACATGTTCCAGTACTCACCACACTCAAAGTAAAAAAAAAGTCTTCCTTATATCTAATTTAAAACTACTCTCTTGCAATTTAGTGCCATTATTAAAGCCATAATCTACGACTCTGACAGGTTTTTAAATATGAATCCATCAAATACATAAATCTATAAAATAAACAAGTTGCTTCATCAGAAGATATTTTCTGTTTGAGCCCTGAGTGAACCCCCAGCACTTACTGGCCTCGAGCTTCTGCTCATGGGCTGTCACCCCAGCCATGGGACCCTTTGATCTTGATGCAGACACGCTATGCACAGGCAGATATCCTGGCATTGCCTTGACTTATATGGTCAAATTATATTTTTCTGAAGCATTTCTTCAGTGTCAGCAGTACAAGCAACATAAGCTTGACAGTCCTTTGATTTTGACCTCTGGCAAAATCCTCATTTTTGACCAGCATCCTGAGTATTGGAGGAGGCTGTCTGACCTGAACCCCATTGCCTCAGGATACCACAATCAATGGCTAAAACCTTTTTCTTGTTGGAGTGAGTTATCAGGAATAATTATGTAACCATAATCAGAATAGGAGTCAGGAGAAATAATTTTGTAATACCAAAGAGCTGCTGGCCAAACCAGCTTCTTTGTTACAGGTCATGACAAGCAGAACTAATATGGAAAGCAACTACCGAGGTCCTAGTACTGTAAAGAGAATGTGACAAAATCATTTTGTGAAGGAAGTCTGTGGAAAACTTTCAGGTAGAATATTTCTTTGAAGTCAGGGAAAAAACTAAGATAGAAGGTGAAATCTAATCCGATTATGAAATTCAAGCACAATGATCCAGATACTTTCAATTGCATGAGAACTAAAGCAAAACAACAGACTGAAACATTTACTGACACCTGCCCTTCTTCTGGACAATACCAACATTTCCCTCTCCTATTGTTATGTCTCTTATGGAAAAGGTGTGAGAAGGCAAAAAGTGCTGTTTTGAGACTTCAAGTGAGAAACAGAAGAAAGCTACAGAAATTCTAAGAAGAGAAAAAAGAAGACTGAAAATCTCCTTCAAAAATTATTATGTAAGATTATATATTTTATATTATTATATAAGATTGATTTAAAAAAATAAAATATTTCTGATGATAAACCAAGCAATAAAAAGAAAAGGACATCAACACAGAACGACTGCCTGAGAGTAAGACAGGAGTCCACAGTGAAATCTCTTTGACTATGTAAACATAAACCTTGGCAGATGGGCAGTTTGTATGAGGACATCTGTGCAGCATGGTAAATTATACTGCAATAAACCTAAAGACTGCTTGGACTTCAATGCCAGCCTCCTCTGATAATAACATCAAATGAACACAAGGAGTAAGATTCTGTGGAGCAAAATTTCAAATGCTGATTACCATTCCTGAGACTGCACCTAGACATTTTTAAGAATCTAATTTAAGGAGGATAGTTGGTTAAAAAGATGAACAGCTCAGACTTTATACACACCATGGTCAGTATAAAAACAAAACCACATTAGAGTCTCAGAAAATATTTAGCTCAATAGGAGCTGCAGTCACTTCAGAGAACTCTGAATATAAATGACAAAAGAAATAAATTAGTGAAGCTCTCCACAGAAAAAAACAGACCGAAATAAATTAATTTTCCACATATATTTTTGGTTTTTGATCAGCTTCCATAATAGAAAGAGTTGGAAATATACTGATGATAATGAGAATGAAAGAAATTTTAGTGGGGCAGAAAGAGCTTTGTTCCACTGTTTGTTTTTTTTTTAATTGGTTGAGGGTTTTGTGCTTGTTGCTGTTGGCTTTGTTGTTTGTTTTAATCTGGATAAAGTTGTGAAGAGCTTTAGCTGTGCAGGTGGTATTATCTCAGAGTTATCTCTGCTATTACTACTTTTTGGCTAGTATGCCACTTCTTGGCATTACTTCTAACCTTTTTTCTGGGAGTGTCCCTGTTTTGACAAAGAACTAAAATGACTGTAATAATGTTTTTTGTGGGTGATACTCAATGACTCAGAGAATTTGAGAAAATGCTTGCAAACTCATGTCCTCAGGCACATCTGCATTTAGTGTTCACAAATTTTGAATATTAGTTTTCTGAAAATGTGACCCAAATATCCAGTCACTAAAATACAGACAGTAGCATCTTGTCCATGGTTCAATTTATTATCTAAATGTTGAATGTATCCACCACCCTTTAACCATGTATCTGTTTGATCAAAAGGATCTGATGTCCTACAGCTTTCGAGTTGAATTTATGAGGAGCAAGGCTGGATTCTGCAGGTGAGTGTTACCAGTTTGTCATGACAACAACAGTCAAGTTTTCTGACCAAAAGCTACCATGACATCTCTCTGCAATTTTCAATCTCCAATTGAACACAGCTTGTGGCCCTTAAAATGACACAGATTTTAATAAGGCAGAAATTAATATTTCTAAGTGAAGATCAGGTTATGTGAGAAATGAAATTAACTTCTCAGGCTTTTAATATGCATAGTCGAGTATTAAAAAGGAAGCTAAAATCCATGAGAAAATGTGTTTGAATGTGTCTGTACATGTTTCTGGACACACAACTAAAATGCATTTATGTGCATTGTGTTACATTATAAATTTTTTCATTAAGATGATTAAATTAATTCGTTTTTGGTGCATTGCGAGTAGTCGTATGTTTGGGATGAGTTTACGTGTGTGACAAATAAATTAGAAGCAACTAACTTCTAATTCTGAGCAAGACAGGCAGAATAAGTTGATTTTACAGTATTTAAAGACTTGTACAAGTATGATTTCTTCAGTGTAATTAAATAGGAATTGTTCTGTGAATACAATGTGCTTAAAACTTTATGAAGCTGGAAGAGACTGAGAAAGAAGTCTGTGACTTAAAAAAGAGAACAAAAATTTTATAAAAGGGAACAACATATTACCAAAATCACTTATGAGACTAATTTTATGGGTTTTTTCTAGCTGAAATTGTAAGTAATTCTTTGCACAGACCATTTCTGATTATAATACAATCAAGAAATCTGTATACTCCATAATGAAAAAATAATATGTATTTTCCCATGCATGGGATTTGGAACATACCCATGTACTGGTCCAACTTTGTTCAGGAAGCAATTATGTTTGTTTAAAGGAAATTACTCATTTCTGGGAGAACACAAAGGTTTACGTCCCAGAGTGGACACTCCGGACAAAATCTCTTTGAGTAGGTACTATTTCTTTCATGTAATAGCCCCATGATCCATATTTCCTGATGATGTTACTGTAGCTTGTTTTTCCTTCAAGGACCTTTAGTTTCATAAACAACGATTGCCATTACAACCCCTTGATGCTGGGGTGGAAAATTAGTATGCTTTAAAATCTATAATTAAGATCCAAGGTCCAGCATATAGACCACAACATGTGGACCTGATTATTGGCTTCATATTTCTTGCTAGGCCATTTCTGGTTTTAGTTTAAATGCAAGGGAAATGAAAAGCACTCTTTTGCTTATTCATACAAGAACACATTTAAATAATTACCAGCAACTAAGATGCACTAATAAAGTAGGAGTGGCAGTTCTGCTTCAGCTCTGTGCAAAATCGTCTCACCAAACACAAACAAAAACCTTTTAGTTCTATGATATTTGTCTTTCTGTTCAAAGGTAACTGATGTTTTTTATGATCTGATATGCCCTGCATACATAAAATAAAACAGATATAATTCTCTGTATTTTGCTAGAGAGTGAGTCCAGAAGAAGATGGTGTGTACTGTAAAACTGCAGGCAGAGCAAATGAATTGGGGTCTTCCATGAAGGAACAGCACACATGTTCCTGTGCACCTTACTCAGATTTTCAGCTTTGTGTCCTGAGGCAGAAGAGCTTAGCCCATGGTGTGGGCTCTTCATCCAAATCTTCTCTCTGTCACTAAAGGTTCATGAAGCCACCAGCCCTTTTCAGCCATTTGGTCTGAGAGTCTCAGGCTTCATGTTGGTCACATTACATGAGAACTGTACTCAAGCAAGAGACCTGTATGAGTATTCCTACTGAAATCCTTAGTGTGGCACAGACAACAGCTGTGTTGGGCTCTTGGAATGACCACTTGCTGCCTAAGCACCAGCTGGCTAATCTCTACTTTCTCTAGTGAGTAGTTTGGAGACAACAGAGAGAACTTAATGTAATATAGGTGGTCAGAGGGATGCCAGGCTTTGCTGTTTCTCTTGCTCACAGAATGTGTTTTAATGTTCCTCTTCCCAATAGCCCCTGGCTCCTTCACCACTAGTGTAATTAGACCGGGGATGTAAGGACGGACTTTAACTTGTCTGCTAACTTAGTGCCTACTTGCTTAATGCCTTTGCATTCACTTTTTTTTTTTCTGTAGCATTGTTGCCCTTTGAAAATATATTGCTGTGATTTAACTTTTGCATGAATTCTTCACAAATTAAAAATCTATTGATAACAGGCAATGCTTATTCAGTGGAAGTGTGACTGTTATATTTTCATAACCCATCCAGGCCCATTCTTTCAGCTGGGATGGTGTGTTTGCCTTCAGAAGATATTGTACTACGGGTCAGATTTAAGTATTTTTAGTGTTTACCCATAACGTTTATAGATGTCAGCCTGTGGAAAAGAAGGAAGACTCTAATCAAAACAAATTGAATCTCTCTCCTCCTACTATGAGGCAAAATGCCACAAAAAAGTCTATTTTTATTGATTTCTAATCTTGAAAGAATTCTGGCATTTATTTGTTTTTTATTACCCTCATTGGGATGGAAAGGGTTTGAGAACTGATGGTGCAAATAAGTCAATAATACATACTCAGGCAGGTTGGTGACTGCTGCCAGGCTTGCAACATGGCAGCAATGTTTGAAAAGTGAACCTGAGAAGCTGAGTAACTGCACCAGTTGTTTTCTCTTCCCAGGCTTTGATGTTGCAACAGTTCTGCCTTGGTTAGTGTTTCAACCAGCTCAGGTATGCGGGTTTTTCAAACTGCAGTTACACCCTTAGCTGATAACACTGATGTGCCTGTGGATAATCGCAGCTCAGGTCTTGGGGGTGAAATAGTTTTGGAAGCCAGCAGAAGAGAATTTGTTGTCTGCTGAATCTGTAAGTGCTTCAGCACATCCACAGGGACCTCACACAGAACAGTGAGGACTGCAGATACATGGAACAGCATCCGGAAAAACAGCACTGTATTTGTAATCTCTCCCATTCGGTCTTTTAACTCCAGTGAAAACTACATTATTCATAGAAATAAATCACATAGCGTCTCAAAGTCAAACAAGTCTACAATTTTCTCCCCATAAAGGGTACAGCTGATTAACTGAGACTACAAATGATTTTGAGTCAAAAGCTTTGTAAGCCTTAGCTGAACAGAGGTGCGTGGTTTAGTGACTAGCAACAAATGCTGTTCCCTTTACCTGTGTAGCATTCAATACGTGATGGAGTAAATGTAAACCATCTCAGACATATCAGTCTTTGCACTGTCTTTGTTACTGGCTAAATGTGATCCATCAGTCAGCCTTAAAGACAATAGATATATAGATTATATCTACACTGGGAGCCTGAGGAGCATTCCAAGTAGTCTGGTCTGAGTGAGAGTCTCAGTTGCCTTCCAGGTCCATAAGGGGAGAGCCCCCAGGTTGCACAGCTTCCCCACTGCAGGTGTGCACACTGGTTTGTGGCCCAGGTGGGACCTATATTTCAAACAGTGGCATGATCTCAGTGACAGGGGAGCAACCTGAGTTGTGTCTGAGCCCTTAAATGGGCAGTGAAGACACAGCCAAACCTGAATTACCAGAGATCAGCCAAGCTGCAGGAACTCAATGAGGGATGTTACCATGAAATTCAGTGGAATAAGCTTCTGTGAAGTTTATTTCATTTGGATTGGGTTAAAAACTTCACAATTAGTTGTTGAAGCTCAAATCCATAGGAGTCTTCATGTAACCTACCTCAGTCTGGAAATTCCAAAAGCTAGAGCATAGCTAAAAATGGAATACTGCAGTGAGCATATATGTTTCTGAACTGTATCAGATTTCACTTTCCTTGTGCAATATGGTTCTTGGGTCTGTTATGCTTCTGTCAAGATGTGTCCATCAAGGTAGTCCAGCTGACTAACTCAAGATAATTGGACATAAAGGAAATGCTGTATGGGAAGAGGAATGATGTCATCTGGTCTGGCTGTGGTGGTCCAGTAGTTTATAGATGCTATCACAGAGGATTACAATTTAGAAAATAATTAGGTTGCCTATAAAAGGGTGAATCATGCCATAGACATTCCCTTTCATAAGTACTTAGACCAGCTTTTTTACCAATATGACCAAGCATTTCTCATATCATGTCTTAATTGGCACTGAAAGGAGGTTCTTGTAAATATTCCTTGAAACATGGTGAATACTTTGGTGATAAAATTCAGTGGCTGTTGCCACAGACTTGAAATAATTAAGTTTGCTTAATTAAAGTGGATTAAATAGTTTCCAGAGTCATAAGACTGTGCCCAAAGCCCACAGCAACTTTCAGCAATGACTTCTCCCCCAAAGCAGGGCCTGAACTGGCTCTAAATTAACGCATGTATAAATGAAGAATGATTAGGCTGACTACCCTTGTAATTAAAATAGTAGTGTATATGCAAATTGGCTTGCTCATGCTCAGATTGTCTGAACAGAACTATTCAACATATGACAGCTACAGAACAAGAAAGTCTACATGCCAAGAGGTGAGAGACTGCATGAATAAATCACTGCTCACAACACAACATGCAGGCCAGCACAGTCCTACTGCTCTGCTCTTTCTATGCCCTGCTAATTGATGAAGACCTCTAAATAATTCCTCATTTGTTAAAATCAAACCACTGAACTAAGTTAGGACAAGGTGTTTTTCACTGCCCATCACTGCAAGATCTTCTAGGGAATTCATTTAAATCAGGGGTGGTGAGAGGATCAGCACGAGCTGCTATTTTGGAACTAGTGATTAATGATTGATTTCTTCCTGCAGCCAACACTGTACAAAAAGTTTCTGCAATATTGGTAATATAAAAAAGAAAAGATGACACCACATGGCAGATGCACACAAAGATAATTCTATTTGGTTTTACCTCAACAAAAGTTTTAAAGAGTATTTTGCTGAAAGAAGTTACGTTTGAATATAGTAAAATGACTCAGTATGAAAAGGCTACATTTTCCCTATAGCTATTGATTCACCAAAAATATATACAAAATTTATTCAATTCTTAATTAGTCCTGCATGAAAAAAGTATGCTTGTGTATGGAATACATTTACTAAGGTAAATGAACTATTAGTTTATAATTATTAAAGCACATGCACCTATATAAATGCATGAACACCTTTAAACTGAATAGGAATTTGTTTTTACAGTAAAACTGATGGGTTTCAAAATACCAATAACCAAGCAAAGCTTTAAAACATGAAGTCATTATTTGACTAAGGATGTCTTTGGTAACTCTAAGTTCCCCTGGAAGCTCTCATTTTACAGCTTCCATTTAAAAAAGTTTATATTCAAGCCTAAGCTTGTGAATCATTTTTGGGAAGCAACACTAGCAAGAAAATAAGAAATGATAATAAACAAACTTCAACTAGCACAGCTATTATGAATAATCATCCAGGAGACATGTATCTCTTTAGAAACTGGTGAAGTACATGTAAACACTTTTGAATGCCTCTCATGAAAGAGTAGCTCAAAAAAAAAAAAAAAAAAAAACAAAAAAACAAGCATGCATTTCCCAATAAACAAGCATCCCTTTTAAGGGTTGGGAGCTTAGTTTTTTAGGTCTGGGTTTTTGAGTTTTTTGGGTTTTTTTTTTAATAATCTAGCCTTTGAAATAAGCCAAGGTAAAGGTCACTTACCTCTTACATGAACTAGAAGGAAGCCAAGGCACAAAATAAAAATACTTCTGAATTTCTCCATGCTCTTCTATGCCGTGCCTTGATTGCACCAGGCGTTTTTTTCCAAGTAGTGATGGTAGATGTTGCAACTGCAGTGCCAAGGTTTGAGGGAGACACTTGGATTCAGCTGCTCTGTCCAAAAAGGTTTCTCACCACCACACCCAAGCTCTGCAAGAGAGAGAGAAACCTTCTTGCTTACAAGACAAGTAACGAAAACAGGCAACCCCGCTAGAACCAAGCTGTGAGCAGCACATTAGGTGCCACATGTGCTCCAAGAAACTTATTTATTGTCCAGGCAGGAAGCACAGAGAGCTGGGGAAGCAGTGGCAGCACCCAATGAGGAAGGTGCCTGAACACTCTGGATCCACCTCCTTCCCAGAGGGGAAAGCCAACCTGTTTGACATCCTCGCCTTCCAAGTAGGGCGTGGTGCTGTGGGAGCTCAGGTAGCTTGTAAGAGGAGACTGTCTTTCTCTGAAGCATGCTTGAAAGAATCACTCAGACATACTCTGTCCTCAAAGCAGCATTTTCCTGCTTGTTTTTTGGCTCAGCAATAACAGCTGATAAAAGCAATACTGTCAACTTAACCCTTCACTCAGGCCACCAAATAAAGGAAGTGGATGGAGATTAGGAATCCACTTTGCAGCAACTTGTAATTGGCTATAGAGGGATGACAAAAAACCTAGTTTTATAAATTTAAAATGTGATGTTGCACTACTGAACTGAAGCATGCTCCGCTCTTCAGTAGATGCTTATCTTCAGAGGTAAACATTGCCCATCATGACTGTTCCTATTGATTTAGTTTTTTGGATTTTTTTAAAATACAAATATCCATGTATATCCTTCATGGGGAGAGATGTCAGATAGTGCTGACTGTGATGGTACAAAGCTTTGAAAAATGAAAAAAATCATGCATCTATCTGTATATGCACTTACTTTTAAATTATTGATGTGATTTAAATCCGGTTTTGTCGTAGCATCATAGCTATCTCATGCATCTCTCTAGCAAACACATGTACCTACAGCCTTGTCCTTTGAACTGGATTGCAGCCATCAGCCTGGTGCCCAGCACCAGCAGCGTGACTGGTGTGCATCCTCCCTTGTGCCAGGGGATGAGCTGCAGGGGGTTTTGTGGGAGCTGTTTTGTCTAGTACATCAAATAGCTTAGGACTCAGCTACCACGAGTAGCCAATCTGAGCATTTGTGGTGTTGCAGGGTGATTCAGTCTGGTGTGGGGTACAGGCTGTCCCCAGCTGCATTTCTGTTGAGTTACCCAGGACATACAACTGAACTCATGCTTTTATGGTAACTACAAAAAACAGATGCAACAGCATAAGATGGACTGATAGAACTTGGTGGTACTGGGTCCTCAAGAAGCTTGGTGTTCAAGTAGGTCAACTTCCTCCCTCTCCCCACCCCAAATTTGAAACAGCAGAATGGTTTATAAAGGTCTGGCTTAAAGCTACTAATAGAAGCTCTAAAGTTCAGTTTGGGTATCATCATTCTCCATGTGAAGGCCAGTTCCTGTCTCAGAACAGCTAAAGACATTTAGGCTGAAGAGGTGACCTTTTCAGTCAGTTAAAACAAGAACTATACAATGAAATGAGCAATCCCATTAATCCAATGGTTGTTGTTTTTTTTTTTTTTTTCAGAATGCCAAAAGCAGGCCCACATGTGCTGATCTTCATACAAGAGATGAATTTGCCTGAGGGGAACAGGAATGTTGGCAGGATTAGGTACTAGTCCCAGGCAGGCCCGAACAGCTTACACAGGTTCAGTAGCTTTACTTAAAAACAGTTGTTCCTGCAAGTGAATTCTTCCCAAAATGCATTGTCTCACCTGCCTGCTGATACGACTTCACTGTGATATTGAACATTTTCAGATGAAGTCTGAAGATGATGCACATTTTGTTCAGTTCTTCTGAAGCCAGCTATTGCCCTGTCTAGCTAAATAACAATATGAAAGTGGGCGGCACTGGAAGGAGTGGATCTAGTGTAGGAGTCAGGATGTCTTGAATGCTTTATCCCCCTCCTGTTCTTGGGAGCATTACAGGAACTTCCTAATCCCAGTGCTATCAAAAATACACAACAGCTTGCCCAAGAAAGCAAGTAAAAAATACTATGTATTAAAAAGAAATACATGAGCTAATACCTGACCATAAATAGCAGGTTTAGCACTTGAAAAGTCATTGTCCCATCTTTTTCTGCATAAAGGAAAACAAAGTTCTCTCTACTATTCACCTAACAAGGTGGATGAGTTGCCTACATTTTTTTTTTACTTTTTTACTTGTCTTTTAAGGAAAACTCCAATATTTTAGAAACTCAATGGAGGTAGAAAAGGAGACAGCCTTAGACAGTGTTTGTCTATTTTTACACCGCATTCTTTCACCTCATCATGCCTTTTTTAGATGAGACAAGCTAAAAGGGAACAAGAGTTCAGTCACAACTCATCACAGTAGCAGCCCCATCTTCCTGTGGGCAGAGGTCAGACATTGCTGTCTTTGGTGTGGGTAACCTGCTGTATGTGTCTACTGGAGATGAAACAACTGAATTATACACTAGAACTACTTGGGAATGCCACTAATATCCTACACTACTCACCTTTTTTCATAAAAAAACAGAAGTACTTTAATTAAAATATTGAAGCACCCAGTAATATAAGCCATTAATGTAAATGTAAGCCAAACACACAAGTGAATTTGTGATACAATTTCTTGACAACAGAAGACTAAAATTACTACATACTAGCTAAAGCTTCAATGACTTTTCACAAGCAAATGGAGGAACATGTATTTTATTCTTGTGGTTATTAACATACTCCAAATACAGAGATTTGGGAAAACTGTGGGTTTGCTCCATTAAAGTCCTCTTCCCATTCCTAATAATCTCTTCACTTCCTTTCAAATATGTCTTTGTATCTGTGTAACAGGAAAGAGCAAAAAGGAAGTAACATTTTCAACTTGCCTCTCAAGTGAAAAACACACATAGAACATGTGGTTGAGATAGTGGCCTAAAGTGAAAAAAAAAAAAAAAGCCAACACAGAAAAGCAGCATTGAAAGTGTAATTCAGCCCAAGATATACTGAAAACTGAGTGCACTAAAATGTTTTTATTAGCGTTCAAAATTTGGCACAGATACGCTTATTTGCACAAATAAGATATACAGCAAAAAGCTGCCAAATGTTATGCTTAGGATTTACTTGCTTTCATTTGCACAATCCAATGAATTCATCTGGATAACTTTGATTAAGTATTTGAAATGAACATTGCATTTGAAAACCATCAAAACAATTTTCAGTCTTTTCCGCCAATAGGATGAATAAATGACCTCTGCAGCTACCTTGTAGAGGCTAATGTGATGTATTATTCTACAATAAGAACCTACTTTGATTATTTTTCCTCCTACTGATGGTAACTTTTACTGATGGTAACCCCTCCTCACCCTCAAAGGAGGCAGACTGGAGTAAGAAATGGAAGTGAAGAGGGTGTGCCATGGGACAGCCCTCTTTGTTGCCACCCATTTCAACTCAGTTTGACAGTAAAGGTACCTCACAGGGATCAAGTTGCAGTTTGGACTCAGAAAAGACAGTATTTTTTTCATTCCACTGCACAATCTGATTGAAATCTGTATAGAAACTATGTTGATTCCCACATCTGAAATTCAATGGCAGCTCATAAGGCCATGGATGGGCAGCAGCTGATCTGTGAGATGTGACTGCAAAACTACTTCAGTAGAGTGGTCAATAATGGTTAGCTGAAAATGTTTCCTGTCCCAATGTGTGGGAGAAATAATGAATTGGAATACGTAGCTCGGTAACGTAATGGCAGTTGAGCGAAAAAGAAACAAGTTCAAATGTTTTGTGGGTAGTGAGGCAAATAGCAAAGCAACAATTCATACCCCAATAACTGCAAGTGAACTGCTATGTTTTATCACACAGGTAAGTAGCAGAAACCCATACATTGGTACATTCTCACTAGAGAACAGACTGAAATTTCAAGTCTTCTGTTTAACCTATCCAGGTGGTAGCAGCCAGTCTTTCTTCCACAACTCCACACTGTGGAACCACAACTGGACAAATAAGTAAGTTGGAAAAATCAGTAAATTTGTTACTATTTAGGCACTTGTTAACCCCTGCTTTGCCTTTTCATTCTCTTATGGTCCTCTCACATCAGAAGGTGCGACAACACATGGCCCTGCAAAAGGGCCTGATGCTCCAGGATCTGATGGAATGCTGTTAAGTTTGCCCAGACTAAGATGTCTAAGTGCATCTTTTCAGTAGATCCTGGGTTACCAAATCCTTTTCTTCTAAAGCCATGCCTGTCCTCCACACAGACAGATGTCTTCTCTACACTTCACACAGGTAAGCAGCTCAAAGCTTTGCTGCTTCTGGCTAACTTCATTCCAAAATGATTAAAACATCTGTAGGAAATAAACCTGAGCTGCTGGTGGTAGACAAACTATTTAAAGGATCCTTCCCAAGGTGAGTGAGCACCAAGTTTTTTCTTATTTTCAGAACTACTAAGAAGAACACACAAACCTTTTTTTTTTAAATTTATTTTTAGAAAAATCACAATGTTGATAGGTCTTGGTAAGTAATTTTTAGGTTCGTAAATGCTGAAAAAGAATTCAAGACTCTTGGTTAGCTAAATCTAGTTTAAGCTCCTCCTGCCATTTTATCCCTAACAAACACTGAGTTATTTTTATTCACTCTACACTTGGCATAGATATATCTGTTTATTCATGTAGGCAAGCAGTACATTTCTTTGTATTTACATAAATCAAATGCTTAAGTAGGAATCACCTCTGCACTCTCAAACACACTTAAAGGCTTTAGCACTTTTATACTGAAAGCAGACATGGGGCAAAAAGAGACTTACAAATTAATTCCGTAAGAAAATACTAAAATTTGTGTAAAGCTTTGTTGCAAGCTAAGAAACATGTACAAGAAATTCTTAAATGAATTATCCTTGGCATACATTCACATTTGAATGTACAGATATATTTACAGGTTCACTATCCAAATTCATTAATTTCTAAGTTCTAAGATGTTCCATGAAATGCCATCTTCCTGTAGAACTCCGTCAGGTGGCTGAAGCCCATTAATAAGACACATATGGTAAAACTGCATGAAAATTTAAAGCAACTAGAATTAAAGCCAACAAAACTGGTCAGACCATTCCTTCCTGACAGAACTAGTTATTATTCCAGATTCAGTCCTTTAGCTGTTATGAGTTGCAGTTTTCCATGTTTTCACAGATCCTTGAAACCTTCCTGCTGCTTTTGAGAGCCACAGCCCTGGTCACAAGTGCTTTCAGAGGAGGATGCAACCATAGGTGATCACCCTAGGGGAATCCTTCACAAGTCCAAAAGCACTTCCCACGTGTTTGCTATTTCTACTGTTCAGTGGATGCCTCTGGAGTGAGGTTGGCTTGTTCTGGTCACTCTTGCTGTTTGTAGTTTGGAACTGTGGCACTGTTTCTGTCCTTTACACATGTATGATAAGCCTTCTGAATTCAACACTATTTTTACTTAAGCTTTGGGTTATGGAAGTCTGAAAATGTTAATCCCCACTCCCAAGTTCTTCATCCACAACTGTTTTGATGATGCCAAACATCAATGTCACTAGAAATACAAAGTCCAATTATGTTTCTGGTCTGCAAAACAGGCTTTTCCACAACTGACCGGCTCAGTACTTACCAAGCAGGAAGAGCCAGAAAGGATGAAGGCTCGGTGTGCATTAACTTTGGGTTTTCTCAATCTGTACCAGACAGATGTAATGAAAAAAAAAAAAATCTAAAAACAAAACAGAATTTTTGTCTCCTGAATGCTCAAGCACAAGCAGCTCTTCCCTGGCAGCTGGCCCAGGCAGCTACACAGATTGGATCAGCAGCACCCACACCCAGATCCACCATCCATACACAGTGAGCCATTTGCTTTCAGGTGCCCACAACATACACCAAGTTGGTAAGTTGGTCCACTCACTGAGTTCAGATTATTTAAAAAAAAAAAAAAAGTTTGTATTGCCTGAGAGCAATAACATAACATAAACCATAATTGCATACTGGTTTTGGAGAGGTAAGGAAAAGTTTAACACACTGAACGCACTTGAGACACACCTATTTGTCAGAGGAGTCAAGGAAAGAATGTAAAGGCACAACATACTTCTACACTCCTGTCATTAAGGCCATGTATTGGTGTGCAACAATGCTTCACAGGGCTAACCATACAGAAGTACTCAGGTCTAAGTCACAGTCCCAGAGTGTTTCAAACAAGAGCTGTTTTCTCATGAAACTTTGGGCTCTGCTGTTTGTTATGTTTTTTTTGTTTCCTTTTTTAAATTTTTTTTTGGCAGAGTGCAGGTTGTTTATCCAGTTCCAAAGATCTGTTCTTCACCACTCTTCCTTTAGTTCTCCAGAAGTGTGCGCTGAACTGAAAAGGGAAAAACAATTCAAGATTAGTGCACTAAGTTAGCATACAATGTAAGTTATACATTACTATGTAACAGTTTATGCAGTCAGCAACATTCTGCAGATGTTTGACACCATGTGATAAATTTAGGAAAGCAGAGTCTTGATTCTATGAAGCCAAACGGGCTGTATAGCAAGGTATATTACACCCAGATTTCTCACTCAAATAACCACATCCTACTACATACAGGGAAGCTATCTACACTTGCACTGTAACCCAGCACTCAGTTCAGGCCGGCAGGTCTTGCAGATGCAAACAGGCTGTTCATACAAAAAGAAAGCTACTGAAAATAAGCTCCTAGGTTCAGGAAGTCAAAGATAGGTTTACACAAAATTTTAAAAACACACACCTATTCTGCTATGCCATTTGACCTGCCTTAATGAGAGACTGCTTCTAACTGGAAGCCATGTAGGGGCATCTATCACCAGAAGGAGACCTACATCTGCTCACTCCCAGAACTCAAATCAGGAGCAGCACCATGATGGACCATGGCTGCCCATTCTCTTAGCTCAACACATGATCATGCTTGTCTGCAAAATATAACAGAGGTATGAAATCTGGGACATAATATGACATCAATATTAGATTAGATCAACAGGTAGAAGTAACTGTATTTGACAACACCCCAAGTGTGACTTTACTGGTTCAAATAACGATGCATCATCTGATGCATTTCACTTTTGAGTTCTGGTGAATCTTGGCCAGAATTTCAGCATAACCCATCTTCAGGTTGTATTTTAACTGCCTTTGGTAGAGGACTTTAAATGATACTGCTTGGTTCCCTAAAGCACAGCTGAATTGAGGATACCTGAGTCTTTTCAGTCCTTACAGCCAGTCAAGAAAATATTTTGTACTTGAGAGTTTTACATATTTAACAGCTTAAAGTGTTTATAAAAAAGATAATGAACCAGATGAAAGTTTATAACAAACTGTTGAAACACCCAAGAGAAATAAGGCACAATTATTTTTCAATTATAAAAAAACCCAGAAATAGTTCTGCATGTTTAAGATTAAACTCACAGAGAATATACTGCAAATATATACTGCTTTGAGATTTTAATACTCAGTACTTCAAAACCAATGAACATCAGCATGAGGTTACAGTGCTTCTTCTTTTGCTAACCAGTCACGAGGGCTGAAAGGCCAAGTTTTCACCTATACCATTTCCTCTAGCTCTATCCATGGATTCCTGGAGCTTATCACCTGCTCCATCATCCAAATCCCCTACACAACCATATGTGGAAGGGTGAGGTTCTCAGTGTTTGTTGCTTTAAAAGAGATCCTTCTACAGCTCTCACCTTTATAGAAAGATTAATTATGTGATGGTTCTTTCATACAAGAATCATTCTACGTTCACAACAGAGAATACTTTAACTACAACATGCTACTGAGTTCAGTCCCTTTTGCCTCCAGTGCAGTTTAATCTCTGTCCAAATATAATTTTTTTTAATTATACAGTCTTACAGTGTTCTGTATCAGTTTGTAATTAGAAAACATTTCAGATTATAATCAGAAAAAATATGCACTAATAAACTTCCAACTGCAGTTATTCATCACACTGATGGAGCAGGCTTGTGTTTTCACAATTGCCTCTAATGATACTTTTGGAGAGAAAATTCAATTCTTCACTTTCTCTAAGCTGCTACATTTCAATGCATTCTCAAGGCAATAAACCAACCTGTTCAATAAAAAAAATCTAGAAAAGTGGCCATATTGTCAGAACTGAATGCTTGATTCACTTCTCAGTTTGTCATCATGGTAAAATAACAGAATCATTTATGTTGGAAAAGACCTTTTAGATCATCCATTTTAACTCTAACCCTAGGACTGCCAAGTCCACCACTAAACCATGTCGCTATGTGCCACATCATTTAAATACCTCCACAGATGACAACTCCTGTGCTTTCCTAAGGAGTTTCTGAGCAGCCTGTTACAACGCTTGACAGACGTCTTCATGAAGAAATTTTTCCAAATATCCAATCTAAACCTCCTCTGGCAAAGTTTGAGGCCATTTCCTCTTGTCCAATTACTTGTTACCCAGGAGAAGTGACTGACACACACCTGGCTACAACCTCCTTTCAGGTGGCTGTAGAGAGTGAAAAGATGACCCCTGAGCCTTCATTTCTCCAGGCTAAACATCTCCAACTCCCCCAGACACTCCTCATATCTCTTCCCCAGATCCACTGCTCTTCTCTGGACATGCTGCAGCACCTTCATGTCTATTTTGAAGTGAGGGGCTCAGAACTGGACACAGCAATCAAGGTGTGGCCTCACCAGTGCCAAGTATAAAGGGACAATCACTGCCCTGGTCCTGGTGGCCACACTACTGCTGATATGGCCCAGGATGGCACTAGCCTTCTTGGCTACCTAGGCACACCGTTAGCTCATACTCTGTCAAAGTTGTTAAATGTTGTTTGTCTGTTTTTTTTAACAAAACAGCACAATTTATTTTCTCCAGTATGTTAAATGTCAGTGAAGTGCATTTAATAGGATCCCCAGTGAAGATCTTCCATCTAGATTCTTGTCTTACCAGGTGGCTCAGATTGTGCTCCCCTGAGGCTATCCATATTCACATTCTCTTCATCTGCTGGGAAAAAAAACAGATATTTAGCATACAAATTCTCTTATATTTGATAAATAGAGATAATTTGGGAGAAGAAATAACAGTGGAAAAAATGGGCTACCGATAGTAGTTGAGTTGCCCTGTTTTGTCTACACATTAATTTTAACATACATGGTAGAGATCTTTTTCAGTTTCCAAACTTACCAAATTACAAAATAGCAGTGCCTGGCTGAATGACTGCTCTATCCCTTCACTAAACAGTCAGAAAGAGTGAAACAGACAAAACCAAAGCTTCTGCCCATCCTATCACCCACAGTACTCCCAAAGTTCTCTTATCCAAATTATATCTTATTTAGGTGGAAAGGAAGCAAGCAATAGATCACTGCAGAAGAACAATTTGGGAATGAATACTGGGGTAAGTTGTCATAAAACTATTAAGTAGGCAAGCATCTTGTGAAGACACAAAGGCAAAATTTACAAAATTAGAAACTACCAAGTATTTTTCAGCATGAAAAATCCCTAATCCCAACCTTCATTTGATTCTCCTTAAAAAGGATTTTTTGCAGTTTCTCCTGCTTATTTTTAGCTAGAAGTCCTTTTATTTTAGGAAATGTAAAGCTTTAAGTCCTCCTAGTTTTTGGGCAAGGAATTTGTCAGTCTTAGATGACTAGTAGGAAAGGTTACTCCCTGTGAACATAAATTCACTGGGCTATTACAACTACCTTATGCATAGGATCAATTTATAGTCCACATATAAATACAAAAATGCCTCTCTTTAGACAGTAGGAAACAAAACTAATTTGGAACTCTTACCGCTTTGCTTGAAACAGAGTTTCTTCTTCTGGTAAGCAATGAAACTACCTACTGATGCAACTACAGTAGCACCCACAGCACTTATAATTCCAGCTATTACTCCCTGAGAACCTGAAAGAAAACAGAGATGTTCATAAACATTTTTCAGAACTGAAAGCCATGCCAAAGTATTGTCTCAAAGCAAAGACTGTGACCACTTTCAAAGAACATTAAACTGAAATTACATGAAATTGTAATAATCAACTCTGTGCACAATGAAAAGTGAATCCTCTCATTTTATAACCACTGATTTTTTAGCAATGCCCATTATTAAAGAACTTAAGCATGGAACTTTTAAGTTCCACTAATTAAAAAAGCAACCTTTCATTGCCATATTTACTTTGTATGCATGCAATCACTGCACCAGCATCTCTGAGACCTTAACACTTGGGAATCATTTGTAACATAGAAATGTTAAAGGACTATGGAAGCAGATCTTAGAAGTACGAATTTCAGATTGCACAAAAGCTTTTTAATTGTAACCCACTCCCAGTAGTGACCATTCTAGCAGAAGATTGGCAATCAGAAACCCCAAGAAAACAAGCTTCATACATCTAAACACCATCATACACACACATTCATGCATTTACCCTCGCCTTCTTGGCCACTTTCTGGATTTGGACCCTTCCGTTCTGTAAAAATAAATGGAGAGTTTACATTTTACATGTCTAAAGAACAGTCATATCATAATTGACAAACATTTCATCAATTAATTTTGTAAAAGTACAAGCCATCTATTATACCCATACAGTGCTCAACTGGCACTGAAACTTTCTGCTTTCAAAGCATGGCTCAGAGCAGTGCCAACTCCAGCCTTGAGTGCTCAGCACTTCTACAAAATGAGCTAATAACATTTGTGAAATCTGGTTTAATAAGCCAGAAGAATACATATAATTTCAGAGTACCATTCAGCTGTATTTCCACAGAACCAACTATCTTTTCCTGAAATCTCAGCCTCATCTACCTTTGCAATTCTCTTCACAAGCAAGCCAGATGTTTTATAAATTCTAACTCTAAACTTGTCACTGTGCAACTCGTACCACTGAAGCAGGAACCTGTGCAGATGAAACCACCACACAAGTCTCCACAGATATTTCTTGCCCCTTCCAATTTTTAAGTACTGCCCCAAAGGAACCTTGGAAGGAGGAAGCTACCCAAAAAAGCAGCATCAGTAGTCTCTACCTAGGACAACTCTTCAGAGAAGTCAGTAACCACAATTGTAACCCACTCCCAAACCCCATTAAGATACTTAAAATTCTGATTCAGAAATAGTAAATTACAGGAAAGCACTAATTTTAGACATAGCAAATTACCAAAAAAAGTTTGGCAAGCTATGAAATGGTTTTATACTGCTCAGAGTACAGATTCATATGGTGGTGAAGGGACCTTAGTGATCACCAAGTTTCAAATCCTCTGCCATGGGCAGGGACACCTTCCACTAAACCAGGTTGCTCAGAGCTCCATCCAAGCTAGTCTTTAACACTTCCAGGGAAAGAGAGTCTACAACTTCTCACTTCCTCACCTGCCTCACTACCACCACAGTAAAGAAGTGAAGGATAAGGCTCACTTGAAGTGTGAGCCTTACATAGTCCCACAGGATGAACTGAAATATCAGTTCATCCTGTGGGACAATGGAAATCTTTGAGAACATAAGGTGGACCCTCTTCTGGCCCACTCCTAGGCTTTCTACCTACAAGAACTAAAATAAACTAAGAGTATGTCATAAAAGATCAAAAATAACACTTGGATGACCTTAAAAACTATACTCATGGTGAATTTTGAAGTAAGTAGTACATTCACATTTTAGTTTTAGAAGCTGTATTTCTTAGCATAAGAGTAAAAAATCACTGAAAATTTTTGCTCTAGACCAGCCCCTTAAATATGTGGAGCTTTTTTCTTTTTGGCAGAGACAGAACATCTTACTTTTGAACTTGAAAGTGTGCTCTTCAGTTTCAGATATCAGAACCAAATGTGTTACAATTTAGAGCATGTCTAACCAGCTTGTGAGCAAGCTTTAATCAAAAGCTCTGGTAGCCATAGAAACAATAGGAAGCACAACCTCCTATCTTACCATTGCTGCCACTGCCATCACTTCCTCCTCTTGGGTAACTGCCATCCCATAGATCTGAATCATCAAATTTGTCTATAAAACAATGCAAAAATAACATTACCACGTTTTAAGTTCAGTGAATAAGACACACCAAGGCATATAATAACATGGAAATTTTCTCAAGACCAGTCAACTGAATTTGTGGTGGTTTTAGGCTCAGCACCCAAGTCAGAACATTTAACCTTTTAAAAGCCCTCACAATGTCAAACCCCTTCAGCTCAGCACTACAGAGTTTGACAGCAGCACTCCATTCTCTGGACTTCCTGAACAACTGAGAGAAGTCAGCGTCCAAGAGCAGGCAGTACTGCACAAATCAGGTTAAGCAAGCAAGGAGCCCCATAAACCGCTTAACTCTGATAGCCCGAATCTCACAGTCCTGTGAAAGCAAAGAAACAATGTGGACAGAAAAGGACCATTTACTTTCAAGGCTGCCACTGTGAATGATTCTTCAGAGATGGGTCTCTAAGTCACAAACAGTCCAAATGTAATTCCCTTCTCTGATTAATTGCAGGACATTGAAGTAGTCTCTCTCCACTTCCAATGAACCCTATCTCACGGAGCCTTCCTGTCTCCCTCATGGCACCTTCTCCTCCTTCCCTTTGCTGCCAAATAAATATTTAGTTTACACAATGCAAATCAGTTTTTCAGGCATCAGAGGATGTTTTAGTTGGGTGCCAAAAGCACTGTACTGAAGTGCTTTTGGCACCCAACTAAAGTGCAAGAATCAAATTCAAGTATCTACTACAAATCAGGTGAAAGAACAAGAACTGAGGCTTGCATTCCAGGTCTCTTTACCACCATGTTTGTGAATAATGGCATCATCACACCTGCATCCATCTGAATCTGTTTTTTTCTGGGTTAGGCAAAGATAGAGAGGACCTCTAAAGCAGAACATGCAGGAAAGGACAAGTATTTAAAACCTATGTTTCAAACACAAATAGTTGTATTTCTTAATAGGGCCTTTAAATAAATAAGAAAAAAAAAGAAGCAACCTTTAACTTGGAGCTTTTCCTTTAATTTGGATCCTTTAAGAATAAAGATCATAGGCAGCTGCTACTTAATTTTGAGCATGACTAGAAGGGATTCAGTTTGTAAAGAAGAAAGAACTAAATTCAATTCATGGGTGCTTCACCACAGGCAGCCAAGAACCGCATTGTCCCAAGCACACACACACAGTGTCCCATCCTGCCTCTTCCCCATATCATCCTGTTTCTAAGTGAAAGTGACTCAACAGCTTTGCTATGGAATTTCAAGACTGGTGCAAAGCTTATTTGCAAGACAACTTTTTCTCAGTCATCAGTGTTCCATGTCTGCCACACCTGACATACATAGCAGGCAATTAACAAGGATCAATTATTGAAGTGTAACTGAGACAGTAAAACCAGGAGTTCGTGCTGGAAGCCTTACCAGAGTCTTTAGGTTGATCTTGCTTGGGCTTATCTAATCACAGAAGAGAGATGAAGGAAAAAAAAAAAAAAGAAGAAAATGTTAAGATAACAAAACCAGACTACAATACAGGAATGTTCAAAGGGACAAGGAGAGATTAACAAATACTCTTTTACTGTTCAGAAATTCCTGTTAGATCAGTCTTACCAGTGTCACTAGGATTTGCAGGAGGATGTGGCTTGGGATCACCTGTAGACAAATATGATTTAGAATAAATTGAGCAAAATTACTAATGTGAAGAAACCAAAAGCAGAGCATGGAGTGACCTTGAAAGATGATCACACCTAAAATATTATTTCAAAACTTCCCCATGTCATTTTCCTTTCATTAGCTAATGCTGTATTTCTTTGGTTATTTTAGCTAAAATACTGTGTTTTAATGCCAATAAGGGTTTTCCTGCTACATTAACCAGCATGTCAGATCCTTGCTAGGATGGAACATACACAGAAAACCTTATTAAGTCTTATGCAGCATTTTAGTTTGCACATCTGATTTCAAAGGCTGAGTTTCTTTAAATTTTTCTACTGGGTACAGATTACTTGGCTGTTTTTTAAAATTACCAGGTTTTTATCGAATTTAAAGCCTAGTACCTCACTTGGAAAATAGACAAAGTACGGGGAATATAACTAGACTAGGTCCCCACAATGACATTTCATTTGGCTTGCCACAAAATAGGAAAATAAGTGAACTTAGAAATTATCTCTGTACAGTTTTGTCACAACCTTTGCATTAGAAAAAATATTTTCCTTCAAATTGTTTATAACATATCAATGTTTCCTTGTGCTACTAAAAATACCTCCTGAAATGGGAGCGATTACTTTGGAATTGACATTTACTTCCATAAGTAATAGTTTATGGAGTCACCGCCATCTAGTGAAAAAACAGCAACGAAACAAGTAGAAGCTGGCTAAGAAATTCTTGAAATTCCTACTGTTTTGTTGATCCAGAACCTTAAGATTAACAAACATAACTAGGCTGCAGTTATTTTTATCGACAGTCTGCTACCTTAATCAGCTCAGTGCCTTGTTATACTTAGGTCATAAAGGATGGACACACATTGCACCAGGTACATTTGAGCAGTTTCCAGGAAAATATGATACTTACCAAAATCAAAAGCATCAGACAAGTCCAAATCACCTACAAAGAAAGAAGGGAAGTTTAAAATGTAATAAAAAAACTGTACTCTTAGATTACTTTTTAAACAAAATGGACCTCACAACGTTTTCTCCACAAATGAAAGATGTGCTTGCTCATCAGTGACTCACAGAAAAGCCCTACAAATGACCAGGCATTAGCTGCCAAGCAACTTGCTGCTTTTAGAGGTGATGGGAGCTGTCAAGGGCCAGCTCAAGGTGAGCAGGCTCCAAACATGTAGACTGAAAGCCAATGGAAGGCATTTTCACAGGGTTTTTCAGCTTGTGAAATCACAAAACAGATTTCTGAGAGCAGATTCCAAAATGAAGAAATCCTTTTGCTGTAAGGGAACTGCTTTCTTTTATAGAAGTATCACAACACTGTGTGCCACTAAACTGAAAAATTCAGGATCTCAATGTATAATACACTTGATGTATGCATGTATAATACACTTGATTTTACAGTAAAAGACATTACAAGCCAATTACATCTCACCTCCATCTAATGATGGTGTCTTCTGAGTTACAGGAGGCTTCTTTGTATTTCCTGTCAGGTATGGTTAGGAAAAAAATAATTAAATACTATTTAACACATTGTTCAGAAGCTACATGAAGGACAAAAGGACGAATCTAAGTACATGTCTATACATAAAATGCACAAGATCAAATCTATACAGCAAGACAATTTCGCCTTAAAGAGAAATCTTTAAGTCTTCAAAAGACAAATCTGAATTCTGTGTGGTCAGCACCTTGACAAACACATGGTTGAATTCTTCCACTGAGGTTTAAACAAACCATATGTGGCAAAGTCGTCATGCTTGGTCATGCAGAAATGCAAGAAAATTGCAGAAAATGCAGAAATTGCAAGAAATCAACAAGTGAAAGAAACTTTTTTACCTTCTGGAAGTGCATCTTCTAAGGAGAAGTCATCTTGGCCTGTAGAAGATAAAAGAAACAGTAAGGACGCTGCTTTTTCTTACTCAAACCCAACATTTTATAAAGTCATAAACATGTCTGGGATCAATCCTGGGGTATGCTTTCTGCTTCTTGAGTCAATCTAGAAAAATATTTTGAGTCAGGGTTGAAGACAGACATTCTTCTCTATTTCTCCAGGTCACTATCCATAAGTCTTTTCAGAACAAAAAAGGTACCACACTAAAAATTTGCTCTATGGAAATGACCTGAAGGGTTGGAAAATACATTGCTGCAGCCAATAATGCACTTCATTCTTGCCACCGCTATTGCATGTTTCCTTAGCGCCATCCACAGCATATTCTTTCCCACCCTTCTTTCCACTGGACCACAAAATAAGCTGGGCGACAGCTCCAATGCATGAGAACATGCAAGATTAAAGTGTGAAGAAAAGCCTTGGAGCACAAAGGCCATTATGAAAGTTATGTAATGGAGTTAATACCTTGGCATTAAAAATTAATTTTCATTAATTAATAAACACTCACCTTTCCCCCTAACTAGGGTTAGCAGTATAAAGGTGGTTAAGATATTAGCACGAAAGCTCTTGAGCAGTTTTTCAACTTCCTAAAACACAGCTAAATGTAGCTGGCACCACCATGGGGTCTCCATTACAGAGAAATTAGATTCTATTTTCAGTCCTTAGGAGAAAGAACACTGTCTCTTGCTGTATTAATCAGTTGCTAGAGCTACTGCTGCTTACCCAGCCAACTGCAAACACACCAACTCAAGACATACATGACACAAACTGATTTCACAGCACAAATGTAGTGGTGTGATCCCAACAGCAGAGGCTTGTAAGGTAAGTGGATAGCTAAAACAACTGCTGGAGGTATTTCTAATATTTCACCATCCCTACTTTCACTGAAGTATGGAATAAGAAAAAGGCCTGAAAGTAGCTACCAGCCATTCAATAAAAATACATTTTAATATTACTGCTTCAGCCCCATAGAAGCTGGAAGACTTTTTCTACCTACTGAGGATCAAGCCAGCCAGAGCAAAAGTTATGTCCAAACAGAAACTACCTTAGTTCAGAAGATACCTGCATAAAGCACTATGTGTCTGGCTTTTCCTCTAGGAATGTAATCACCAAAGAGGCATCAGAAGAAGCTACTGCAAAGTCTGAAGAGAGGAATAAAAACAAACAACAAAATCAAACTAGAAACAGAATGCACCTTTCACTTACATGACAGACCTAGTTAAGACAAGTCTTGAGTCTAATACCAGGAATGATCGATGCTTATATACCTTGTGACATCTTTTGACATAACTAAAGTCAAAACTGAAATGCCTTTTTCTTCTCAGGTAACTGCATTAATAAAGTCTTTTTTTTAAAGAAAAGAAAGGAGAGTAAGAGGAGAGTAAGATACTTTTTTTTTTTTTTTTTTGGCATAGGGAAGCAACTGGAATGGAATAAAAAAAAGTGCACTCTGGCCAACTGAACTGCTACAGCAGAAACTGAAATCTGAAGTCTAAGAAGTGATTTCCATACTGTAACATTTGAACTAAAATCACCTTGCTCACAGCCAAGTAAGGAGACAGCCCCACCTGGACTCTGACAGAGTCCTTTCATGGAAACAGTGGTGATTGATGGCTTTATTGTGGTGCATGAGCAAAGCACATTTAAAATCTCCTGGATAAAATAAGTAGGTATAGATCTTGAATAGAAAGCAAGAAGATATTTTACTTGGTATACCTCATTTCAAGTGGAGACCACAAGCTCTTTTAGATCATGAGAATGCAAAATATTTGCAGGTCATTTATCTGAAGTCTACATCAACTTGCAATACAATTTTACAAACCTCTGTAAAGTTAGCAGGTGCTAAGACACAAATGCCAGTTACTTCTGAAGTTACTCCTTTGATTAGACTATACCAAGAAAACTCTGTATTGACAGGCAAAAAAAGGTCAAAGCACTCATAAGAAATTTTAACAGGCATTTGCATAGCTGTTCCTCAAACCTGAGTTCCAGTTTGCTCATGTTCTCAAGCACATACACCTCTCAGGCTACAGTCCTCTGGGAGGTATGTCTAAGAGAGGACCTGACCAGAACTTTGTAGTCTAACTCCAAGAGGGCAGGCAGAGGAATCTGTTGAAAACGCACTCCTCAAAACACTCTACGAGAGTAGCACCCAGAGGAGAGACCATCAGGAACTGGTAACACCATCTGTCTCAAAGGCATAGCAGTAACACAATAAACATTACTCTGGTTTGTGTATATTTCAAGAACCCTATTTCTTTCTAGGCAGATGGAAAAAAGAAGCACAAACATTCAACTTTAAGCTTTGGTGCAGCCGAAATTCTACCTGGAGCAGAAAACAGGCTATACGAAGATTTTCCCACTGCCAGTATAAAACTCAGTCCAGGAACTCAGAATGGCTTCAGCTGCAGCAGATTCCCTCAAGAGGAGGAAACCTTTGTAAAAGGGTGTGCTTTCAGTGACGTTGCTATTTTAAGGGATTTTGCACAGGAGCTTCACAGAGAAATAATTTAGGATCACGTTGCTGACTGTCAAGCTCATGTAAAAAATGCTTTGACAGAGGAATAAATAAAATTGAGAGTTAATAAAAGAAAAATATAATCATGCTTTATTGACTGGAATAAAGCATGACTTTATTGACTGGAATTCTGAAAGCAAAATTTGCTTTCTAAGCATGCAGCAAAGTATCAGGCTTCTCATATATATTACTTTTTTGACATAACGTAGCAAAAAATATCAAAACTTAGCTCACAGTACTCATTACAATAATCTGCCCTCAATGGTGCTGAAGTGAGCTTTCCCAGCAAAATAAAAGGTATTTCTCCACTGTTCACAACAAACCTTCCTATGTCTTTAAAGCAGCTGCTTTTATAAATGTATTCACTCTGCTTTTGGTATGGGCGGGTTCAACTAAAGTGACTTAGTCTAAAAGGAGAAAAGCTCAGTATGATTTAGCTGGTTTCAGGAAAAGAGTAATTAGAAAACAAGAGACAGAGCTACAGAACTAGAACAAGGTACTATCAGAGTCCAAGAAGGAAAAGTCAGCAAGAATATGCTGCACTCCCTGCAGATCTAAAACACCCAGAGCAACTAAGCTTATGAGTATTTTATTAGTCTAAACAAGGATATTTACAAATAAAGCAGATATTGTATTGCATATGAAAAACAATACAGCAAGTATTTCCAGCTCCTAGGGGCATGAGCAGATTCAAGAATACTTCAGAAGTGTCTACACTATCTTCCTTTCACGTCTCACAAGGATCTCAAGAGACAGATCTGTAGCAATGTATCTGAACCACTCAGACTACAGTGCGCACCAGCACTTCACTTGTAACTGTTATCAGAATTTTGTCAGGGTTCATCAAGGTTACCAAGACATAAACTGTGCTAAAATAAGAAAGAAGCTAAGAAACCAAATTCCAAGACCACAAGAAGGAGATACCAGAGAGCTGTGAGCCACCTGGACTGTAACCAATCACATATTCTGAGAAGCGCATGCAAAACGCATGGACAAGCAAAAGCACCAATAAGAAATGAGCAATCAGCACAAGCAGTAGAGTTAGAATGTATAAATAAGTGCATAATGTAAACAATAGACAGCTTCTGCTCAATCATATTGGTTAGTTGTCCAGGAGTCCTGCATTTCCCATACAGATCTTCACCAGGCCATCTCTAGTAACCAACATAGTTTGTGTTAGCTGGGGGGAAAACACTAGGTAGAAGAGCAAACATAGGCTTTGAATAGCTGAAGAACTATAGGGTATTCAAGAGATCCAAGTAAGCAAGTAAGAGCGCAAAGACCTTTGCAAAGACCTGTCACTGCTCTCAGATACTTCCTGCTACAGTATTAGATTGGTCATATTCACACTCCACTGCAGAAGGCAGAGAAGTACCACCTCCACATGCTCAAAGTAAGTGAAACCCAGCTGACCACAGTCCCGGGCAACCTGCAGCGGCTGACCCTTCTGAAGCAGAGGGTGGAACTAAAAGGGCTCCAGAGATGTCCACCAGCTTCAGCAGCCCATGATTCTGTGACATGGGCCAATCTTAGCTACTGGACTATACTCCTTGTGCTGCAAAGTCATAGAACTAAAAATAAAGTAAGTCATTCTGTCTGCAATTCTTTTTATAAAAGAGAACTGAAATACATTGCTCTGTCTCCTGAAGTTTGTAAGCAGAAACCTAAGCTACACTAACAAGAGCTGCTAGAAGAACATTTGGGTGATGGAAGCATGACACTTCCACTGAGAAATGACAAGCTTTGGAAGCACTAGGATGGGAAATAGAAGGAGAGGAAAAGGGTTTTGCAAAACGTACCAAAGGTACTGAATCCACATGGCAAGCAATCAAAAGTCATTGGATGTATTTATTTGATTTTTTTGTTCAATTTTTCTTACCTGTAATTTCAGGAGGGCCTAACCACAACTGAAGACTGCAAGTATCATAAAATATGCCTTATTGCTATTTCACCTATGTACTTGCCCTTACCAAACATAAATGCATTGCTAAAATTAGTGAGCATTTTAATTATTACTAAGTTACCTTTTGTGTCAATTCAGGGACTAAAGCAACATACAACCAGCAAACAAAAACATGGGCTTGTCTGCATCCATGTGCAGCAGTTCATGGCACCTTCCTCACAGCAACCCTAAACCATGTTTAATGCACAGAGTGACCTCAGCGTGAAGTTACTTGATGTCATCAAGGCCAGCCCCAGAGCCACTGCTGCCACTGCCTTCTCTTGCATCAACAGAGCAAAGCCAGCCCTGTCCTTCAGCCCCTGGAGCAGGCAAGGAGTAGCCCTGGCCCTCTCCCCAGGTCTCAGTGTAATCATTGCTCCTTTAGGGAGGCTCACAATGGGCCAAGAACCTCTCTGACCACCACCACTGCCTCTGTGGTCTTGGGGTTGGATCAGGAGCTCTGAAGCAGTCTTAGGGAAACCTGTTCTCAAATCTCACCAAGATCAAGAAGGACTGTGCACATGCTTTGCATTCAGACACTTTGAAGTTCTGTCCTGGCATAAGAATGTCAGTACTTCATTATTTCTAAGCCTAAGATACCAAAATGCTTTAATTACATGTTGCTCACAGTCTACAGCTTCAAAGTGTAAGCTGTTCAACAGACAGGATTTTAAGCTTTCACAAAGCTGACAAGCCTTGCAGCTGCTACTCACATACCCTAAATTTCCATAACCAGGTGCATTCTGACCACAAGGCTCACATTTACTCTTGTTATGTAAGATTCCTTACCTAACTATTATATCAATCAGTTTTTGTAGCATAAAAATATATTAACTTTGTTAATGTATATTAACAAAGTTAATATACACAGCAACCCTAAACATTTTACATCACAATGCAATGTGGTAATGGAATTTTACTGGACACTTTGGTATTGATCATGCTAAAGTAAAAGAAACCAAAAGACAGCTTGGCCCTGTAAATACTGACTTTATTTCTTAGAAGCTTAGAGATAATAAAATACATGCCTGGGCAACCAACATTATGTCAGCATCCTAACCCCTATAACATCTCTTAGAAACCCTCCTAGCATTGGCTGGCATCACAGACAACCAAAGTCAATCTGATTCCAAGAATGTCTGGATTAGTTGAAAAGCAGTAAGAAATACAGGTACTTTCCAGAGTTTTACCATTATTAGTATTCAGTACTGTGGGTGTCAGTGACTAGTCAAATTGTGTTATATACAACATTTGAAAGCTACAAGAACCCTGTGTAAGACCACATTCAGGATGGCCCAATTTGGCTAGGATACCTCATGCACACAAATATTTACTCTCGTAAATTTGCATTTTGCATCCCAGCCACTCCTCAGTCCTCAAGGGTATGCTGCAAATTTTCGTAACATCCTCCAAAGGTCAAAGCCAGTATGTCAGCACCTCTCCTTCTTCCAGTGTCGAAGACTCTTATTAGTCCTCAAGGTTTTCTACACTTACATCTAGCAATAACTTCAGCAGTTCTTGACAAGAGCCTTTCTGACTGACATCCATGATGCCTCTTGGCCTGAAGTGTGTACCTCAAAACAGTGACCACATCACAAGCAGCCAAACCTCTACACACACTTCTAGAGCTCAGTACCCTGCCCAGTCTAGGGAGACAGGGAGAAGTGTCTTCAGGGCAAATGTGTGATGTCTGGGGCATGACTTCAAGGGCTGTGTCCTTTTTCTGCTCATCCCAAATCAGTAGAACACTTTATACAGCAATAAAGTGTGTAAAATGATAGATTAAAGGTTTCACTCCACAACTAACAGTCATGAATTTGTTTGCAATCTATCAGTATTTTGTTTGGTCTGCATCCTCACACTCTGCATCTCTGGTGGCCTCTTGGATTGTGGCAGGAAGGAATGGAAGAAAGAGAAATCCTGGTGTGGTGGGGGACTCAGAGGGGAAAAAAAATTTCTAGCAGCAAGATTCAGGGACCAAAAGATTAGGGCAATCTGCATTAGATGAAATATGGTAACGTTTTAGCACAAGAAATGAGAAGTGCTGTGAAGCCAAAATTTGTGATCTGGCAGACACTGGGTAATAACTGGCATAGGCATTGATCCCAAAAAGCTTAACTGTTGGACTGGTAAATAATCCTCACTCTCATTAAGGAAAAAAAGTTCAATTGTAATTTATGTATAACAAACTAATGGAACTTAGATCTTCCTTTATAAATTCCTTCTATAAAATAAAATGTATTTGAAATATACACTTGCAATGCCTACAGAGCCAGATCAACACTGTTATTTTTACAGCAGCACACTGAAATGAAGATTCACAGTAAGCAGAACTCCTATGTCTGCTGATATTTGTAAGATGACAATTTCACAGCTTGTTTCTTTTACCTTCCTCACCACAATTCTTACCAATTCAATACAGTTTGTATACTAATAGTAAAGTCCAAACAAAATCTGTAATCTAACCAGAAACATTAACTGAACAGTAAAATTGACTTTGTTTTTGCAGGCTCTTTATTTTAATTGTGGCTTGTTTAGTTATGGCTAAAAAGATTCTTCAGGCTTTTCAATCTGTGTACTTGAAATGAGCTACGACCTCCTGTGCTAATAGAAAGAGGATGACTTTGGTTTTTATGATGAGGGTTTCCTGTGGGGAAAGTGTGGGTTGAGAAAACCAGACTCAGTACAGTGTCTGCAATGATTTGAATCGTAGCACTTGGCACAAATATATGGCAAGCCAGAAACATGACATAAGTTTTGTTTCTCATTTAAAATAAGGTTGAGAGGTTTTCCTTTTAACTTCCTATCCTTTAGTACTTGAGGAAAAAGGCAAGTTTTCCCTTTTGCCCCAAGGCTATGTTCTTAGTAGTTTCAGTGTGTTCGTGAGTCCAGAAAAACAGCTGGAATGCATTCACAGTGGAACTGTAAGCATTTCCAGTTCAACTGCATCTTGTGAAAGTACTACTGCTATATTTAGACAAAACCTTTAACAAGAATTCTCCATGCCCATTCTAAGATTTATTTTCATCATCTTCACTTTGCTTCTGTATCAGTTCCTAAAAATCAAATTATATTTTATGTTCCAGTGTTAATCACTTGCAGGCTGCCATTACACATGCCAGACTTCAGTTTGCACTATAAATTTACTCATTTATTAGAAGTTTACTAATTTCATAGAAGACCACAGGAAAGCAATGAGAATGGATGCAGGACAGGTAAGAATTGCAAGCTGAAGGAGCTGGGACAGGATATAGGACTGGCAACGGAGCCAGTGACAATGGTATAGGAGTAGAAGTGACAGGGAAAGGGGAAGGAGAGGAGGAGAATGCAGAGGAGTTGTCAGCTCACTACAGCCACAAGCCTTAGAATCACAAGTTTTGCCTGAAGTTTGGGGAAAGAAGGTCCACATCTCTGCTTAGTACACAAAGACCTTCACAGAAGGCCAAATTAGAAAAAAAGGAAAGCTGAAAGTTTTTGTGAGAACAGTGGAGAAGAATATTGCAAATCACACTGCAGACTTGCTGGCTAAGACAAGCAGGGACAGCTCTGAGGTGAAGAAGAGATATCTCCATGACCATGTGCAACATTTGGGGAGGGAGAGAGCAAGGAATAGATGGTGAAGTAACTACTGAATCTGGGATCTAATTGCAAGAGGCCTGGCATCCAGGATGGAATGAGAACCACAGAGTAGACAGGAAGGCTATTTTTTCTGGTGTTGAAAAAATAGGTATGGGTAGCTGGAGGTGAGGGAAGAATCAGTAGATTGAAAGATAATGATATAAAATGTAGATAAAGACAGACTTATCTAAAAGCTTTTTGCACAGGCTTCTCCAAGCCCCTCCCCCAAAGTGTATCCCAAAATCTCATTGTTTCTAAATTTAACAAGGACTTGTGTGACTCTGGAGCTGTCTGGTTTGTCCAACAACAGCATCAGCTCTAATAAACACTGTATACTACCCAACACAACAGTCTCACTTTTTATTCACAGCTCACTTCTACTACTGCTGCTGCTATCACCACTAGTTCCTTTTCTCTTCACATAGTGTACTCTTCTCCTCCAAATCACAGGGAACAAAAAAATTGGTGGTAAAATATAAACACTCTAACTGCACTTTTTCCAGAAATAGAAGGTTTAGAGTGTAATTTTTTATGTCAGTTACAAAAACAGTAATCCTACCAATATCACTTGAATTTGCTTTCCTGGAAATACCAGTTTCAATTTTTTTCACTTTATTTTATCCTCAGAATGTTAGATTTCTTCACAGAATGAAAATACACAAGCAATATTTTTCTGTGGTTAAGCAAAAAAAACATGCAAAGACAGTTTGATAATTAAATCAGATTTTTACCAATTAAATTGATGAGTGTTTAATCAAAAAGTACTTCCATTTTAAGGAAAGATTAACTTGTATGCTGAGTTTAACTTTTAATCAATGAAAGAACAACTGCTATCCCAAAAAAGTCTGATTTTACCATGATTACAACTCTTGGGCTCAGAGTGAAATGAGCTTTGTGGATACCTTACTCACATCAAGAAATAGATAGCATTTCCTGTGAAAAATCTGGGAGCGAGAAGAGCTCCAATGGGAGTTTTACAGGATGCAAGCTATGAGAAAAGTAGAACAGAATTAACATCTGCATTTAACTAACCATTGCTCGAGTAAAGAGGCCTTCCTTTCCTTTTACAAGTACTGTTAAGGATGCCAATTTTAGATGTTTATAGCATGTGGACACTTCACAAGTGACTGAAAGGTGCAAGGAGTAAACCAAATGCATTTGTTATGCAGCCAATGACGCTGTGTGATCAGACCTGACTTAAAATGTAAATGATTTCTTTCAAAATGATCTTTTTCCCAAAACATGTTTGAATTACTCCTGCATTTGACATGTCAACTATATATTTTAAAGGCACTGTTCTACATTTAAAAAACCCGTTGAGAATTTAGAAACACTATTGTAAACAGGCCTTACACCACAAAGATGAAAGTTCTTACACTTTCACTGGAATTTGCCTTATGACTTTTTGAAGTTCTTTGTAAAAAAATCTTCTGGATCTTATTATTCAGGGCTTCACAGTCACATCAAATGCAGCGACTAAACCAGTTGAAAAGGAATTTGTGATGACTATCGCTGCATTTCTTTTCAACAGGTGAAAACAGTACATTTGGAAGGAACAACCAATTTTCCGCAGCAAGCTGGGAAATCTTTCCCCGGCTAGAATTTACAAATATATAGAGAAATTATTCTTTTTAAATGAAAAATAAACTAAAACTACCTCGTATGATACCAAGCAACCTTCCAAACACTAGCTTTGGGACCGCCTTCACCTGTAATGGTGTGCAATATATCTGGAACTGGCTGTTACAAGGGACAGGGATGCAACCCTACCATCTTCCATGGCACCATCCACAAAGGTTCAAGGCAACATCTCTGGAGAATTCTTCCATGGTATTGACGATATATTGATTGAAGGAAAAACCTTCAAAACTAAGTACTAAGTAATGGGCACCATGTAATCTCTGTCTTTCCCCAGCCTGAACTGATTAATCTGAAGCCAGCAAATCAACATGAAGGCTGAACTCCCCAGGCTATAAAATGCCCCAGCATATCACAAGTAATATGCTGAAGAGGCTGCCATGAATTTGCAGAAGTAATGGCCTCTGTTAGCCTAAGAACATGCTTGGGAGCCCCAGTGGCCCTGAGAATACATATACACAGGCTCCTGAGTGATCACTAATGTAGTCCAGAAAGGGCTCAAAGACTGGAGTCATGTTAATCAGCAGCAATGAGGAAAACCATTTTCAACACCAGAAGAATAGAAAGTAATGCAACAGCTACTCAGAGAAATAACTTGAACATAGCCTGTAAATAAGAATATCCCAAATTCAGAGGCTTATGGTGTGGGCACAAAGGAAATCTATTTTTAGCCAGGTAGGTCCATGAAATTTCTGCTCAAGCACTGAGGGAGAAAACACAACTTAGACTTGTCTCAGGAAGCCACAGTGCAAGCAATCAGACAGTGTGAAATCAGTGCAATAATAGGAGATGCTTGAAAAGTACGAATGGTGAAACAGCAAATGTGATGGGAAAACAGGAAGTTTGAAGAAGCCTGGCAAGCAGAGCACCCCCTTTATCTTCACAACACCAGTCCATGAAGCAGCAAAGTCAGACAAGAGTTGCCAGAAGATTTTCTACTTGGAAAGATGATGTAGTTTGCGTCCAAGGTGCAAAAACCTATGTGTGTGTTGGCATGATGGAATGCAGCCTTGGCTAGGCTTAGCAGTAATCATTTCAAAACCACAGCTGTCAAAGAATGAGGGGAAGATCGTGGAGCAGAGACGGTGTATTACATTCTTTCTAATCCCCTGGCATCTAGAAAGGTAGAACTGTACAATGTCTCACTCCTAACTGCACTCCAGGAAGAGCAAACCTCAACTCTATGAAGCTGGAGAGGAAGCCAATCAACACAGATGTAGGAACTCATCATGCCAGTCTCACAGATAGCCATTTATCCCAATTGCAACCAGCCAGCCCCTAGGACACCCGAATTAGAACATAATTTATCCTCCTGCAGCGATTGAAATCTCTAAGGAAGAAGTCCTTAACACTTGAGGACCAAGAATTACCTATTAGGAGGCATTTGAAAAAATTATAAAAAAATTAAGATATGTGCTGTTACATACCATAAATAGTCTTAATTTACTTCAAAACTATACTATGTGTTTTGGAGACACAAGATGTAGGTATTTGAAGATTTATGTCCAAACAAATCCTCGGTACAGGCTGCTCAAGAATGTGTTGCATGGATGACACATTCCTGGAAGTGTTCAGGTTGGTTGGGGCTTTGAGCAACCTGGTCTCATGGAAGGTGTCCAGGCTCATAGCAGGTGATTTGAACCAGATGATCTTTAAGGTCTCTTCCAACCCAAACCATCCTATGATTCTATTCCGTCGGTCAATGAAAGTACAGGACATGAACTTGGCAGGGTTTCAGCAGCAGGCTGCCCTGTCTAGGAAGAGGCCACGAAATGCCCAGTGTCAATTAGAGTTACGTCACAGTGGCACTGACACTGCTAGTGCACACCTGTCGTGGTTTGAAAGACAGGTGTCTGCCAAGGGAGGTGGAAGCCTCCCTTGGAAGAGAGACTATGACCCCCTTCCCTCTGAATTATTATGACTTGGAAATTACAGGGCTTTCAGGCAAAGATATGGGAAAAGAATTAACAGTTCTTTACTAGTACGTGTACGGATAAGAAGACAAGCCAACAGCCACACTGGCAGCATCAGCAGACAGAACCAGGAGGAAGCCAGTCCCAGCCCTCTCGGCCGCAGGCGCTTCCCTTGGGAGCACTTCCATCGCGGCCTGCAGGGGTGCTGCTGGCTCCCGGCCGGGCAGGGCGGGTGCTGTGATTCCCCCGCGCCTGCAGGGGGCGCTGTGGCACGAGCTCGGCCTTGCTGCCGGGCTGCAGCAGGAGCCTGGGAGCGGCGGCTGGAACGGCAGGGTGGGCTCAGCTGGAGGAGCAGGAGAGGTAGCAGAAACTCCGCAGCTGTTGCAGGGGCCATGGGGTGTCCCAGCAGGCAGGGGTGTGGGCTAGAGGGCAGCGAAAAAGCCTGAGGCAGAAGCAGAAAGCAGCTGCCCAGCCCCTCCGCAGCAGCTGCCACATGCAGCCAGGGAGACACACCCTCCAGGAAAGGGGACAGGGCTGGGGTATCAGTTTTCTCCCCTGAGGCACCCAAGCAGATGGCAAGGGTCCTTTCCAGTGAGGCAGGGTGCCAATAAGGTCCCAGTTCAATGGCTGCTCTCATGAGCAAAGGCTCACCCACGGCAGGAGAAAGCAGGGCAGGGCTGGGCTCTGGCAGCAAATTCCCCCACCAAGCAAAAGCTCGACCATCCTCCTCCCAAGCTGAGAGAGCAAGAGAGCTAGGAGCTGCCCTAGCCCCTTTTTTCCCCAGCCCAATTCTCATGGTATCTCTGCCCCTCCAAGAGAAATCCCCCAGCTGAGAGAGTGGCCAGCTACACCCTTCCTGTGGAAACTTTTAGTCTCTCCTAAGTATCAGTCATGGTTTGTTAGTGACAGATGGGACAAAATTCCATGAGAGGAAGAAGCAATAGGAAAGATCCTAAACTCCAACAACACCAAACTTTCTACTGGTCTCAGAAGCACAAGAGTATTCCTGCTGGAGCACACAAAAAGTCAGCCAGCAGGGACAGGAGACACAGGAAGACATGGTTTGAGAGACACACAGAGGGAGACTGGAGAGGGAACATGTGGCTGTAGATGTCCTCTGGGCAGTAGAGCTTCCATGCCAGCAGGAGACCTCCTGGAGGTACTATGGCAAAGACACCCCTGAGAGAGCATGGCCACTCACACCAGGGCCACCCACAACAGAACAGTGACAGCCCTGAGGGACTGTAAGTGACCCTCATGGGTGGTTGGACACTGAAAAGCAAGAGAAGCAGAGGAAGATCAGCATGAAGCATGAAGGAGAAGCAGAAAAACACCATTAAGCTCAGTATAACCTTCTTGCTCTGCATGTTACCCCAGCAAAGGAGCAGAAGATGGGCTGAGCACAACCTGCAATGAAAACCAGGGAAGCTGATATATAGATATAGTTGATATTAAGTAGGTAAGGTTGTTTGGGCTTAAAATTAAATCAGGGAACAGGGAGGGCCTTTAGGGTTTGATGGATCAACTTTTTTCTCTCAATTCTCAAACCCATGATTAGCAGTTTGCATTAACTGACAGTAAGCTAATTTAAGTAAAAGTCCCATGAGTTGAGACTGTTTTGAGAGAATGTTATGAGCAAAACATTCTTACTAGAGTCCAAAGAGCAAGTTCCTGTGCCAGATCATGTAAAAGCAGTTTGCAGAAGGCTAGAAGAAAATGGAATGTTCCTGTCAAAATGATCTTAACCAATGACTACTATCACTGCATTTTCTAACACAGCTGACACCTGATGAAATACAAAGTCATTTCAGTGGGAAGTTCAAGACAGCAAGAGTTAAAGTAGGCAAGAGTCTCAGGCACAGGAGAACCAATCATATGAACCAGAGTAACATCAGGAAAATATTGAAATTGGTCTTGGCTAGATGGCAGTAGGCTGAGTCACACTTAGCTCTTGCCAAGTTAAATCACTGTAACTAACGGTTATAGCTTAAGGAAAGCTTATGGATTGTTGTAGTGACATCATTTTCATATAACAGTGCAGCGGCCATTTTATATAACACCACATGAAAAAATTATTAGCCGTTTCACATTAGAGAAAACAGAAAGATGGAGAAACAAGTGCTGCATTTTTAAAGTTCATGCTGCCATGTATGCATCCTAGCACTGCTACTGAAATTTTTCAAATGAAAACTGTGGGATGGCTTGTTGGCTTATTATTGGTTTTGTTTAGGTTTTTAAAATCAGATTTAAAAGGCAAACAACTCCAGAGCCCACAAAGCAGAGCTCAGTCTCCAGGAGTCCCTATGGCACCTCCCTGTCCCAGCTGAAAGCTGCATCTACTGGATTAAAGACAGGATCATTTCACCATCTTCCATCCAACTAGGCATCTCTCTCAACACTGAATTGCCTCAGGAGCTCAAGTGTTTCCTTCCCTTCCTCAGGGCCCTCTAATTACAAAGGTCTTAGAAAGCAGGGATCTTCACCCACATTTCACCCCAGGCTACTGATCTTACAACATGGGTACTTCATTTCCCAGCCTGTATTTTGCTCACCTCCTTTTGGCAGCTGTGTTTCACTCAACAAGCTCTCCCCAATTCTTGCAACAGATACTTAAACCACATATCCCAGTCCAAACTCCAGGCCCGCAGTAAGCAGACAGGTTTTCATGCTTCGATCTTTCTACAGTAGGCAAGGGAGACTTTTGAGCCCTGTGTCTGAATGCAGCAGTTTCTTGCTGCTCATCATGCACAGAATCACAGAGAATCACTGAGCTTGGTTTAGACCTCTAAGATCATCAAGTTCATGTGCGGAGTATCATGCAAGGCTTTTGGTTTTTTTTTTTTTTGTCTGATTCTTCATCTGCTGTGGTCTTCATACACATTGCACAGAAGTCATGCTGCCTAATGCTTTTTTTGGCCTTGTATTCTAAAAACCACATGCCTCAAATTAGACATAGAGCTAACCTGATGATTTTGCAGGTGTAAGATAGCTGAGCTGGTCTTACACCTCACAGCCAGCCACAGCAGGAAGCCTCTTACCCTTCCTTCCCTGTCCCCACCTCATTTCCACCCTCCCATGCTAGGCCCTGCCACTCCCTTGTGCGGGCAGGAACACCCATCAAACACTCCGCAGAGCAAACTCAATGCAGATTAGTCATCTGCTGATTTATCAAGCTGAATCATCTCAGTGTATGCCTCAATGGGCAACAGACAAAAAAAAAAAAAAAAAAAGGAAGAGAAACAGAGATCCCGCTCCTCAGCGGGGGCAAGTTGACAGACTGCCTATAGAAACTGGTGATATAACAACTCACATTTAACCTTCTTATGGATACAGACCCAACGGTATCTAAATTCCAGCTCTGCCAGACTGGCAGAGTTCATACTTGGCACACAAGACAACACTTAAATAGCAGCTTTGAGGTTAAAACTGTGAGCTCTTTCTCTAAGCAAGCTCAAATAACAGAGTACACCCTTGCTTAATAATACATTCAAATCCTTGTTGATATGTTGAACATTGATTTAACACTAACAACTTTCCTGTGCCTAAAATGGATGATCCCATAAGAAGTTATCAGTCCAGAGCACAGAATCTCCTGCTTGAATCATGACAGCAGGCAGTCCCCCAGTGAAAACAGTCAGCTCCACACAGTTTCTTAACAGCTGAACTGCTGATAAAGCAAGACCCTTAACTTTCTATAGCAGTTCAGTAAATCCAGACTACAGACAGCCCACCAACAGTGAAATTAAGTTTTTCAAAAGCATGTAATTCAGGTTTTTCTTTTGTCATTTAGGATGGCATGAGCACAAATCTGAAATTCTCCTGGAGGGCCCCACCCTCTCCAGGCTGACATTCTCTGCAGTTCTGAAATTCTGACACACTTTAAGGAAAAAGTGTCCAAACTAATTATAACCTATCTACTCAGTTTGCATTATTGACATTAACCAGCACTCATATAAATTAACTAGCTTTTTAAAAGCAATCTTTTAGATTACTTTTAGTAGTAGTATAACTTTCCTCAGAATTTAAAACAAAACCCTTAGAGGCCTTTGTTGTGCACCTTCCCTCCAGTAAATAACAATCCAGACATCTCTTTTTATCTCCACACTTCTTGGCAAAAAGTATAAGAAGACACTGTTTCTCAGTGGCCCCAAATACTTCCAACATGTTCAGAGCATCACAGCAAGAATCTTGCTGTCCATGACCATGAGGACTGCTTGCAGAAGTAAAGGAGGAAATTTTCCACACAAGTAGTAAGATGATAAAGGAAAGCAGCCTGAGTTATCTGTCAGTTTTAAAGGTGGCTTCTATAAAACTGTACTTTTTCCAAGAGCTCAGCTTTTCCGACCTGCAAATCAAGACCACAACAGGGCCACAGCAGAACTGAATTCAAGCAGCCTCGCTGTCAAACTAGTTATCTGGCATCATGTGTGCACTACCTACAGCTTCCAATCAACGTTAAGAACATGCATTTTTCCTTCTCTTTCACAGTAAAGAGGTAGATATTTAAGATTTGAGGTGCTGCTTTTATAAAGTACTTGAAAAAAAGAAAAAACAACCTAGGCATAGCAACAAGTAGTAGGCTTATTGACATAGTAAAAGAAGAAAGAAATGTCTTAAAAACAAGTCATATGAATGGGAAATGACAGTTTGGACTGCATATTCCAGTTCAGCAGTCCTCCGCCTGGAAAAAACACCTTCGTACTGGTGTTTACTTTAGCCTACTTTACTACTTTCTCCAGCCCCAAATGCTTCTTTTACCCAGATACCAACGTGCAATTACATACAGGCTTTTTTGATCAGGGTTCAGGGAAACTGTCCCTGATACACACTGAAGCAACGAGAAGCTTCTCAGAAAACATACCGGTGTGTTTCACCGTGCGGTTTTGCCGTAATTATTTTTAAAGGCTGTCGTGTGACGGCAGACTTTCTAGTGAGTAACTATCCGATGCCCTGGGACTGCCGCGACTCCGCTTTCTTTCCTAAAATGGAAGCTGTGCTCCAGCCGAGCTCCCCAGGACCCGAAACCCCCTTCGAGGACCACCCTGCACCCAAGGGCCCTGCTGGGGCGAGGACCACGTATTCACCGCAGATGATAAACCAGCCAGTTTCCAGTGCGGAAGGCGGGCAGAAAGCTCAGGAGTACTTTTCCAGCGAGTAAAATGAGAAGAAAAGAGTAGAAAAAAAAAAAAAAAGAAAGAAAAATAAAAGCCTGTAGGAACAGAGCGCCGTTGCCCCGGTCTATGAGACACGGCCAGGCAGGGACCCGCCCGGCTCCCTCCCAGGACTCGGCTTCGCCGAGCCGTACTGCTCTGCTGTGCTGCCCCGGCTCCGTGCGAGCGGCAGCGCTCGGCCCCCGCCCCTGGGGCTCAGGGCAGGGGAGCGCTGCCTCCCCAGGCCGCGGCAGGGCCGCTCCTCAACTCCCACCCCTCCTCACCTCTGACGGAGACCAGGACGGCGAGGAGCGCCGGCAAGAGAAGGAGCCTCCAGCGCCGCATGGCTGCCCGCCCCACAAACTCACAGGCAGATACACACCACGCGCTGCCGCCAGCCGCTCCCAGAGCCGCCGCTCCCAGCTGCTCCCCTGGCGGCAAGGGCGGGGCCGGGCCCCCGCCCCAACGCGCTCGGGCCGCCGCGCCCCAGGGCCCTCCTTCCAGCTGGGCGGTGAGATAGCTCCGGGAGCCGCCGGAACTGGGTTTTCGCTGCTGGCCGAGACGAAGAAGGAGTGAAGACTTCGTCGTGCTGCTCAGCCCTGACCGCTGCCGTGCAGCCTGCCTGCGAACCGAAGGGAGCTCCGAAAAGAGCTACGGGGCTTAACTCTGACCCCAGGTTTTAATGGCAGAGATGAACGCTCAGGTGCTCAAGTACTGCTGCCCTCTCTTAAGCCAGGCACTCCCGTTCATTGCTTTTCCTCAGGAGAGTCACCCAACACAAAACACACAAGGACACCTAATAATGCTGCCCGTGGCAGGCTTGCTTTTTCTTTAGTCAGAAGAAAATAGTTTTGAGTTTTGTATTTGACGCTGTGTTGAGGGGCATGTATGAAATACACTGCCCCCAAATCCTGGTTCTTCAATTGCCGGGCATGCATTGGTTATTGACTGGATAATAAACAGTAGTATAGTGACACACAGTACAGTGTGATTTGGAAGGTAGCTGACTTGGATGCAGTAGTCATAGACCTATACTTTCCTCAGAGAGGTACATACCTGTTATTCAGCATTTGTAGGACCTTTCCATCTGGAAAGATGGAATGTCAAATCATTGTCACCAGTTCATAAATTGATGGGTGCTTATTTTTTTTCTTTTTTGACCGTGCCTAATCAGGTTATTTTTAGATTTGCTCTAAGGTAGAAAAGACTTTAACTGTGCTAATAAAAGCACTTAAAATTATGCTGCATTTTAATTTAAGGATAAGTGATAAGCTTTTCATTAAAGTATCTGAGTTTTGCAGGAGTAGTATTGAAGTCAACATTATGTAGTGGTAAGCAGCTCCCATTTTTGCCAGACTCCAAACCTAGAAGGTAAGATTGAATACGTATACATGCATTGTGTAATCCATCAGTGTGGATCTTGCCATTAATGCTACATACACAGGAAATTATTTATATTGCTCAAAGGATGTCCTTCAACAGAGTGTTTATGGTTGTTGTTAAGAATTGCCTAAGAAGTTGGTTCCTTGCCAAAAAAGAATATGAATTGTTACTCCTTAGACTACTGCACACTTCTTTAATCACATCATACCAAAACATTCCTCCTGCCTAAGACCTGCAGAGCTAACAGTTATCTCTCGGATATTACCATGTCAGAGATGGCAGAGGGCCTGTAGCTTCCTGTTGCCAGAATTACTCTTTAAAGCTACCTTCTTCAGATGAAGTAAAACCAACTTCCTGTTAGAACAGATGTGAAATAACTGCTCTTTGTACTAGAGCTTGTGTTTTCCACTTGGTTCAATCCTTGAGGCAGGGGCACAAGTAGCTGGCACTAGCTACTTTATGGCTAATAAATTTTCCAAATTTATAGATATCTGGAAATTTTTTTTTCAATCTTACTAATCTTATGATCTGAAATCTTCACTGGTATTTTGTGAAAATGAGATTCCTGATTTGTTGTTATCAGCTCCTCTGTGTGGACTTGATTAAAAAAAATCCCGGCTTTGTTGTTTCACACATAAAGCAAATTTATCTGTAAAAAATCAAAATCATTTAGTAATAAGGCTGTTTTTCCTTTTGTGTGAATAATAGGTTTCATGGTTCATTACATATCTTTTCAAACCTGTTTCTTCTATCTCTTCATTTTACCATGAAAATTTTGTTTTGAGTATTTTAAGTAACTTTATTTAATATAAATGTTTGACTTACTAAAACTAAAATCTGGAATACCTTTCCTCTCTTTTTGGCACAGTGACATTTTTAGTAATGAAATGTGTGTTCCTATTGAAAAATCTCTGATGTCCAATTTTTTCCTTCTTTTTGTTTCAAGAAGAAAATAATTAAATTTTAAGATGATAGCTTTATGCTGGTTTTGTATGTTTTCTCTCCTGATAACATAACTAAGTTCTACTTGTCTCTGCTCTTCAGAGAGAAAGGAAAGAGAAAACTGACTCAAGCTGTTCTTAAACAGGTAAGTGCCACATTCAGTTTATACTGTTTGATTGAGCTGCATCCTTCCAAGTCTAAGTGAATGTGATTTTGGCATTCCTGACATATATTAGAGGTCTTTTATTCTATAAAACAGGAGCATGTGAGTATATGTTTTAGTTTTTCAAGTACTGCTGCCATTTGCTATATTATCTAAACATTTCCTATTTAAGGCTTTTGTTCCATTTGCATTTCCTCCTCAAAGGAAAAAGAGCTCATTGTCATAAACTGTTATATTCACAAGAAGTAAAACAGAGTTGAAATGCTTTCATATTCAGTAACAGAGCAATGTTTGTGGTGTTCCCAGTACTGACATTGTCTAGACAGTAAAAAAAAGTTCCCTTATTCTTGAAAATCTTCCTTTCAAGCTCAAGTCTGCATGTCTCACTGTTTCAGAATCAAGTTGCCTAAAACATCTGTCCCATAAGAATGGAAGGAAGCAGTCATACATGTTGCTGCCTATGTTCTACTCCTTCTTGGTCAAGGATGCAGCTCTGTGTATCCAGGGCTTGTTAGGGCTTTCTTTCCTGAATGGTCTCTGTTCCTTGTGGCTGAAGCCTCCTGCAGTGTGGGCCACAAGGCCAACTGCACCAGGGACTTGAGCTGGACCAGTGGCCTTTGAGAGGCTTTTAGTTTGGTACCAACTGCATGAACTCTAAGATGACTAGGATTTAGGAATTCCCAATGAGATAATCCCAGGTTATGTGCTGTGCTGATGGCTCGGGTTAAAAAAAAAAACAAAACTGATTTAGAACAGGGAAGAAAACGAAGGTTTAATGAATGCTAATTATTCCTCTATGGTTTGTTGTCTTCTGTATTTCCACCTCTGTTATGTAGGATGAGTTATGTGACTGCTCAGTTTCGTAAACACAGTGAGGGTGTAGCTGGATTCTTGAAAGAGGCCAGCAGATCTGACAAACATGGCAAGAATTTAGCAGCCATCTGTGAGGGCATTTTGTTCATAATGACTTTTGTATATGCGCACAAGATGCATCACATCAGGGCAAAATCTATTGAGTTCCACTGATAAAACCATCTCTGTATTCCTTGCTTAGATCTCCTTCATTAAGATGCTGTGGCAAATGCTGTTGGCAGCTTCAGCCATCTACAGCCTGACAGGAATAAACTATTTTAGTCCTGTGTTGCAGCTGCTCCAGTATGTTATGAAGTGCACTGTTGTTGCCCTTAGCCTTAAAGAGGCTATGGGAAAGAGGGGGAGGAACTCTTTATCAGGGATTGTAGTGAGAGGACAAGGGGTAGTCTAGGAGAACCTGATGTAGCAGAAGGTGTCCCTAACATGGCAAGAGGTTAGAACTGGATGATCTTTAAGATTCCTTCCCATCTAAACCGTTCTGTGATTAAAGCTTTTAAATTTATGCTTCAAGCCCTAGTACGGTTTGAAAGAAAGTGGTCTTTGTCAGAGCATAGCCTGGCTATGGACTAAGAGACCAAAAGAAACTCAAGTCATGTATGTGTTGGGCAAGATGCTCAATTTGGTGCCTGTTCATGAAGACAGGAAGACACTGATCTAGAAGAGACATAGTTATAAACATGAATGCAAAATCCTGGCTATGAGAAACTTGCAGTGCTTTAAATATGGGAATACCCAGAATATATCTGTTGTCATGCACAAGAGAACTAAAGACACTACTAGTCATGGATGGTCTGAGGAACAAATGAATCCAAATAGTCAAATGTCCCCCCAATGGGGTGGGCATTTGAAAAGATGTCTAGGAAACCATAGTTCTTATTTTCCTTTGAAAACTTTAACATTCTCCTTTAAAAAATAATTTTAAGTATTGCACTGTATTTCCTGCTTTAGGATCTTCCTTGTGGTTTATCTCTTAATTTGTTTAGGAGCCGATGACACTCTGTATCTTTGTGCTCCATGATGCTGATGAGCCAGCTCACGAGGTTCCCTCCTCAGCCCAGAGAGCTTTTTTTCAGATCATGACACAGAAATACATGGCTGTCCTTGTGTATTTCATTGGTGAAAAGAAGTTGGTTTCCTGAGTTTGGATTCCAGAGTAGGGCTGTATCATTAGTATCATTTCCCTTGCAGTGTGTACAACAGTGGTGGAAAGAACAATGTACTGATAGGGAAGTCTAGATATTTGTCTGGGTGGAGAAAGCAGAGAGTTGAGGAGTTGCTGATACTGATATTGTGGTCCAGCTGAGAAGAAAACAAAAGCAGTTAAAAATATTACTTGATTCAACTTGCAAGGAGCAATAATTTGTTTCAAAAATTAATCAGTTGATTCATATTTGGACTTTTTTTGTTGTTTGTTTGTTTGAAATTAGTGATTTAAATTTAGTTGAAGGTCAAGTGTAAAACTGGTTGGGAGTTTTCTCCACACTACAGACGGTAATAGTTTTTCCTCCTATTCTCTACTAATTATTTGCTTCCTTTTCACTACTGTCTTTCTCCTTTTGCATGCAAAATAAAAGCATATATAACAGAAAGGCACTTAGTATGACTAAATAATTCAAGTTCTCTTTCATTTTTTCCCTTAAAGGATATCTTATGAATAAAAATATATGTATTTATATGTGTTTTTGTTGCTAATGCTGGGATCTGGAGAGGAAGATCTACACTTTAATTCTTCTCAACAACATTCACAACTGTATTTTTATAATATTTTCATCTTACCTTAAGTAAAAAAGAAAGTGCAGCTTTCTAAAGTAAAATTATAATGTTCTTGATTGTCTAAATTTTACTACATTTCAAAATTAAAAAAAAAAAAAAAGATAAATACAAAGCAAAATGGCAAACTGGTATGCATATGAAATACAAACCACACAGCTGGAACACCCCCTTTTCCTGCCTGTGTAATTTAAGAAAAGCCATTAAGTCAAACAATACAGCATTTTCCATTTGAACTCATAAAATTTGAGTTCTTTAAACAAGCTAGTATAACTATTCCTGCCTTGGGAACACTAGCTGTGAATAACTTCTCCACAGAATGTAGGAAACGTGGAAAGCAAGCGTCACTTGAGAAAAATAGCTCATGCATTTGTCATTCCCACATCCATTTTTGTGACTCATTTATTTTTATGCTGCTGTTTTCCTAAGTGCCTGGAGTGCTATCAGAAAGCTTAAACAAATGACAGCAAATCCTCTTGCCTTTTTTTTTTTCAGGAGTGGAGTGGGGAATTGGAGTGACGTCTTATTTGTCCTTATAGAGCTGGATTTTCACTTATGGGGCTTGTTATTGCCAGGTTTAAAAATCTCAGTTAATATTCTTTGCTATTCTTATCATTGCTTTGCCTTCTTTTCCCCAGATGCTGTTTCATTTTGTTGCCTTGTCTCCTTCTTCTGCATCTGGATAATAGGAAAAGTCAATTAGACTTGCCCTTGCTGTCAGCAGAAAGCACTAGACAGGAGCCAGCAAAGGAATTCACCACAGCTTTACTGTTAAGCACCCCCAGCTATGTCTGGTGCTGTGAAGTCAGAGAGCAGAACATGTTGAGAGTGAGATTAACTGCAGACCCTTCCCCTGCAGCCCTCTAACGTAAAATCTGCTTGCCAAGATTTAAAAGAAGCTGAAACTACATAGTGATATCAGATGTCAAGTAGGGATCAAAAGCACAAATGTGTATTGATGAGTTCGTGCATTGCTACTGACTACGTTGCATCTCATTTGTTGCCAAACCCTAATGACTGGGATGGTTTGTTATGCTTCAGCCTGCACTGTGTTAAGTGCAGTGACAGACTTCAGTACTTCAAAACCAGATAAGAAAGTGGAACACATCAGTTGATCACATCTTATATCTCAGAAGGGCAGTAAAGTTTATAGATCAGCAAAGGGCATTTCTACCTTAATTATATATTTCATTATAGGTGGTCCCCAGTTATAGTTAGCATTTGCTGATATATGTGCTAGGGAGAATCTTTTTGAAGGTAAAAAATACTACAGAAGTCTGCAATTACTTTTTTCCCTGCTTATTAGTAAGAACTAATTGTGTGTTCACATCTGTGCTTTGTGTGCCAAATATATATTCTACCCTTCACCCATACGCATTGTGTTAGCATGGGTTCCTATAGGAGACTACCATGTAATGGCACACTGGGGATGGCTGCAGCCTGTGGTTTAGATGAACATTGCAGAAAGGTAGAGAAAGATGCCCTTAGCCTCTTTCTGTGAATATTCTGTGAGGCAATGTGATTATGGGAAATGAATTGTCTTTTTATAATTAAAATAGCCCAGTCCTACAGACCTCCACTGCTATATTAGGGTACAGAATGTACAAAATTATTTTTGGTTTGTATAAAAATTCAAAGAGGACTTTCCATGTTTTGAACAAAGGCAGTGATTGTTTAGTGATGCAAATACGAAGATTACAAACTGAGATTTCTGTTCCTGGTTTGTCATCATGAAACACCAGAATCTCTGCTTCTAATTTCTTTCCATAGTTCTACATATGGACTGACACCGTTGAAACTTCCAAAATTTAGCTCAGATTTTTAAATAAGATAAAATGTGCCTGGTGCTGTCCTTGGATACAGCTACTGCAGATTCATTGGATGACTCGAACAAACCACAGGTAGCATAAACATAATTTATGTCTTCATGGATACAGAACCAGGAAGGACGTGTTTCAGGCTGCACGGCTGAAATTAGCACAGCTGAAAAACTGACCAAAGCTTTGTTGCAACATTTTTGCAGAGAGGAAGAGCATGCAGCACACTGAGCCTCAGCTGTGTTACGTTCTGGTGCTGGGGGCACTTGGCATCACGAAACCGATACCGCCTGAAAAAGTGATGTTTACAATCTCTGACATAGCAGCAAGAACCCATTGATTTCCAGAGGTTTAACTTTTACAAAGGTCTCCTCCCTGCTCTGCCAGCCATTTTCTACATTAGCTTCCCAGTCCAGTTTCTGAAGACAGCACTGAGAAGGAGGTAGAAGAATCTCTTCTTTACTGTCTTACGCACAGCTGAAAATATTTTGAAACACCTTCAAGTTTCACAGCATTTTTCTCTGCTGCATTAACTCTACTCAGTGGCCTTAGTCTTCACATCTTAAGACTAGCTAATGAGAAGGAAAATCAAGATTTTCTTGTTTGTCTTAAGAGTAGTGAATTTTCTGCTTCAGAAGTAATGCTGGGCAGGAGAGGATGCATTAAGAGGGTGAAGCAATGGACAAACATGCATCTGAGCCGACAAGTTCTGTTCTCATCCAGCGCTTTGCAGTGAACTTTTTAAACTCAACACAATGGGATTTAAGAAAAACATCAGCTCAGCACATCAGTTTTGGCAACAGTTGAATGTCAAGTTTATGCTGTTCTTGCACATGCCTGTTAGCCTTTATTTACAAATAATAATTTATATAGCTTCATTTTTTATACTACTCTTTAAGTTTCCTGTGAGTTTCCAAGTATGTTTAATTACCAGTGTGATTCCCAGTATAATATATATTGTCTTCTCCTCTGTGCTCATTGTGTCTTCAGTGAAGCATTTGTACTTCACTGAAGTACACTGTATCACTATATATATATATAGTGATATAAAAGATTTTAAAGCATAAAAGATGAGGTTGATACATACAACTAATTTGCTATAAACACAAAATATAATATTGTTTAACTAGATGAAGTTTACATTGCTTAAGTTTTTACATCCTTTTTAAAGTGTTCTAGTTTATCATAGGGGAAGGTAAAAATCAACACTTGATCACTTGATCAAATTCTCAGGCATCTGGCTTGCAGACCCTTCATTATTTCAACAACATTAATTTTGTGTGGAGCTATTTTAGAACTCAGAAACATTCCTTAGTAGAGAATGGAAGAATAGAAGAAAATAGTTAACTTTATATCCTCAGAAGTATGCTCCTTCAGGAGCTTAAGTTGGACTTTTTTTTTCTTTTTGCTGAGAGGAGGATCCATTTTTATGTTGCCATGAGTGCTTTACCGATTGTTTTTTTGAGCTTGTTTTCAAGAAGAAAATATCATTCATTTGTGCTGCCATCCTAAGAAAAATGTTTGTGGAATGTCTGAGAAATGCCCGCTCTTGCTGGAAAAATCAAGAGGAGTAGCCAAGAACTGATACCTGATGTCCTCCAAACTGTGCAGGAAAGGTTGTTCATCTTTTTCCATAGAAAGGTGCTTTCCTTAAACAAAAACCCACCATAACTTATTTCCTAACCACAATCACTGAATTGGTGATCCAACAAGGAAACATTGATGCTAGATTTAGTTACTTTCTTTGTTAGATGCAATTGTCTACACCCTCTGTTAAATACAGGCAACCAATGACCTGCTCAGTTATTTCCATTTCTTTCAAAGTCTGGGCAAAGAGGAACTGGGAGTTCCAGCAGGCACAATGAATGAGTAATAGGAGCTATAGGAAGCACAACTCCGTAGTTCACGATAAGGAACTTCCTGCCTGAGATTTTTCAGCTAATTTCATCTGCAGAAGTATGTGGTAAAGGAAGGTGGTCTTTTGGGTAGGGCACATGCACTCTGCCAGAGACAACTTACACGCAATTTGAAACTTTATACAAAGCACATTCTCCACCCTCAGATAGAGGAAACAGTCAGCAAAATGCACAGAACAAAGATGCTTATGACTCATGAAACAGATGAATGGGGTTTTACTGGCATGCCTAGTTTGAGTTGAATATGACGGATAAAAAATGCCTCAGACCATCCCTGGTGAATTAAGCAAATGCTGGATTCAGCTGTGATTATGCTTGCCGCTCATATTTGGAAGTTGATTTCTGTTGGAATTTGTCATATCTTTTCTTCATAAAATCTTCTTTTGTGTAGCCACTAACCGTGGGTCAAAAAGAAGGCATGCACACATACAAAAGCTGTGGGTTGTATTTTAATAGGGATCCCTACTGCTTATCATTGCTGGTTTATGTAATTGTCTGGAAAAGGTCAGCATAGTTTGTGCTGTGAGCAACTGAAGCTGAAAAATTTCTGTGCTTCTGCTTCTTTTTTTTTTTTAATTTTTTTCCCCTGCACTGGACTTGTAATATTTTGACTTAATGCAGTATGAAAAAGGAACTGCACGAAAAATTACTGAATTCTAGCCTCAGACTATTGCACCTTTCTTCTTAAATTGTTGTGAATCTTACTAACAAAGCTGGTCCCAAATAACAGTTGGTCACAAAATATTTAGTTTAAAGACCAAACATTTTCAGATCTTTAGCTCGAAGGCAACTCCCACAGTGCTTGGCTGGATTATTTCTGTATCTCTCTTATAAATTCTGCGCTAGAATATCTGTAATTTTGATTTTGTTTTCTCTGGTGCATACTCAAACAGTCATATTCAGTGTGCTTTTTTTATGCTGGTTATACTTCACTAATTATTTCTATAGGCTTTGAATATACTTTAAAATATTTTCTTTGCTTTTAACATTGTGCTGCTCCAAGCAGCTGACTTGTTGCTTAAATACATCTCAGATGAGGATAGGGTTGAGGGAGTGTTCCTGATCTTGGCTGAGTGAATTTAGCCTCTGCTGTCTAGGGGAAAATCAGGAACAAGAATTCAATGTCAGCTTAAATTTGGATTTCAGAGCTCTAGAAGTAGGCTCTGAGAGATTTGGGCATGGGGCTTGGTCCTTGAGGTTCTGGGGAAGGAACCAGAACCTTGTGTTGTATTGAGAAGAAAAGCTGATATGTCACCTGCAAAGACAAGACAACCTTTTGTTCTTCTTTAGAAATGGGGAACCTGAAGAGATCACTGGCAGTGGTGCTGTGTTATGGAGCTGCAACCTGAGAAAACTTAAGAGCAAGGGCAACTGGATGAAACTGAACATTATTCAGGGAAGACACTGGCAGAGAACATTTGGGTTTATCAGCATTTTTTTCCCTTACTATTAAATATGTAACAGACGGAGTGAAAAGTTTTTATTCCAGTGTTACTGAAAAAAGCAGTATTAATTTCTTCAAATTACAAGGCTATATGTTGTTATTCCTGGTGTCTGTCTTTGGGAGAGCAGGCAGATAGAGAGATATGCACAACAGAAAGATAGCTGAATTGGAAACATTTCTTCTCAAACGATGAAAAAATTACATCAACAGTTGCACAAGCTGTGTTTCTACCAGGGGAACCTGGGAGTGATTCCCACCCCTTGGCTTACCTCTCTGCACCATTTCTGTATTGAGTAAGGTGAAGACCTGAATAAACATCTCTCCTGAAAAGTTAACCATGGGATATAGTCGCAGGATTTTTCAGAAGATCCCATAATCAGGGTGACTGGGAATCACAATATGTTCTGGTCCTGCTGTGGAGTGTGTCAGTCCCTTGAGGTAAATATAGTACAGATGCTCAGAAATTGAAGGCATGTTTATTACATAAGGAGTTCATCTACCCAAGTAAAGAGAAAATAGTATCTAGGAGATTTGCTTTGTAATTGCAGAAGCAGTCATAAGGAGTGCCTTTTGACACACCTGATGTCACTTTCATAAAATATTTAAAGAAACATGTGAGTAATGAGCTGTAACCAAAATAAGTTTTACTTCTGAAAGCAGTACTCTGTGAGTGAAGAAATCTGCCAGATTTACTCAGAGCAGCAGAAGCTGCAAGACAGCTGTCTCATCAGAATTAAAATAGAAGTGAAGTCTTTGTTTCAGTAGGATCTATGTACTTGTTTGTCTTTTGTTTCCTCTTTGTAGCCTTGTTTTGCTCCAAACTGGACAAAATAAAGTAAGTTAATTATTCATATTTGAATTTTGTTTCATAAAGAGTATGGTTTCTGGGAACAGAACACATGTGTGTGCATAAATTGCATTTAGAGAATAAATAAACCTAAAATAGGGCAGGCAATATACTTTCCCTTTATCTCATCTTAGATTTTTCTTACCAGTATCAGGCATTTACATGTATGAGGCTACAGAGGTGCAAAGGCCAGATAAAATTATGTAACAACCCCTGCCACACTTGTGAAGGGGAATATGCTTCAGCAGATGTTAGTCAGGAGTGCTGCAGTTAACTGAACTGCAGAGATACTCACTCACCTGACATAGGTGTTGCTTCTCCTACCAAAGTGAGAAAACACAGAAAGCTAAAATCTCAGTGGGGGCAGGAGAGTGCAATCTAGAGTTTGACCTAGCAGGTCAAAGGGAAAGGGTAAGAAAAAAAGAGGGCCATTGACCTAGAGTGCAGTTATAGGAAGAAGGTTGGCTCCTTTAGCCCTTCAGTGCCAGGGACAGTCATGCACTGAAATGCAAAGGAGTCCTGCAGGGTGGGTAGCCAGTGCTGTTGGTGATTGCCTCCTGAGCTTGTCTGAATAAGTTTGTGTCCCAGAGGAGAAGCCAGAAAGAGTTGTAGGCAAAGAATTTAATTCTCTGTGCATGAGGGAACAAGGCTGGAATCTGCATAAGAAACAGGGAGGATCTGAAATTAGTCATGACACAAAAAGGCTTTTATATGATATAACCAGCTCCTCTGTGATTGCTTAGACAGCAGTTCAGCTGTCCTAAAACTGCCTGCTGGGGACCAAATGCTGACTTTTGTCAAAAGACCAAATGCTAACTTACAAAAATTAATGTCAGATACATTACCCTCTGGATGTGACTGAGAATATGGCAAGACAAAATATCAGAAAAGAGCAGTCTTGTCTAAGTCAAACTGGAAGTAATAAAAGGGTGTGAGCGGCAAGTATTAGTCGGTATTTTCTGTGCTCCAACACTGGCAGATCCCAGCTGCCTGCTTAGGCCAGATGCAGCTGTGCAGGGCAGTGTACAGCCCCCAGCTGCATCTATGGAGGGGTCTAAACTTTCTGGCTGAACAAAGATTGAACTTTCTTCCCTTCTTCCAGAGAGCTTCACTCAGCAATAGAGCAACTGTGGAGTATATGTTCTGCTGACAAGGTGGAGGATCTGACTTCTCACAGGAGTTCCGCATGCTCTGGATTTGATAAAATACTTCAGAGCAAAACCTCAAAACCTCAGTCAAGACTGTTTTCTGAGTCCTAGCTGGTACTGACTAAATGTCTGCTGGCATCATACCAAGCACTACAGTTTATCTTATCATCCCCTCAGAAGGAGATTTGCTCCATTGTGAAACAATGAGACTTTGAATTTCTATCAGTTAAGTCTTTGAGAGTCTTTTAATAAGCAGAAACCTGGAGTACTACACTGGTTGAATGGATTCTGACTTATCAACAATGAGAAAACACTGCTAATCTTTTCATAGTTTGTGGTTTATTTATTCATAGAGGCTAAAAAATCAGGTAACGGGAATTAATGGACCATCCATTTAAGACTGCATACTCAACAAACTCCAAATAAATAAGCCTAGCCCAGAAAGATTGCCAAAGTGCAGGTACTATTTCTTTCTCTTCTGCAGTATTTATGTATGTCAAAACTCTAACTGCTACAGCACCTGTGGTTTGTGAAGAATCTTTATGATTTAAATCTCTAGCCCTGCTGCCATATTCCAGAGGCTTCCTGTTTTCATTGCTCCCAGACATCATCCAGATAACAAAATTAATTTATTAGCACCTGCTAGCATGGAAAAATCATAGGTTTGGCTTTGTTGTTTGTTCAGATTTTTTTCATCTCAGGTATTTGGTTTAGAAGAAACTCAAAACGTCTGTGTCTAGCTGTGGACTTGCAAAGAGAGGAAGGGGATCGTTGCCCAGTGGACTTTTTATTGCATGTTCCAGCCTTTCTTCCCTCAAACTGGAGCTCAGCTAGTTTTGTGTTGCTGGGAGGAGCATGCAGCACACTGAGCAGAATACAAAAATACTGCTCTTAGGTAATAGGATTTTAAGTAACAGCCTAGGTTCTTGGAAGCATTTGCAAGCCAAAAACTTGGTGCTTGGGGCACGGTTAGGCAGTAGCAACCCATTTCCACTGCAGTTGAACTGGTCAGATCCTTTCAGCTCATGGAAAATCATAACATTTAAACCTTATTCCTGGGCCTCCAGCTCTTCTATGCATGCATTGCTTTCTGGTGTGTTGATACTGTTGAGGCTAGTGAAACACAGTACTAAAAACATATTTTAAAACTACAATTACAGGGTTTTAGCAGATTTTTACTACAAACAGCACTGAGTCCAAGCCTTTCTAGTCCTCTTTTCAATGTAATTTTTTGTAAATGTCATTCATAGAAATGGAGTACTAAAAATGGGCTTATTTAAATCTCTAGCTTTATCTGGTCCTAGCCTCTGGAATCCTGAAATATTTTTCTGTTATAGTTGTACAAATTGGGCAAATCCAAGTCAAACATCCTAGGACCTGTTATTCTTTTCTCCTCATGTAAATGTAATTAAGGAAAAAGCTAAAAGAAGAGTTACACTGAATTATAAAAAAGATCTGCCGAGTAAGCATGCCCATCTGTCTTCTGTTTGTGTGCTACAACTCACAGATGTCCGGAAATCATCCCGCTTCCTGCCTGCCCTGAAAAAGAAGCTTTTACAATTAGTGTTCAACTACCTTCTTTTACAGTTAATTTTGATTCCGGCGCAAAAAATTCATTCTAGAGAAAATAAAATGGATGCAATTTGCTAACTAGTTTAAGAAGGAAGCAAAGTCCAAAAGTATACTTATTTTCTTTTATCTTTTTCTGTACGTTGCCTCTGTGATGCTTTCAAAATCATTCTGGAGTAGTAAGACATGATATACCTGCTGTTCCTCATTGTCTGGGTGGTCACCACCAGGATACAGGTGAGGGAGTTGATGAAAGAGCTCACTAAGCCATCATTTACCAGCAGTCCTGACACACTAGGGAGGTCCCAGTTGACTGGACCTTAGCAAGTGAGACCCCCATCTATAAGAAGGGTCAGAAGAAGGATTCAGGAAGTTACAGACCTATCAGCCAGACCTCGATGCTGGGAAAGGTCACGGAGCAGATAATTTTGAGTGCCATTGTGAGCACACACAGGACAACCAGGGATCAGGCCCAGCCAGAATGGGTTTAGGAAAGGCATGTCCTCTTTGACCAACCTGGTCTCCTTGTATGACAGAGTGACTCACTTGGTGGATGAAGGAAACACTGTAGATGTTGTCTGCCTGGAATTTAGTAAAACTTTCCACATAATTTCCCACATGATTCTCCTGGAGAAACTAGTAGTCCATGTCTTGGACATGTGCACTGTTCACTTAATAAAAACTGTCTGGATGGCTGGACCCAGAGAGTGGTGGTGGCTGGAGTTCCATCCAGCTGGTGGATGGTCGTCAGTGGTGTTCCCCAGGGCTCAGTGTTGGGGCCAGTCCTGTTTCATATCTTCATCAGTGATCTGAATGAGGGGATCGAGTGTGCTCTCAGCCACTTCGCAGATGACACCAAGTTGGGCTGGAGTGTTGAATCTGCAGAAGTGTATGAAGGCTCTGCAGAGGGATCTGGGTTGATGCATGGTGTGAGGTTCAACAAGGCAGAGTGCTGGGTCCTTCACCTGGGTCACAACGAGCACTGACAGAGCTACAGGCTGGGGACAGAGTGGCTAGAAAGCTGCCCAGCAGAAAAGAAGCTGTGTGTTTGTGTTGACTGCTGGCTGGACATGAGCCAGAAGTGTGCCTAGATGACTAAGAAGGACAGTGACATCCTTCCTGGCTTTTATCAGCAATTAGAATGTGTTCCCAAAATACAAGAGAAAGCATTTTGTAAATATTTGCTACAAGTGCATTGTTAGCACTTGATTAATATGACAGAACTAGAAACAAATGTTGTTCTGTTTAATGTTGTGGTCCTTGTTCATTTACGCTACTTTGTTTTCTGAAGGCAAAAGGACACACAAAAAGAGTTTAAGCAGTTTAGAGAACAAGGTTATCCTTGCAGCTAAAATAACTGCTCTGTTTTTCAGTAAAATGATAATGCATGAACATTACCACTAAATGAGTGGAAAATAAGGAAGATGTCATTGTGCAAAACTTTCCACACAGATAGACTGGAGTGTCAAGAAAAACAACCTACCATTTGATAGACGATGGTTTTCAAAGAGATCATTGCATTCTCCTTGCTGGATTTGTATTGGAAGAGCCAGATGAAGTTGATGCTGTTCCACATGCTGAATATGAATAGTTTATTGGAAGGCTCAGAGAAGTAGCATTTCCAGCCACAGACTTGCTACTGAGATACCAGCTAAGTCAGTTTTGTATACTCTCCATGCTGAAGCTCAGCAATGCACAGTGTAATACGTGAAGGAAATGTTAGTCTTGATGTCCCAGATGCACATTCATTTGCAAACAGTCCATAAGCTAAGGACTGTTTTGTTTAGCCATAAATGTAAGGCTTTTGTGGCCAACTTCAATAAGCATTTAAGCTAACACAGCAAGGACATAAGTAATTATTAGTGCAAGGTGTTGCATGAAACAGTTTGGGTAGCTTTTCAGATAAGGAGAATTGCTAGTGAGAATGTTGATAGATACTGACATTTGTTCTCAGCTTGTGACCTTTCCTTCTGTGATGTTATTTAGTTGAACTTGAGAATTTGAAATAACATCCTTCATTTTGAATGAGAGAAGGGGTAAAATACATCCATTAAAGATGATCAGCAAGTGCAAAATAACCTTCACAGCTTTGTGAATACTGCTTCCCCCCTCCCTGCAAGCTATCCATTCCTGAGGTTTGTGGTTCTGATGCTTTTAATAAATACCTACTTTATTCGTTTAACTCTGTCTAGTCTCTGTTCCAGAGCAGCCTCTCTAGGCATCAGTTCTGGCAGAGTGATGATTCATTGTGCGCCCTTGACACTCGGTTGTTTTACAAATAGGACTATGCTGCGCTGTGTCCCTTCTGCTCCCGGCCGGGGGAGGAGGAACAACGGCGGCTAGCCCCGACACAGCCAGCACCGGGGGCGCTCTCCAGAGACACTGCGGTGTCCGGAGTGCGCCTAGCTGGAATCGGTAGAGGCAGCAGAGGCAAGGAGGAGAAGAGAGGCACTCTGTCCGGGGGCACAGTCCACAGTTTATTAACTCCAGGGGAGCCGACCAGACGAAGCACCCGAGACATGGATTGCAGGGGGTTATGAAGGGGGCGGAGAACAAGGGCAGAGCTGACACAAGGTCGAATGGAATACCAGGAGGGCGGGGGGGGATACAAAAGACTGGCATAGGGATCAACCAACATATTCAAATAGGAGGAGGGACCCCGGCCCCTAGCCCAATCACTCGACGGCAAGGGCAGAAGCTTCCAGAAGGAAGGGAGGGGCCGCCAAGTGATGGATAGAGGCTCAGGGAGGGGTTACAGGAATGATTCAGCAAAATGTATATAACTGGGGAGGAGACAGGAGGACTGACAGGTCACGATAGGGAGGGGAAAACCAGGGCAGAACCATATAACTGGGGGTGAACAGAACATACCAACTTGAACTTAAATATCAACATAAACTCAAAAGACACACCACAACAGGACTAGTTTAATGGTAGCCTAGGATTTCCATAAAAAGACGGTGAAAGCAACTTCAATTAATGTATTCTATTCTCTCACAGTATTGTGTAGGAACTTGAGTTTTGGTATGATACCTATGGATTCTGAACTCGAAGTCTTTGGTAATTGGATTTATTGTTCCCTCTCCTGCAGGATTTCTTTGCTGTTCAGTCAGTATATTGAACATATTGTAACAGCTTTTAATGAAGAAAAACTTAAAAAAAAAGTCTATTAATAAGATTTCTTTCCATTGTCATCCAAAAGTACATTACAGTCTCAAGTGTACTTCGTAGAGGGTTCGCATTCAAAACAATTCTCCATGCCTTGATCTTAAAAAAAAAAGATTTTGAGTCTTCCTGGTAAAATACATGAAATCTGACTAATAAGAGGCAAGTAGACTACTCTCCTTAGTCCTGCAGTGCTCAGAGCAGAAAGTAAATGCTGGAAATAGCTGCTCTAAAACTAGTAGTACATGTTGGGCTATTGTTTACAGTTTCACTATAGCTCTGGAAGGCACTGGCTTCAGCAACTTAGGAGTCACCATGAAAAATATCTTTTGAAAAAAATGGCAAAGTGTAATTGCTTGTCTCAATACAAATAATACTCTATGATTTATCTTTTCCATAGAATGAAAGTACAATTGATTCTACTGATCTCTTACTGTGTTTCAGGTTCACAATGCTCAGGCTCTGTAGGTGATGTACTCTAGGCATGTTCACACATGGCTGCTTGGGAATGGTGCCAGCATCCTAAGAGTCTGAAATACAACTCTCTGACATCCACAGACTGACATGGTCACAGTGGGAGATGGGGGCTTCATGCAAAGGCTTATTTCTCAGATCTCCCTACCTCCTTGGTGGAGATGTGACATATCAGAGGTGCATTCTTTTGAGAGAATTATGAGATGGGGACCTTCATACTTTTCACCTTTGTCCCTGACTTAACACAATTCATGAAATATCATCTTCATATTGGATCAAATTATCTTTCTGACAGAGGTATTTAAAATAAATTCCAATTCTACTTTTTATCATACCCAAGTCATTATTCATACAGAGTAGATAAGAGTAAGGACCGTCTGTTTTTGTGTTTGTATGTGAGGGTATTGCACTTACACACTCACTACTACAGGGAGAAGAATTTGGGAAATGACTGGCACATAGCAACAGATAACAATTGGTCTTTTTTACTATTTATAAGATGAATCCTTTAACAATCATAATGAAGAGTCTGACTTTGCAAACACAGAATCACAGAATCATTGAAGTCATAAGGCATCTCTTGAAATCATCTGGTCAACACCCTCATCTGAAGCAAGGTCAGCCAGAGCGAGCTGCTCAGGACAAACCTCATACTGATCATCAAATGATACTGGATTATTAAAAAACTACAGTAGTTCATTAAAATCATGTACTTTGTCTTACCAGATTCTGTGCTTAACATTCATGGTTCCTGTATGTAACTATTTCTCTGAAATCATGACAGTGAAGAGTTTTAATTGAGAAAACATAAAGGTCTGTTCTTAATCACATGATTCCAAGAGCTGAAATTTTAGGACCAAAAAAATATACAGAGATTTTTTAATTATGCAAACAGCATGTCACCACTATTCTAGACTCCACACAAAGCTGTATAGAATGTAGAACTGACATCCAGCCCTTGAGCAGAGCAGTGGATATGAATTAAGTCCCTGTACCGTGAAAATACTGTATTCTATAATCAAGAACTTCCTCAGGCTGAACTTCCTCAGGCTTTGCTCATCTCAGGGATGAAAACTAGCAACTGTTTTAGGAAGAAACCACAGCTGATCTCAGCTTCCATCATGACTTTTTAACAAAAGGGCCGCTCCACTTGTTCTTGCCAAGGACTGATTGCTTCAAAAACAGAAGAGGAGAGGGGAATGTAGATTACTTACTTTGAAATCTGCAAATAGTCATAAGAATTCTTTGCTTTCCTCTTCTGGATGCTTCAAATTCTTTCTTATGTCATTTGCATTTCCATCACATGACTTTCAGTGATTCATCCCCATCTCCTGTTTGTCATAATTCTCCTTTCACCCTCCTTGTTTACATCTACCCCACCCCGACGTTGTTTGTTTGTTTAAAATTACATGTGTTCTTATTTTTTTAAGTACTCCGTAAAGGTCCTGGAGACAGGAGACTTTTTCCTACTCATGTGAGTAATGTCCCAGGCATGATATATCTAGGATTTTCAAAGGATCAAGACAGGTTGGTTCCTTAAAATTAATGAACAGGTAGAGCCAGAAGATTCTTTGGCTGGTTGGTTTTTTGGAAAGATCCTCTGATGGTCTTGGTTTGGCTGCAGGGATCAGTAGGGGTAATTAATTTTTTGCTCCTCTAACTTTTCTACAAGCATAGTATGTCATTTCGGAGAAAGCTGACACTGTTTTAAAACTTCCCATGGGTACTATGAATTCCTTCATCTCACATCATATTACTAGCTACCAGTAGGCATCAATCAAGAGTTCTATTCAACAAGATGCTATTGACCTTGAAAATGGCTTTTTATGTCTTATTGAAGTAAACCTGATCTGACTTTACAACATGACCTAGAGGAGGTTTTTTACCAAAAATGGGTCAACTTCTGGTAGGTTATTTTCTATTCTTATTTATTTTCAGATACAGGCCATCTTATCTTATCTTGAGAAATATATCTTCTTCAAAAAGCTGCTTCTTTTAAAATCTGATTTTCTGTGTTTTTTCTTCTGACTTCAGTTTTTTCAAAAAGAACCCCTGCAGATGAACACTGCTCTAATGCATAACCCACAGTACTGAAAGGAGAGAGTTGTGAGAGATCTGCTAATATTCTTATTTTCTCTGTAGCTCTGTTACAGGACTACTGCACTGCTGAGTGTTCTATTTGCAGTGGTACTGGCAGCCCTCCCATCCATAACTGAACTGTAGAGCTGCATAACCTCAAGAGGTTTCTAGGCTGAGCAAAAGCACAAGGGGCAGGGGTGCAGAGTCCAGATAAACATAATGGCCACCAAGTAATTACTTTTACATGGTGATCAGGATTGCTGGCGTTAATTTGGATTTGGTTTTGTAGTGTTTAGTTTTGTATTAAAATATTTGTTGAAATGTTTACTTTTTTTTCCTTGAAAATAACCATATAAAAGCTAATTGATAAAATCTGAACGTTGCAAGTAGAAGTTGATTAGCTACTAGAAAGTGGATATTGACCAAAAAACACAGCTGTGTCAGAGTTGAGTGAACAGGAGAAAATTAGAAAATTGTAATCAATAAACACTTACTAAAAAAAAAAGAAATCATCCATTTTAATAGACAAATTTTATAATAAAGTTTGTGATCTGCCAAGTGAAATGAAAAGACAACCTCCCAGTGTTTCTGAAGGAGTCATGATACTTAAAATCACAAGAGTAGGCATCCTGGGTTTGGCTGGGACAAAATTAATTTAAATCGCAGTGCTGTGTTTTGGATTTTTGTTGCTCAGTAGTGCTTAGTCTAAGTCAAGAACTTTTCAGGATCTCATACTCCCTGCCAATGTGCAGCTACAGAAGCAGCGAAGAGGGAGCATGGCAAGGACAACTGATCCAAATTGGCCAAAGGAATATTCCATACCATAGACTATCAGTATATAAACTGGGGGAGTTGGGCAAGAGGGGCTGATCACTTCTTGGGGATGGGCTGGGCATCAATCAGAAAGTTCTGCCAATTGTATTGTGCATTATTTGTCTTTCTTCGGTTTTATACCTCCCTCTGTCTCTCTCCTTTTTTCTCCATTACAACTACTGTGGTGATTATTATTAATTATATTTTAATGAAATTATTAAACTGCTCTGATGGGTTTCATCTTTTTCCAGTCCTCCTCCTCATCCCACTAGTGGGGTGGGGACAGAGCCAGTGGCTGTGTGGTTAGTGACTGTGGTTATACCATGACAGCAGTGCACTAGAAAATATAGACTGGGCTTCCTGGCTTTAAGGAAGAAAACACACCTATGTGTTGATACCTTCAGTCAGATCCTTTTCCATTATTTATTGCCAGGGAGCTGGAATGTATTACTGAATTCCTGGAGTAGGTCCTTCAATTTTCCTGTTAAGAATAGCTTGTCCAATAGATGTGAGGAAGGTTCTTGAAGCCTCTCAGAAAGGAGAATGAAAGCTAAGCAAAGTTCCTTTTCTTCATCTCCCTGTTTTAGGGATGCTTCCATCTTTTCTCCTCTGGGCAGTGCTCCTGCACTGCTTCTCTTTTCAATACCACTTGAGTCTTCCAGTTTCATCTTGTTTCCATCTGACTGAAAGGAACATAATGGATGCAGAAGCCTGAGAGAAAGATTAGTGAGACGCTCGTGTCCTTTTCTCTCATCAGACAGATTGCAGTTGAATATAGTTGGTGCATTGAACCCATCTTGTCCCATCTGTCCTACAAACCTGAAAACTGTGACAGATCTTGGTTATAAACCAGAAAAATCCATGCTGCAAATTGCAGCTGTTCAGGTGCTGACCCACCAGCACTTCAGATCTCTGCTGTAGCAATGGGAAGACAGTTGGCTATGGCACAACACCCTGTCCCAAGCAAAGTAACCCTCACATGAGAGCCACCTGCATACAAACCACTCACTGATCTCCCTTTTAAGTGAATACACAGCTGCTGGCCTCAGGGGAGGAAGGAAGGGGCCTCTGATCACTGTAGAGGCTGGCATTTGTGGGGCCATGTGATGTGTCTGAGCTAGAGTTGAAGATGCAGATGGTGACTTTTGACATAGTGGTGGGACATGGCAAGCCACTGGCAGGAGGGGTGGCTTCAGTTTCCTTTCCAGCACACCATTTCTCAGAGAGCAGGTAGTGGAGGGACAGAGTAGGAGACTACTTCTCACTCCTTCTCTCCCATATCTCCTCAAAGGATGTCTTGAAGAGCCCCTACCTTTGTGGTCACACTATCTACTTATGGCTACCTCTGAACTCTAACTTGAAGAGATCGCTACTAGCATATTTTTAATAATAGTATATTAATGAATATTAGTATATATGAATATATATTAATAAAAGGTGCTGCCAAAAGCAGTACAGACATGAATTTTATTAGTAAGCTGTGGATACGTAAAATGTGCGTGTGACCTGTTCAGTAACCCCAGGGCACGCTGAGGTTATCAGGAAGATACAGCTGGCAATTTTAGATCTCTAATCAGAAAACAGTCGTAAGAATGTTGAAGATAACAAAGACAATCTGTTGGGGGAAAAAAGCAACCAGCCATGGCACAGAGGTCACATAACCCAACCATGCACAGAGCAGTTTATAACAACCTGAAGAGGCAGAGACTGAGTATTTAAGATCCTGATGAAAACCACTAGTTCTGCACACACTTTTGCTTCAGCGCTGGGTATGCAGAAATGTTCACTTGTTACCTTGTATTACTTATGTGTGTTAGAACATCATGAGGGGGAAGTAACCCATGTTTATATGCTGCTCAAGGCTCTGTTGTATTTCGGCTACAATTGCCTGTCTTATGTATAAAATGAAAAATCCCTCTATTTCCAGCTAGGTAATTTTTCCTAGAGATAAAGAGGTAAATGATCCTCAAAATTAGGTGATGACTTTGTTGTCTTTGCATTTGTCATCACTGGTGAATGTAGGGCCTACATGATAAACGCTGATGGCTCATATGATGAGTGAGGATGCATTGAAAAATAATCATGATTCATTTGCTTTTCTCTTACAGAAAGTTATTTCACACAGCAGCCATGAGGGGAAAGTCACAGGAAGGGAACAGCCGTTAACATGCCTTTAACAAATCACTTTAGTGGCCTTTTAGGTGAGACTTAAGAAGAGTGATGGAGGGAGGAAACTTGTTAGACTTTCGTACAGCAAAATCTTGTTATGAGAGAATTCCAGGACAAGATAATTTGTTCTTTCTTTTATAAATAGAAAAATTATGACTTTACTAGCATGCATCACAGGGCCAGTGCTTAATAAGACGTGCAGTCTCATCGCAGATGCAGAGCAGAACCTGTAATAAAGGACTAGCTGCTGAGCTAGCTGGGATGTCATGTTAACACTAATCCCAGCTCCTTGGAGAGCAAGTAAAGAGCAAAATGACACACAGTCAGAGTACTATGCAATCACTGTAATGAATGCATATTCCCAAGGAAATAATTGCTGGATTTTTTAATAAGATCTAGGTCTTCTTTTTTTTTTTTTTTTTTTTTTACTATGCAGTAGTAGCAGAAATGTAGCAAGACTGAGCGTAAGAGAGGTGAATGCCTATGCTGGTTGAGGAAACATAAGATCTGCTCTAATAACATTTGTTTTGGATGAGCTCAACTTACACTTATACAAATTCTTCTGTATTCAGCCTTTGAATCTGGCATTTTCATCTATAAACAAAATAAAAAAAACTTTGGCTTTATAAACAAAACTTGTCTCTAGGTAGCAGTTGATATTCAACAACTTCACAAAATTTTTGATAACTACACTGTTAGGAAGTAAGGAAATCACAGAAGCAAGTGATGTTGCTAAAAATAAGGACTGATAAAAATATCTCTTTGGAGAACTGAAGTTAAAAGGAATAGATTATAAAGAAATGAAGAATAGCAAATATCTTCTGTTCATAACATTTCCCTTTCTCCTTTTACCCCAACCCCAGTTTTTCAAGCAGTAGTAGCATTAGCTTCTGGTTATCATGCTATTGAATCTTCCTCTTCATTAATTCCTGGCTCATCTTCTTCCGAATCATGCCAGATTTTAACCCAGTGTGAAATTTTATGATGAGGTTGCAGAGTAGAAACTTAGCTGGGGAAGCTGATGTCAACATCCAAAGGAGTGCATACAGTCCTGCTCATCTTTTAACGGAGATTTTTGACTAGTAGCTGCTCTGATCCAGTTCTACACATTGGAGATTAAATTAAAAACAAACAAACAAACAAACACCCCCCAAACACCAGCCAAAGCCAGCAGAAAAACCACTTCCTCCATACTTCGGCCTCTGCTTTCCAAAATGTAACTGGCTTCACACCAAAGACTCAGAGTTCTTTCTTCCAAAATTAATCTTTGCAGTGTTATGAACTCCACCTGCTTCCAACTGGAATGCTGGTGAATTTTGAAGAATTGTTTTAGTTACAGCAGAAAGAAGAAAGTATACCTAGGCCAGTGCAAACAATATAACTTAATATTCTAAGTGTCATATCAGCAGTGCTTTCTTTCTCCATCCCTTCTTTGTCATTGTTAAGAATACACTATGATGCTTCTCTCCCTGGCCTCACAGTTTATATTCCATATAAATAAAATCTCCCTTTTCCTGAGTATGCCTTTGGGCTACCAATAAGTTGTACAAACGGACAAGTTTTTTAAATAATTATTTAAAATTAAATTTCCAGAAATACAATCCTGCCAGCTCTCCACACTTCCTGTATCCTCATTCTTTTCTTCATACTGTTCAACTAATGATATCTCAAGACAGTGTTTACATGGAGAAGCTGAGGCATGGTAAATCTGCAGATGTTTGGTGAAATCAGATACAGTTCCAGCAACTGAAGTAGAAGAGCCTTTCTGGCCTTTCAGCCTATGCCAGGAAAGCAAAGAAAGTATGGGCCAAACAAAAAGGAAGAGAAAAAAATGCTTTCTACCAGAAATAGAGCATTTGTCATATGCTGAAAACCTGGCAAAAAAAAAAAAAAAAAAAACAAAAAAACAAAACAACAAAAAAAAAAAACACCAAAACCCCAAAACACTGGTTATTAATTCCTTCTCTAACTTTACATATGAGGGAATCTAAAGTAGACCAAAGGAAGCTGAACCAACATTTAAAACCTGCATTGAAAAACTGTCATCAGTATCCAAGAGTCTATCCTTCTATAGTAACCCTCTCATTGCCATCTTTTATATGTTGGTGTGGTTTTTACCTCATATAAAATGATTAAGGTTCCTTATCTTCAGAAAAGAGAGCATGCCTCCTACAGGTGCAGTGTGTAGCCTTCTGCATTACTGTCTCTGATTCTTCATTTTATACAGTGAAATTTTAGTAAACTTTAGCAAATGAGTTTTAGAGAATCTCACAGTAGCATATCTCACAGGCCATGAGGTACTCCTGGGATACGAGTGCTGTGAGGAGGACATTTGGACTTGAGTTCTCTCCATATCAAGAGACATGATATAGAAGACGTGAAGAAGGGGTGTCCCCTTATACTCACCGTTCTTTGAAAAACAGCTAAGGCCTTTCTAGCTAAGGCAAAGCAATATCTGCAGATTCCACACAGACTCAGGAAGTTGCCTGCATCTCCCTGTAGACGAAGCTCATTTTATGTTTGTACTTTGAACACTGGCATCTGTGGCACCACAAAGTGCCTTATTCTCTCTGAAGCTTGTTGGGACTTGTTGGGAGAGATGCACAGGCAGCACTGAGCATTATGCTAAGTTCTCCATGGGAATGTTTCCCTCCCTACTGTTCAATAGAGCCATTTGTAAGAATATCAAAGCAGGATACTTCTTTGCGTATTATTAGTCAGCAAAAGCAATAAGGAAATTGTGTGCTTCTGAGTCTGTTGTCAATGAAAACGTGATGAAGGTGTTCAGGATGTCACAATTACCAGGACAGAGCTATATATAACACATGTCTCCTGTTGCAGTGATACCCACATTTTAAGTTCTTTTATCCTTTGTGAAATGTAATTCCCATTGGTCCTTGCTACAAGACAGAAAAGGGACCCTTAGTCACTCTCTGTGGGAATGCACATGATACAGGTTGGGAGCTGGCTAAATAAATTTTCCTACAGAAGTAGTCCAAATCTTCATAACATTATATTAATACTGATAGAGTAGCACAAGGCAGTGCCCAGCTTTTCCAGTGCAAAGCTGTGAGCATCTTTCCAACAGGGGAAAATGCACAGTTTTGGACTTGCAGCATAAACACAGCTGAGAAGTTAATTTTAATCAGGGTGATCTCTGTAGAAGACTTCAGCTTTTACTTTTTCTAGGTTGTGTGAACAGAGGTGTTCAGTTATGTTAATCAAATCATTAATGGTACTTTGGCAAAAATTACAAAATTACTGTCTCAAAAGTTAAGATATACCGGGGGTGGGAGGGGAGGGGGGGTAACACATTTTGCAGCTGCTAAATGCTGTCTTGCACCATTTGGGAATCTGTAGTGTGATGTAACTCTTAAAAAGATTGGGGTTTTTCCCACTGGTCCTGGTATATCACTTTGTGCCCAGGGGGGAAGGAATCATTTCCTGAGCAGCTATTTCCTTTGTCAGCATGCTGTTCTTGCCTTGTTCACTGTTCATTATTTCAGCCCAGCTTGTGTGATATCTGTTCTCCATGACTCTTTCTGTGTTCCATGACGTAGGTGCTTCAAGAAACTGAATGAATTCACCATCACATTGTTCCCATGGGAGAGGGAGATTGTACCCTTCACATTTAAGCAAAAAGCAACTGAGATGCAGGGGAACCCAGGGAAATTCTTCCCAATGTTTTGGAAAGTCCAGCCTCAATCCTCTGCAGCCTGATTTTTTGAGAGCACCTTATATTAGCACTTGGCTTTAAGCTGCAGTTTGCAAGAAGCAGGGTGCTAACACTCACAAATTTTTGATCATAACATAATTAGTGAAATACACGATTTCAGATTCTGTGAGAATATTTCTTTAAAAAAAGCATGGTAACGGTGTGCTGATACTTCAGTGACTCAGTTGGCTCCACTAGAGCATAAAACAGGTATGATATGAAGAACAAATTGCACCCTTTCTACCACATATTTATAGAAATTTGTTCTTATGCTAGCACAGATAATACAAGATTCCAAACTACCAATCAGACTGCCATCATGAGGCTCCACGACTCGTATGTGCCACTCTGTCACTCTGATGATAGGTATTTATCTTAGATCACAGCTCTCGTAGACACAGTCTCCTAGTCTAAATTATTTGCCTCTCAAGAGACAGCAGTCAGGGTTTCTGCAAGTGATAAAGCGGAAAAATATGCTGATCAAGTGCAATGCACAAGCTGCTTTTAAACACATCACTGCATTAGTCTTTTTTTTTCAGTGGCTTGATGCTGAGAGCCTGTTTACTGACTCAAACAGCTGAGGGCAAACCTTTATATCTGGGAGGGATTATAGAATGACAGTATTATCTATGTTGGTTTTTTTTTTTTTTTTTTCATTTCTTTGACTTCATGGGCCTTGCTTGTGTAACTATGTGTACCTCAAACCCTGTTGTCTTTTGTTGTAGTCCTTCCTCATTTTGGCAAAAGCCTTTGATGATTCCTAGTGGTTCAAAGTGTCAGGAGCTGCAAGTGGAAAAGTTTTTTAAAAGATATTCGGTAATTCATTGAGAAATTAGAAAGACTTGTCCTTTTTGTATACAAATAATTATAAAAAAATCCATTCCAGAATAGCCCACGATAGCAAACAGTCCCCTGGACAATGAAAAGTTCTGGTCAGAGCACCAGGAGTCAGGCACCTTGCCATCATGAACTCAATCTCAGACATGTGCCAGTTCTCTGGACTCCTAGAGATTTTGCTCAGGCCTTGAGGCAGCAATTTTTTTTCTTGTTTTGGTGAAATTGTTGACAGTGACTTAAAAATTCAAACTGTTTTACACGGTTCACTCTTTCATAATGGGGTTCTCCTTCTAGCACCTTTATTTTCAGGATTATAGCTAATAATTTTGCTGATGCAAACTCACATTTTTACCAAGAGTGTAGCCAGCACGAAGAAAGGGATCATCTCCCTATTCTCAGCATTGGTGAAGCCACACCTGAAATACAGCCTTCAGTTCTGGGCCACTCGCTGTAAAAAAGGACACTGAGGTGACAGAGCGTGTCCAGCAAAGGGCAACAAGGCTCATGACAGGACTAGAGAATGTCTGTTCTACTGTGCCTGCAGTGAGAGGAGCAGAGGAAATGGCATTGGGCTGAGACAGGCATTGCAATAGGCTGCCCAGGCAGGTGGTGCAGTCACCATCCATCCCTGGAGGTGTTTAAGAGGTGCCTGGGTCTGGTGCTGGGCATGGTTTAGTGCTTCAGGGGCTGCAGAGGTAGGGCCAGGTTGATAGTTGGATTTGATGAGCCTAAAGGTCTCTTCCAGCACTGCTGATTCTGTGCCTGTATATTGTTGCTTTCTCTTTCATTGTGTTTCTTTCTGGTTCACAGCGTGGCATAGGGTGAAAGTTATTTGCAAATTAGGATTTGTTTAGATTTTTCCCAGAAATGGTAGCTCTGTTTCCTTCCTTTTATCATTGATTGTTGTGTCGTATTTTGAATAAAAGACAAAGCAGCCACTGGACATAACCATTCAATTTTGTTTTCACAGAACACGCTAAAGAAAGCAAGCCTAGAAATTTACATGCTGTGTCTGGCTACAAACCTTTAATCATAAGCAAGCTGTGTTTTATAAGCTATTAAAGGATTTTGCAGAGTACACCTTTATGAGCAAGGGTTTTGAGGGCAGCACTTCATCCTGCAGCCCTCCTGTCCCCCGATAGCCAGTATATTCAGGGTACATACTCAGGCACCAAGAGGTACAGTCAAGTGGGCATGAGGATGCATCTGCAGTCCCACACATATTCCTCTAGGTTATGCTCAAAATTCAAGCTGAACACAAAAATACACCTCCCCTTTTAATCCTTTAGGCTGGAAGTATGCTGCTCTGGCATGCCACTCGCAAGCTAGACACTCAGAGGATTGTAGAAAAATGAAGAAGAGGGGATTTTTAGAAATCTAGCACCTTCACCATTGATGAAAAAAATCCTTCCTGGAGCTGGTGAAGTGTCAGAAAAATAAATCAAGCATCCCTCTCTGTTAATATTATCTTTCCACACAAAAGAAGACACATGAAAGTGTCTTCAAGTGGCATGACATTTCTGTTAGTGAGTTGCTTTCTTCCAGCTTGTGAGATGCAAAAAACCAGAGTCATACACATTGTAGTTATGCCAGTGGCAAGACACTATATAAAAGTGATCACCTGTAAGTAAACAAAGATAAAAAAGTCATAAAAGAATAATGAGTGATTATGTGATTATGATCTTAGAAGCAGAACTTTCCAACCCCATTTGCTGTGCAAAGCACTGTGAATATTACTTTTTTTCCCCTTGGCTTTATCTCTTATTGCTTCTGAAGATGGAAATTGAATTTTCACCCTCACTTTACAATGACTTTGGAGTAATTGGTTAACAAAATACATAAAGCTGAGGTGGAGAAAGATTTACTGCAGCAGTTTTAGTTGTATCCATACAGAGTGCCATCTAGGGGAGCTCAGTAAAACCTCATCCAAGATTGATAACCTCATCTGTCCTTAAAAATCCAAGTGGAAAATTCTTCACCTGTAGGATAATGCTCCAGGATCTTGCTACAGCTAGGCACACTGCTTGAAGTACATAGAGTGACATTAAAATTATAGGAAAATATATTGCGAAGAGATTATGATAGGATACAAACTAACTAGGTCCATAAAATCAACTATTCCTTGTTCAGCTTGTGAGAAAAGTTGTGAGCTTTAAAATCCTAACATGTAAATGCAGTGATTAAATCAATTAAGAAAATTATTTTTCTTTTTTTCTCTGGTAGGACAGAAAAGAAATCTTTAACTCTTACAAACGTATAAGGAAATTAGCAAATTTTTGTTTAATTTTGTTGGCCTGGTTTGATCTCCTGTTCTAACTTTATATATTTTTAATCAATATATATTTGGAGTAATATGATCAACTCCATAATTGCACTTCTGCCTAACATTTCCTTTACTTAGGATTGCTTGAGTCAGCCTAGAGAAGTCTGTTTTTTCTCCTATCTTTCTGGAAATTGTGATAGGCATCAAATAAATTCTGAAGGTCTCAAGGCAGCTAATTATGCTGAGCTACTTTGATGACGCTTGAATTTCTACCATTATTTAATTTCCCAAGATAAACTTGCTAAAGAAAATGTGCTTTGTTTTTATTCTTTTAGAAAGACTCCTAAAATTCTTGTAAGAAATGCTCAGAATGGCCTGTGCAATTTGGAACAGCTCTTTAGTCTTCAGGCATGGAGCCATATGCAGATTAGGTTCCTTTCTCCTGCAGGAAGCAGCATCTGTTCCTTATGCCGTCCCTATCTTCTCAGACTTGCATGTTCCTTTGTCATCTCTTTTTGGCCTAAAATGGTCAAAAAACTGTATCTTACACATACCAGTCTCACAAGGTATTGCTGAAAAAGGTCTGTTTTAGTCCAATAGCCTTGCTGTATCTCCTCTATTTGAGTCTAACAGCCTTGCTGTATCTCCTCTACCACATACATTTCCTAAATTCTTTGGGTTAGGAACAATCTTCAAACTCTATTCAGTTCCTAAGTCACAGTTCAGTCTATGGCTTGGCCTCTCAGTGCTGTTAAAGATACATATCTGGAAGACTTTATTCTGCTTACATCTCTTACGCATCATGATATCACATTCTTTTCCTGGGAGCAGCTGCCATAGGCTGGTCCTATGTTAAATTAGACAATGATAGAAACTGTTCTCATTTTTCCTTGAGCTGCACAGTGTTTTTTCCCTACAATATTAACTGAACAATTTTTACATATTTGATATTTGCAAGTACCAATGGAAGTAAAAACTGAGTTTGCAAACATATCAATGTCATTCTGTCATTTTATCATCCCTTTCATGAATTCCTGGCATCCATTTTAGCAGCAATCTCCACTCACATAACTTCAACATGAAGATAACAGGAAGTGCCTTTATTTTTTTGTGAGCATGATTTACAGAAGGGGTGATGAAAATCAATTATAATCATGGCTAACACACTAAAAAAAGCTACTTGAGCTATGATACTTAGAAGCAAATTAATGGAAGAAATTGTATAAATGGTTAATAAGTATGTAATCTGTTTCTGTCTGTCTAACATTTTTTACATTACTAACCTGGAAAACTCAAAGAGTTAATGGTACCAGCGGGCAAAATTCCTCCCACTTTCATCCCCTTCCAAGTCAGTGTCAGTATCCATTGATTTCTGTAGGTCTCAGACAGTGGGACATAACACATTCGTAAGTGCACATAATACTGAAGTAGGTATGCATATTTCTGAAGCCAGGGAATGGTAAAGGACCTTACTTTTATTTTACACTGAGTAACAGTGGGTGAAGTTGTGCTGTGATTTTTTTTTTCCTTAGTAGCCAGCCCTCTAATGCAAGCTCTCCTTCCTCCCATTTCCTGCTTTTATGAGGTCCTGTTCTTTAGCACGTGGCTTTGTCTGCTCTACTTCATGATAAAATGACAAATGTAGAAGAGTAGTAAAACAAGCCAAAAATTACAATGAAAACACAGCCATTTTTCCCTTTTTAAAGAACACTGTATGAATAAATCATCCATAATAGCATATGATTATCTTTTACAGTACCTACATTATAAGAAGCATAAAAGCACAATAAGCTTCAGAACGGTAAAAATGAGTTTTGCAGTGCTTTTTATTTTGTTGTTCAAGGTATACTACATTATATTATATGGAATTAATACCTAATGTATAAAATGAAGAAGGGAAGCTTAATCCTTCACACTGGATATAACTGACAACATTGTTTAATTTTGTTGGCCAACAAGTTTTTGCTTTGTGTTTTGTTTTTCTTAGAAGCATTCAAGCTTTGATATGCCTATATACAATTGCAGGACACTTTTCATTCACCTGGCACTAAATTGCAGTAAATCAGAGTTTAAAATGGAATAATCTGTCATGGGGGAATACTGCATGTGGTTAAGCCCTTGTCTCCTTGAAGTGTTCTATGTTAAAATGCCAAGATGGGAAGCTGTATTAGCCAAACACCTCTCTGTCTGCCAGTAGCTGCTTTGAGTGGAAATCAAATGATACGAAGAACTGGTACACAAACATCCCCGTCCCTTTCTAATTAGCTCCAGCAGTCACTGTGCCCATGATTCAATTAGCACTTTGTAATTGTAATTTCATTCTAACCCTATTTTTGATTTTATATAATGCCTCAAGCTGGCTAAAGTTCTTTTCCTTCTGTCAGGAGGGAGTTACTAGCAGGGAGCTGGAATGGCCCTGACAGACCTCCCCTGGCAGACACTGTGCCTGCTATGTGAAAATGTACATTTCACCCTTCAGCTAGATCTAATTTAGAAATCTTTGAGCTCTTAATGATTTCCTATAGTTTGGCCTAATTGAATCTAAGTGCTTTTGCATTAAAACTAGAATGCCCAGCTGGGCTGAAGCTGGAAATCCGTGACCCTGAAACACAGTCCCAGAAACACAGAAACCCTCCTCTATGCTGGCAGTTGCCATCCACTGCAGCAAAGCCACAGCCATCCTCCATTTAGACCCAGTGCATAGATTGCAAAAATAGTTTGGTTAAGGCCAGAGTTTTCTGCAGAACTGGATTACCACCAACACGTGCAGCACCTGTTCTATGCAGTGATGCTGCTGCAGCCAGAGGGACTCTACTGCAGGAGCTGCTCTGACCAAAATGTCCCCCTGGGACAGAAAGGGGCCCTGTTTCTGCTGGGAAATGTGCCACCCAGGTCAGCATCACAGTGGGGAGCTGGACTCTGGAGCTCTACCTTCTCTGTCTGACTTAAAATGTTGTTTATGATTGACCAGCACCTCAAAAGTTCTACCCCCTGCAGTCGATGGGAGCAGGGGGAGACATGATGGCAGACTCAGATGAAGCTGCCTGGGCTCCCCTCTCTGTGTCCTCCACCAGGGTTTCTTGCTGGCATTTCTCTAAATCTATTAAAGCCACTACTGAAATCTCACTAGTTTCTCTATGAAGTTCTCTTATTGAAGGCTTTTACAGTAGAGGACCATATACCATGCAGAGTTAATCCAATATCAGTGTTTTGTTGGGATTATTTCCCCAAATTCTGCTGTTCACTTTAATGTTCAGGCAGGAACGAGAAATTTTTGCACCATGTCCAATCTGAAACCTCTACTAAGAACACCACACTCAAGTGCATAGTACAGAATTTCTTATTAGTCTATTAATAAACATAAAATAGTAACAAATAACTTTCAAGAACAAATACAGAATATGAACTCATAATCTTATCCTCAAGCTAAGAATGATTTAATTGATGGTATGAATAATATCTAATAATTGTCTTGCTACTCAAATTGTATTCCTACAAAACTAGACAGACTTGGTTTTTTATTTTAAAGACTAAGTTTAAGTAAAAGCACTGCTGGTGTGTCCAGGGGGTTGGAAGAACTTAGCTAATTGCTGTCATATATTCAAACTAAATCACTTTTAGGCTATAATATTTACATTTCACAATTTCTGGCCTACTAAAGTATATTTCCAAAGTAAATAACATTGTAGTATAGCTAATTATTTACAAAAGATGAGCTAAGGAAAGCAACTGCACCATTTCTGTTTTCATTGAGGTGAAAAATACAATCACCTTACTTAATCCTATGCTCCATTAGCAGGAATTTTTCCATTAAAGTCAGCACAGATCTTGGTTTCACAGGAAAATATTGTATTCTGTAGCAACAGCCCACTTGCTATCAATAAATTCAGTGGAAGACATGCTTCTGAGGGTGATGGTAGGAAAGTGGGGTCTTCAGTGGTGTTTCCTAATGTGCTACACTGGCAGAAAGAGAAACATTGATTTCATAGAATCATAGAGGTTTATCTCAAAGAACAGATTTGCTTCTGGTTAAGAGCTACATGGGAGTGGGTCTGAAATTTAAGAAACTTCAAAGTAACCTGCACTGCAGCATGGAAAGAATGTTAGACCTTATGAATTTTAATAATCACCACAAGGACAAATCAACTCATTCATTCAATGACTTCTGTGTTCCAGTTAATGTCAAGTTGCATGCAATATAGCACCTTAAATTGATGATTTTGAAGTTTATTTATGTTTTTAACAAAAACCCTTTGTTTCTCCCAGAAATGTCACAGAAGGAAATGAAGTATTTTCTTCTAAATGAAAGATGCTTAATTTGACCAGACAGAAGTATTTTTTTTCAACTTTCAATTTGGCAGAAAGCAGGAGAATCCTCAGTTTTATCCATATTTATTTGGTTTTGACTGTGGTTTGTTTGCATTTTCCTTCTTTGAGCTCTTTCACAGATGACCTTCTGAAATGCATTGTAAGTCCAATTGGCAGTTAAAGACAACATATAGCTCCAGAATCACTTATTCAGTCGTCATGGGATAGTATGTAGGACTGTCCTCTCCCTGTTTTCACATGCAAAAACCTTTGGACCTCTCCATAGAGATGTTCACAGTGTGCAGTTAAGGAGGGGTGTTCATAGATCTTGCCAATTTGCCTGCATATTTCAAACAGAACAATATTTTCCCTGGATTTTAGTCAGGGAAATAATTTAACTTCTCAGAGCAGACAATTTTTGTCTTTGGCACAGTTGATACTCCCTAAAGAAATAAAAAGATCAGCCTCCGAGCTATTGACTCAGAAAAAAGAAATTATTTTAACAAAGTGTGTTGCAGTAATATTACTTTTAATGAGTTTAATCACAAAATGTTTCCAGTTCTAAGTTTATGCAAGTAATACTCATCTGGGCAGATTTATAATACCAAACATACTTCCATATTCATGGAATGCATATTTCCATAAATAATTGGCAGAACAATCTGCCAATTGTTCACAGTTTATTTCAGATATTCCCATATCTTTATAAATTTTATTAATTTAATAGATTTTTAAGATTAAAGATTTTATAAAACTGATCACTACAAAAGAAATGTTCACAATTTGTTCTCCAGTTCGAGGTGTTACTTTTTTAATAAAGTTTCAACCTTTATAAATTTCGGATTCATGGTAACTCATGAGCTGGATACCAAGATTAAAATAGTAGCAATAACAGTCGCTTTCAGGATTCAGCATAGTTTATACACAGTTTTATTTTCCCGATGACTGCTTATTAAAGGGGCGGACAAGCACCCCTTTACCACCTAACCCTGCAGTACAGCACTTGGGTGACAGTCACACTAGGTTGGACATCGAGGCCACGTGCAGGCTGTTCACACTAAACACACCTTGGAAATGTGTTGTTAAACTTAAAAAATGTTTCAAGTCACGGTTTTAGCCTGATCAGATGCCTAGGGAATTTGCAGGCGTGGCTCAGGGGTCAGCACGGGCCATTGACAGGTCCAAATACACTGTGTACAAGTAACCATGTTGCTGTCGGTGTCTGCGAACTCAAAAGGTGCTGGTTTTTGGGGTCAGTTGGCCCCTGCCAGAGAACAATCCTCTGCATGTTTAACTTACTAGCACAGCTGGAGCTTTAGAGGCAGCTAAACTAATTTTCATGTCAATCCATAGGGGATGAACAATTTTCGCAAAGATGAAAGGATGAGCCTGATCTTTACAACTCAGCTGACTTTACACTTGTATTAATGTCCTCTTTCTGAAGTAATGGTTGCAGCATTTACTGATTTTAGATAATTAGCAGAATAAAATCAAGTAAAAAGATCAGTGCATCTTATACAATATTTTCTTTGAGAGCCGTAAAACTGTATCTTTGCACTGCTGCTGATTCTCATTTTTCAGATGCTGTCTCTCTATTGCAGCACTACCCCAAAAGACACAGCCACGACATAAATGATGCATAGGCCAGGCAGTGATACAGTACAGTGAGAAAAAGCAGATGAAGCAAGGAGGAGCTGGGGCAGGGAAAAGGAGAGAAGCAGGAAGTGCATGAAAAGCATGGCATACAACACAGCAGAAATCAGCTACTTTGAAGTATTAGCTATGACAGGAATCACATGATATGAGTTCTGCATCACCTGCCAATTTTAATATATGTCCTATGAGACTTCAGCTGGAGCACTGAATCAGCATCATACTGCAGACAACCACATTCTTTCCCACAAAATTTTCTCTCCACATTCCACTTGAGGGGAAACCCCAGAGAGCTGACACGATAAAAGTTTCACAGCATCTTGGGGAATTTGTAGGCCAGAGCAAAAGGATCAGCCTGACCATGGTGCCTCATGAAGCAGCTGCTGTTGACACTAGAAGTCATGGGGTTGGGTGGTGGAACAAGTGAGAAGTAAATCTCAGCAAATTTTATTCACCACCCCTTCTTTCCAGACCTCCCACTAGTTTTTCCTCCTAAACAGAGACTGCTTTAACCCATGGCTTCTCAGTAATACCCAGCTGAAAGTCAGGCACCTGGAACAGGGATGCTGTTCTTCCAAATATATACAGCCATCTAGCATAGGCATCAGGAGCATGAGTCATCAGACACATACTGCTGGACACATATATCTGAATTAGCTTTCTAGAATCCATTTATCACATAATGAAAGGCTGTTTCTGTTTCACCTCATGTTAAAGTGGCTTTCTGAAATGAATGGTACACTAGAAAAGTGCTTGTGCTGCATTGATCGCAAAGGGAGTTCAGATGTGCTTCAGACAGGGTCACAAGACTGTGGAAACATAAAGTTAATGAGATGAAGTTCAGTCATTATTGCTATATATAAGGAATAAAATAATCCAGAAATTAGATATCACAGTCCAAGATGCCCTGTAGCTGAATTAATCAAACAATCAAAGTTTCATTTAAAAAGCATTCCATTTCCCACAGCATGTTTTAGTTTCTATTTAATATAGAAAACACTGTTGAATGAAATATTATTATTTGTAGTATTGCTCTTGAGTGTCCACTTGACAAATCAGGATGACCACAACCAGAACACGAGATGTTACGTAGACTTTAGACACAGATTACTTAAAATTTGTCTGTTGCTAGAAGTAGGTGTCAGCTTGCTCATTTCTAGGAATCAGCTAAACCTCCTTGCCAAGAAGAAAGCTTATAGTACCTGTAGCCTTTTGCTTCCTCACAGCTTTTTGGGAGCAGCCTTTCCTAGCTCCAGCCTGAGGCAAGAAGCAGTCATGAGCAGTGGTGTTCTGGGAGACTCACACCCTCATGTTTTTTCTTCACCACGTTAAAAGTGTAAGCATGGCCATATGTGTCATTTCTGAGTTTTCCAGAGCAGAACAAATTTACAGTGACATGTAAGGAAGGCCTTCAGAACAAAGCCTTATTTCTGCACTTATCCACAGGTACAAACCACAAGATTTAACAGGGATGTAGAAATACCCATCTGGATCACCCCAGTGATCCCAGGAACCATTACTTCAGCAGTGGCAGCATGATATATTCTGTGGGGCAAGTATGTGAATGTCACATAAAAGGGGGGTTTCCTTAAACCATTTATATTTGTTTGGTCTGTGGGTGCTCCAGGAAAGCTGAGACCCTCGTGCCTACCCAGTGTGCCAGTGTCCTATTACAGGGACTCCACTGATCAGTGTGCTGTATTGGAGGGCAGTTTGGCTGACTTGCTCAGGTATTTGCGCTGACAATCTATCAGAGCTGAATACTTTATAAAAATTTAGGAATAGGAACCTCCTCCTGGGTCTCCCCACTTTTCTCAAGTATGACTGCTAGCACCCTTGAAGGACACACACTAAATAGTTTATGGAATAATATGCTCTTAAATCCCAGAACCACAGAATATTCTGAGTTGGAAGTGACCCAGAGAGATCATCAAGGCCAGCTCTTACACACGTGGGGATCAAACTCACGGCCTTGGTGTTATTAGCCCTATGCTCAGGAAAATATTCAGCACATGCCCAGTGAGGGGCGGTTGTACCTTGGAGGCAGGCACACTTGGAGGGTGTGTGTCAATCTTACAATTAGGTTATAATGAACCAAGTTCACCCAAGGGGAGAGATTTTGCCACAGTGTCTGGTTCAGCAGCAGTACATCTGCTCCCTGGCTGGCAGGTGCCATGCACTTCATTGGCTACAGGACACCATCAAGTTCCCCTCCTTGCAAGGATTACAACAGAGCCTGGCTGAGATATCTCCACTATGCTCTACCCTCCATTTCATCCCTCTCAGCATGTGCTTAAGGTTGCAGGTTGAATATGTGGGGAGTCACTGTGGAATAGGTTTCATGCATGCCAAACCACGTTCCATCCCAGAAGCAGCAATTGCATTTCATCCTATAACTTCAGTACTGTTACAACTTTCGTTGGAATTTAAATACAACTTCCCAGTTTTCTCTAATTTCAGCCCAGTCATTTTCTTACAGTGAGTTTACCATTTTCCACAGTCTATTCCCTCTTGTACATCCTCAGAATCCAGTAATTTCATTCATAAGTTGAAATTTGCAATAGTGTGACCTCCTTACCTTTTCCACCAAGTCACGCAGGGATTTTATTTGAGTTCTTTCCTTTTTGAATTGAGGCAGTTTACCATGGCTTATAATACAATATTTGTAACAATATCAATACAATAATAACACTACTGTATGAGTCCTGGCATACTGATATGGTGTTTAAAGCATCACAATTGTCTGGATACATTTCCCTTTACCTGACCTCCAGCCATTCATTGCAACCTTGAATACAGAGCATCTGACTCAGCTGCTCTCTTCCTACACCAGAAGAAACTGCCTGTCTGCTGATGGCCTTTTCTCTCTATTTCCTTAGACACCTGTCAGCACCTATAGCCCTCTTTCTAATGTAGCATCCATTGGCTTATAATTAGACTTTGAGGAGTAAAATGTTTTTAGTCTGACAGGTATCAGGAAGCCATATTCCTCAACAAACAGCATCGTTATTGCATTTTCAAGGATTCATGTTACTTTGCTTTTCTTGCTGGCCCTGTTTCATCTTCTGTTGGGTTTAACTCTCTGTGCTGAAGCAAAATAACACCTTGTCAGTAATGGAGTTAAGCTATTAAAAATATTACACGCAATTGTCTTGGTTTTTATAGGCTGCAGGTTTAATGATCTTCTACATCATGTCCCTCAGGTCTTGGATACTAAAGGATCTTGCTTACTGTGAGGATCTCAGATTTCAATGTAGAAAGGAGAAATATCTACCCCTCCCTATTGCAAAGAAAACCTTGAAAATATTGTTGCAGCAATAAAAAAAAAATCTTGAATAAACATAATATAAAAGGTAGGTTCATGATTTTTATGATTATACATGACTTTGGTGAGAGCAGAGGGAAGGGATAGTCATCTGTTATTTCTGAATGTTTGCAGGGGTAATACTGATGGTGGAAATTTCATCCTTGGGAATGCTTTGCCACCAAAGACTTTAGAGCAGTAGCAATAGTATTCTCTCCTGAGTTTGTGAAAATATGAGTAGTCCTATGGTCTCATTTATTCTCTCTGCAGATTTGGACCTTGATCTTGAAAGCAACTCCTGAAAAGTGCTGCAGAGACATGCAGTAGTGGTATGCACAGGTAAGAAGCCCTGACTGTGCAAGATGACAGATCTTGCAGCTAAGAAAACTGAGTGAAAAAATTCAGAGACATTTAGTTTGTCTATATTAAATTTGCCTTTACAGAAACTGCAGTAAGTTCAAATACTGTGCTGCGCTACTAAAAAAGAAGCTTGCATAATACAAAATTCCTGTTCACTAATTGTCCTTTACTCCAAAAGTCAAAGGATGCACCTCCTCCCACACTCCACCCTGGCGACACGCAAACACCAGCATGAAAGTAAAGAGAGGGGTTTTAGTGGAAAATCTGAAAGGTTGATACCTTCCTTTTGATTCCATTAGGTGGAGCTCTCAGACAAGAAGAAATTAATGAAAAAAACAACCCAGGAGAGGCACCTTTAAGAATTATTAGCACTGTACTATGCGGGTATTTTTCCCTGCTGAGAGCTCTCTTTTCTTGATAGAATTAATTTTTATCCAACTAGAACTTTTATTACATGCTTTCAAAACTGCTATTATTCAGCAACCTGCCTCTACAACTAGGTTTTAATTAGCTCAAGACATTACTGAGATCAAGCTTCAAACTTTGATCTGTAGCTGCAGGTCTCAACGTAAATAAACAGACTGACAAAGCTATGGAACAGGGAAGAAGAGCAGATACAGAATTTAAGAGCAATTTATAAAAATCAGAACATTCTAGCAAGTTATTGACCAGTCATGATAGAAGTTCACTGACATTAATGGTGCAGGATTCAGCTGAAAATGTTGCCATGCAAATGCAAGGGCATAATTCAAACAAAAATGGCAAAGTATTTGCTACATGATTTTCTGCCAATTTCCCATTCTAGTTTCTACTTTTGTTTTGATGTCACACTTAACATTTTTGAAAAGTTTTGGACAAGCTATCCCAATTCCTACACAAGGGGAAGGATGACAATTATCCTGTTTAAAACACTGTATGAGCAAAGGACAGAATGCTGGATGCATATTTTCAAGACTATTGGCTCTTATACTACTTGCTTGTTATGTGCAGTAAGTTAGAAATGTCAATACTTTTGCCAAATAAATTCCTGCTGTTGACAAAATTGGAAAAATGTAAACAATATTATAAAGAATATTATCTGAATTAACAGAAATTAGCAGAGATTGTCCAGAAGTATACGGAAGGAAAGAGTCCAAACTGTTTCTTATTAGATTCTACACCTTAGTTAAGAGAAATGATTAACTTAATTTAATCAATTTAACTGTAATCGAATCTTGCTAGTTTTATCTTTCATGAAGGCAAACAGGACACATTTGTAACTGACAATTTCAGTAAAGCTTAGCCTATCTCCTAAATTTATCTTTGATACAAAAATATGATCCCTTAATGATTTCTGAGATATTAAGCTGGAAGGTGGTTGGTATTTTGTGTTTGAATGTCATGTCTGGTTCCAGATTTTGCAGCAAAATATTCTGTGGATACTTGAACAGTCTGCAAGTCTATTCCATTTTCAGACTTTTTAAAACCTGTATTCTATTGTACCAAAACCACCTTTCAGCACACTGTGCTAAAATAAAAAATATGCAATGCCCATGAGACATGAGAACTTGCACCTTCGTTTCTGTGTTGAAATCAGTTGGCCTCAATATTTGGCAGGCTTTACTTTTACACATTACTCTAGATTTCTTTCACTAACGTAAAAAGAAATCTTCTTTTAGTATTACAGTCTGCTGCAATGTAGGAAGGGTGTCCTCCCCCAGCACTGAAGCTTTCTCCCTCACTTCCATATTCTGCTCTGCACAATTCCTCAGAGGAATGTTTTTCGACAAGAAGCATCTTTTAAGCTTTTAATTTTTCCCATGGGCACCCTTCACTGACATTACAAAGGGGTCACAGATCAGACCTGACCTTTCCATCTTGGCACAGACAACATGGAGCAGGATTGTTCTGGTCATACTGGGCAAAGAACACTGCTTCTGGTGCCTTGGAGCTTCCACAGCTTGTTTTAAATGCAGAAGGCACAAAACCCCAAAGCATCAGGAGCACATCTAATTTTGCCCTTGTCTGCCTTCAGGATGGCTTTAATGACTACAGCATGGGTAGGCAGTTTTCAAGCTCTTGTCTCTGAATCTGTTCCCCTTTCTGACAATACATATCTGTGCTTTGATATGCTCCATTTTTGGTCATATAGGGCTACTCATAGCCTCTACCATACTTATCCTGAGACCCTTACCTCTAATGGAGGGAATTTTATTATTATCCCTCTTTTATGTCTTCAGGCTCCTTGATTTCTTTAGCATTTTCTGTGGAGCCCAGGGCAGAGTAGGAAACTGAACCCAATTCTGATGCATTCCAGCTCTGGCCACTGAACTACACTGCAAGATAAGGTGTTACACAAAGAGGTGAGTGTAGATCTGATTTAAACTTTAAGTGTGGGAATGTAGGTTATGGCAGTCTTACCCCACTTGCCTAGATTCCAGAGAGAAGTAAGCAGGAGAAGGGCCAAGATGGTGCAGAACTGAAGCATTTTGGTGCCTCACAGTGAGCCTCTGATAAAGTCCTGTAGGCAGAGAGCACAGCTGGTAAGATTCATCTGGCTAGGAATGGCAGAGCCAACACTCCCATTTTCCCAGTGTAAACCAAAGCGCTCTTTCCAAATCTGAAATTTTTCTACCAAGAGCTTGTTTTTAGGAGATGAATATTTTTCCTTGGAAATTTTTCCAGCAGAAAATTCTCAACTATCCACTATATGCCCTCTTAATTCCCCTCCTGCTTTCCAGTGACCATGTCCTTGAAGGGGTGAGAATGTTTGCTTTTCCATGATTCAGTATTTCTCTAAAGTACAGCACAGTTAAAAGACAGACAGGCAACTTAACTGCCAGGATTTCCATAAAGTTCAATTAAAAGTGCCAAGCTATTGTGACTAGCTTTGTCAAAATCTGGGTGATAAGTTCTGCTGTGCAGCAAATCGTGCTTCTTTCACAAAACTCTGGTGAGGAATGGCAGGTTGTTACTTCTTAGGAGGCTGCAGGCACACGAACCTTGTGGATGGATCTCCTCAGCTTGCATCTGACCCATGCACCCGAAGCTGAGCTGCCCCTTTGAAAAGGAGAGTCTGAGAAGACAGCCAGGGCACATGCTCTGGGCTTAGAAGGGAGACAGTGTGATCTTGATAGGAAAATAACATTTACACAGCCAAAATCCTCATCTGTTACTGATCATGTTGCATTGCTATCTTTCTTTTCTTCACCCGATAATCAGGCATGATGCTTTGAAGTGAGCATAAATCCACTTTTCTTTGCCTATATTTTTGAAAAGTGCTCAGTGCTTGTACAGTGTATCCCAATATGGTTTCTTTTTGAATATCTGTTTCAGAAAACACACCCCTACTGCAGCACAGTGCAGCCTATAGCAATGAAGAGGAAAAATAATAAAATCCCTAAGGACAAATCTGGCATTCTGAGTGCTATACTTGGGTGAAACTTGAATCTGAAAGGCTTCTTTGGACCATCCAAAAATATTTTCTCCCAGTATCACAATAGGTTATTGGAATGTTGGAAATTTCTGCTAGTGTGAATAAGTAGAATTAGCTGAACTCATGATACTTCTTAAACCAAGTTTTTATTTGCTCTGAATAAATTCAGTCTCCTATTTAGTAGCAGTCTCCTCCTCTTCCTTCTAAACTTCATTAAAGCCTCATCTTGTCAGTGGCTGGGCATCTGCTAAGTAAACATAGGTGCTTTGAGAGGCTCCTGAGATGCCGTGATAAACAAAGCTTCCCAGCTGAGTTACATCTTTCACTCAGGACTGATCTGTTCATAACCTGGTAATCCTGTACATTTGTTTAAACAAGTGGTTCTGTCATGACCAGCCCTGACCTACTTTTCCCAATGCCTTATTTGCTGCACACACATTTCGGCTTTCCAGTGAGTATACTCTAAACACAGGCTGCCTTTTGCTATCCCTTAGAAAAATTGCTCAAAGCAAAGTGGGCCCTGATGAGGGGCCACCAACCCCACTCTGCTACACAGAGAAGAAAGTACAACATATTGCCAGCACCCATCAAGCCAGAGGTATTAACCTCCTCAAGCAAGCTTAGGATTCATTTCTCTTAGCTGGCCAGTTTGACTTAAGGCACGGAAACAGAGGAGCAAGTTGAACATAAACATGCAACTCGTGCAAAAAGAAAAATCTATAGAAGAAAATACAAATTCCATTAAAGGAAAACAGCATTTAACAGTGACCACGTCTAACCTCTCTTTACTACTATCAAGAGACAGATAGAAGACAAAACCAGTTCACTCCCTGCAGAATACATTGTTCCTCATCTTTCAAACAGACCCCGGATGGAGCCTTTTGTTAGGCATATTGATCTCTTTCACACTGCACATGGGCTATCTTTTCTTTTCAGGACATTTTTTTGCTCTTTAAATGACAGCTTGATTGCTGGAGCCAATCTCCATTACAGCAAAACTGTGTATCTAGTGGTTGGGTGAATGGAGCTATTAGTCCCAAAGTACAGCTCTGTAGTCACTGGCTAGAGAAAATGATTTGAAGTTGAAAGGATTCTGTTTTGATGTTCAATATCCAAATCTTTAACTCATTAGGGATTCTCTAAAGGGGCATGCAAAAGCAGGCGAAAGCTTCTCCACCAGCTCTTCTTCCATTGAACTCAATATGATGTCAGGCAATTCCAAGATGTTTTCTAAATAGTTCACCTTGGGCTCGGATTTCAGTAGATATTTTTCATTCCAAATGTATGCTATAAAAGGACAGATTTTATTTAAGTGCTTATTTAAATCTATAACCAATGATATTTTTAAAATGTTCATGTAGAATTGTGCAGGATGAGCTAAGGGGAAGGGAAGGGAAGGGAAGGGAAGGGAAGGGAAGGGAAGGGAAGGGAAGGGAAGGGAAGGGAAGGGAAGGGAAGGGAAGGGAAGGGAAGGGAAGGGAAGGGAAGGGAAGGGAAGGGAAGGGAAGGGAAGGGAAGGGAAGGGAAGGGAAGGGAAGGGAAGGGAAGGGAAGGGAAGGGAAGGGTCTAATTAATTTGTATATTTCTCTCTCCCTGCACTAACTAAAAAAAAAAAAAGACTAGATTAGCATATTTAAAGAGTCAAACAACAACAACAAAATTACAGACTCCTCCACCATTGTACTAGGTAGGGAGGAGAAGGCATTAAAATTTTACCAGATTTCTCTTTTAAAATCTGATGGAAACCTAGCTGAGCCATATTAACTATCTGTTAGGATGAACATGTGCCTAACATAAGCTCTCTTCTGCCTTCTAATCCAAAAGACATGTATCAGAAGTGTTTGTAGACAATTAGGTCAGAGATAACTCCTTTAAACCTCCTTTTTCTTAACTTGCTTGCTGAGTTTATTCCAGGTTTTCAAATTCCTCTTGATAAAATTGAAGAACAAAAGTGCATCTGGGGTTTGTGCAAGTGGCAATTTTAGGAGTACCTTCATTCTCTAAACACCTTGACTCCTCTTGTCAGGGAAGTGTATCTGTCAAATCACATGTTCCTCTCCCTAAGCCCCAGTAACAGTTGGCTGATATCTGAAAAAGGATGATAGTCAAGAACGTGCAGTATTTCAGTTACATTCACAACAACACAGCAATGCAATCACATCCACTTTCTACTCCTCCTGGACAGAAGAATTAAGTAAATCACCCAAACCTGGTTAGCGAAGCAGTGCCACAGGTAGGAATACAACTGAGCTTTCCCAAGTCTCAACCCCACTGCAAACCCTCAGGGACATATAACATGCTGTCATGGTATCTTAGAAACCCCAAGTCACTCTAGCAGACAATGATATCAAGAATAAATCCAGCTGGCATCAAACACAGCCTCAGCTAGGTACAGGATGAAATGCAGCCTGGGGAATACAGTGAATATGGTCCCTATGGCCAGGCCGTGCCAGTTCCTGCATCATCACACAAACCATCTTCCCTCTTTTTCTTGGATGAGGTGTCAGGTTTGGATCAGGAGCAGCACAAGGACAGGCGCAGCAGTGTGTGAGGCAATAGCACAAAGACTACCCCAAATGTAATTGCCTGTGCCATAAGCCAGATGCCCTGAGAGAGGCCCAGAAGGCCTCTAAGTTAAATCCAAAGGCAAACAGATCTGTCCATCCTCTGCTGTTATCTCCCATGAAAACATAGGAGGGATTATATCTGTAGCTTCAAGAGAGTCCGGGAAAGTAGACCTACCTGATTTTCTGCCCCAGTTTGAAGCTTTGATTTGATAAAGATTCAATTCTTACAGCCTTGAGTAATTTTAGTTACTTTTTCTTGCCTTTCTTTTCCCAAACACTCTAACCTGGTAAGTGGAACTCCAGTACCCCAGGAGGGTATTACTGATGTGATGCAGCCTGACAATGTGTAACTCCTGTCTCCATCCTGCATTTCTACTCTTAAGGTAGTAATTCTATAAAGAACCCTTTTTTTCAAAGCTGCATTGTGCCTAAAACTCAGTTAATCTGTTCTTTTCTGTAGCCAATAGGAGCTTTTTTTACTCCCCTTAAATTTTATACCTCTACTTGCTGTGAATTTCTCCAAAATGTAAACTTTTACACCCCCTTACATTAAACTGCATCTTCTGAATATTGCATATGGATTATGAACTGCTACGGTTTTTCTCATTACTTTGGTTCATCCAAATAGCTGCCCAAAGGGAGCTCCATTAATTAACGTATCTGATAATTCAGATCTTGTTTTCTGGCTCACTCTTTTGAAAGGGAGATAGGTGCTGTTTGTTTGATTGCTCTTCATGCTGTGTGTTCATGTCCAGGCTTTCATGTTGTGTCCATCATCGTGAAGTGTGAGATGGTTGATAATTCTCTTCTGATTCACAGAACAGATACTGTCTCGGCAACAGTGCATTTTGGCCCAAAAAGCGGTACTTGAAGCCTGACATGTAATCTATGGATTTGTCCAATCTAATTACTGCCACTTCCATCAGTGTTTTTATGATATAGACATGCATCCATTCAGAAAAATCACTAAAGCTACAGAGGTAGCTGCCAGGCAGTCATTCCATCACTTTTGGCTTGGAAATGATTTGAAAGATGCTATAGAGTTGGAGGGCTCTGATAAGCACCATCAGTCTCTTAAAAAATGTGTTTTCTGTTGTTTCTGCTCACATTCAAGTATTATTTTAGTAGATTAGACTCATTTTTTCACTAATTAACTGTACTTTCTTGTAATTAGGTAAAATGCTGGTTTTGTTGAAGTCAGTGAGTAATAAAACTTCTACTACTATGGAATATATCAATTTTTAAGATAATAGACTGAGAGATGGGGTAAATTAACATGCATTGAGCACTGTGCAGCAATCCCAGACAAACTGCTGCACTCGAGCTTGTTTGTTCACAATTGCCTTTACTGTTTCTACATGTGTGATCCTCTTCAATGCAGACACATTCCAGGAAAAGTTGGCCATGTGCACTCACTGGGCATTTTAAACATGTTTCTGACACTCATTCTCCAAGGAATTGTTCTGTAAATTTGAAAATCATTCTCATAAACCAGAAAATGTCTTCTTATATTTTCCTTGGATTTAAAACTCCCACGAAGCCATTAGAAACTGGGCATGCAATGAGAGATCATATTTAGAAATGATCAGTCTGTGTTTGACTATCTGCACCAGAATTGCCTCTAGCTAACACCACTGTAAATCACAAGCCTTTCACTGACACCCCTGAAATTATATGCAAAAGCAACTGCCCTAAAAAAATAAAGGTATTGGGCTGGTTAGATGTTTTCATTGATAAAGGAATTCAAAAATGTGATTTATTTCAACCTCAACTCATCAGTGTCCTGCCCAGTCTGCTGCTGTCTTTACTGCAAGGGGGAAACACATTGGTTTTGCATTGCTGCCAATTTTGGGGTTATGGTGAGAGAATATTAACAGTTGCAACTTCTCTGAGCAGCAATCTCTGTCTGTACAAGCTTTATCCACCAGCACACACCACTGGTTGTTTCCTTGTCAAACACAGCAGCTGATTCCCAGGAATCTGATGGCTTCGGATTCACTCCCAAGCCAGGGACGCACCATGAATCCTCAGGATTTGCTCCCATTAGTGGAATCCAGGATGACATAGACTGTCCAAGCCTGGGGAATTTAAAACTAACCCTGTCTTTCCAATAGATTTTAGCAGTCCTGAATAAACATCCTGGCAGGAGGACTGGAGAGACGATAGGGAGCAAGGATAACTTCATTTTGGCTAGGATTGCCGGTGAAATTAACAAGAAACAGCCCGGTCTCCTTGCGCCATCTACGTCGCACAAGCATCCCTTACATTAGCATGGGATCTAATTTGGCCATTTAAAGCTGCCTGCATTATGTTGTGACTCTGGGTCTTTTTACCCATCTTTTCTGCATGTTCTTCCTTGCAAATGTATATTTGATGCATCACATTTTCAAAGGGAATCAAGAAAGAGAAAACTAAAAGCTACATGTATTAGTATTCCTGTTTAATTTAATATCAGCTTACTAGGGGGAAATTAAAATGATTTTTCTGTCACTGTTATCTCTCTTCACTTGGCAAAGATTGATTTCTTTCTTCCCTGCTGCTTACTAATAAGACATCTGAAAACTAAGATGGTTTTTATGTTTACTTCCTTGTTTAAATCAGCTTTCTTAACTAAGGACAGCTTTGGCAATATATCTGTTGCCTAACTTGTGATTTCTGTGTTGGCTCAGGCTCCACCAGTGACAGAACATCAAACTCAGAGAGACTATATATTTTTAATTACTCAGGAATGCCCTCATGCATAAGTACATGCAAATTAAACAAACGGATTTCAAAACCGGTTCAGAACAGATTGCACATTACACAATCACATTTTGGTTTCAGAAATGATGGTGCATTATTTTGCTTCTCCTGCTGACAAGTACGGAGGTTATCAGCCATGCCTTGCCATTCCTACTGCTGTGTCTGGCACTGCCAGGTTTGGTACCGCTTTATTGAGAGCTGCCAAGCCAAGGAAGGCTGATGGCAATGCACAAACCGTTGAGTGTGAGCTGAACAACTATTCTATGTGGAATGACACCTTCCTACAAAGGAAATACTAATGTCCAGCAAGTGGATTAGAAAACATTTGTCTCAAAGAACAGGACACGAGCACCCAGTCATCTGCCTCCAGAACCTAGCACTCCTTTGAATTAGAAACAATAAACTAATGAGCACAGTTGCTGTTTGAAGTCCAAGTTGTGTTGTATGAACTTGGTACTTGCATCCTAGTGGCAAGACAGCTCTAAACAAGATGCAATCATTTCAAAAGACAGAAAAGGCTCAGTGAAAATTTTGCAGGGCAAGGTGGTCCTACCAAAGGAAGTAGGTGGGAAAAATGGCCATCTGCATACTGCTGATGAGGAACTAAAGCATTAGAGACAGAGGTGGTGTCGTGGGTATCCCTAAAGAGCTAACCATCCCTTCTGCACAAGAAAGCTGAGGTTTTTTGGAAAGCTGTGTAATGTGTCCTGCAACACATTCTCTTGAGATATTATCTCATACCCTTTAGATATTTCACTGCATTGGAGGACTTCTTATTTAAGGGCCTAATATTTCTCTTTCCTAATATTTTTCTAATATTCTTCTTTCCATTCCATCTTAAATCCCCATGCTTGGCATTAATAACAAGAGTATATTCCCTCTAGAGTATTTGTGCCTGGAATACATATATAGCAGTATCTTACCTTCTTCTCCTCAAATTTGATTATCCTCCATTTATCCACTTTTTGTATCTTGAAGTTTAAGTCTTTCTTTCTCCCTGTTGATAAAGTTGCTCTTGTCCTTCTTGGGGGATGATGTCTCAAGGTTTCTTTCAGCCCTTTCTTACACGGTTCAACGATGTTCTTCTGTGTTTCTGTATTTTTGATACAACTGCACTCAGAACTGAAATCCAGCAAGAACCTTCTGTGAAGATGCACCGGGTCAGTCCTCACTAGAGTTCAAAGGTGGCAACATTGTACCAGAAGCAGCTCACACCACATGAGCATCCTGTGTCCCACCGAGGGTGCCCTCAGCAGCCACCTGCTTGGGTGACCTGAGGGAAGGGTGCCTGCATCTCTGGCTGCCTCACAGTGCAGGGCTGGTTCTTGGGGCACCTGGCTCCTCGCCTGGAAGCCTGGTCCTGATCAGCTGTGCCGGGCAGGCAGGCAGGTGTCTGGACACACTTCAGGTGCTGAGTGCCAAGGTTGGTGTGCACGTGATGTGCCGCTACACGGGCACTTCTGGCGCTGCAGAATTCGGGGCTGAGTTGAAAGCTAAACCAGACCTGCTGCTGGGGGTGAATATGCAAGAGATGCTCTTTCATACAATTTCCATCTTCCTGTCCTATTTTCGTGCTATCTGTCCTGGTACACCTTTGGTGCATATGCCAAAGGCTACAGAACCGCTGTGGGAAGCTTGTGTGACCCATCCTGACCTGCCTGAATTAAAAAAAAAAAACAAAACAAACAAAAAAAAAAACCTTTATTTTTTTCGGAGGTGGGGAGGAGTGACCTTTCTGCTTAGAAAACGGAGACAAGCCTCAGCCGTCCTCCCCGCCGCCGGCCCCCTGCTCCAGGTCGGTCTCTGATGGGGAATGTGGGGGATGAAGATGCCAAGTGCAGGCGGAGGGGATGGACAGGGAGAGGAAATCCCGTTCCCTCGCACCCCGCTACAGTTAGACCCCCAGCACAGACCCGGCCGGCGGGGCTCCCCCGCGACGCGGCGGTAGCGGGAGGCGGGGGGACCGCAGGAGGCGGCGGAGGAGGAGAAGGAGGAGGAGGAGGGAGGAGGGGGCGAGCGGCTGGGAGGGGAGGGAACACCTCGGCTGGGCGGAACACGCCGGCCGGCGCGGTCCCAGGCTGCCGCGGCCGGGCTGCCCGCGCTGCCCGCGGCTGCCACTGCCCTCGCACGCTCCCTCTGGGGCCGGGGGCGGCGGCGCCCGCCGCGTCCCGCCCGCAACTTTCCCTCCTCCGTGGATGGCTTTCGTCGGAGACCTGCAGGGCAACCGGGCGCTTGACACCTGTCCCCCATGGGCCGTCCCCGCGCCTAAGTTTGCCGGCGCCCGGCCGCACTCCGCCGCCGCCGCAGGGCGGGCTTGAAGCCGCGGCGGGGCCGCGGTGCCCATGGCCGGGCGCCCCGCCGCGCCGAGGCGTCCGTGCGCGCCGCCCCGTCCCGCCCGCCCGGGAGCCGCCGCGCCCGCCCGAGCGCCGCAGCGGGGGCGCTGAGCGAGGCAGCCCCCGGCACTCCGCCACCGGCTCGGCGCCAGCCGCCGGTGCCCGCCGGGTCGCTGGCGGCGGCGGCGGCGGGGGCGGCGGCGGGGCCGCGGGATCCGTCCGCGCTCGCTGCCCCCGTGTAGTTCTCGAGTCGTCTGTCCTCGGCGGCGGTCCGCGGGTGACATGCAGTCCCTCATCTCTCCGGTGACCAAGGCTATCCTGGTGGCTTTGTTCATCTTCGCCATCCTGCTGATCCTCTACGTGATTCTGTGGTACATCTGCCGCGATGTGGATTGCGACCATGGGATCTGAGCGGCGCCGCGGGGCCAGGGCTTAGGAGCCGGGATTCACCCCGCGGCGCCGGGAGAGGCAGCGGGAGCCCCTCCGGGCGGCAGCCGCCGCCACCGCGGCCGAGCAGGGGAAGAGAAGGGGAAGGAAAGAAAAGAAGAAAAAAAGAGAAAAAAGAAAAAAAAAAAAAAAAAAAAAGGCGAGCGAAAGACCCAGCCGAAAGAGCCCGGAGGACAACTGCGATCAAGAAACCAACCTGAGCTTGACCTTCAGAGACCAGGGTGACCCAGTAAGTCTCCGCTCTCCGCGGCGCGGGGGATGCGCGGGTGCGGCGGGGCTGCCTCCCTCCCTCTCTCCCGCTCCGCTCCCCTCCCCTCGCACACACACACAAACACACACACTCGCACACGCTCGCACATGGATGTGGCACAGGCGCCCCATGCACAAGCCGCGTACACACACACCCGTGGATGTGCGTGCCGGAGCGCCTGCTGCACGCAGGCAAGCGTGTCCCTTGGGGACAAGCAGGACCCGTCCTGCTGGCCGGGATAAATTGTGCCTGCCTCCGTCCCCGTGTCCCCCCGCTTTAAATTTTTCGAGGCGGCAAGGCGCAAAAGGCAGCGCGCCCACGGGAGCGGCCGGGCGCGGGTGCGGGTGCCGGAGGGCGGCCGCCGCGCTGCCTTTGCGGCCCCACATTGGTATGCAGGCGGTGGCTGCGCCGCCAGGCAGACCTAAAAGGTGAGCCCAGGGGATGGGGGAAAGTCAATGCTTCATCAGTCCAGGGGCAAATCGGGAAGTTACAGAAAATGAAGGGAAGATGTCAGGTATCCGGCTAGCGCCAGCAGGCAGACTTAGGGGAGGGGATGTGAAGCAGGATGAGTTTCTCCTTTCTAGGGCCAGGTTGATGGAAGGTAGTGGGGGAGATGACAGAAAAATGTGCATGGGAAGTTCTGGATGCTAGTGCTCCGTGTCTGGTCTCACTGACACTGCATTTCCTACATGGTACTCTCCGTAAAAGGGTTAACACTCAACGGTTTACCACATGCTCAAGCTGGGCAATTTCAGAAAATGTTGATCAAAAGTACACAATTGACGAACACGTACAAGCTGACTTGTTGGGACACAAGAGGGGATGTATCCTGCCCAGCCGTTTTCCCACCTGAGAGAATTTGTTGTTGGCAATTTCTGCTCTTACTGTTCGGTTGCATTGAATACCCTGTGCTGAAGCAGAGAGACAGCAACACATTGTGTTTGAAGTGGAAAAGACCCGCTGAAAGAAAAATGGTCCCAAACACTCTGGCTGTAACTGTTTCTGTCCTTGACAGGCAAGCTGTCAGGAATAGGAGCAAACTCCAGCTGCGTGCGTTATCCCTGGCGGGATGTATTTGGGCGCCGCAGGGTGTGGGTGCGTGTACACAGTGGGGAAGAGGAGAAACATCAAATTCACGTCTCAAGCGGGGGAACAGGGACCCAGCCAACTGTAAAGGGTAATCGTGTGGTTCGGGGTGATTTGACATTGAGTATTGGTGACCAAAAGCTCACCTTTGCAACAGGGGTCTGTACGCAGAGGAAACTGTTCGGAAGACGATTCTCTTGCCATTTTGGTTTGTGCTTCTGTTCAGACTGTATTTTGAAGGGCTTTTGACCTGACTAGTTGATCAAACATGACATTACTGTTAACACGCACTACTAATGTGATTATAACAGCAGTGACATCAGTGTTTCCTTGCCCTGCAACTACAGTAGCAATGCATTTGTTTACTTCCCCCCATGCACGCTCTGAAATGTCTGTTACTCAACAGCTCTGAACAGCAAGGGAAGAGGGAGGAGGAGGGGGAAACTTACAGACATTTAAAAATGGCTATAGCTCTGTTTCCCTTATAATGTGGAAATAAAACAACCTCCAAGTCCTCTTCATCTTTTTTTTTTTTTTCCCTCCAGTCAGTACGCTTTTTTTTACCAAAGTGGCAAAAATCTCTTCACACTTTGACATGTCAGGTTGTGTCACATGTTCCCTTCTGAATTAACAGCAGTGCACACCTTCTGCCCCTCTCCCAGCTGGCAGGAGCTAGCAGGTGAGACAGTTACAGAGGCTTTGCCATTTAGTGTTAATTATTTCACAGTAAACCAAACTGTTATTTATAGATTTGGATGAAGTGTGGCAAATTAATGTCGTTTCAGAAATCTTCCAATATCAAGAGATATGTGTGTGGGTGATTAAATATCTGAAGTGTTGGTATGACCAAACATATTTTGTACTACACATCATAACTGACATTAATCAACTTAATAATTGTAGAAACCATGAAACAGTCCCTTCAGTTATTGTCTGATTGTTAGTGTTCCCAGCTGGCTCATTATTCTTTTAAGCACATTGTCTTTAGGAGATAAGATGTAGAATATTTTTAATGCCTGGTTTTATTTTAAATAAGGTGCATATATATGTGTTTATATATAAATATTCATATAAGATTTGTATACAGTCAAATGGGTATTTTCCAGCCTGACAGAACTGAAAAATAAGTAGAGCAATGATTAACAGTATTGAATTTGATTTGTAGTTGTAGTCACAGATGTGTTGGCTTTAGTTCAATATTCTGTGTGTTCATTATCTTGTATTAGCAAATACAAAACCCTAAAGATATGAAACACACCTTTTCCTATTGCTGCAGTGCCTCATAGAAGGGAATGATATCCTGGCCCTGCTCAGCTGTGTGTGGAATTTTGCAGTTGGTTTTGACAGAGTCATAAATATATTGGCAGATTAGCATGTGAATTTGTGACAGCATGATGTTACTAAAGTTGAGAGAGATATTGAAACAATAGAAAGGGTAGAATTTATTACCATGGAATACCTAGAGACCTTATTTTTGTAATTATTTACTTGTTTGCTCAGAAGTTAGGTGATGATTTTATTTCTATTTGGTATTTGTGCTTGTGCCCCAACTCAGCAATTTTCACCATCTTGCTCTGTCTTAATGTATGGGATTGTTTTAAAGGTGAACTCTGAAATATCACTTGTGACTGAGATGCAGTGCATCAGGTAGATATAGATCACCTGTAAGTTTTTAAGTTTTTTTTTGCAATAAGACGGGTGGTAACATTATGAGAAGTGCTTTTGTTTAAGGCAAAGACAACTTGTTACTGTGTTTCTTCTTAAGCCAAGAGAAATTTTTTACCCTATTGTGAAAAACAGTAATTTCATGGTTTGAAAGTATGTTTTTAGTCCAAAAGCTATTTAATAGGCTGTTCAAAAACTGTGTTAAATGGTATTTCAAATCTTTGCCTTTTTTTTTGTGTGTGTGGAAAAAGACTGTGAAGTTACTACTGCTTCATCAGCAGAAGTGTAATGAATTTTATGGATTAATTCCTACTGCAAGGTAGCATGCTATATCATGGTCTGAGGAATCTTGTCACATCAGACTTAGACATGCAGTATGTTTCTGGATGTCATTCTTTACTCAATTCCTCAGGCAAATTCCCTGCAGATTTATTAAATTTTTTCTGTATGTGGCATGTAAGAAGAGTAACTGAGCAATACAAATCACAAATTTGCTTATTTTCTATTTTCTTCCTTATAAAATGGATTAATGAGAACAATTGCCTTCATGGTATGCCCTCTGTGCATCTTGTACCATTTCCCTAAAACAGGCTTAAAATGAGCATTGAAGATGATTCCAGCATAGGAGGGTCTCTGCAGAGATGAAAGGTTAGCCGAGCTCCAGGGATGGACAGTGCTGCATCCTCGAGATGTCCTTGTGTCATACGAGTGCTCAGCTGTACTTTTTCCTCTCCAGGTGAGTGGAAAGCAGAGAGCCTTCAAGCTGCTGTAAGGCAGCACATGTAGATGTGCCCTGTGCAGCTCCAGCCCATTTGTTGGAGGGCCCAGTCTAGGACTGATTTTCTGCTGTCTGTTCTATGCAAGGTGATTTTGTAGTTGTTCCTCGCAGTCTTAAAATCTGTGAGCCTTAGATTATTGGTAATGTGACAAGCACTTGGCCCAGTTTTTGTGTTTATAAACAGCTTGGAGGTGGGATGGTTGGGATTAATTATACAATTGATGCCGCGATTCTAACACTTGAAACTGGCAGGGCCCTTTAAATGACAAATTTGGAGGCAGTATTAGGGAATACAGTGTCACTGTAACAAGTGTATTAAACCTGCAGCATGAGCAGGCCACATCTTGCTTCTTGCTTGGCTAGAATACCAGTCTTGCATTGGTGATGTTCATACAAACTCTGTGTGTAAGGAGTTACTGAAAAGGTGGTGTAAGGGAGTCATGAAAAACAGGCATATTTGCTGCTCACCTAAAGATCCATCTCTGCTCCGGGTACGATGAGCCTGGCTGCTCCCTCCCTGCTGCATGGCACGTCAGGGCTGCAGATGGGCATTCAAACATACAGGAAAGTTCCACTGCTGTTTCTCAATGGATGACTTTTCCCCCAGTTTTTCTTTGATGCATGAGTGTTTTCTCCTTTCCCGTCTAAGCATTAATCCTCTGAACTGTGACTTTGTGCGTAATGCGGTTTGTAGACAAACTGCACGGATTGATTTTCCTCAAGTGGGCTGACCAAATGATGAGTGTTTTGGGTAGCAGCACACACTTACTTATTTGTTGTTCTATATTAAGCTAGTTTTTTTTTTTAATGAAATATCCTAATATCTATTAAAATAGCTTTTAAAAAATTACTGGTTACTTTATTATGCATTGCTGGTATGGTACATGTAGTTGCATAGCAGCATCTGCTCTTCTTAGAGTCATTCTGATAACTTTTAAAATTTTACCCAAGTGAGAAAAATGTGAGCTCTAGCTTGGAGAGGCTCATAACACTGTCTACTGTTGAGAATTGCATTTTTATTTTGAATGTTTTGATATATTACTTTGGAATACTAAAGATATTTACTGGTGTTTTCACAAGTCATTAAATCATACGTAAAGGATACCAATAAGGTGACATTCAGACATTCTATATTTCATTGTAGAGCATAGTTTGAATGTGGATTACAGTGGCAAAAAAGATGTGGAAAAAATTGCTTGTGACTAATGAAGAAAGACAAAGGTTTGGGAAAAGAAAGAAGAGTGTTATATCAAGACAGTAGAAGAGAGACTCCAGTGTGTTCAAATTTTAAGAAGTGACGCTAATGTGAAGGAAAATAAAAAGCCTAGAGCACAAAAATTTCCACTTTCCTGTACAGAAACTTTCCTGTACAGAAATAAATATACATGCACACATATGCCTGTGTATATGTATATACATTTGCACAATCTGTGTGATCAAATTAGAAATTTGCGACTCTAGAGCAAGCTGAGAATCTTTACATGAATGGTTTTTTTTTCCTTTTTCCTTGAAACTTGACTCTGTTAATGCCCAGTTGGAATCTACTTGAAAACCAGATAGTGTTGCAGATGCTTGCTTGAGGACTCAATGATCAAAGACGAGTGATGTTGAATATTTGGGTTATAAATGAATCATTTTATAAAGAAAATGCTACTGCTCTGTTCACTTTGGAAAAAAAAAATCTGGTGATGTGGGCTGGAAGAAATACATTAATAACAAATAGATTTTATGTCTTGTGTTTTCCATTGAACTCAAAGAGACAAAGTCGCTACTTAACAGGGAAAAATCCTATTAGGTAATTAACCTATTATGACCAAGAAATATATGTAAGAAAAGAACATCTCAGAGAAAAGATAGCAGAACTGTAATATTTTGGCTCAAACCAGTAATAGCCAACATCTTCTTACAAAAGTACAAATGTACAACTTTTTGGTGTAATAAATCTTCTGTATTTATGTTTTTAAGTGCAAACGATGAAAGAATCCTCTTGAAGTTAGGAGTGTTAAAACTTATTCACAATGAAACCTTCTGCAGGATTATGATGCTTTTTGGGTATTATGATACTTTATGTAACACCTGAGTAAGAAAATATTTTGGTTTGCATGAAATACAGCAATGTATTATCAAGGGCTAGGGAAAAGAAGTGCTTTTTGTATGAATAGCCTCTTCTGTATTTATTGCATATTGGGGTAAAGCTGAACTCAGGGAGCAAATTTTGTTTGCTATTCAGTATCCATTGCAGTGGTGTGTTGTGACTGCTGTGAACCCTATTAAATCATCGTGATACCTACAGCAAAAATTAAACAAAGTCTTCATTAAGTTGTGTTCTTCACGGGCACTATATGTGACATAGTTAGGTAACCTGCACTGCAGGTTTCTTATATAGCTCTTATGATTAATGCACTCCTGAACATACTATCATCACCTCCCTTGTGAGATATGTGTATATAAATGGGCTTAAAATGAGTTTGCCGCTAATCTCCATTCTAATGACTTGTTTTTTATTTTCTACTGCAATGCCATTCTGCAATGCTTAAGAGGTATGATAACTGAGTGGGAGTTTAATGAAGTTTTGGTATTGGTGAAGATAAAAGGGAGACACTGAGCACACAGAAGGATATCTGTGTGTGCTTCTAGTGACTGATACAGCACAATTCAGCTTGGCTGCAGTGACCATGAAAGAGTAAAGTTTAAGATCCTTAGGTCAGTGAAGAGGGAACACGGCAAGCTCTCTACCTTGCTTATCAGGAGAGCTGACCTTGGCCTCCTTAGGGACCTTCTAGGTAAAGTCCTGTGGGATAAAGCCCTGGGGGGAAGAAGGACCCAATAAAACTGGTTGAAACTCAAGGACTGACTCTTCCAAGACCAAGAACAATGTATCTCAAAAAAGAAATCAGGCAAAAATGCCATGTGGCCTATGTGGATGAACAAGGAGCCCCTGGACAAACTCAGACACAAAAAGGAAGACTACAGAGGATAGAAGCAAGGATAGATATCTTGAGAGGAATACAGTGAGATTACCCAAGCAGCTGGGGATAGGGTTAGGTAAGGTAAAGCTCTGATAGAATTAAATCTGGACGGGGACATCAAGGGCAACAAAAACCCCCTTCTGTAGGTACATACCTACATACCTGGGTAATAAAAGGAAGACTAAGGAAAATGTGGCTCCTCTCCAGAAGATGGTTTCTCAGCACATGGGAAAACCGAGGAACACTGTAACTTTTTTTTTAGGTAGAGTTGGCAATGTGCTCATGTCCTTGCTTCCTCTGAGGGCTTCCTTTTTGTGTTTGAATGTGTTCAGAAGCTGCTTCCACTAGATCAGATTATACAAAACCCCATCCAGTCTCGCCTTGAATACTTCAAGGAATGGGGTGTCCACAGTTTCTCTGGACAAGCAGTTGCAGTCTTTTCACCATCTTCACAATAAATAATTTATTCCTAAAATCGAATCTAAACCTTTCTAAATCTAAACATCTTTAAGTTTAAAGTTGTTTCCTATCACTGCACGCCCTTGTAAAAAGTCCCTTTCCAGCTTTCTTGTAGCCCTCTTTAGGTACTGGAAAACTGCTATAAACTCTCCCCAGAACCTTCTCTTCTTCAGGCTGAAAAGCCCATCTCTCAGTCTGTAACAGCAGAGGCGATATGCTCCCTGTTCCCCTGGTCATTCCTGTGTCCCCTTCTCTGGCCTGCTCTGCCAGGCCCGTGTCTTTTCCGCAATGAAGTCTCCAGAGTTGCAGTTGAGCAGTCTTCGTCCTTGGGGGTTTTTAAGACCTCTTGAGCGACATGGTCTGACCTCAATGCTGGCCCTACTTTCTGAGACTTTCTGAGGCACCTTCCAACTTGAACTATCCTAGGATTGTATGACCCTATCAAGCATGTATTCTTGAGAGTCTTCTATGGGAATGAGCACTGGCTGGCTTGTTGTTATGCACTCTTTCCTTAACTCCTGATATGTGCTAGATAGGTAAACCAAAAGGATAGGGGCTCAGAACTGGGACTGGAACTGAGTAGGAATCTGTTCCCACTAATCCTAATCATCCTTACATTTTACATCTACAATTCCTATCCTATACAATACTCCTGGGTATGGTGAGGTATGGAGCTGAAGTGGAGCCACTAGAGCAGAATGATCACTGTGCTCATATATGGAGGATGAAGCCTTCACAGATCACAGTGGCCTGAAGGTTGAAGGCAAAAAATTCAACATACTTATAGCCTGCTTAATTCTTACACCTCTGTGGGGACTCCAGCACATTTCTAGGAACTAGAAATTAATTCAGTTACATCACTCTGACTATAGTATAATCATGCTGGTCGTACCCTTGTGTAGTGTAACTTTTTTCTGTAATCTGGTCCAGTTTTTATCTTTATGCTTATCTTCAGCTGTACAAAGCCTGTCACATTAACTGTCATGGCCATACAGGTAGTTGGTACTGTAGGATTTTCAGGTGCTGCCTGGCTTAAATGTGAACTGTGGCTTTGAAGAAAAAAGCAATCTTATGAGAATGGCGTGCTACAACACCAAACCTGTCATCTCATACCTAGGCTACTCACAGCTTATATTTAGGTGGAAAGCAGATTACTAACTAGAGAAAAAGGCACTTAATGCAAAAGCCCATTGTACCTTTTCTTCCCAGGTAGAAAAGCCTTTTCCTCAGTGCTTGGAGCTGTGCTGCAGTATTTACCTGCCTGACTGGATGGTGGGCAGACTCAGGGAAGCTGCAGAAGGTGATAGTGGGTCCCCTTTATTCTGACATTTCATCATACACCTAGGTGTACTCCAAATTTAGAAGATGGAGCTATCAAGAGTAATTATTTTCAGTGCAAATCCAAGATAAATGAGAGCTGCAGTGCATCTGTTGTCAGGGGTTTAAACAGTGATTCTCTCATGTTAGCATACAAGCTCACTGCCACCCCCCACCTTATTAAACACATGAAAAGCCACATTTCTATGCCTCCGTTGTTATTTTTTTGCTTGGAGATGTATCAAAAAATGATGAAAACATTATGGGCCTAGGAAAAAACTTACGTATTTGAATGCATAAACTGCTATTTTTGAGAATTCTGAAGTGACGTTAATTTTCCTCTCATGTGGGCTTACAAGCCTGGAGAGATTTTAAATTGAAAGTGGAAGAAAAAACTTGCTTTTTACTTGAGTTCATGAAAGCTCTCTTAGTTCTAAAACGAAAATATGTATGAAGCAGTAAGGTTCTGTATTGTCTATTAAATTCACATGACAATTCCCTTTTTAAAATTTTACACAGTATTCAGGTGAATAGATAGTATATGCAATCTGTTTATTCCAGACTTCTATGAACCTGCTGCTGACTTTAGGAATTAAATGGTTTGACTGTTCCTGTCCCAGGAACAAGGCATTGACACCAAATTCTTTTAGTTTGAGTCTGCATGTTGGAAGTACTGTGAATTCCTAGGATAAACATGTAATGGTATTATGAAATAGTATTATCTTTATTATCAGCCAAGGGTTCCTTCTCTTACTTTTGGCCACGCAAACAAGGTCAGCTGGAAGGAGGGTAGAGCACAACAGACGAAGGCGGGACTGGCTTGGAAGACACTGCAGCCACTATTGTGAGTCATCCTCTTTTAATCATGCAGGCAAAATCCTATGGGCATGTGGGATGATACATAAAGGAAAGCAGAATTTTGCTTGCTGTGGAGGAGCTGTTCATTTGTTGCAAACATTCAGCTGACTTCAGTGGAGCGGTGCCAATTTTTGTTAGCACAGGCGTTGGTTCTGAGGATACATATAGGCGTTAATAAACAGTTGGAGTCCTTCTTTGGGCTTCAGAAAGTAGCAACCAAGTAAGTGATGCATCTAGGATGACATCCAGCCACCTTTGTCACTCTTCAGCCTGCAGCCAGGTACCTTTTTTAAGCTGATTTGGCAATGATTGATATAATACACAGAACTTAAAACTTGTAGCATCTATTATTGTGTAATGTGTGTTCTATACAAAATGCTGCTAAATTAAAAGGCAAACTGTTATCTCATGAAATAGAAATGTTCATGATATATGGTGGAAAAAATATAGTAATTGTGTGTATGTAATGTGTGCCTTTGGTTCAGCAGATTTCATGAAAGAAAGTGAAAGAATCAGCACTCCTGAGAACCTCTGTGTGAACCAAAATGGAATCTCTCTTGGATAAGCTCATGGATATTCTGCTACTATTTTATGAATGTCAGCTTGGCAATCTAGACTTCTTATACACACTGAGGTCTTCTGGATGACTAGAAAAATGAAATGGCTCTGGTGATAACTGTAAAAATAACTTAAAGCCTTTTGAAATTCAGCAAGGAGGGGGTTCACTGAAAGGCAGCATCCTGGATGGGATGTACCAGTGGTAGCTGTGCCATGTGGGGTGGGAAAATCTTTGCAGAGTACCTTGCTAGCAGCTGGAAGAAAAGATTAATATACAGTACAGCATGGATGGATGGATGGATGGATGGATGGATGGATGGATGGATGGATGGATGGGTGGATGTCAGGCAAATCCTCTGGGGAATGGCATTTCCCAGGTGCATTTCTTATGTGGAGAGGCACTTTGAAGACAGAAGAGTCTACCCTGACAGAGGGTCTCCAGCATCTGGCGAGGATGTGGAACTGCAGAGCTGTGATGTCAGGACATGCTGTATTGTAGCAGTCACTCCTTGGTGCAGTCTGGAAAACAAGCTCAGATGCATAATACAACATTAGAGTGATGTGCCTTATCAAACATGATGTGACCCAGCATGGGCATGTAGCTGTCTGTTTATTGGATATTTAATTAAATAACATTTTGTTCTGTGTAGTAAAATGCATTTCTTAATTTGCCATTTTTAAGATAGCTGTTGTTTGAATTAAGCTTGTGAGTAACCTTTCTTTTATAGTCCTGTGATTTCTGCACTAGAACTGTAACTTCACTTCTTTTTAACCTACATTTGTATGAGTAGAGCAGTTGCTTAAACTGTGAAATACATTTATTTTTCTCTTACCATTTCAGTTAGTAGGTAGTTGCAGAGCTCTTTTGTTGTAAGAGTATAATGTTGCTTTCATAACTGGCTGGATGGTGTCTACTGCTTGATTTCAGTTCCAACACAATCCCCTCATGCTTTTTTATCCTAACATGCAGCCCTCTAGCCACCTATCAGCCTCATCCTCCTCCCACCAGAGCTGTTCTGCTAGAAACCTGTGCTGGATTTCCTTTCTCCTGTGTAGACAGCAGGTTTTGTGCCCTGATAGGGGACAGACTGAAAAATGCAAAATTACCATCACCTCTGAGCGTCACAACAGAGGAGAATAAGCACTTTCAAAGCAGAAAGTGACTACATTTTTCTTTCCCTTGCTGTAATAGTAGCAGATGGTACTTGTGGACCAGAATAATTTGTCCTTTGAACAATGGTCCTTGCTAAGGAAAGCTTAATTTTGTTTTTTCCTATGCGTAGAAAGTCAATTTTTTAAAAATTTAAACCCACATGTAAATCCTTGTACTTACCTGCATTTTGATGGTTTCTTTTTTACCAATTATAATGGTTCTGGTTTTCACAGCATTCTGTTACATTAAGGTTTCCACCAAGAGGATTTATTATCAGGAATTCAAAGAGATGTTATACAAACCCACATCTGTGCACACATTTATTACCAGTGATGCTTGAATTGCAAGTGGTCACTTCATTTGCCTATTGCCACCAAACTAGTTTTGATTTCCTTGTTTTGCTAAACTTCAGGTCACAGTTTATTACGGTTTGTTATGCAGTTTATGAGCCGGTCACTGCCCCAGAAATGAAGGGTGAAACCACTTGGTTAGCAAAAGCAGCTCCTGGGCCCCTGACAGCGTGAAGTTTCTCTGGCCTTTCATTACACTTATGCCAACAGGAGAGAGAATGGAAATAAACCCTTTTGCAAATTGAAGGCACTCCTGAAATAACTTTCTGGATGGGCTTTATCTCTGGTCAAGATGGTGATCCACCCAGGTCTGTCTCCTTTTCTACTCAGCACCTTGGGTAAAGGATTCTGTCTTTCAAGGGAATACTCAGCTTTCATATGTGGAATGCCCTTATTTTGGTGCTGAAGCACTATAGAAACTCTGTGGTGTTAGAACCAGCACTGAGATTTGGAAAATCACTTGATTTTCACTTGACTTGAACTTGCTCAGCTCTTAGTTTTTTGTATGTGTGTATATCTACCTACTATCTATCTATCTATCTATCTATCTATCTATCTATCTATCTATCTATGTTATAATTTGATATAAAATGCAAATGATAAAATCTTAATCTTTGGTTTTTATATTAAAAAGCAATCTAAAGACATATGTGTACAGAAACCTATATCAGGAAATCAGGAGTAATAAGAAGAGGAGAAAGGAAGAGTTAGTTTTAAATTGCTTGTTAGGTACGTCTCTGAAATACAATGTTGCTTTATTACGTAGTTAAGGACAAAATGAATAAACAAAAATAAAGAATAAACAATATTTCTTCCTTTAAGAAAGATTTTTTTGCTCAGGGAGTTAACCAAAGCATAAAAGTATTTCTGTAAACATCTCACAAAAAAAAAAAAAAAATCACTTTTGCGCAGTTAGCACTATTGCAAGTTTTTTTCTGTTTAAATTTGAGGGTGGTTTATGCCTTTTAACTGTGTGAGACCTACTGGAAAAAGCCTAGTCAGTCATAGAGAAAATTATTGATTTTTCTGTACGTTTAAGTGCACTGGTGTGGGAGTGATGGTCTTACACTTCTAAAATATTTTTCAAATGTAAACAGCAGTCGACTTTGACCAGCCTGCATTTGAGTTTGCTCAAGACCCAGCACCCTGGAGGCAGAAAACTGTAGCAGTAGGAATAATACAATATCCCTGCAAAAATAGAACAAAAACTGTAATAACAGAAATAATATCCGGCCTCTATACTGTAAATGCTAAAACTACGTACACCGTGATGTCCAAACACTTTACAGAAAAGATGGGTGTTAGTCCCCGTGCCATAAAGGAGAGGAGACTGAGGCTGAGGAGGCTGGGGGCACTTACTTGAATTTTCTACTTGAACCGTGGAAGAACTAGGCTTATATGGTGACTCTCTGTAATCTCAGTCCAGTGAGTTGCCCTTTAAACTGCTCTGAAAAAAGATAATGATGTTGGTGATTACTGTGTTTTGATCTGAGAATGTAGTGGTAATGGATTGCATATCGTACACTATCATTTTATGTAATTTTCCAAACATTTATAAATAATTCAAACTTCAGGTTGGATGTGGCACATCAGAGTTTATCTTGCCATATCCCCTTGTCTTTTTGCATCAAAGGAACATTGGAGACAGTGCTGACATGTTATAGCCATTAAATAAAAAGTGAGATTTTGTAATGAATGACATTTGAGTACCAGAGTTTGGCTTATAATGGTAAAGTAAGAGCTTTGCTAACAAATCTGGTTAGAGCACTGCCATCCCAAGTAGTAGATTGGCTCTGTAAACCTTTGTCATTTTAAAGGAAGACTAAAGGCTGTTTTTTGACAAGATGAAAGAGGGTTGTTAGGTAGAGAGGGCAGGGCTCTTTACTGTTACCATTCCTCTTAAATATTATGTCATTATTTTTAACAACATAGTATATGTGTTAACTCACACTGAAGTGGGAACTGCTGCTTTCAGCAAAAGGGAGGATCATCCTAGACTCCAACTGAAAAACCAAAGCAACCCCCAAACTGCAGATTTGGTTATATGACAGTGTAAAAATATGTTTGAAGATACCTTTGACCTTCAAGCTCTTTTGTTAAATATGGGAACAACAAATGATGTTGCTAAATGTTTAAAGTTGCATGAACGATCACATTTTGAAGTGGATTGCTAAATGTTTAAAGTTGCATGAGCGAACACATTTTGAAATGGATGTGAAACAGACAAAGTCTAGAAACACTTAGGAAGGATTCAGAAGGTAGAACTGCCTAATAAATTAAGAAAGAACCCAGCATGAGCAATGACTGTCCATGGTACATTGGCTAAAACCAACATGGTGTCTTGTTAGTGACACAGAAATGGAAACAAAACCCATTCCATGAGATGACACTTAAACTACTGTTGTCTGTTTTAAACTTGGAGAGATGTGTTACAGGCAGGAATGCAAACTTCCCTGGAAAGCATGTGGAAGAGATAATGCAAAAGAAACCAACAGGGAGAATCCTGTTAGTGGGTGAAAATGCAATACCTCCTGTGACTGGAGATTTGGAAGTAATGAAATTTCAGTCAATCGATTATAAGGCTCACTGGGAGAGAAATGCCATTTTCAGTGAAAGCAAAAGAGATGTTCTGTTTAAACTGTCTGGATGTTATTAATACAACATGATTGCTTTTTTAGGTATTGTAATAATTTTTGCAGCAAAGAAATGTAGAGAAAAGACGTGCAGGGATCATTAGTTTAATCTGTTGAAATGCACAGTGCTCCACTGCCCTCTTTTGCCATGTACCTGGAAGAGCAGCAGCTGCAGTAACAGGTGCCACCACAGCAATGGGTACCTTTTTCTTCCAGGGCATGTGCCTTTTGAAAGGGCTCACAGACCAGTGACAGCACAGAAGTGATCCTTTGGGAATCTTCTCTTTCATGTTACAAAAGGAAAAATACTTTGAATGTGACCTCTTCATTTACATGCCTAAGGGCCAAATATTCCTTCTTCAGTCCTGTAGATTTTCCAGTGAAGATTTGATCCCAAGCAAATTTGTTCAGAAACTGTTGCTATGCAAAACATCTAACAGGGATGCTGAAGAAATGGAGTTATAAACTGCATCAGGTCTTACCCTCCACATGCATTCTGCTGGGAACCAAATCAATCTGCTTAATTTCTCTTTTGTAAAAGTATTTTGCAAAGGAGGAAACCACCATAATCATTTACTATCTATCTGTCTTGCTTAGCACATTTTAAAAATTCTGTGCTAGCCCTTCAAAATCTTCCTGTTAGTTCAGAGGTGCACTTGAATAATTATGTTTATAGTTGTCTTTCTATTTTTCACAGTTGACAGTACCCTCTAGCAGCTTGAGAATTATTTTGGTTTTCTTGCCATTTTCACTCTGAAATCTGTGTAGAAAAGAAATAGCCTTGGGCTATTGGTGCCTTACTGTCATGCCAGGATATATATTCTTTTTTGATTTTGCACAAGCATCACTGACAGTGAAAATACAGATCTTGGACCAGTTTTTATCAGTCAGGCTTTCTGCAAAGCTTGTAAAGAATAGTAATGAACAAATTAATCCATCCTAAACTAGAGTTATCTCCTGGCTAAACTTGTTTGTCTGCATTTTTACAGCAAGCACTTTCATTTTTGTATTCTGTGGGGAAATGAGCCTCTTATGCATTCATTATTTGCACAAAAATATAGGTGGAAGAATACAGAAGCATATGACATAGAAAATCTTTATGCTTGTACATTGCATGTACATTCTCTTACACCAGTTTCACCAGTTTTTTGGAAATTATTAGACTCTCAATCTAAAATCTGGTTCATAGCATGTAACCAAAGTTTCCTTTTAATGTGAAGAGGTAATAAATATTCTGAGGATTTTTAACTTTTATTTCTGTACTTGTCTATGACAACTCATTTGTTGCTGTTGAAAATAACCACTCAAACATTTTTAATTGATATTTCCACCAGTGAAAAAGTGGTGCAGTAGGGTACCCACTGCAGTATTGAAATCTGGGAGCAGGGGAGATGCATGGAAGAAATGAAGAAGACTGTTGGGAGGGAAAAGAACATTGCACAGAGAGAGCTGTTTCAAGGAGGTAGCAAATCTAGAGATTCAGAGTGCACCTTTAAGAGCATGCAGGAGTGCTAGGACATAAGGAAATGGACACTACTGAGACCCTTTCTCTTCCTGGTCAGATCTACATTTGGCCCCAGTGAATTTTGAGATTATATGGCTTTAGCAACATACCTACCTTCCTCCAGCAGTCTCTAAGGAGACTGAAGAAGGAGCTCTGGCTGCAGCCCAGCTGAGTCCTGGACATGAGCAGGCAGGGCTTGTTACACAGCTGCCTGACAGATCTGTGAAAGTTATCTTGCACATGGCAGCTTTGTGATACCAAACGTGTTGAGATACCAAACATCACAGAATTCATGACAATCTATGATATGCTTTCTCTGCCTTTGCCTTGCCTTGCTTTGCCTTCCATTTTTAGCTTGGCTTAGCTTGGCTTGGCTGGGTTTGGCTTCCTTTCTCTTGCCTTCCCCATCTCTGTTTATTTCCAGGTGGCAATTCCTTACTGACACAGTCTTTCTCAAGGTCTTTGAAATGCTTGAGTTCCATTGCAAAGGCTCCTGCTTTGCTTATTTTAGGAAAAACCTTCTTTTAAACCAAAAGCCCAGAAAGCTGAATTGCACTTTCAGGGTACTCATCTGACCCACTGTCAAGCAATAGTTTTTCTAAGTCTGAATTTTATTTTATTTACTGAAGATAAAATGTGTCAAGAACAAGCACCACGGCACAGCAACAGAAGTGCAAACCTGTAATAGAAGGACTAAACTACCAATGCATGGGATTAATGGAAAGCATCTATATTAGTGTTTTGGTTTGGATCGAGAGCATGTATTTAAAATGAGACTGCTGGTTTTTGCCATTTTGCAGACCTTGGATCACATCACACACAGATCTCCCAGTGAGTGTGAAAGTCCTTCTCTTTGAGCAGCACAGAGTGCAGTCTAGAAGATCTCCTGAAGTGCTCCAGCTGTTGTTTGCTAGTGATACTGATCACACACAGCTGCCAGAAAAATATGAGTGTCTTTTGGAAGCTACAGAACTTTCCAGAAGCTCCAACTTTAAGTGCTTCAGCCTCTATCTACCTCTGAGCTTACTACACAATGTTGGTTAGGATTGAATCCACAAAAGTGATTTTTCCCATGTTTTGTAGGATTTTCAGCTGTATGAAGCAATCATTGGTGGAGTCCAGAAACTGCATCTGTAAACTCAGTCTCATGACATTTGGGCATCTTGTGTACCAGCAACTGAAGCTCTCCATCGTGGGTATTTTGTATTTGATGACTCTTCTTTATCTAGCAACATCATGTACTTGATAATATTTTTTAGTTCTAGAAGTGCATAGCAATAGCTGGAAAATCTAGTTTAATTATGGCTAGCATCAGGAAAATACTAAACTGTTCAAATGTGGTTTTTTAATTTGAGAATTTCTGTCGTTTTGGGTATAGATAATTCTACAGTTCTGTTCTTTATGAGTCCATAGTTCTGATCTATTAAGCAGTTATATTCTTGGCCCTCTGGGTTGCTGTTATTCTGCCAGGTGATTATTTTTATATTGTAAATGCACAGTATTTTGTGAGTGCAACTATGAAAAGATGCCAAAGACAGTAGGTGTTTATATCCTGTTCAACGGAATATACTTCAACTTCAAAGGAAGCTGATTCAAAAAATGTCAGGATTTTTTAGGCATTCCAATAAAATGGATAGTAAAAGGATAGCAATATACACCAAATCATTGAGAATTCAAGTGGGATGCTTACAGAGGCTGTCAAAAAGAATTGGGATAATCGTATACCAGCAGAATTGCATACAAATTCTATCAATTATTAGAAATATATGTAAAAAGACCAGCACATGATCCTTAGGTCAGAATAATGGTCTGATCCTCTATAAAGAATTTTGGACATTTGTAAGCAGTTGAGAAAGAGCTGAAAAAAACACCTGTGTAGCTAGCTAAAGAGACAATAAATCTGTAAATAGACAATAAATGTGTGGGGGAGAAAGGATTCAATTCTTTAATATTTTGAAGCAAGGAATCCCACCATTGCCATTCAGTAAGTTACCTGTTTAGCTATGGTTAATTACTGATACAAAGGGTAGAAAAGGATGTCTTTGAATTTCTGAAGTATGAGTGAATGAGGAGCAGCACATATTAATTTAAAAGTATAAAATCAAAGCGGATAATGCCACATCTTTTTGAGGGGAAAAAATAAAATTACTAGATATTGGAAAATGTCTAGAGGGTAATAAAACATTCTACATTGTGTCTCTCACAGCAGTGTGTTGAAAAAGAGAAGACTGATTTTGGTACAGTAAACACTTGTACTAACATTGACAAACAGCTTACTGGAGGACGGCGTTAAAGGTGGCAGGTGTTAGGAGTTAGGACCATTTGCAGTGAGATAGATGAAAAAAAATTGCAAGGCATAGTTTATTTCACATCTCATGAGCGGTCTGCCTTCACTACAGATTCCTTTGGCCACAAGCATCCTTGGTCTTGTGTTCCCTGATAGTAGACTTCCCTCGGGTTGCAGGGTGGTAATAATAACTGATTAAAAAATCAAGGATGTGTTCTGCAAATTTCACTTTCCCCATTTGCAAGACATATTTTGCTGTGCAGGATTTACTTCAAGTTAATTTCCTATAATGTACAGGGGTCTATTTCACTGGACCTATTTTGTGGGATTCATAAATAATTATTTTTAGGATGGCCACTCTTCCTTGGATCTTCTGTCTTGAGTGGCAGTAAGAGAGGTCTCCATCATCTAATTTAATTACCTTGGATCCCCCTCTCTACAAAGGTCTGTCATTCTCCATCAGATGAACACCATTAATTAAAACTTATTTTTTTTTACTCCTCCTTCTCCCTAGAGGAACACCAATGAATGCCAACTTTTCTTCTTAGATCCATAAAGATCCACTGCCTCTAGTGAGGTCTTAATATCTACCCTTTGATGAGAGAATTTGATCCTAAGATGTGTCCAATTACAGAAGTATCCAAATAAAGATTCACTTCATAAAGGAGCTTTTCTGGGAGTTACTGGTGAGCCGCTGTGATTTTTTTCATCCAGTCACTATTTCATTACTTCTGAAGCCCAGTGGTTTTGCTGAATGTGTGACATTCATTAGAAAGCAATGTACTAATCAGAGTACTCCTGTTTTATGTTAGATGTTCCTTTTTTATTACAGTGCTACCTGACATTTTGCTTGACATTTTAGAAGCTGGATAGAAATTTTTCACTTTCAGTCTTTATCATGCTGAATGCATGTGAGTGTTCTGTCTTTTCCATAAAAAAAAAAAAAAAAAAAAAAAAATCAGGCAGCATATTGCTGTCCCTGTGATGAGGGAGATCCTGGGGCTCTGTGGAGGCTTACTGGAGTCACCAGATTTCTGTGAAAACTCTGGTTCCATCTTTTCAGTTTTCTTAGGATCATCATCGAGTTTTTGAAGGTTGTGATAATCCAAATGTAGCTTCAGAGCAGTATGAGAAACCTCAGTATGTATGAATCCCATCAAAGATCCAATAAACAAGAAATCCAAACAAATAAAAAATGAGACAGTGATATAAAAATATAATTAAAATGGCTTGAATGACTAACCTCTGTGTTGGTGAAAACACATGGATAATTTAACAGAAAAAATGTTGTAAATACTGTGACCGTGATGACAACTGTCATGTTTGTGTTGGATTAGATTCTGTTCTTAGAATCATCAACTTTGACTTTCTAATTTCATCTGATTCTGTTAGCCTCCCCATACATTTAGGAAAAGTTTGTATCTAATGATCAGGATTGGAGAAAAAAGTAGCATTTTACCATCCTGAAAGATTCACAGACTCAGTTACAGGTTAGAAAAACAACTCCTGAAATGCTGATTTTACAGAATGCTCTTTTATTCTGGAGATACTGTTTTGAGCCAGACATTCGTTAAAATGCACCAAGAGAAGTCAGGTTCACCCAAGCCTCACATCCAGGTGGTGGTTTGGGGTGGACTCTCCTGCCCAGCTGGGGCTGGTGATGGGAAGCAGGATCTGGGGAGAGCCTCCAGAGGGAGATGCTGCCCAGCGAACCTGCCACCAGGGCGGAAAGAGGAGCCTGCTCCATGGCTCTGCCTTGGCTTCCCTGGGCTCCTGGGGCTTGGGTGCAAGCCAAGCACTGCTTCAACTCACAGCCCTGAGCGCTTGGCTCTGGAAGTCCTGGTTTACCTGCATAGGTCGCCAGAGAATTTTAGCTCCCGTGCTTGTTCTTGCTACTCTGAGTGCTGCTTGCAAGGAAGTTGACAATTTAATGAGACACTTGGCTTTAAAAAGGTCTCTGTGCTGTATCCAAGTGCTTACTTTTATGAAAACCCATGTTTAGTTGGCACTTTGAAGTCGGTGAGTGTCTGGATCAAACTGTAAGGGTCATGCTAGGGCTTCCCAGAGGAAGGGCACCTCTGGAGCACCTGAGCAGAGCAGGAGCAGGAGATGCCCCAGCACCAGGGGAGGCCCACTGAGGAGCACAACTGAGGGGTTGCATGGTTTGGAACTTTTGCAATTTGTCTGATACTTGTTACTTTTCAGTGCTTGCTCAGGCACAAGCTGTGTGCTGAACTTTGTCTGGAAGTCAGCAATATCACTGAACTGCTCAGCAGTTTGGCAGCATACTGAAAATCCCACCATTAGCTTTTCAGTGTGAGCATGTCCCTGCTCACTACATGGGCTCAGATAAGCTTGTTAAGTAAAGGAAGCTGACATTCGCTCCTGGACAGAGAAGCCTTTATTTGGAAAAGTTATCAGATATTAGGATGATTCATCTGCTACTTGAGGCTCACTGTTTAACTTTCCTTCAAGTCAAATTAAACAGTTGCTGTTGGCATGAAAAACAGGGAAGGCAGGCAGAGTAAGAGAAAGGACAACTTATAATTAAAATCAGGCTTGATCTTATACCATACTTCATTATACCACTGAAGAAAATGGCTGGTTTTACTTCCAAATATTTAGACACTCCAAGCAATATTCATCCATAGCAACGCAGCTTTAGACTAAGCAAGAACTAGTATTACAGTAGGAAGATTAGCTAAGTAGTTTTAAATGCTCTTAAATGGCAACATAATCTTTGAAAAAAATATAGTGTGGGCCTTAAAATTTTGACATTGTCCTAGTCGTGAAGTGGCAGCTGACCTGCGAATGTGGTGTTGCTTAGCAATACTTCACCATCAGGCAAATTGGGAAAGTGGGCTAGAACGATTTACACCAGGGAAGAGATAAATGCTAATTTTCTCTAGAAGATTCAGGTTACTGTGGTTATTAGGAAGGATATTAGATCATAAACACCTCTCCGCCTCTTCTTCCTTTTTTTTTTTTTTTTAAGGTGTTGTAAAGTACTTCTCCTATGAAGACAGGATGATAATGTTGGAGTTGTTCAGCCAGGAGAAGAGAAATCTCTGGGGTGGGGAAGCCTTATAACACCTTCCAATACCTAAAGAAGGCCTACAAAAGAGCTGGGAAGGGACTTTCTGCAAGAGCTTGTAGTGATAGGACAAGGAGGGATGGCTTTAGACTGAAAGAGGACAGGTTTAGATTAGATACCCGGAAAAAATTCTTTGCTATAAGGGTAGTAAGGCACTGCAACAGGTTGCCCAGTGAAGTTGTGAATGCCTCATCCCTGGAAGTGTCCAAGGCTACATAGGACAGTGGCCCTGAACAACCTGGTATAGTGGAAAGTTTTCCTGGCCATGGCAGGAGGGTTGGAACTAAATGATCTTTAAGGTCCTTCCAACTCAAACTATTCTAAGATTCTGTGATTCTATGATTTAAACAAAGATCATCAGTTTAAAAAAACAGTCTGTGAGAATGCAAGTGCATTTGCTTCCAGAACAGTAATTTGAGAAATGGTTGATACAAACAATACAGTTGGAGGGAAAGAATAATTAGTAACACAAATAAAACTTTATTTTAATGCTTCTCTAAACATTTTCATAGCCTTTTAGATTTCTGGATCAATTGCCAGAGTCCTGACCCTGCCAGAGTCCCTGCAGGTGGGATGCTGAACCTGCCTGAACTTCAGCTGCTGCCAGGGGCTGTGCCAGCGCAGCTGAGCTCACTGCAGGACCCAGATATGAGTTAGCTGGTGGTCTGGGTTGGGGCAGATGAGGCAGAAAGTATTTTGAATGTGGAAACTTGGTGGCAAAGTTTGAGATTTTAATAAAGATAAGAAGCTTTTTTCTCTCTCGTCATGTTTTCATGTGCAATCCATTTTCTATGCATCCATAGCAGTAGGTAAGGAAAAGGCAAGCATTTTGCTTCACCTTGATTGCCTAGTCCAGACTGATCTCTTACTTGGTGTGAGAGTAAAGTGAAAGCTTTGTCTGTCAGACTTTCTTGTTATACTGTAGGAGACACAGGATGCAGCGATGCCTTCTACTGTACTGTGTGGCTGACAGGACAGCTTTGCACAATATGTGACAGAGGTGCTGTTCTTTCTCGTGTATTACCTAGAAATTTTTCCTGTGTCTTAAAAACTACAAGAAAGCCAGCTGAGCTTCCATCTACACCTCATGCTCCACCCCCCCACCCCTTAAAACTGTTGGTTTTACTTCTGGTGGTAGACAGGCAGTTTAATTGCAGTTCTAGACCATAGGAGCTATAGGTGTGCCAAATCTTTTTGTATAAAACACATAGATTCTCTTTATACCCTCCCACTATGATCTGCACAAAGCCTGAATCTAGACTGAGCTCCCACTTCCAAAGGTTTCTGTATGAAATTAATGTTGCACTCTAATTGAGCTTGTAGCACCCCAGAAATACATCCACCCAACTGAGAGGTGCAGCATGTTTGCACCATGTGGCCTGTGAGCTGCTCAGTACAAAGATCTCAAAAACTGAAGCATAGTATAGGCTGGAGTAGATGGTATATTCTGAACTTTAATACACATATTGTGTGATGGATTTCCATGCAAAGTATTACCACATTATTATGTGGTAGCTGCCCATAGAAAATAAACACAATAGCTTTTCATTTGCTGGCTCCTTTGGTACATGGTCAAAGGGAGAAAAGGATTTCATACTGCTGTTGCTTAAGCTGGAACTCAGACGTTTCTATAGCAGATGAAAAATTATTTTCTAGGTACATTTCTGAGTTAATCTGAACTGAAAGGTAGCTGTTATCTTTCTGTAATATCAGAATGTTTGTTTGAGAAATAGTTATTCCTCTCCTTAAAGTGACATAAAGTATGTGAGAGCAGGATGCAGAGGGTCAAATACAGACTCTTTTGTGCAATAAATAACTCCCAAGTGATAACTCATCTCTTTATATAAGTATCCAGAAAGTTTTCAGCACATTTTTGTCTTGACCTTTTAGCACAAACAATAGTACTTCTGCTTGCTAGGCAACTGATTTTTGCCCATCACTTGAGAGGTTCAAATGAAATAGCAGTGATTTTTTACCACTGTTTCAGAGTGGTAGACAGAGAAGGTATTTATTCGAAGGCATAGCTTCAGGGAATTATTAACTGCTACTATGAAAATAACAGAAAATATTTCAGAACCTCCAACCATGACAAATGTTTTTTTGCCAGTGTAATATTTTAATTATAATTTCAAGGGGAGACAATCAGAACTGCAATCCAGAGAGCGGTTTCAGGCAAGAAGCAGTGGGAGAGTTTCACAGTTCCTTTCAGATAAGAAATGTAAGCAACATACATATGTGGAAAATGAATTAAAATTCACCATTAAAACTCCTCTCCTAAGTAAGGTAGTGAAAAAAATCCTCCCCAAAATGTATCTAAAACTTACTGTGGATGTATATTTTCCTACTGTCATCACTGCAGCTTTCTTTGACTATGACAATACAAACCAGAACCAGACACTATTAATGTTTTAGTAACACTGAGTGATGTGATTGTGCATGTTTTATAAATATTTACATTTTGTCTTTATTAATACAGATTTTGCTAAGCTGACAAATTACTGATTTCAGTAGGGAACACAGGCTTCTGTTTGTCCCCCAAGTAACAGAGAGAAAATTAATGTCCTTACACATAAGTAATAATAAAACACTTCAATCCAAAGTTAATACAAACTCTAGGGATATTCCCGTCTTCATACAGACTTTGCTTTTGCAGGGTACTGTGCAACTTCACTTTCTTGGATGAACTGTGCAAACCTACATCAGTGTATCTGCCTAACAAATGCTCCCTCAAGAACATGAAGATCCTGAACGTGTTTTCAAGGGTGCCCCGTTAGCTTGCACACATCATCCGTGCCCTCAGTGCCCAATTCACAGCCATACCCTCCTGCTCCCTCCTGCTCTCAGCTCGAGCACTGGGCAGGCTGGGTGAGGCTGCAGGAGCGGGCGTCTGGCTCTGGAGGTCTGTGCCACAGTGTCCCTTCATCAAGACACAGGCCATCACACACGAGCTATAACTGCTTGCTCTTCTCCAGCCTGGAAGAGGCACCTGTGGAGCAAGATGTTCCCTTGAACTGAAGTGAGAAGATGGACAACGAAGTGTAATGTTCCTGAGTTTGCCAAAAATACTTTACTTACCAAACAACACAGCTTTCATGGGCTGAGAGACCTTTAGCAGAGAGGAACTGTGCAGCAGGAAATCTGGGCTCATTTTGCTGTGCATGCCAGGCTGTGGCCAAAACCAAAGTAGCTCTGCTAACATGTGAAAAGTCATCTGATGAAAGGCCACTGCCAAACAGGCCCAACTCGGAGGAGGAATAGCCTTAATACATTTTTTTTCTTGGTTTTGGTTCCAGAAGATGTCTGTGTCTCATGACTGTAATAATACTCAATCATCATGCTATAATGAAGGGCTTTTCATGTAATCATCTGTAGAACTGATTACTTTGGTCTATACCCTTATCATGCTGAGCTTCCTGGCAAAATTCCCACTGACATCAGTAAGAGAAGGATTGGAACTTTCCTCAGCAGTTTACCGTTTTTGTTTGACAATACCATGCTTTTCAGACACTTCACAGTGGAGATGAAGCATTTAGACTCTTAATTCCTGAAATATTAAAAAGGCACTGTAGAGATAACACTCTTATTGTCAGGAGTCTAAGTTTGTTTTTCTAAGAGTATAGCACCAAAGCAAGGCAGGAACAGGTATGAAAAAGCTTCTATCCAAGATGCTGAAAATGGTAGACTCTCAAGGTGTCATGTCAAAAATAGGAAGGAAGATAGGTGATTTTATATTGTGGATGGTATAGAAACATTTGCTTGCTTTTTCTTACCATAAAAAAACCTGATTAATCAATCCAAATCACTAAAAGTTCAAAAGATAATACACTCACAGATTTATTTTAAAAAATATATACTTATCCTTTTCAGCCAAGTTTTGCCATTAACTCTGAAAGCACCAGGATGCCCAGGAGATTAGTAGGATCTGAAAAAGGATTGGACATTTCTAGGGATAGCCAGGACACACATGATATGAACTCTATAAGCTTGTTTGTAGAGGTTAAGAGCTTGTTTTTCAAAATATTGAATGTATGTAATTCATTTTGACTTGAGTGGGAGTTCAGGGCATGCAGCAGTGCCAGAGAAGAGACCTTAATTTCCTGTCACAAGGGCCAAGTGTCTCTATATTTGGATATTCTTGCTTTTCATAATTTGCACTGCAGTAGCAATTAAGGGATAACATTACAGGCAACGATCCCATTGTACTAGAAATAACAGTTGTTCATTACTCCAGAGGCCTTCAGCGCTAAAGCCAAGGCAATTATCGGAGACAGTTTATTGAAAAGAAAAGTGAAGAGCAAATCCCTGCAGTGCCCGTTTTTAGGCACCACGTGCAGGTGCCCGAGTGTAGAGGCTGCTCTGTGCAAATCCTTTTCTTGTCCAACACACAGGAAGGCCACTTGAAGCAGTGGCAGAGGTGCCCCAGAGTTGCACAAGGAGGCACTGTGGCATTCCCTCTGGGGACCATATAGGTCAGGGCTGGGGAGCCCAGCCTGTGCAGGGCAGGGACAGGATGAACTAGGCTGTGGAGCTGCGGCTCTTGCTGTGGGGTGAGACACGCGTCATCGCCAAGCATTATTTCCCCTACTTCCAGCAAAGCTTTTGATGCAGTTGCCTGTCAGAGGTAGTACAGCAGGTTATTGTGTGCTGCAGCTTGGGTTTTCAATGAACTAGGCATTTGTGAGTGTGGTCAGGAGAGCTGGTCCTCTCCCAGTGCAGCTGACACATCTCCTGTGAGGGTATCGCAGGAGACATCCTGCCTGATTACTCAGTTTTCAGACATAGAGAAGCAGGCTAAGGTGCTACAGAGACAGGTCAGGGAATGCAGGAGAACTTCTCTACCTTCCAATAAGCATCACCTTCATGGGTAGGTAACACAGGTGCACCTGTGCTGTGGTTTGCCATAAGACCTGTATGTTTCCATAACATCTTTACCACGTTTCTTAAGGTTTCTTATTCACAAATACTTTCAAAAGGTCCAATCTCAACTAAGGAGTTGCAGGAATATTCTAAATTTGGTGGATGGTATGTGGAATTTTATGGCTACGTCTGCACTAGCTCAGCAGAAACAGACTGGAGGAAAAGGGATCTGGTGCTCCAGGGGTTTTTACTTTGGACCAAGTCCATGGCATGGCCTGAACACCTGCACACCCAGGAGTGTCTCATGAAGGGCCCCTTCTTCTGTAGCCTAGATGCCTCCAGGCTGCAAGGCAGGCAAGCTGCTGGGACAGGCAGGCGCTGCCTCAAGAAGAGTGTGCCTTGATCTGAACTAACAGACTCCTGCAGGTGTACCACCCACTACCTGCACTCCCACAGGCGTCAATTTTGTGGTCAGAAATAGACATAAAAGTTGAGGTTATGCATAGCACTTTAGCTGGCCAATCTCTTCTGTGAACTGATGCACTGAGCTGTTTTTCCAGAAGCCTGACATTCTGAAGCCCAGTCTAAAACCCAGGGCTACGCTGCTTCTAACTCCAGCTCTCTTCTGAAATGCACTTCTCTCTTTGTCCATCATTTTATCTTACTTGTCTTGCCTGGGTTTTATGAGGATTCGGTTTGGCACATTAGTCTTAAGATGTGAAGGCTTCCATATAGGCATTGAAAGAAAAATAAATTGGAAAAAAATTCACATACACTAGTAAAATTGCTTTATCATTATACTAACATAATGAAAAAAAAAAAGAAAAGGAAGTAAAGAAACAAGAAGGAAAGACAGAGTTCAAGATCAGGATATTGTCAGAGAGAAGTGGAGCTGTATTAGCTAGTACGCAGACTTTTCCACAGTGCTTAGAATCTCCTCCACAACATTCTTATTCAACATCAAAATACTCTGTTTTGTGAGTTGAAAGAGTTAAATTTTCCTATTGCTTTCATGTTGACTTTGTAATTGTATTGGAACGATGAATTAAATGCTATGTTTCTACTAAATGCTGCAGATATTAATATATGTAGGGCAGTGTTTTAACAGTATCTATATGGAATACCTAAAAATAATAATTTAGAAGAATTTGAGTTTTTAAGATTCTGATTCAGCATGAAAACAACTGTTGAAATATTAATGTTTCCCCAAGCGTGGAAATTCTTACTGGTTGTAATTATAATTATCCTAAATACTTTTGTTTCTTAAGCCAAATAGAGCAATAGCAGCTAGAATATGCTGGCCTAGATGTTGTAATCTATTGAAATCCATGTCTTATGCTTTTTATTTGAGCAATTTTCCTTAATTTTTATTTCCTTACTGTGTATGCAACTTATGCAAGACACATATATTCTAAAATAGCTGTTAGTCATTTAAATCTTTTGCTCTATTGTTTCTAACATCAGACATTTCAGCAATGGGATCTTAGCAAAGCATAAAATGTCTGACTTTTTATGACAACATTTCTTTGACCTGTTCCCTTATTGCTTAGCTTATGACATTAGAGAAAAAATAGGCTATTGATAACCAAAGAAAAATATGTATGGAAAGCTTAAGATTTTTCCAGTAAACCACTCAAGTATGAGCTCAATTTTTTTTTTTTTTTTTTTTTTTTTTTTTTGTATGCGAGACTTCTTTTCTTAGGTATTGCCTCTTCTTTTATGACTATGTCTAGAGATACTCCTATCCCCAGGTGAGACCTGAGAGGATTTAAGGGGAAGAACACACCATCTGGAAGATTTTTTCACTTTATACATTTACAACATGATTTAGCTGTACCCATCAGCTCTGCAGCTTGGCTTGGGCTGTGCAAGTTGACTGGTGTTTTTCTAGCTGCTGTCCCATAAGATTTATGGTTCTGCAGTCCAAATCCACCTTCCAGATCCCTGCAATCCCACTGACAATTCCTGACGTTGTACGAGGTTAGTTAGGTTAGTTGAGGATATTGTTTGCAGTTTTGTGGAATCATGTGATGCCTTTATTTCCCTTTTTTTTTTTTTTTTTAACCTAGGGTCACTTTCTGGAACAAAATCATGGCTTAAGAACAGGGGCCTTATGGTCAGTAAATAAATAAAGGCAGTGTTGCAGTGGCTAGTGATAAAGCAGAAGAGTCACAGTTTGGATAACAGATTTTCTACAGCATTTACATTTCAGTTATCAGTGTTTTTTTTCCAGTCTTGGGAAACCAATCCCAAAAGCATATCAGCCACTCTTAAGGCTGAAAAAGCCCCCAAGGATTAAGAAGATGAAGGACTGGCTCTTAGTTTGCTCAAAGAGACTACTGGAGGCCTACTACAAGGCCTTTTTGTTAGGCTTGATGGAGTGAAACATTTTGTGTTGGAAGGTCATTCTGGCTGCTGCTTTATTTTCTGTTTGTCATCTGTTTTTACAGACCTGAAAAAGTGCTGGGTATTTCCAGCCAGCCCTCCCTCCCTATGCGCCTTTCTACAGTATTCTTGACTATTCTGTGCAGCTCTGCCCTTTCATTTTGCAGCTGGGTGTCATGTCCAAAGAGAATCAAAGCCTACTGAGATGCAATCCATGGACTTGCTGGACTTTGATTCTTGCCCTTCATGCATTATCAGAGAAAATTCTCAGCCTAAGGAATTTATATAATTGTTGAAAAGATACTAACAGCTGCAAATTGGCTTTTCCTGGCCATAGAAACATAGAACCACATTGCACATTTCCAAGGATCACGACTAGCATTAGGCTTGGAGATAGTTGGCAATATGGACCATGAGACCATGCAGCCTCTCTCTCCTTCCTTGAGCTGGACTGTATCCACTGGGATTTTGTCATTCTGTGACAGAGAAAGTGACAGGTGAAGTTGAAACTTTATTTTAAACCTTTAACTTCTCATGTCACTTGACTATACCCTTGAAGGAAAGTGATTTATGATACTGCCTTTGCCTTCCTTGCTCTACTAGGAGATGAAGTGATGCCTGACAGGGATATCCATCTTCATTGCTGATATTTTGATTGGAATTGGTGGGTGCTAAAGATGCAAGAGACAGTGACTGTGCCTTTCAAAATATTAGGAGGTGAAGAAATATGCTTCAGGAGCTGGCAGATTATCAGAAGGGGAAAAAATTCCAAAAAAAGAAATCTCTGTTAGAAAACCAGTGTTTGTTTGCTGACTCTACTAATTAGTCCATAGGGGTTTTTTCATGTAATTGTTACTGATCTTAACAGATATATTTCTTTCTAGGCACACAACAAGTCCTATTTCTTCGTTTGAATATTTTCAATTGGTTTATTCCATAGGCAAATAAAAAAGGACACTGAAAAATAGGCAAAGCCTAAGATTTTGCAAATCCACTAAGTATCACAAAATACAGGAGGATTTCTTCTGCTTCCAAGACTGCTGGAGCTGGGTGGCTATTGGGAGTGCTTGGTATTCTGGTAGTGACCCTCTTCCCTTAACAGCCAGCTCCTCAGAAGAGTCACAACATTGAGACATGAGAGCGTGGGTTTGGGTTTCTCTGTAGAAAGGTCAGAGGCAGCAGCCTCAAGCTGCAAGTGCAGGTACAAGGCAACAAAGAAAAATAAACAGAAGCTTTGCAGAGAATGGACTGAAGCAAGAGAACAATATAATAAATAAATGTAACACACTTTTTTCTCATTTCCAAACTCTGTCTAGGAGGGCTGGTAAATAAAACTAGTCAATCTGTGGAGGGACTCCTAGACAAGAAAATGAGTAAATGTGCATCAGAGTGTAGAGCTGGCATGCAGCACCTCTACCTGCTCATTTGTTCTCCCCAGACACAAATATTTCCTATCATCACCAGTGATAATTTCTGGAGACACTGGACAGAGGTGATAAAATCACACTTCAAATGCATGTGGCTTTTAGTGACCAATAATTTATGTTAGTTTTTTACTGGTGGCTAAAAGTTATCAAGAAATGTATTTTCTGGGTAGTGAAACCTGCTCTCCTCTCATAAATGCAGAACAAACCTGAGAGAGAACAAACCTGAGTAGTGTGCCACTGATGCATAATAAATGCAATTGAAGGTAATATGATTTCTATTTGCAGGCAAAATGCTAATACTGAAAGAAGAGTAAAGTTCCCCTTTGTGCAGAGGGCCTAAAGGCGCCAAAAATCACCTCCTGAGCACTCAAAATTATGTACTACTTGTCCCTCTCTAAAGGTGTGAATGAATTTCAGTCAAAAGACACAAACCAACCAGATTAAACCACATTCAGTCGTTTTTATTTTCTACTGGAATCATTACAGTTTGTATAAATGTAAACTGGTTGGTCTGGGAGCAAAAAAACCCCAACCAACAACCAAGCTTAAGTATGTGTACTAAGTGGGCCCATCATCCAGTGCAATGATCAGAAAAATGGCTTGAAGTTATTAAGGGAAAATCTTTTAAACTATCACTCTAGTGCATAGTAAAAAGCCCAAAGATAATAGATTGCAGTAGATTAGTCTGTGTAAGCAAGAAAATAACAGGGAACACATCAGATTCTTGATATGGTTTTTTTTCTTGGAAAAATCCTGAAGCATCTATACATACACTCAACAGGTGTGTTTATTTTCACCTATGATATAGTTAGCAGCTTGTGTATCAATGTGTACCTCGAGTGTTTGCTTTTAGAAAATTATATTGACTGGGGTTTTTTGTCTTTTTAGAAAACCCATTGCAATACATACTGTGAGCATAGGGAATGACACAGCAAAAACAAGACAGAAGCAATCAGCATGGTTCCCCCCCCCAGCAGGAATAAATCATTATAACTATAAATCACACAAGTTATTACAGGGCTCAAACAACCCAGAAAATTCCAAGTAGCAGAAGCAGATAATTAAAGAGGAAAAGTTGAGACCAAGCCTTCTATTTAAACTGTTTCGAGAACTCATTGCAAATCCCTTTCTTTTCTTTATTTTCTCACTCTCACTTTTTCTTTTAAGTGGCAAACAAACGTACTTGGAAAAACAAAGTGCACCAAAAATATTACTTACAAATTGTCCTTAGCAGCATAATGGCCTAATTGGTGAAGGGGTGATGCAGTCCCAGAGTGTGGAGAATGGCACAGATGGAGAGCAGTTGTGTGTGCTGATGAGAGGGCAGATGCTCTCAAAGGCATTTTGCAGCATTAGATATCCTGGCTCCTCTCCATCGGCAGTACCGATCTCATCACTCCCAGCATATGAAGAGATTTCACTCTCTAATGCCAGGGCTGCATGGCTGTAATGAGGTGCACCAGTGCTGGAGACAGCATGAGAGCCCAGGAGCAGAATTTTAGGAAAACATCCAGAGCAGTTGTCATTTGTATTTTTATATGACCTTGCAGTTCAGAACAGGGTAGACAGCAGCCTGGCATGACTAGCTGATTCTGTGCAGGCCTTAGCAAGAACATCCCTTGTCGCTGGTTCACTTATTACTCATCTCGTAGTCTCTGCCTAGTTTACACTTGCAGTTTTGTTCTATAAATATATAAAATACTCTTTATATCAACACCTCTTTCCCTGTTGAAGTCTCAGTTACAGTATACACTCCATTTTACAGTTTGAACAGGGAATGCCTAAATAAAAGTTGACAGATTGTGTAGAATTGTGAATTCCCTCTGAAGAGACATAGAAGACCTTTTACAGTAAACAGGAAATGAGTAAGACAAAAAAGCAATTTATGAAATAAATTGTTTAAAGATAGACTGAGAATTTTTCTTTCCTGCCTTGTACAACAGTAAAGGGCTATGCAATGAAATCAGAAGGTGATAAATTATAAAATATTAAAATATTTTGTGACATGATACATATAATCATATAAATAAAATGCAGCAGACCTAGAAGAGACAATAAAATTTAAAAATAATTTTGAGTATCACCTACACATCAAATACATATAAAGAGACAATTAATGGCATCAGGGAAAAAAAAAGGATATAAAATCTTCAGAATCTTAGTATAACAACCATTACTAAATAGCGGTATAATAGGTAGAAAAAGAAAGTAGAGATTCCCATGTAGGAGGTTGTTTGCTGAGAAGATTCTAAACTTCCTCTGAAATACCTGATCTTGGCTGCTGTAACAGATATATACAAATCTGTGATGATTTTCCATCTCATCCAGTGTGGCTCTTCAGTGCCTGATCCTGTCCCTGAACTACAGATCATGCATTCTTCCATATGCATTTCTGAAGCTGAGTAATTTTTTTTTCATAATATCATGATTTAAACTAACTTTTTTGATTAGCAGCAGGAACAGTTAATAATTAAATAGGGAAAAAAATCAACCTGCAGGTAAAAAAGAGGCCATTTCTTTGTGTCTGATTACGGGCAAATTTGTGCACCTTTCTGTAAACAAACTGTATTTTGATGAAGCAGAAAAGTTCTCTTTCACTTCAGACTCTCCATATTAATTCAACAACAAGAAGAACAGAACCAGATCCTTGATTGGTATTAATGACATATTGTAAACAGTTGGTTGCAAGACAATGCAAAACAAGGGCATAATTGATATCGTGACAAACAAAAACCAAGGGAAGCCAGATATGAAATCTTGGCTTCTCCTTGAGAAAAAGACAAAAACAACCCAACAAACCAACTAAAACACAGTGAACTGGCTGTTAATAGTCTCATAATTAAGAAGCAAAACCTCAATAAAAGGCAGGCTGTCCAGAAGTGAAATGGGTGCAAGACCCAACATGCAAGTTGCAGGAAACCCCCTTGTTTTGCAATTAGAAACCCAGCTAGTGAAACTATGAGCATAGAGCCACTCATCCTGTACATAACGTATGGTTTTTGTTGCTTATTCTGCTTTAATCTGAAACAGTAGTAAAGGCTTCTGGAGTTATACTTTTGATGGATAAAAACTTGTTTGTTAGGGCTTGCAACTTGACTCTATGGTAATCAGGAGAATTTGGACTCCATCACTAGTTTTTTTTGTAGCTAGTCAGTGTTATAACCAATATAACTCCTTTATTCAAAGTAGTATCAATGCTGTAATCTGATTTATATTAAAAAATCCCTACTCTTTTGAGTAAAGAAGTTACAGCATAAACCAATACCTTTAAACACTTCTCTATTCACTTCTGGGTGCAGAAAATGCCATTCGCCTTCCACAGGCTTAATACAATTTGAAAATGTTATTTTACTATCTGTACACATAAATGTGCATATACATTTACAATGTATATGTATATACTTTCTTTTTTTATTACTAAAGTAGTCTAAACTCACTTTAGTAATCTAGACTTTAGATAAATCCACTTTGAAGTGAAGTCAGGGGGTAGGAAAACATCTTCTGGCTGGGATTATGGAATAAAATGTTATGTATTGCTAAAGCAGCTTATCCTATACTTATCAATTAACAGTTAGAGTGACAGTTCTGACTGGGTGATGGTATTTTTGCAAGTTTCTAGAAAACAAATAGCCTAGTTTTGAGAAGTAGGTTTAAAGATTGCAAGTCATCTCTTTAATTGTTGGTTGGTTTGGATTAAGGCCTTTTACTTGATGAAAAAATACTTGTTATAAAACTGTTTTAAAAGCTTCTTATGCATGTAAAATACCTATGTCATTTTATAATATAATGCTGGTACTTAAACACGTGCTCTTAGACATACAAACACACACAAAAAATCCCCAATCTCAGACACCAAGAATTTAACATATATACAAGTAGCAATAGCTGAGTCTTTTAGATTAGGCTTGTTGTCATTAAATACTGAATGTAAATGGCTGATGTTACTGAAACAGCAGCAGCAGATTAGAAAGTAATATGAAGCCAAGACTAATCCAGAATCTGAAACGCATCATTTCTAACCACTGCACCTCATGGGAATCTGAATTTCATCTATCAGGCTCGAGCAATTTCAGCTCTCGGGGAAGCCAGAGGACTAAGAATTACCCACTTTGTTACATATTTGAGAATATCTAGCAAGAGATTTTAAAAAATGGCCAGTGTTTCATTCTGTACTGTCTCAGCAGACTGGGATGTGATGATGATGTTGGATTAAACTGCTGTCTTAATAGACTTTAAAATTAAATTATCATAAGTAATGGATTACATATAATCAAAATAGTTTATGACCTCTAAAAAATATGAAGACTAATATCATATATAAAATTGGAATCAGACATAGAATCATAGAATATTTCAAGTTGGAAGGGCTGAAAGTATTATTGATTGCAGGTCCCTGTTCCTTGCAGGACTGCCCAAAAATAAACCATGTGACTAAGAACATTGTCCAGATGCTCCCTGAACTCTGGCAGGCTTGGTGCCATGACTACTTCCCTGGGGAGCATGTTCCAGTGATCAATCAAAACTGAAAGTGTGTTCTTAACAGCTGTCAGGATGAGCCTTTGGCTTTTTCCATCCTTTAAATTATTTTTATAAGCAGAATGAATTTTCTTTGGTAATTTCTAGGGCATACATTCTAGGGGGTCAAACTACAATTCTGGAACATTTTGCACTTCCTCACAGACAAATATTGGAAAAAATGCAAGGTGTGAACCCTGCTGAATCTTCTCTGCAGTCATTCTTAAGGCAATTTGGCATTGATCACACTATGATTTGCTTTTACACTGAGAAAAATGAGGTGAAGAATGAAAAAGAAAGCTCAGTGTTTACCAAGACTTGGATCATCCCAAGGACAAGGAATGAGAAATGTCTCCTCAGTCATCAGATGTCTCCTCTTACCTTGTCAATGCCATATTTGAATTTGTCCTCAAGAACAGCAGGACTTACTTATTCTTTTGTTTAACTTTTCTCTCTAAATTTAAAATGTTGAGTCTGTTAATTTCTTGGCCATGTGAGCTTTTCACGCAGTTCCTTTGTGTTTGGTAAATTAATGAAATGCTATAGAATAGCTGAAGTCCAAACCAGCAGTGCACAAGCCAAACATAAACAAGTTATATAACACTGCAATCATTCATTTATTAAAGTAAGTGGAAAATTCAAGGCATACGTAATCTTTTTGGACAACTGACAGGCAGGTGTGATCAAGAGAACAGAGACTCCAGTGATTGTAGGCAGATAGAGAGACAGGTTTGTCTGGGTGATTAGAAAGTAAAGTGAGATGGAATTGGGAAAAATGGGAGAGAGTATTGGCTGTCCCAGGACAATGAGAAGTAACAGTGCAGAGATTGCTGAAGGGTTAGAGGAACAAGCTGCAGCAGTAATAAGTGTCTAAGGAGATTAAGGAGACAGGACCCATTGACAAAGAGTAGTGTGAAGCATCTGTGCCAGAGGGAAGGGATAAAAAGAAGGGTAAAGTGGGCTTAAAGAACTGCCAGACCATTTCCTACTCTCAATAATCCCCCAGTGTATTTGATATAGAAGGGAGAAAGATAACATTGGGCCCTGCAAATGTCCTAGCTCAGGTCATCCATCACCGTTGCATCCCTCCTGTTTGTGATTCACCTCTTGGCACATCTCTGCCTTGGGTCAGGGAGGGGCAGCAGGCCCTCACCCCAACCCTGCCACAAGATAGATAATTTTACTGCACCAGGCTTTTCAGTTCCACTTGCTTTCAAACATCCTCACTCTACAGACCAGAAAGTTGCCCATCTTCATCCTTCCCACTGCATGGCATGATCTAGGTTAGCAGTGAGCTGGAACATTTTTTAGCAAAGTTAAACCAAAGTGAATCAACCTCTAGGCTTTCTTACAGTTCCTATCTTCTGTCACCTGCATGTCTTCCTTTGCATCATGTTTTGGCCTGATCTTCCCTCTAGCTTGTTTTACACATCTCTTTACCCATCACTGCATTTGCTCTCTCATATGCCACAGTCTTAGAGACAGGCAGCTGGAAACACCCCAGTCAGTCTTTAGAAACATCAACAGAAATAAGAGATGCTTTTCCCATGCTTGGGGGAGCACTGAGGTCAGAACCTGCCCCCAAGGAGCCAAGTGCAAAAGCAGTGTGGGTCCTAAAGACAACATGTAAGAATCCAATCTAAGAAGTCAATTGTTGAAACAGGAATACATGCGGAAAAGTATCTTCATACTGATGTGAGGCACACACAAACTGGGGAACAAAGCCAGGTCACTTCAAGCTGTATGAAAAGCTCACAACAGGTAAGAATTGCCCTCTTCTGGCAGCAGCAGGTGCCTCCACTGACTGTCTAAAATATCATTCACAGTCTCAACCTCACATGCATGTGCATGGGACACAGTGCTTGCCACTTTGGTCAATTCTGTCCAGCTCTGAAGATCTTGGCATTCAAACTCCATCTCTCAGCTTCCTTGGCCTGGTCACCCATCTACCATCAGTGTGAGGACACCCTGCTTGTGGCATGGAGTCACCTGCTTACCTACAGCTGATATGACCAAAAGCAATACTCTCATGTCCTCAAAAGATTCAATCCCACTGCTTCCTGAAGCTGACTGGCTGGCTGCAACAGCAGTGAGTGTAGCCTTCAGAGAAGTGCCCACAAACAGCAGAGATGAGACCAATGCACTCTGCTTTCAAACCTTCAATACCAACAGTAGCAGTGCTGTCATGGTCCCGTTTGGGTAGGGGGATGGGCAGGATTACATGTACCTGAAAGCTGGTCTGCTACGTTTCCCCACAAACCTTGCCTTGAGCAATATTATTTTATGTGGCACTCAAGTATTCCTGCAAGCAGATGCAACAAAAATACAGGTGCAGATCAACTCACAATGCCCAGTTTTTGAGGGGTGATTCTGCTTTATTATTTCCTTCATATTAGAATGGTGCTAGCCACACTTCTGATGAAAGACGTGGTTGTCTTACAGTATTGCTAAGGAAGAGATCAAAGACACATGGTAGACCTGAGTGTCATGGAAAACTCTTGCTTTGGACCATAATAATCTTTCTGTCCATTTGCTGAACCCTAACAAAATACTCTTAGCTATGGGTTGGGCAGTGTTGCAGAGGGAATGCCACAGGTGCTTGCAGACATCCCTATACAACCACTGAAATAATCACATGGCAGTTATTGACACTAGATATTTTTTAACACAAATGAACTTACTGTCAACAAAGGCATTTCTATAGTGGGCATAATTAATCTTTTTTTATTTAATAGCGTTATTTTCTTGGTGTTGGAATATTGCCAGTACACCCTGCTTGTTTAATGTCTGAAATTCCTCTGCTCCTCTCCTGTCCTGACTAACAGAAACACCATGCCATTATAATGCAACAGTTTTCCCTTATCCCATCTGAGGCATTAAGGAATGCATTAGCCAGAGTTGGATGTTCAATGGAACCTTGACACCCTGTTCTTTTGCTGTGATTTTCTGATGAAAATCAACTCCTTTGTTTCACTCTCTGTGGGGTTTTGTTTCTATTCTTCTGTTTCACATATATGCTGGTTCTTATCCCTTGAGTGCTTATCATCTCTTATGCACAGGATTTTGTCAAAGTGCTTTTGAAACTTCATATATGTTAATCAATCAGTTAATCTACTTACAGACATTTTCCAATAAATCCAGGAATTACATAAGAACTGATTTCCACTGCTGAAATAATGCTGGTTACATCTAGAATTTCTATATGACTTGTTCTTCTTTCGGCCAACTCAAGCTGCCATGTACATTGTGAAGACTGTTAATACCCCCACTCAATTCTAAATATATGTAGCATTTTAAAGTGTTTTATTATAGAAGTTTTTAACAAAAGCTTGTGTATTTTTGTTAGCAGCTCACCTGCCTTATGTCTCCATGCAAGTTTTGTGGATAAACACATCTGGAGATTTCTAAAAAAAAATTTTTATTCTTGTAATTGCTTTTTTTCTGCATACCTTCTTCTAACTCTTTGGCCTCTGAGTCTGGACTGAGAGGCAGGGAGGATGCTCAGAACTTTCCTGATATGGAGAAGGCATATGAGGGAAGGGGAATGCAAACCAGATCAAACTACTCATGCTTCAGGCTTTTCAGACCAGATAGATCCTGAAAGTGTGACATACACTGAATACTTAGATATACAAATACAACAGTTGCTGCAGATATGATTGATTAAAAAAAAATTACTCAGCAGGAACAATAGGCACACTATGCTTCTTGCATAATAGCTGAGTAGTTTGAGCATTTCTTGGAAGAGGGGAGTTGTCCCTATTCCAAGACTTATTAGTCCATATTTCATCCTGTTCTTCTCTAGTCTAAAAAGTGTAGATTCTTCAGGGAATGTGGATTTGAACACTGTTGCCTCTTTCCATGAATTTAAACGCTAGGCTAAAAAACTCTCAGATTTCTTTTCTTTACTGTGTTCCTGGGTGTCACCTCCTTATAGCCACACTAGCAAAGGTAATTCTTTTCCCAATGAAACCATTTTCTTGAAAAGTGAAATACCTGAAAAAGGCTGAGAGGGGACCAAAAGCCATTCCCCTTCATGGGAAAATGCTGTAGCACGGTTCTGTTACACAGAAGGTTGATCTTAGAACAATCTACTGTCTATCTTCCCCAGTATGTCCCTTCAGATGATTGATTGCCCACAGCAGAGGAGCCTGCTCAGTCCCCAGAACTTTCTACTGTGTAGCTTGCAGACATCTCTCCCTTTGGCAAAGTTTCTTTCTAGGTAACTGACCCCTCCCCAAGCTACTACGAAGGCTGCCTAAGAGCTTTGTAGCCTGCTCCATACAGGTCTGCTATGCTCAAGTGCCCAGTATTATGCAAGATGACGTCTAGTTTGAGGGAACCTAAAATTACTCCTCTTGCATAGAGGAAGAAAAACAAAAAAGTCATATATAAAAAAAAAAACAAACAAACCCACAAAACAAAACAAAACAAAAAAAAAACAAGGCAGCTTGTCAAAATTGTCTGCAGGTGAAAAAACCCCTACCATGAATTCCAGATGTAATCCCAACTGACTGTTTCCCAGCACTGCCTATTGCTGTGAGCAACTCCCTACTGAACCTGAAAGCTCCTCAGGCATTTAACTATATTCACCCACACATGTCAAGGAGATCCTGTTCTGAGAAGATAGGCACTTATCTCTTGCCTCAAGTCCCAATACAATCCAGCTTAGGAAGACAGGCATTTAAATCCCTTTTAGAAGCCTGAAAAATTAGCAGCAGTTAGAATTATGTCTGGCTTTTTCCGACATGGGCCATCAGCTTCCACATAGGTGCATAAGGCTGAGAGCACGACTTGAGCTAAGCACAGAAGTGTGCATTTTACCATTAGAGAGGGACTGATGTGTCACTGACATCTTACAAGACTATCCCAACTATTACACCATGCTTGGGCAGAAATCATCAACCTCTGCTACTGTGTGTGGATACAAGGAGCTGTTGGCTCCAGTTCTCATATCAAGAGAAGAAAAAACAAGGGGAGCAAACTTACATGTGGAAAAGATGTGTCATAGAGCAGACAAGAAAAGCAAAGCATAACCTTGTAACTCTCCACCCTGTGCCAGAGAGCATCAGGGCTGCTAGGCCAACCTTGGGTTTGCTTTTGTCTTCTCTGCTGTGGCCCTGTGCCTCATGTGTTCCAAGCTGCACAGGCGCTCAGCTGCAACACCTACCATCCACACCACCCGATGGTTGCTGGTTATGCCATTCTGCTGGGAAGTTGGAACTCAGGGCTTAATTAGAGTCTAAAAACATCACCCACTTCCTTTCTTACAAGTTTTTGCGTCTTTATGCAAAATGTGGGTGGAAGCACTGTGATCTCAGTAATGTCAGTTCTGCAGTAGGGATAGAGAGGCTGGATCCTGTGTTGATAGAGCGTTAGGAGTGTTTCAGATGAATCTCCAAGAGGACATCAGTGCTCTAGCTGCAGGCTGGCTTAGCCCACTGGCACTGTGAGTTCAGTTGCAGCCAGTGGAAAGGAGGAGGCACTCTAAGTGCCTCAGAGAAGGCTGTCATTCTCTGCAGGTCTTCAGAAGTGCCTCTCTTTGTGTCCTCTGCCCATGCAGCAGAGCTGAGGAACTAGATTGCTCCTTTTGTCCCTTCCAGGGCTAAGACACCTAAAATTTCATTGAGGTAATAATGTCTCAGTGAGGTATCTAAAGTAGATGGATGCGATTCCAGCCTGAATAATTGGGGCTTTGGAGTAAAAGATTGCAAGAAAAACCAAAGTGTCAATAGTAAGATACAAGCTGCTGAAAACCAAAGAAAAGAAAGTATTGATTAAAATAACGATGTATTAGAAGACTATTTGAAAAGAATCAAAGACTACAGCCTTTTGTAGTTATTTTTGTTCCTCCTCCATGCCCCATTAGCCTTTAGAAAAAAATAATTTAATATATTGTTGGAAAAAAAACTTCTCATCTTTTCTGTGACACTGTACTCGGGAGCCATGGAGGGCTAAAAATCATTTGTAACACGGTGAGAAAAAGTAGTGGGTCCAATAAGACTGCAATGGTAACCCATCAGTTTTCCATCACTTAATCTAATTCCTTGGATAGCATTGTCTGAAAAAAGACAGAAGAGTATTTATTGCAGTAGCTTGAATATGCATCAATTGATTTTATTATACTAGAAAACCTGAGAAAGTATGGTTTATTTATATACAGATTGTGTAAATACACTGTAGGCAAGTTTCACAGTTTAATGTTGAAAGGGCTTTCATTAATGGTGTAGTTGTGAGAAAAGGATGTAAAGCAGCATAAAAGAGTCAGGATTTGATTTTTACTGAGATAAGTTGAAAGAATAATTCACCTTTAGTGAATGTGTTTCTTCTTTCATGTTGTTTTATGTGTTGATTTTTCTAGTACTCCATGCATGGTTGCAAAAAGTATACATTAAGAATGAATCCCTCATTGATGTGACTTAATGATGTCTATAATTTATGTTTGCCTAATTCTCTGTGTTAATAAAAAAAATCACCAGAGATCCATAAAATTAAATGGTTGGTTTTGACCTGGAGCAACTACACACTATGTTTTTACTTTAGGTGTATTTTTGTAGAAGACATGAAGTCAGTTCTGCTAAGCAATGTAATCTGATACTGAAAAAGTATCTTGTTAAATGTAATATTTTTTAGAAAGTATGGAGTGGGGTTTTTTTAAAGGCTAGGAGATTGCATGTCAAATACAGCTCCAGAACTTTGTATGGCTTCCCATCCTTCTCAGAGACAAAAAGTTACCTAAAGATTTGAAACTGAATTTATGGCCCAACGTCTCCTATTGTTCAATGACTGATTTTGGTTTGTATCGATACTGAGGCTCATCGGAATGTTTGAAAACCCACCGGTTTTGTGAATGGAAACCACGGCATCAGGACCAGGCGCTCTATTTCCTGTAGCCGAAACCAGCCACCCACAAGAACTGGTAGATAGCACTCGCTTCCCTGTCCCGAGTACTCAGACTAAGGCTGAGCATTGAGAACTGACAACATGATATGGCATGCGATATACCAGTTATCATTGTAAAGAAGGTATTCGTCAGACAGGTGTAAAATTTCGGCTCCTGAGGTAGGAAAGCTCCGTACACTGAGCTACATTTGGAGAAATCGGTACCTGCAACTGACACCTCGAGAGGAGTGAGCCCGAGGGATACCCGAGGTGAGAGGGGCCGTGCCCAGACCCAGCGACGCCGTGGCAGTCCGCAGCAGCCCCTCATTTCTGCCAGAGTGAAGGGAAACGGTGAGACAACCCGATGAGCGCTTTCAGCCACGGGATCCTGAAGCAACGCCGTGTGCCTCACTCCGCCTAGGCACTGACTGGCTCGTAGCTGTCACAGATGTGGCAGCAAGAGTCCCTGCGCCCCAGCCCCGGCGGCCTCGCCGGGCGGGCTGTCACGCCGCTACCGCCTCCTCCCTCGCTGCAGCGTCGCGCACGCCGCCCCTCTCCGTCTCCCCCTGCCCAGCTGCTCGGGCGGCCCGGCGGGGGCTGAGCCGCCGCCTTGTCGCTGCTGCTGCTGCTGCTGCTGCCGCCGCCGCCGAGGCCGGTCCGCCCGCCGCCGCCCCTTCCCTTCCCTTCCCCCGCCACCGCACATGCCCAGAAGGGCGGGAGCCGCGGCGAGCCCGGGCGCTGCTGTGACAGCGGCGGCGCTTTCCCTTCCGTGGTGGGTGGGGGCCGCGCCGCGCCCCCCGGCCCGGCCCGGCCCGGCGGAAACACTGCGCCGGCCGCCTGCTCGCCCAGTGCCTTCGCCGCCGCGCCCCGAGCCCGCTGCCGCCGCGGGGCGGGAGGCGGCCATGTCGCTATTGTCTGCGCTGGTGCCCTTGCTCCGGGTGTACTGCATCGGCCTCCGCGTCATCCTGCACCAGCTGCGCCGCCGCTTCCAGCCGCGGTGCGCCCCGGCCTCAGGTGAGCACCGCAGCCGGCGCCGCGGGGCGGGGCGGCTCCGGGCCGGGGGGCGGCAGCCCCCGCCGCGACAGGGGAAAGTTTGCCGCGCCTCCCCCCACCCACCACGGGCAGGCGGCAGTTCGGGGCCCTGGGGCCGAGACCGCGCGGCCCAGCCGGGAGCGGCCGGACAGGGAAGGGAAGGAGAGAATAGGGCAGGGCAGCCGCGACCTTGGCTGTAGCGTGGGGCGCTCGGGCCGTGCCGCATCCCCCGAAGCGGGGCAGGGGCTGAGGCACCGCGGCGGCCCCTGCACGGGCGCCGCCGCCGGACTCCTCCCCTGCTCCCCTTCGCCGGCCGAGCAGGACCCGCCGAGCTGCCCCAGAGCAGCGGCCCCGGGGGGGCTGCGACTGGCAGGGCGCCCTCCCCGCCCCCGCCGCACCCCGCCCTCGCTGCCGGCGCCAGGCCCCGGCCCCACAGCCCCGTCCGGCCCCCGGGCCGCGGCCGCCCCGGACGCGGGGCGGGGCGGGGGGCCGGGCCCGGGACGGGCGCCTGGCTCCGCGCCGGCCTGACTTGTGGCCTCGGGAGGCGGTGTGGGGGTTCCGTGGTCCTGGGGTCCCCGCTTCTCTTCTTCCTCTCCTTGGCTCTCTGACAGTGTCTCCTGAGACCTCGGCTCAGAGCCGCGCGGGCGCTCCCTCCCTCAGCCCAGGTAGGTGCTTGGAAGGCGGGTAGCGGCGGGCAGCGTCCCCCGGGCGCTCCCGCCGCCGCTGCCCGCTGTGCCCCCACCCCACCGGGGCGGCCGGGACCGCCGCTTTCGGCTTCCCTGTCCCGGCTGCTCCACGAGGGGAACGTACCCGTGCTCCAAAAGCTTAGTATATGATACCGGCTGCCACTCGCTGACAGTCTTTAAACTGACAAGTGAGTGACACTTGTAGTTTTATTCTAAGGGACTTTAGATTAGTCGTTAAAGACGTTAGGCTTTTGCACTTTTCTGATTTGGATCATCAGTGTGTTAAATGCTGACTTAGTGGAAACTTTGCGTTTATCAAAAAAAAAAAAAACATTTCTGAGTTTATAAACTTAGAGCAAACTATGAGTTCAGGCAGATGTGTAGGTTGTCATCAGAGCTGACCATACATCTGCATTGAAGTCCATGCCTTTAACTTTCTCTTATCAGCGAGTGAGCCTTTGTGGCTCTGTTGATAGTTTTAAACGGAGGAACAGTAAAAAAAAGTAATATTGAGAGGGCTTAGTGTTTCAGTAAGGAATTCAGGCAGATGAGAATATTGGTATAGACAATATCTGAAGTACTGGGAAGGAGATGGAGCAAGTACACTGCACAATAGGAGCTTATTTGTTCATCCTTTCACACGTCGCATCCTTGGGTAGTGTTTTGTGTGCTTTTTATTCATTCCTGATTCTTCTGCTGGGATTCCCTTCCTCATTCTCAAAAGGCAGCAATGAAACCCTTGAACAAATGAGAGGACCCTGGTGACAAAAAGGGCAGATGCGCATATGGTTTGAAGTCATCTGAGCATTTTTCTAGCATTAGCGTTTCTTGGCAGAGGAAATTTGGGTATTTTGCCTAGGGTGTGTAACACTTTCCAAATCTTTTTTTGAACCACAGAGAAACAGCATGACGAAAATGTGACCCAGTGTTTTGTTGCACTCTGCTCTTTGCTGCTAGTGAAAAAAAAAAAAAAAAGTTGAATTTGGAGATGCCAGAGGAAGGCAATGAAGATCCAACTCAGGAAATGTCACTTACCTAAGTGGGACCAAGGCAGATTTGACAGATGTGAAAAGTTTTCTTTGAGCCCTAACTTGTGATGTTTTTTTTCCAAGGACAAGTGGTTTCCTCCTCAGCTAGCTGTTTGCGTGCAGTTCCCTCTTGGCAGTTACCTGCTGCCTTGCTTTCGCTTGCTGTGTCCAGCCATTGCTTAAAGAAGTGATTCACCTTAACAACGGGAACCTTTTTACCCAGATGAACCCTTGTTTCCATAATAACTTCAAAATAGTGATGTCAGTGTAACAAAAAGCAAAAGTGTTGTTAGAACAAGCTTGGATCAGTAAACTACAGTTCCTGTAAGAAAACCCTGAGTACCTTTTTCAGACAGTAATCTAGAAAGGTGTGTATGTTTAAAATCTTCTTCATCTTTTCTAAGGGGTGTCCGTAACTCTCACAAGTACAGGCATTTTATTGTCAGGGTGCTTTCCTTGGGAGGGCTTGGAGTGGCAAAGGGGAGCTGGGAAGGACAGGACCGGGTCGCAGAGATAGCCATTCCTCTGATCCTGTCTTCCTTGGCCCCAGTTTCCATATCCCAGTTCCCACTCTCTGTGCAACTGCACTGCAGATCTTGCTTGGAAGTTTTGAAAGAGAAAGATGTCTGCTGGCTTGTCCTTTAGCTCTGTGGATGAGTGAAAGGTTCTGGTCTCAATGCAGCCCTTCTGCCTCTGAATTTTCCAAGAAAAGCTTGCTTTCTTATCCTTGTTGTGAAGAAGGGCTCAGGATTTTAATCCAAGTAAACAAAAGTAGTTTCTCTTATTTTTCCTTACCCTAACTTAAGAGTTGCGTGCTCTTGGCACATGTGCTTTTAAAAGTGACCCATGTGTTCTTTCACATCTTACTGGAGTTCATCTGATTTTTATAGATGGAATTCAAGACATTTTTTTTGGGGAAAGAGTTTGAGCTCTGAAATCTAGGTTAAGTGCAAAAACCTGGTAAATGTTTTGAATTGCAAAATGAAAAAATAATAACGTTCTCTATTCAAGTGAATGTCCCCCACCTCAACACAGAGTAGGGAAGTCAACCTGAAATTCTGATATTGAAGCTCAGGGAAGGAAAATACAGGGCTGAGACTACAAACAGGGTGTGCAGTCAGCAATTGCTTTGCTAACTAAAATCAACATAGAGGAAAGTGCAGAAATTAAGGGGAACTTAAGTTAAAAATACTTTTCCAAGTACTAATTGCATTAACAGTATAACTGCTAATACGTAATTTTAGTTTTCAATGGTTTAAACTATTAATAGTTTTCTTAAAAATTACTGTTTGGACTTCTTTACAGTGCTTAATCTTAGTTAATTGGAGGGAGGAAAAAAGCCCTGCATGACTAAAGTTCCTGATTAAAACAGCTTTTTAAAAACAAAAATCTAATCAGTGTACTGATAAAAGATAAACCAATATTAATTGTGACACCAGGATATACCAGTGGAAATGTGATCACCAAAAGTTATCCTATTGATAAGAAAAATGGTTCATATAATTAAAAGCTTCTCAAAGAATTTATTTGGCATCTTTCTCCCGCATTCTTTTTCTTCTACTGTACATATTTCATTGAAATTTAGTAGGGGAAACCTAAATCCTGAGTGTTATGTAGTAGTTTTGAAGTCTTTGTAGTTAAGTATGGAACCTGTAATGTGTAGAAAACTGTATCTGAAGAAGGTGGTTATGTGAATTAAGTTAAGGAGATCTTAAAGGTGACTCCTGTTCCTCTTAAAAGTGGTTGAAATTTCATACTTTTTTTTTATTTCCTCCATTTTTAGTTAGTCAGTATCCACATTTGTACCAAGTTTCTTTACAGTTAATTGTGAAATGTTGATTTAGGATCATGTATCTCTTAATTTTGATTCATATTTTGAGATGATTTTTCTCTTACTTTATATGACTAAAGCATAGTGGGAGCCTGAGCACTTCTGCTCAAAGCTGTGTGAGCTCCAGATAGTAAATCATCCAGAGGTGGGTAAGGAAATGACCAGGTATAAAGGATTGATGGCAGGCAAGAATGCAGTTACACCAAGCAGCTAAACCCTCTCCCCACGCATGCCCCTTAAAGAGTCATTAAGTTAGTTTCAGAATGAGGAATCACTTGCTTTATGGTTGCCCCTCTGGTGACTGAGGCAAAGGTTGTGGGACAGGGATACCCACAGGGTGCCATTGCTGTGCATGCACAGGGAGGCAGAACTAAGGTTGCAGGGTGTCTGCACACCCCACGTTTCCTGACATCCCTGTGCTTGGTTTCACAATCCAAGTGACTGTCATGCGGGTTTTGAACCAATTTTCTTTGCCAGTGGGGAGACTCAGCCCTGCCTGCAAAGGTAGCACAGCTGCCTTCCACGACACAAGCCACTACTAGCATTGATATTTTGGCCCAAGGCCTGCCCTGGAGAGGGAAGTCTTGTGTTTGTGTTAGGAGGAGTGTGAGAGGTGTGAGGAGACAGTACAGCCTGCCCCAAACAGTAGGGATGAGGTGCTAGGGCCAGAAAGTCTGGACTCTTCCTCTTCCTCTTCCTGTAGCAGCAGAGTTCGCTGCAAAGCCAGCAGAGGATCCTCTCTGTAGGCTCTTAGAAACCTCTGTCCTGGTACTGGCTGGTGGTGTTGGCCAGCTGTATGAAGGAGGCAAGGGAAAGAAACAGCAGGTTCTCCAAAGGTGCTCTCCTGTGAGTGGGAATTCACGGTTACTGGTTTTTTTTACCAGGACTACAATATGAACACTGTTTTTCTGAAAGTGAAATTTACCTCTTCCTGGAGTAAAACATGAGGTGTGGGGTTTGGGTTTGTGTTCATAATGCTATCTATGCTGTGTAACACTCGATGAGAGGCAGGCATGATGAGCAGTTTATATTTGAGCTCTTACTAAAGGCTGTATTATACTGACATACCCTTAGCTGTGGCAATGCTACTCTGGGCCACTGTTGCCAGGTGCCTGATACATCACAAAATCAAGGCAAAACTGTAACATACATAAGAATGAAGAGTGGAGTGAGTCTGTAACACTCCCATACTTTGAAATAACTTCTACTTTGTCAGTTGATGATGAACTTTTTATGATCCAAGGTGTGTCATACTAATTTTGAACATTAAAAATGCATCAACTGTTTTATTTCAGTGCCTTCCTCCTTACTTTCAGGAATTGCTAGGTAAACTGCAGGGGAAACTGTAAGATTTAATGAAGTGCCATGAACCTCTGTGCTTCCTCAAGACACCATGTCATAGATGGAAAAGGAGGAATCTAAAAGCTATGATACTATCTATCAATATATGTCAGTGCACTATCTGATGGCATGGCAGGGTTACCTCATTACACATTACACCACTTGGTCTTTCAAAATCATCCGTTTTTGTGGGATTGCATACCTTGGTGCTGTTGATATGCACATGTTTGGAATTAGGCAGCATTACCATGTTGAATCAATAGTTTATCCTGGCAACTTAAAGGCACTGAATGAATCACAGTAGAAGGCATGCTAGTAGGCAGAACTTTGCCCCTCCCTCAGGAAAAAATGCAAAGTGTCTACACCCAGAAGTAAATCTTCAGAACAAATCCAATAAAATGTTTGCCCTGCATCTCTCATTCTGCTTCTAAACAAGCAGCTGTGTTTAGATAAGTATGTTTAGTATCGGTTAACCTGTCTTTGGTTTTCCATTCAAGGCATTCAGAAAATGTTGCAAAATATCAGCTGTAGTTCAGAGAGAAAACTATCTCTTCTTGTGAATGTTCTCCAACAGCAGCAGAAAGCACCCCAGAGAAGCTTGTACACATGCTTTTTTTTTTTTTTTTTTTTTTTAATATTCCCTTGTAGCAATATGAAAAAGACTGATTGTTTCTTCCTGCCCTAACCAGCCAGTCTTACCACCTGAGGATTTCTGGGCTTGGGCACAGGTGCAGCTCCCAAACAGCAGAGAAGTAGCAGTGCTGTTGTTTTCAGTCTGATGCTCGTTATGTTCTTCTCCTGTTCTCTTTCTCTGGATTTTTGTGAAGGAAGCTGCATCCGTGTCTAACTAATATCTTCCTTCTCCTTCCCAATGCTGGCCAAGGCACTGGAAAAGGGATTGTTGCTGTCACAGTGGAGTGGAAGAAATAGAGAAGTGTCAGTCCAATCACGCTGTGCTGTGACTTGGCTTTTTGGTGTAGTGAGATCAGCTCTGGTGAGTGCCAGCTGCCAGCACTGTTCACAGAGGCACTGTAGGCCTCAAGTAGCACTTGCATGTGACTGCACAAGAAGTGTTTTCCTGTGCAGATATCAAGGTACAGATTGCCAAGTCTTGCCTTATCATCGCACTGATCTCTAGTGTCATCCCCTCCCAACTTCTGTAGCCTTTTGAAGAAAATGCTGCAAAATTATTTTCCAGCTGATGTGGTTAATAACATTTATTAGTGCTTCCCTGTCTGCTTTTCCTGTAATTATAATGCACTGTTATTCCAGGAACCACAAATGTGAGCTGGTACTTCAGGAGATGACTTTGATTTCAGAAAGAGAAGGACAGGAAAGGTGTCAGACATGTATTGTTGATCTGCATGTAGGTTCAAGCTTCTTTTCCTTTTATTTCAATCAGAAAGCATCTTTACATTTGAGACAAACAGATTATTGCCATAGTTTGCATCACAAATTTTTTATTATGATTTTTTTAAAGCGAAAGCTGGAACAGTTAGATCAAGCTTACAAAACTTCTTTCAAAATAAACAAACAAGAAAACCTTTGTTTCATCAGTATCAGGTTTCAGTTGAAATAAATGTTAACAGCAAAGTTCAGTAATCCTTTGACGAGAGGATGTTGGTCTAATTCTAACTTAAGAGGGAGGAAAATGCTATAGCAGATGACCAATTCTTGTGACATTAATTTATCAAGTCTGTGGTGGTACTTGTGCTTTCTCTACCCAGAATTATGAAATTCCAGAAAAAAAATATTTACTTGGGTCTTTAGCTCAGTTTCACAGCAGAATGGGGTATATTAAAACCGCTTTTAATTTTTGACAATCCAGTGGGCTTCTTATAGGTCTCACTTGCTGCAAATTTCATCTTTAAATTTGCAGATGTAATTAGTGAATAGGTTTCTTGATACATGCACAGAAACGCTGATTTCACGTAGTTGAGTGTGGTCAAACTTGTGCTTTCTCATTGTATCTTTATCTTACTGCCTTTATCAGGTACTCATTAATGAGTGAAGGATCAAAAGGTGGGACGGTGGCCAAGAAGCAATGGAGAATAAAAGTTTAGAAGGTTCCCCATCAGACCTAAAGTTAGTGGCTCACCCGAGAGCAAAGAGTAAAGTGTGGAAGTACTTTGGGTTTGATACCAATGCAGAAGGATGCATATTACAGTGGAAGAAGATCTACTGCCGTATTTGCATGGCACAGATTGCCTATTCAGGAAACACGTCCAACCTTTCCTACCACCTTGAGAAAAATCACCCTGATGAATTCTGTGAGTTTGTGAAAAGCAACACTGAGCAAATGAGGGAAGCCTTTGCCACAGCATTTTCAAAAATCAAGCCAGAGTCATCACAGCAGGTTGTTCAAGATAGCCTCATCATGAAGACCTACCAGAACTATGAAAACAAAAAACATCAGGAACTGACATCTGCAGTCATCAGCTTAATTTGCGAGGGCATGTATCCAGCCTCCATCGTCGATGAACCTACCTTCAAGGCCCTCTTGAGAACAGCGGACCCCAGGTATGAACTTCCGAGCCGGAAGTACTTCTGTACAAAAGCAATTCCTGAAAAGTACAGTGCTATTAGAGAAATTGTGCTAAAAGAGCTCACTGAGGTTCTCTGGTGTGGCATATCCACGGACATGTGGAGGAGTGAAAACCAGAACAGGTCATATGTAACTGTGGCAGTTCACTTTCTCAGCAGCAGTCCTGCCAACTGCCTGGCTGTGAACTCGCGGTGTTTGAAAACGTTCGAAGTACCGGAGGATAACACTGCAGAGACCATTACACGAGTCCTTTATGAAACATTCATTGAGTGGGGGATCAATACAAAAGTCTTTGGTGCTACGACAGATTACAGTAAAGACATTGTAAAAGCTTGCTCTCTCTTAGATATTCCCGTACAGATGCCTTGTTTGGGGCACACTTTTAACGCAGGAATACAACAAGCTTTTCAGCTCCCCAAACTCTGCAACCTTCTTGCCAGGTGCCGAAAGCTGGTGGAATATTTTCAGCAGTCCACTGTCGCGATGTATATGCTGAGCGAAAAGCAGAAGCAGCAGAATATTCTCCACTGCATGCTGGTAAGCGACCGTGTTTCCTGGTGGGGAAGCACGCTCGCAATGCTGCAGCGCCTCAAGGAGCAGCAGTTTGTCATTGCGGCTGTTCTCGTGGAGGACAGCAACAACCACCACCTCATGCTGGAATCCAGTGAGTGGAATACAATCGAAGGGCTGGTGGAGCTGCTCCAGCCTTTCAAGCAGGTTGCAGAGATGATGTCTGCTTCAAAGTACCCGACGATAAGTATGGTAAAGCCACTTCTCCACATGCTTCTGAATACCACTCTGAACATCAAAGAGAATGATTTGAAAGAAATCAGCATGGCAAAGGAGGTGATTGCTAAAGAGTTGTCAACCACCTACCAGCACACACCTGAGATAGACATGTTTCTCAATGTTGCAACTTTCTTGGATCCCCGCTACAAGAAACTGCCTTTTCTTTCAGCCTTTGAGAGGCAGCAGGTGGAAAACAGAGTGGTGGAAGAAGCAAAAAGCCTGCTGGAGAAAGTAAAAGAAAATAGTTTTAGAACTGAGGAGAAATTCTTCACTGTTTCAGAAGAGCCCCCTATGAAAAAAATCATCATCTCCTCTACTCCTCCTCCTACCAGTGTCATCAACAACATGCTCGCAGAGATCTTTTGCCAGACAGGAGGCGTGGAAGACCAGGAGGAATGGCACGCTCAAATTGTTGAGGAGTTGAGCAACTTCAAGTCACAAAAGGTCCTCGGTTTGAATGAAGACCCGTTGAAGTGGTGGTCTGACAGACTAGCACTGTTTCCAGTTTTACCAAAGGTTCTTCAAAAATACTGGTGTATTCTTGCCACAAGGGTCTTCCCTGAACGCCTTTTTGGTTCTTCTGCTAATGTTGTGAGTGCAAAGAGAAACCGGTTAGCCCCAGCTCACGTGGATGAGCAGATCTTTTTGTACGAAAACAGTCGCAATGGGTCTGAGGCAGAACCAGAGGACGAAGATGAAGGAGAGTGGGGTTTGGAACAGGAACAGATTTTTAATTTAAATGACTCGGTAAACATAAACAACAGTTTCTTTAATATTCGAGACAGTGGGTTTGTTTAACAGGACTGCTGCGGTACATTTAATGACAAAGAAAAGAGGTATTTGTCTTAAGTTACCAAAAATTCTTCTGTTGTATGCTATGAATGCTGTAAATATTGAACAGTTGTAACAAACTTGATTTAGCTTCCATTGTCTGTGTTTTTCCCACTGTCTTAAAACATGAATGACTTGTGATCAAACAGCACTGAAATGAATGAGGAAATAAATTCTAGAAAGACCGTGATTTCTGACTGTGGCCCAGATTTCAGAAAGCACTTATCCATGTGCTTCCTTTCCACTTGTTTCAGTGGGAGACAACCACATGCTTATGTGCTTTCTATCATAAAATTATTTTCCTGAGTTAGGACCTTGAGGATATTTTTTTTAAAATTTATGCCTCCATTTGTAAATCCTGTGTGACTCAGGATGCTAGCTTTAAATTTTGGATTTTAAAATGTTTTTAAAATCCATAGATCTGAGCAGTGAATATTTTTAGAATATATTGTTGCTATGGAATGAAAAAAGATCTTGAGCCTGATTTCACTACCTCATGTCTTAGGTCTGGTCTGTGCTAGTAAAGTTCGGGTGGTATAATTATGTTGGTTAGGGGACTGATGTGTTATTATTTTAACTGATACTGTGCTGGTATAGGCTGTAGTGTGGATGCATTTATACCAGGATAATTTATTTTCCTTTCCAGTGCAGTGTAAATGGTATGAACACTTAAACTGGTATTGCTGTGTCCGCGTTAGTCCAGTTTTACCATTTAACTGCAGCTAAATGGCAAAATTGTTTTTTTGTTTGTTTTGTTTTGTGTCTAAGCAAGACCTGTACTTTTGCAAAGTAGGAACCAAGTGTGGGGTCGAGGCAGTGTTGTGTTACCTTCGCCTTGTGCCGATGCCATGGCTGATGCCACATGGTGTGTAGCAGGCAAGGCATCAGCTCTTTGGTAAGGGAGGGAGGGGTAGAGGGCAGGGAGACGTCTGCAGCCTACTGGTCTAATGGTTTGTCTGTGTTATAAAATCCATAACCTCTTCATTTAATGGGGGACTTTGCCCAGGGTAGCTTGAAAATTTTGTTGGCAAGAAAAGCAAAATATAAAGCTTTAATATTATGTAAATATATTTAAAAGAAGGGGACCCCTGAATTTCTTCACATGTATTTAGTGAATCTTTATAATTATTTTTTGTTATGCTAGCACTTGAAAACTTTTTTCACCTGTCTCTTTTTAATTCAGTTTGTAGAGTGGACTTCAGTCCTGTCCAGTCTAATGTTTGAGTACTGTTTCTGATTAGTTGTGTATCGTAACTACTCCCTTTGTGTTACCGAGCATAAGTCTTTTAAGCCCCTTTGAGAACTTGACAAGAAAAAAGAAACCAACCTGAGACCCCCCCCCCCCATCTCTTATGAAATACTGCAGGTCATAAAGAGGATCAGAGTTCACGCTAGACACAAAATAGGATGCACCAGCTTCTTTTCTGAGCTGCAGTGGAGAACTCTTGGCATTTTCCAGTTACAATCAAGGTTTGCTTGGGGTTTTATTTCTGTTACTGGTGTCTCACCCCGCCCTCCACCTCGGTGTTAGTCTACAACTATGTTAAGCAATATCTGTGTGTTACTGTTCTGGAGGAAGAAAGTTGGGTTTTTTTTAATCACAATGACATCTGTGGACATTGGATTGTAAAAAGCACAGGTAGCAGGAACATACAAAAGTGGGAATGGTGATGGAATTGAATCTATTGCCAAATGGTTTGTTTATGGTTTGGCTTAATAATTTTTGGAAGTTTGAGGCCTCTGTTCTTTGTAGGTGGTGGGTAGGGATAGGTGAGTGAGGAGAAAGGGCAAAGAGGTTAGGCTGAAAGAACAATGAAGTAAGTACTTGCAGCTACACAACAAAAATGTTTAAGCCTGGGAAAAATGCAGTTAGCAAGTGGTGCAGCCTGTGTTTGGCTGTTAAAAAGCCTGGGGTTTTACTTTCCAGCACCCTGAAAACTGATTTGCACTTGTACAAAGTACATGCACTGTGCATCCTGTTGAATGTTGCTACTCTCCATGTCCACTGTAGAGGTGTATATGTTTGCCCAAGGCGCAAAACACAGGCTTGGCCTAAAATTCCACAAGTAATTCTGCTATCTGTGAGGGCAACAAAATCAAATTACGGAAGGGAGTGAGATACCTGAGCTCTTGTGGCACCCCGGCAGTCTGCCAGGAAGAGCTCTTGGTTTTTGTGGTCATCACTTGCAGGAGCTGTTACCACCGCTGCAAGCCCTCCCTCCAGGACCTCCACAAATGCTGGTGTGAAGGGTGTGGATCTTGTCTTACATGAGCATAATTTAAAGCTGTGCCCTCACAATCTGGGCAAAGCCCAGAGCACCCTTGGTCTGCACTTGGCCTTCCCCTGTTGGCAGCATTGTATCCATCTTCATCCTCCTAGGGCTGAACATAACAGTGACGCTTACAAGGAGTTTTACTGAGATCAGTGCAATGCACTACTCTCTTCCTTCCAGCTTCTTTTTATTTTTTGGTATCCAAAATAAAATTGTAGTTGGTTCAATTGATGTGTCTCAGCATTCTTTGAAAAAAAGGAGAAGAAAAAGAAAAAAATAGAGCGAAACCATTGTTAGTCTTACCCATTGTCTGTGAGTTTTTTTATTTAATGTTCTAAACCTGAAATATTGTTAAATAAACCAGAAAAATAAGTCAGTTACTAGATTATTTGTCTGATGTGTGGTCATATCTACAGCACTTTATGACTTTGAACTCCTCCACAATAAGGGGAGGTTGTATTCTGAGGATTTAAAGCTATGCATTTATTTTCCTTTTGATCCTGTAAGTTATTTTTTAAAAATGCTGTACAAATCTTTTGGATTAAAAAAAATGAGGATGAAAAATGTTGGAAGTTTAGATGGTTTCTCTCACTGAAATACGTGTGGTGTTTTTCATTTATTGACAAGATTTTCTGTTGTTTAGTTGGGTGGAGAAGGAAAACTGGACAGCTGTTTTAAATATTGCTGCAACTTGAGTTAACCCTCATGTTGCTGCTAAGGGTGGGCCCTGAACAATTTCCTAATAACTGTATTAAGTCAACTTTATGTTTGTGTTTCTTGACAGTTTCTTTGAATCCACAGCCTAACGTTTCCTTTTCTCTTCAGTACAGCTGAGACATCTTTTTGGAGGGACAATAGAGGAGCAAACTTCAGCTTTTGAGTACTTTAATGCTGAAAAAGTGAATTTTTGAACAGGGTCTCAAAGTATGTACTCTGTGTCAGAAGAAGAATTGCCCTTATCACCATCTAGGTATTGCCAATTCAGGATTAAAATTCAATGGGCTAGGTGAGGTTTCTTGGGGTAGCAATATAAAAAAGGGAGTTTTGGGTTTCTGACCAACTATTGCACGAATTTCACCTCCCTCTGCCATCAGGGATTATGAGAAGACAAAGAAAAAATCCTGAACCATACTGAAGTTGAAAAGGTGAATTTCTCCAGCAAGCAATGTTTGAAGTGCTTTGGTTTAAAGGAGGGCAATAAAGTTCTGTATTACTTACGGAAAGGGTGTATGGTTTTAAGTTTCTATTGCAGCAGTCTGTTAGATTAATTTCAAGCATTTTCTTTAACCAATGTCATGGTGTCCTGTTAGTTTTACAGGAGCATTGGTAAGCAGGCAGGAATATTAAAAGCAAAAGAAGCACAAATTGGTTATTTGTAATATTTTAAAGGACTTCTGAAAACTTAAAAGTGACATGTAGTTCTTGCTTTTTGTCCAGCTTAAAAAGAAGGGGCTGCCTGAGGACATAGTTTCTGAAGGAGGGGAAATGCATGTATATGAACACAGAAGTAGTGTATTTTACATACTCCATGACAACTGGGTAAAGGAAACTTCATGCTGGAAAAATTACATTTTAGTGTCTGCACACCATCCTCCTTTTGATAGTCTCCATTTCTGAGTGCCCTCCTGAAGACCTGGTGATCCTGGTTCTGGTGGTGTTATCTAGTCTAGACTGTCTTTTTAGCTCTGCTGAAAGGACTCTTGTGGTCTCTTAAGTTTTGTGGCTTTTTTTTTTTCCCTTTAGACCAGACTATGTGGTCTTTCTTGCCTTATCTCCTCCAAATTAATGTTCTGCTAAATTCAAAACATTTTTAGGGAACGTAGGGAAATTACAGAAATTGGCTTTACTTTTTTAGTAACATTTGGTGCTATAGAGAGAATTTGAAGATACAGCTTCATTTTATGTCTGCTTTAAGAGCACATCAGTAAACCATGTCTTAATACTATTTAAACTGTAATTTCAAAACAACTCTGCAGTTGCAGTTTATAATGCTGTTTTTAAGTACAAAAGAATTTCCTTTAGATTGAACAATAAAAATCAATTAAATATATATTTACTGTTGTTGCAGTGCCCCTTCAGTGGCCCTGCAGTTGGGTTAAAATGCCACAAAGGAGCTGAGTTTAGCATTTAAAAGATGGAAAAAATGAAAAACTAACCACTGCCTTTGACCTTATCATGTGTTTTAAAAACACAATTGGATTTACATGTTTTTAAAAATTCAAAGGCTGTTGCAGCAAATATTTTCAAATAAGAGTCCCTCGGAGCTTGGAATTGTTAAAATATTAAGATTTTTGAGCATTTCTGCTGACATTTCCACATTGAGTGGTATTGATTTCTCTTGCTGCCAGAAGATCACAGAAGTGATGCTGCCATCTGCAGTGCTTTGAAATGATGATCAGATGTAGCTTTTTTTCAGAGGTTTTGGGAAGACTATTACCTGCTGCACATGTGTGCTGGTTTCCTTGCATCACAATTGCTATTTCCAGTGACTTGAGTTTGCCAGATCCTCTGTCCTGTCTTCCCTCCCTGGCCCTGCCTGGGCAGAATGCTGGGTGGAAGCAGTAGGGAGGCAAACTCCAGCTTTTCCTCTTACAGAGAGACTTCTTTGAGAGCAGATAAAATTTAGTTTAAAAAGAGTTTAAACTAGGTTTTTATTCCAGTCCATGGGGGCTACAGCACCTGCGCCATGGTGTGAAAAGGCAAAGCTGGTGCTTCCTCTCCCCCCAGTTTTGTACCCTGGGACACACGGCTCAATTGGGCCAAAATTGCCTGTGTAATGGCAATGTGCTGGGGAATTGAGCTCAGCACAACTAGGAAACTGCGCTCAGAGCCAAAGGCATAATAAGCATATCAGGGTAGAAATAGTATCTGTGCTGCTTTCCTTAGATAAGGCTTTAAGGTAAATACTCTAATAAGATACTGGTTTGTGCTCTGGGCTGAAGCTGTGCCTGGGAAATTTTGTGATAATTCAAATAGGTATGTGTTTAATACTGACATAGAAAAGAGTGTTCTGTGACATTTAAATAAATATTTTATATAGACAGTAAAGCTTCCATTTCTATTTGATAGATAATTTGGGGGTACCATTTACAGTGATTTTCCTGGAATAAATACCATGGTCAGAAATACACCAAGATTCAGCTATCAGAAGCAGTAGGGCAGTCCTGTTTGTAAGTATAAGAGAGAGGAGAGGATACTTTCATTTTAAATAAGTGGGAAATGTTGTCTTTTTTTAACACTCTTAGGTAGGCAATAATTAAAATGCACTATAAAAGTTTGTGATAGCCTCATAATTTAGATATATCTGTAGAGAATGAATCCCTTTGTTTTGCTTAGTTCACTGATAATGTGGCTGTATTTGTCCATAACTGCATGCACATGATGTCATGTTCAACAGTGCTTCCCCAAACAATGCAGAATAAGGTTATTTTTAAAAAGGCAGTTTCTTTGATTACATACAATATTCTGTCTGTTCACTGTCCCCAAATACTTGCAGTTAGGAATGAAAAACTCACTCATTTTTTATTTCTCCAGTGGATATTGCTTTGCTTTTAAATTTGAGACATTTTGTGTATCACTGTGTCTGCAGACACTGCATTTGAAAGGGTTTCATTCTCCGTTTCTTTCTTTTTGCTTTTTTTTATTTGCTTTTTTTCTCATGAGTCATTAGTTAGGTTTACAGTGATAGGAATTTGCAGTCATAACAAGGAACATGTCAAGTCAGCATCAGGAGAGCCCATGCCAGAAACATCCCATCCCATATTGTGAACGCAGTGCTTCAAGGGAAACCTTAATCTTCTCAAAAACGACCTTCTGATGTGTGTGTGTGAGAGAAAAATGAAGTGCTTTTGCAAGCCTTGCACAGTTCTGTGTTATGGGTGTTAGTGCAGTTTGGTGTGAGTTTGTGCTCTGGGATGCACTCAGAGGTTTGGCACCAAGAAAAAGTTTCTTGAGCACACAGCAGAACTTATATAAACAGAAAGAATTTAATAACAAATGTGGAAAATTTACTTAGGGGAACAGAAAATTTACTTAGTGGGTCCATCTAGGGAAAACACTGAAATTTTATCAGGAGTCTCCAATTCCTGTACAAAAATCCTGATAGCATTTAAAAATGCTAAATGGCTAACCTTCCTGTGGTCTGACATTTAAGAACACTGTGAAACAATTGTTTACACACTTTTTGGTGTTCACGTGCTGTTGGCAATGAGCTCGGTTAACTTCAAAAAACTCCTGCACTCCCAAATGGCCTGGGAGGAGTTCTCATTAATGAGGTATTGGAGAAGAAGGGAGATTCAAGCTCTTACTGTGACCTGGCCTCCAGTCTGTGGGAGTGTGGGCTTAAGGGACTGTTTTTGGATGATATTTTGACACATTGATCCACATACATAAACATTCACATGCAGTCCGAGAACTTGCTACTGATCATACATCTGTCTGGTCCCAAGGGAGCGAGCACTGTGGTGAGAAAGCCAGTCTTGTGGATGAGTGGAGCGTGTATCCCTTTTGTCCCTCATTCTAAGCCCCACTTTATTTCCTGCGCAGGCAGCAAGTATGTTGGTGCTGCTCTTTGCCTAGTTATTTGCTGAGTGCCTCTTGTATTCCAAGTGTAAGAATAGGAGAATGTGACTGTCATGTTCAAGCCTTGGTGAAGGCATGCAGAAGTTCACCTGCACTGGTCATGATTTGCTGCCTGGTTTGAATGAGCAGTGGGTTGAGGATAATACAGCATTTACCCTGTGGTCTTGAGAACACGAGGCTGGCGTTGCTGCTCAGAGATTCCTGTGTACCTGCTCAGAGAAGTGAAGTGAGAAAAGCACAAACTTGTGTGTGTTGTATCTGAAGGTGTGACTCAATGCCCAAGTGGGCTTAAAGTGCTCACATGAACAAGTTCTGCTGTAGTCCTGTATACAAACCACCTTGCGCATGCTCTGCCCACACCACCCCACCTCCCCTTCATCAATGTTCACGAAGATGTCACAGTTCTTTTTAGAGAGATTAATTCAGAGATAATATATGAAACTCTTTGTCAGTTGTTAAGACCATTGCAATATGCTTTTTGTGCCTTTTTTGGCCATGCATGCTAGAGCTGATGGAAGATAACATTCTTTTTTTATCCCAGAGACAGCTCTTCCCTGCAGTGAGGGGACCAGCTCAGCCCGCAAAGTTGATCTATTGGCTGCACTTCTGCCTTTTCTCTAGGCTGTTTAGGAAAGTTGCTGTGCTCTGCAGAAGGAAAAACAGATTCCTCCAGAGTGTTTTCCTTGTGTTTTTGTGTTGCTGGGACTGCTTTCTGGTCTGCACATGCCTAAAGGGAGGGGATGGCCACGGCTTCTGCCGTGATTCTGCTTCCAATGAGCTGATTGGCGGTGGCCTAGAAGAAGATTGTGCAGAAGGTGACACTGCTGGGTGATAAATTTGCAAACATCAGGGCTACAAAAGGATTTTTTCATTTTATATTTAGGCTAAGATTAAAATGATACAAAACGTGGCCCTAAAAGCAGCCTGCAGAGTCTATGCACTACCTCCTTGACTTAGGTAGGATTTAGGGACCTTGTCTCCAAATGCAATCCATTTCACATGCTCTGCCTTCAGACCCTCTAAAAATGCCGGCATCACAAGTGTGTCTCTTTTAATAGCTTTCAAATGATATTTTGGGGTGGACTGTGTATGAAATGCAAACCACAGTAATTTTTTTTAATTTTACATGTGTCTTCCATTTTGCTTCCAAGGTTAGTATCCATGGAATTATTCTGTCTAAAAATGCTATCAGAACACTTCAGGTCCCAAATGTAGGTGAGCTTCAGAAGTAAGAGAAATATTCTCCCCCACAATTCATAAGCTGGAAGGCTTAATTATTCTGTTGTTGAAGGAGGCAATTGTAACCACATTTTGTCCAAATATGGGAGAATGTGGAATGTAAATATTTACATTTTTAGGTAGAATTCTGAGTAAAAGGCTTAAATGTAAGCACCTCATTTTCTGCCCTTACCTGCATCATAGATATATAGAACCAGACCCATGATATTACAGTGAGGGTACAAGTGAAAGAACAACACTCATTTACTTAGTCTTTATTCTGCTTGTGAGATGTTTCAGTTTCAATGATTTTGTCATTACAAGCATAAAATCAACACTTCCAGCAGATGTGAATGAGCATTTCTATTGCGTGGGTCTTCCTTCCTCAGTAAACAGGAACTTAGGCTCCTTTGTTAGTGTAGAACAAAGGAAAGGAGGCAAATGGGGGTACACTATTATAGGTGGAAGGTTAGGTGTTTGCTTTTTGCTCATGCAGCTGAAGCAGTGATGGATTTCAGAGCCAAGTGATGGATTCCATCTGTGCATTTGAGTCTAACGGTGGGCAGATGGTATCTTTGCAAAGGATATATGGTCTTTGTCTTCAAGTCAGCACTCTGCCAAGCAATGTCTGGTTGTGCAAATTGAAGCTTCTGCAGTCTTTTAATCTCTGCAGTTTTGGGGGCTATTTGGCCTAAGATCTTCTTGTTTAGGTGATAGAGCAAACTCTGTTAGCTTTAGCATCACTGGTGCTAATGATGAGATGCTGCAACTCAAGGAAATGGGCTAGAAAATGTAATTGTTCCTTTACATCATAAAAAAAGTTGTTTAATCAAATTCCACTCAGCCATGCTTCAACTGAAGGCACTGGAGCTTGTAGAAACTCAGCTTAGGAGTGTAAGAGCTTTACCAAAAGGGTGGTTGGGTGGATTAAGGTCTTGAGTTATGCAGGACCTTGTGTGGACTCCACCGTGAGTCTGCCTGCGTAGGACAAGTTGCACAACCTTGTGCAACAGCCTTGTCTTGTTTGGTTTAGATGTGAATGCTGAAGCAGCCTCCTAACATTTTGCATGGCTGGAAGGCAGGTAGAAGTAGTGGACCCCATGATGTTATTTTTAGAGATATTTTTGTAGTAGTTAGGTAATAAGTCAGTTTTCTTAGACCATGTAGGTACTGTCCCACCACAAATGCTTTACTTTGAGCTCCCTTGCACAGTGCTGGAATAGTGTTGAAGTTCCATGGGCACTCATGTGTGATTCTTGATTCAACTCAGTCGTGGTAAAACTTTTAATGCATTGAACAAATGCATTCTTAGGAAATACTTTGATACCCATGTCACTAAGATTTTGTATGCCTTGCCTTACAGACCGGGCAAGGATCAAGATTTGTGAAGTTAAGAGTAAAGAATGTTATATATCCACACACACACACGCAGGCCTCTCTTGATATTTGCAGAAATTGTCGCCCACCAGTTTCAAGCTTTCTATCATCAAAGTCTCTGAATTACAGATGTCATTACAGACAGTGATTTTGGGTTTGGGGCTTTGTCATACTGTATGAATTACTGCATTAAAGCTGCAGATGTGTTCATTCAAATGGGCATTTTGCCAGCAAGGAAAGAATATATTTGAGAACTGTGGTTCCCAAAGCAGATAACCAAAAAAGCAAGGAAGTTTTGCTTTACATCAGGATTGCTTTTAAGAAAAAAAGAAAGTGGCATAATTTTGTAATAAAATAATGAAATTTGTTTTAATTTCATCATATTTGTGCTCTGCTAGGAGAGCTTTGATACTTCACAGAACATTAACTGGGCACAAAAACTACATCCCCCATCCTACCCAAAACTTCCTCTGAGTTGTGTAAAGCTGAGTTAGAGTGCTTGGCTCTGATACACTTCTGCTTTTTGTTGTGTGCCTGTTTTCTGCCAGAGTATGCTTTTTGCATACTCTGCTTTTTGGGTCATGGACATTTTGCTATCTGAGGCAATGCCTAAGCATAATTGCTAACATTGCTCAATATTTTAAATTATCCTGGAGAGGTAAAGAAGAAAAAAGGAAAGTTGGACCAAAAAAAAATGCACTGAACTTGTTTCTGAAGGAGGGGTTTGAGGGAATAGTTAAATAGTTTTTTTTTTTCTGCTTGTTGACACACTGGTAACACTGGTAACATGGTTGATATAACTAAACACCTGGTAAGCTCTGCACCGAGTTACCCTCTGTCATGAACTTCTCTGGAATGAGGAAACAAAGTCACACCAAATGAAAGCAAAGCTCTGCCACCTCCTGACCTTGCATCTCATGCTGGTGTTTCTCTTGTGTGCAAACCAGGGACTGAAGTTAACAAACCTTATGAGTGTTCAATGAATTTGGGATTAAGCTTTAAATCTGCTATGCTGTGGGCAAAGGTTTGATTGCCAGCTCTGGCTGCCCAGGTGCCGTGTGCTGCAGCAGGAGGCAGGTGATGTGCCATGTTAGCCATTTGTACCAAAACTGCTGATTAGGGCCCCAAAGCCTTGTTATTTACAAAGCCAACCCACAAGGTGTGCTCTGTTCTACGAAGGGTATTTTAAAAACATAAATAGATAGTTCTGTATAACAGTATTTTTAACAAGCATGTCAACCAGTCCCAACTAAGGAAATTACCGAGGAGTTGGAGTCAGACCTCATTCTTTAAAAAAAGTTCAGTGGTACCACTGCAAATGGCTTATAAAATCTGCAACAGCCTAAGAATTACACAGACTGAAAGGACTTTGTAAACAAAACATTACTGGCACTATACTTTTTGCAGACCAGGACTGATTCAGTGATAAAGCTTATAATTTTTTTACTGAATGTATTCCGGTGAACAGAGTGCTTGCAGAGCAGTAACTGTTGTCTTTCTAGCAACTGGATATAACCTAGCACTAACTAGATATCTAACTGGTAACTCAAAATGGGACATTTGTGCTATGAAACACCTCTTATAGCTGAGGTACGAGAACTTTTCTTGGACATATTTTTTCCAAAATAGCATCTTGTTAATGAATAAAGTTATCCAGGTGAATGCAGATATCACCTAGTCTGCCGGCTGGAGTGTTTTCATGCTAATTAATTCCACTACCTATCTATGCCAGTCTTACTTGTGCATTCCTAGCTGGAATCACTGCATTTCACAGTGTATAATTTTAACATTAAATAGTCCGCTGAAAATTAGTAGGGAAAAGGTCAAGAAATGCAGAATCCATGTTCTCTTGATGATGCTGTACTTCCTAATTATATGATACAGGTATTTGAAGAGCAGCTAATTTGAGTCGGAAGCAAGTGTCAAGAGCTGCAAACGCTGCCATTAGTAGTGCTTAGTAGGTGCTAGCAGAGTTCTTTGCACTTCGTTGTAGGCATGTATTCTTCCTGTGGTCCTCATGGGTTCCTTTTTGGAGTCAATCTATTAAAGACATTATGTGTCTTTAATAATCCAGTACTCCAAGGAGGAAAGGGATATTTGAAGATACAAGAAAGGATGTAAAACAGCAAAATAGGGCGGCAATGTTGAAGCCAGGACTTCAGCTTAAGCATGACCCTGTTAGGGTTGTACTATAGTGTCATATGGATTTACTAGTTTATGCTCTAATATAATGACTCTTTATTGGGATTTTTGCTATTAACTGTATCTTCTATCCATCTCTTCCACATCAATTTTCAAAGTGATTTATTTTTTTCTCAATATTTACTCATTAATACTAGTCATAAAGTATTATGGTGAGGCACAAGTAAAAACCATGATTTTTCCCCAGTCTCTTCTAATCCAATAATCAAAGTATTTGTTTTCTTCTCTAAAAAAGAAAAAACATATACATACCCACATATGTATACAGAAAATTATTGCAATTTAGCAATGAAGTCCAGTTTTTTCAGTCCAGATTCTTCCAAGCTGCCAGCCTTGGCTGTAAAGAACAAAGTCATCTTTGCAAGTTTGTTCTGGCTGACAGCTAGCACGTGGTTTTACTGGGGGCTATGGGGACAGGGACCAAGGCTGAGTGGCTCGCTGAGCAGCATGTGTCTGGCTGTTCTGCCAGCAGCCTCTCAGCAGGCATGATCTATTCCTTGCAAAGGCATCAGAGTCTGTGTCAAAGGGGCTTCTCAGTGTGCTCCTCTGGCTTGGCACATGGCAGCTTGGAGGGGGAGATGCTGACACCTCTTCTTCCTGCCCAGTCTCTGACACTTGCAACTACAAAAAGGGCTGAGTAAATAAAGGGCTGCCAAAGTGCCTGTGCTCCCTAGAGAAATGTCACTGCTGTTGCAGGAGTGTAGGTGATGGTCACTGTCCTGGTCACTTGTTCTGGATGTCCCTCTTTGTTCCGACAGTGCTCCTATGTCCCTCACGTTTGACTGCAGCTAGTGGTTTTCAACTTGAACGCTTCTCTCCTCCAGGATAAGCCTGCGTGGGGCTGGCTGTGCTGGTGTACTCCATGCTGGGCAAAGCATTGCCCTGTAAAGTCACCACGAAGATTAGCAGGACAGCACTTGCAGAACAGCTTATTCAGTGAGATAATGTTTTCTGTTTCTCCAGGCAAAAACAGGGAATGCTGGTAACTGCCTGAAGCAGAGTTTGGGCTTTGCTGGGACAGCAGCACTGGTCACAGACCGCATGAGAACACAGACATGTTGGCCAGACGTCTTAGCGTGCCTTGGGAGGGAGGTGGTACTGTGGCCAAAATGAAAGTGTGTGACCCTCATTACTGCTGGATTTTCTGTGTGGATGGTTGCAAAGCTTCAAGTGCAATAACAAAATAAATGCTGATGTAAGGGCTACAGAAGCTGCTGGTGCAGCTTGCGGAGTTGGCAGAGGCTCACTTTTCTCTTCTTGCAAGGAACTATTCACCTTTTACCTTCTGTATCACCAGGATTTTTTTCTGGGAGGGGTGCTAACTGATGGCAAAGCCCCACCAGAGAAGTGAGTGTGAGTGGGCTGGCTGTTTACACCATGTGTTATGGGGGGCTGATGGAGATGTAAGGCTGGAGTCTGGATAGGAATTGCATTATAGGGTCATATCCTTCAAATCATCTAGAAGTCAGTGCACAGTGTAACACATGCATTTCAAATGCCTTGTACATTTATGGAAAAAGGCCTAGAGAGAAAAGTATTGGAAACAGCAGAAAGCTGCTAAACAAGCCAGTGCAAGCTCTTGGGCTTTTATTCCTCAAGTTCTTTTTTTTTTTTTTTTTTTTTTTTTTTTTTTTTTTTTTGTTTTGTTTTTTTTTTGTTGTTGTTGTTGTTGTTGTTTTTTTTGTTTTTGCCTCCCCTTGATATGTTTACATTGCTAAGTTCCTTTATGCTTCTTGAAAAGAAAGCTTCATTCAAATTTTTAAATTTTTTTAACACCCAACAGAAATTAAACACAGCTATAACTTTCTGCTATTGAGTGTGAGGTGAAATGAAAGTGCTGTCTGTTTGCTTAATAGGATCGTTCAAGTTGGAAGAGACCTACAAGATCATGAAGTCCAAACAGAAACCCAGCACCATCATGTTCACCAACAAACCATGTCTCTAAGTGCTGCATCCTAATGTTTTTTGAGCAATTCTCTGGGCATCCTGTTCCGATGCCTTCACCATTCTAGTGAAAAACAACTCCTCCTAATATGTAATCTAAGCCTCCCCTGGCAAAATGTCAGGCCATTTTATTTGGTCCTGTCACTGTAACATGGCTAGACCTACCTTTGAAAGGTAGCTCCAGGTATCAGCTTTACTAGAAACTGATGATCAGCTTGGCATGATGAAAATAGGACTATAAGATCTTTTATAGTAAAGAAAGTGTTTTGGGTTTTTTATTCTCAGAAAACAGAAAGGAATCGTGCCTTGAAAAATATTGCACACCAAATTGGCTGTTGCAGAGCCATAACATTTGAACTAAATCCTCTGGTCAGGTGGAAATAAAAAAGCAGGTGTGAAGCTTGTTTATGCTACCAGGGATGCCTGAAAAGTGCTGGCAGTTCTGGCTGTTGTCCTGAGAAGGACTGACAGGGTGCACTATGATGTATCAGCCTGTTTGAACACCTGGCTGAAGAGTGAAGTTGTGAATTGGCTCTGCAGGAGGGCCAGTAGAATTCCTGTAATTGTCACCTCCCTTCTTAGAAGCAGAATGGTTGGAAGGTGTTCGTCAACACAAATGCATATTTCTATATGAAGGGAGCAATCCCTTAAATTTTTGGCAAGATATTTATAGAAGGTAATTAAATGTAGGAACAAAAATAGGATGTTTGTGTCATACTCCTGGAGCATTATCAATAATGGGACTTGTTTTGTGAGTAGTTGCACATTTCTTCAAAGGAGCATGTGATGCTCTCTAATTGAAATATTAATAGCAGATAATGACACTGTGGAATGATGGCCTCTTAAATGGAGACATACTGTAACAGCTTTTAATCTGTGTGGTAACTGCGTATTAAAAATCTTAGACAATTTTGATGAAGACCAATTATAGAGCATGCACAGTAGCTGTTCTTCTGAGTTAACTACTTCCCTAAGTCTCGTGAATCTGCTCTAGATTAATGGGCTATAAAATTTCATTCAAAATTAAGTTTTTCATTGAAGAATAAAAGCATCTAATTAAAAAAATTCAAAACAATTAGCTGTGTTTATTGCAAAGTAGTTGTTTTCCTGTGAAAACTTCAGTGTATATTTTATGAAGAACAAGAAAGATGAAAATTGAAAGAAAATCCATGAGTGTGAGATCACTCCAGCATGTGTTGAGACAGAGGATTTTGAAAACAAATCAGTTTTTTCCTAGTAAAGGACTGTTAGGAGACAATTAGGAAATTTCATATGTAGTATAGTCTGGACCTTTCTGTACTGGCACGTTCATATTCCATTTGAAACCCCTGACCTGCTTGTGTTATCAAAGACGAGAAAAATGAATGAAATTCCATATTTGGAACACAATTGTTATAGCTGTCTTGAAGACAAAATATGTGCATGCTTTTTGTACTTTCTCATTCCAAGTTAGAACTGATTTTTAAGTAGTTTTGAGTACGAAATTGAGCTCCATCCAGAGGATCAGGGGCTTCAGTAAAACTATCTTTAAAAAAAATAAACTAAGAAAACCCACCAAGTTCTGTTCCATCAGGGATTTTTCCTGCTGCAGGTTGGGTGGTGGCCCTGGGAAGGTGGCAGCAGAGGTTGGGCAGCCTGCTGCATCTGGGGCATCAAACTTGGGCACTGCCCTGCAAAGGCAGCACCTCAGGGGCTGTGCAGCTGTGAGTGTCCCCCTCGCTGGCCTGCTCTGCTTCCACGCAGGCCACTTGAGCCCTGTTTTCCTTGGGGCCACTGCTTTGGGCTGCACACCGAGAGGCACCTCTAGGAGTGACCATCCACAGGCAGCTTCTGCGCCTGCCCCGACTCTTCACCATGTGTTGGCCAGACAAAGACATAAATGTACTGGCCAGGGGTGGGTTTGAAGGATGTGGAAGCAGGGTAGAGAGGGAGAGGAAGGGATGTTGAGACTATTTTCCATGGTTTTATTAAGTCAGTACCATCTGAGATTAATCTCACATTAATGTCAATGCTGCTTCTGATTCGCTTAAAAAAATTTAATAATATGGAAATGTGCTTTTTAGCATTTTTTATTTTAATAAATTGCAGGTATCTCAGGGAAATTTTTAGTACTGATTGGTTTATGTGCTATGTTTCCTGTTAACTAGATTTTTCCCAATATTCTCTAATCACCTTGTACCTCTCTTCCTGATTCTAATTACTAGAGCTTTGTGTATGATAACAAGCACTTCAGTTCACAAGTGATTGCAGTGTTTTGAAGTGAACTACTCCAGAAACTTTCAATTACCTTTTAAATTCTGTATACCAACTCGTGACTTCTTGCTTACTTATTCGATGGAGATACTGTCACCCTGAAGCTGTGGGAAGCAGAGGAGACTGTTTGAGTGGCAGCGGAGCATTTTTGTCAGCTGGAAGAGGCAGATCAGAATGTGACCTTCAGCTGGATGCTCTTAAGCTTGATTGGGATATGGAAATCACATTCTCTGTCTCTGGGAAGAGAGGAGATGCAGTTTAAACTACTCTTAATGATCTTTCCAATGTTTTTTTTTTTTTTTTTCTTCACATACACACACCCCCCTCACATTCCAAGAATAGAATATAATATAATATAGTAAGGGAATATTTAAAGAATCGACTTTCCCAATGAATTAGTTGCCCAACTGTATCTCTCCATCTGTGCTGTGAGCAAGATGGAATGATTAATTGAATCTTTTAATAGCATATGGTCAGAATAAGAGATGTTGGAATTCACAAGCAGTAAAAGTAGAAGCTGTAAAGATGATATTGGGATTTGTGATACAATATATCCTGTACTATCTAGGAATATGATGGTACAGTCAATACTGTCTTGAAAATAAAAATTAAAATATTTTGTCTTTTGAAAGGTATAGATCATAGTGCAAAGTGTAAACTTTTTTCTGTTATCTTTTTAATTCTTCTGATGAGATGCTAAAATGCAGGTGGAAATATTTTGCTTTTGGTTTGGATTTCTAGTTTGGCTATAAGTAGATCAGTCTTTCCAGTTTGACCAGAAGCAATGAGATCACTCTTTGCTTCAGTTTCTGCGTATGAAAGTGCTGATGAATCATAGAATCCTCGAATCATTTAGGTTGGAAAATTCCAACAGTTAACCCATGCTGCCAAGTCCATGACCAAACCATGTTCCTAAGTGCCATATCTACATGTCGTTTAAATACCTCCAGGGGTGGTGATGCAGCCACCTCCCTAGACAGCCTGTCCAAATGTTTGATAACCCTTTCAGGGAAGAAATTTTTTTCCTAGTATCCTGTCTAAACCTCCTCTGGAACAGCTTAAGGCCATTTCCTCTTGTCTTGTTCACTTATTACATGGGAGAAAAGATCTACCCTCTCCTTGCTAAAATGCCTTTCAGTAGTTATAGAAAGCAATAAGGTCACCCCTGAGCCTCCTTTTCTCCAGGCTAAGCACCCCCAGCCCCCTCAGCTGCTCTGCATCCGACTTGTGCTCCAGACTCTTCACCAGCTCCATTGCCCTTATCTGGACATGCTCCAGCCCCTCAATATCTTTCTTGCCATGAGGGGCTCACAACTGAGCACAGGATTCCAGGTGTGGCCTCACCAGCACCGAGCACAGGGATACATTGGTCCTGCTGGCCACACTATTGCTGACACAGGCCAGGATGCTCATTGGCCTTCTTGGCCAGCTGGGCACACACTGGCTCACGTTCAGATGCTGTCAACCAGGACCCCCAGGTCTGCTGGGCAGCTTTCCAGACACTCTGACCCCAGTCTGTAGCAGTGCATGGGATTGTTGTGACCCAAACTCAGGACCTAGAAGCTGGTCTTTTTGAATCTCATAGCCTTCGCCTTGGTCCATCAATCCAGCTGGTCAAGCTCTCCCTATCTAGAGCCTTTCTGCCCTCCATCAGTTTGACACTCCTTGGTGTTTGACACCCCTTGGCCCAACTTGGTGTCATCTGAAAACTGGTTGAAGGTGCATTCAATGTGCACCTGTTTAACAGGACTGATGCCAGTCCTGAGCCTTGGGGAACTTTACTTGTTACTGGCTACCAGCTGGATGTAGCTCCATTCACCGCCACACTCTCTCCATGGCCATCCAGCCAGGATTTTACATAGCAAGCAGGATGTCTGTCCAAGCCATGAGCAGCCAGTTTCTCCAGGAGAGTGCTGAGTTTCAGCATTCTGAGTTTCAGCAGAAGCTGAATATCTGACTTTCCACATTTTCTGAGCTTTGGGTACCTAAAATGTTCTCCAGACTTGAGGGTATATGATGGAACCTTTCTTCCATGCAAGGTGTGGGAACTTGCCTGCTAAAGTTTATTTCTACAGTATTTGGGATTAAATCAAGAATATCAGCTGTTCTTTTCTCCTTCTCCTTCTCCTTCTCCTTCTCCTTCTCCTTCTCCTTCTCCTTCTCCTTCTCCTTCTCCTTCTCCTCTCCTCTTCTCTCCTTCTCCTTTTCTTTTTTTTCCTTTTTCCTTTCCTTAAGTCTCTTTGTTGTGAAACAACCATCATTTACGGTTTTCTGAAATTAGGTTTCTGCTCTGCAGTCAGTTGTGACATTTACTCAGTCTGTAATGGAGTGGCAGCAGCATCATGCTCTACTGATTCATATTTTCTCTAGCATTTCAAACTCACTGCCATTGCCCTGGTTTTTGGTCAAAACTGTTACCCAAATGCTAATTTTTCATAGTTAGACATGAAATTTTAAAATCTTAACAATTCTGTGCCAGATTTCATGCAGATAACTGTCAAGTTTTTTTTAGATATATGGGATGTGGTCTTTCCAAGGCAAGACCTTTTCTGAGATTATTCACATTTCATTTTGGTTGCTATTTATGGCTTCTTCACTGGATTTATGAACATGATTTGGAGAACTCTACATTTATTTGGGACTTTAGTGAGCAGGAAAAGTGTTTTTAAATGTCAAATGTTTAGTTAAAATGAAACTTTCACTGTAGGGAAATAGCACTCGGAAATAGGGAATTGCACTTGAGAAGGCTTTTGTATGCTTGGGGGTATGTCTGAAAGCAAGGACTTGAAACGGTTTCTTACATCCTGAGGGACGTAAAGTATTGTCAGATGCAGCTGCATCTAGTCGTCAGCTGTTTGGGAAATCTTGGAGCCTAGACAATCTTTGGTTCCTGGTAGAGAATGAAAAAATAATTCTAATGTCTCAAACTTTTGCAGGATGGGAAAATGCATTCTGCAGCTACTAGACTATGCAGAGCTATTTCCATTGCCCCTATTTAAATATCCTGGGATAAGCTTCTCTTTTTCATCTCTCATTTCACAACAGGAAAAAAGTATAATTACATGGTGACATGACTTGAAGAGCATTGGAAAGTTTTACATAAAATGACATTGCCCAAGGTATTGCAGAATTACATTTGCCCAGAGGGAGGGAGTATGGGAATAAGCATCAGTAAATCTGTTCAAAAGATAATCAGATGCTTTTTCTTGATTTAAAGATACACCTGTATATAACTTCCCTATCTTTAATGTGACTGGAGTGAAAGAGAAGAAAGCCAAAGAGTAAGACTTAATAGGTAAATATATAAAAGGAATGAAAGATAAGCAGAGAAGAGAATACAAATGGAAAAATCTCCTTCTCTATTCTTGTGATAGTATTTTCCCATGTAAAAAAATGCTATGAGTAAATGGAGCCTTTAAATATATGCATATGTAGGGAAGATTAGTGTTTTCTTGGAGCTAGCATCGTGTTTCTTCTCACGATATTTTTAACAAATCCAGTAATCTTTTATATGCAAGTTGTGCCTGTTCAGTATAGTGTAAGGAATTAGTGGGATTTCTTCATATTATTGCAACAACCGTTTCTGCACTTATTTCACAAAACCCAACATTGTATTTTTGTGAATTTTAGGACTGAGGCTGGGACTGCTCACATATGGATCACTGTCACTGAGCTGAGTTAGTGCTGTGCCTTGTCAGTGACAGTGCTGTCCCCCACACCTCTCCAGTCCAGCCTCATGGCAGCAGAGCCCTCCTTTCCGAGCAAAGGCAATGCTTCATGGCCTCATCCAAGTCCCCAGCTGGCATCTGTCCCAAAACAAAATGATTGCACAGTGAAGCAAAACATGCCATTTGTGGTGTAATGCCAGTGGGTAGTCAGGTGCCAGATATTTTTGCACAAGTTTGTCAAATGTACTATCAGCCATTATCTGAAATAATCCTTAAGACTAGTGTTTCTCCAGAAAAAACAAGCAAACAAACAAACAAACACTGGCTTAAGCCAGGAATAGTAATAATATGTAAGACAGGGACTAGTGTTTGATGGCAGAAGTTGCTTGATGTCTGTTGGGAACTTGCAGCGCCATAATTTCACTAATATAATTTGTACTTGTTGATGTAAGGCAACTTTTCTGTCTCTTGATTCTTTCTCTATCACCCCATGCCCTTCCCAGGGATAAAGTGCTCTGCTTTTCAACACATTTGGTTGGGAATTTTCCTCCCAAGAGCAGATAGTAGGCAAACTTGGATTCCTGATTAAATTTTAGCAGATTTTATTGCTGCACTGTGGTATTTTCCATCTGACTGATTTGTATAATGGTGTTCAATCTATCTATTTGGCACTCGTAAAAAAAAATTAAATTCAAATAGCTTATCTTCAGATGAATTTTGGCACAAGGAACAAAGTACTCAGGAACTCTGGCAAATGTAGCCAGAAGTGAGATTCAGGACTTGGGAACTGTACCCTCTCATCTACTTTTGCTTTCTTTTACCTTAGGGCAGCTTCATATTTGTTAGGATCAAATTTCCTAATATCTCTGTCAAAATCAGCCTGAACTTGTATTGTAACAAGCTCATATATATGCTTCACCAAACCGTTTTTCAATGGACCTTATTTCCCATTGTCTGAGAGAGGCAATTCTGAAATGTCAAGACAAATTCTCAAATTGAATGTCCTCTTTAGTTTTCTCCATTCTCATCCTCCTCTTTCTTGGGGGAGAGGTGGCAATATCCAGCTTTTTTTCTGTGTATGATCAATGATCCTGATGCAGAAGGTCTTCATAGGGTTTCCTGGAGGAAGAGGTTCTTCATGGATAGAGTGAAGACAGTTTGGAAAATTTCCGTCTGTATAATATTTGAAAACTCCAACTAGTATTTTCTCCATGCAGCCCTTCTGCCAAGTCTAACAGCATCACAGGGTCCAAGACTAACATTACTGAGCATCCCATTTGACAAATAAAGCAAAAGCACTCAGGCTCCAGTCGAAAGATGTATGAAAATGCGTCTTCCCTTGGCTCTTGTAACCAGGCAGGACTTCTTCACTTGCAAACACACTAGTCATATGCTCTGAAAAACAGGGCACTGAAAAGACATGTGCAAGTGGAGAGGAAATATTTTTCTGATTAATTTGGCAGTAGCTGTAGCTTACTTTTCTAGCAGTCTGTGGATCAGTGCCTTGACTTACCCCACCAAACCATGATTTATTTGCATCTCTAAGTAGCAGTGCCAGTGTCCATGCTGGGGTCCTTTTTTGGCTTTGAGGACAATATCACCATGCAGAGATTTATGATTCAGGTGTATTAAATTGCTTAGAGCTGTATCTCTTTCACCTGAATACCTAGAGGTGGGGGGAGGGTGAAGAGAGGGGAAAAGGGAAAAAAAGCACTTGAAAATGACCTCATCTTGACCAAAAAACTTTTTCCTGTGTCTTATTTGAAAGTAATCTTTCTGCTTCCCCTTCCACACCTTGCTTTCCACACACGTTTCTCCCTTTATCTGCATTTATGCTGTCTTTCCAAGAATCGCTTGAAGAAATGCAGATAGGTGTGTCATGCAAATGAAATTTTTAGCGTAGCTTTCCAGTCCCCTTCCCACTGTTAGAGAGATGCCTTTCCATAGGCCTTGTATTTTTGAGTGCCAAAAACTCTTGCTCTGAACAGTTGCCTTATTTAGGCTATTTTTATTTTTCTTAAGTAAAAAAATATTTCTTTCAGGACTGTAATGCTAGCATAATAACTTTCATCTTACTATTGCATCAGTTTATCTTACATATTTTTTAATATGTGGAGCTTTTTAAGCTGTAGTTAGGTCTTGCTGTGTATACCCATGCTCCAAACTTGTGATATTGGACTCTAATGATACCTATTGCTCTCTAATTCCCCCCCAAGGCTCCACAGTGTGTTCATGAGTTGGAAAAACAAGAGGCAAATGATCTGTTCTGCTCATTTGTAGTATGACTTCTATATGTGTTAAATGAGTTATATAGGAACAAGTCCTGTAATAGATTTTGGGAGCTTGTATCTCAGCCTTCTGTGAAGGGCTTGTCATCTTGCCTGCAAATGTTATCACTTCATCCCTGTAAGCAAGCTGGCATGCTTATCAAAAAGCTAAACGAATGTTATAAATTTAGAGCAGCCTTAAGTTTTGTTGGGTTTTTTTTAAGTTGTTTTCATTGGCAATTAAAAAAAAAAATCATTAGTCTGGCTCAGCAGATGTTTGCTGCTAACTCTGAAGAAATGTCACTTGTTCCTGTGTTGACAATGTCAGGAAGGGATAAGTAAACACGTTATCTCCTTAGCTGGCTGAGCACTCTGCTTTTCTAGTTGGTGTATCTGCTCCTCTCCTTTTGTGTCATTTGCTGCCTTGCTGCACTTTGGCCGTTTGTCCAAGCATCCTGGATATGTGGTGCCTTGGCTGGAGTTACAGCACTGGTTGGCAGCCCAGGCAGCCCAGACAAATTGCTGCTGCTGTGTGGGAGCTCTGCTGTGTTGTGGAAATGTCCACTTCATGGGGCACAGGCTGAGTGTGCATTCCCCTGAAATACAGGGATAGAACTTCCGTGAGTTTCCAGAATTGGTAAATATGAGTTGTTGTTTGTTGTTTCACTGGCATGCAGCATTTCAGGCTCTGTGTATGTCTTGTGCATTGGTTAAACAAGAAACTTATGTGTGCCAGGGGTTTTGCTGTGGTTTTGTGAGCAGTTGTTACCAGTCCTATTCCCTGTCAGTGGCTGCGTGGGAGCCTTATTAAATTAGGTCTTCCCCTGGCTGCTGAAATTCTTAGAGCCATCTGACTGCTGCTGTTCCATTAATAGCACCTTGAGATACCTATGAGTTTGTAGGGCAAGGGACACATTTCCATGGTTTGGTTCCTCCTGCTGTTCTGGTTCTTCAACACCTTTCTCTTCCCATGAGTGACTCCAGGGCCAGCCTCTCCGATACCTCCATTTCCTCATGATTCTTAACAAAAGCTGGGAGGCTTGTCGCCGGTCTGATGCAGAACTCCAGCTGTGTTTGGATACAGATGCTGTCCCTGGACAGCTAAGTGTCCCTTACACAATGCATCCAGCCATCTGAGGTGTGTTGGACCTGTTGGCCGTGTGCCTGTGGCCCTGCATGTGTGCATGGCAGTCGTTCATCAGCAGAAGGCCCGATGGCCTCAACTGCTGAAACCAGCAGGATGCCTTTTCACAGAAGGACTCGTCGGGCTGGTTGCCACCTACCTGGTTTCCAGCCTTAAAGGCCTTCAATCTTGATTGCATATTGATATTCATTAGGAAAGTGATTGGAAGCAGAAAAGATTTTGGAGTGCAAATTGGAGAAGACAATTTGCATTTGAAAAATCATCTGCACGGGTTGAGGACAGGCTTGAGGCACACACAGTTTGTCTGGCTTATCTGTCAGGATTTGAGTACCTAAATTGTCTTCGGTTAGGATAGTCCTGGAATGACATTTGAATCCAGACCCTGCTTGCCTGGTTTCTGCCAAACCAGAATTTTACGGAGATGTTTCTGTAAGGCACACAAAAAAGGCTGTTGCTGAAAGCTGCATGGGCTCCCCAGCAGTTTACTGATTGTCTCTCAGAGTGGAAGATGAATTATTTTTCTACATCTGCTTAATGGCTATAATCTCAACATCGCCACAGTATAAATCAGAGAAAAAGAGTCAGAATATTTTGCAATAGGAAAAAACACTCAATAATTCTGTGGTACACTGAGCTGTATGATTTCTTTAATCCATCTAGAAGAACTTGATTGTGCCTTGTCCTGTGGTGTTAGATGAGGACTGGAAATTACAGTTTGTCTTCTTTTCTCACTCAGTGTTGCTATACAGGAATTGCTCAAAACTTGGATCTTGTTATTCAGTCATGAAACTAAATATTCATTGTTAGTTCTTATCTTTTTATTTTTTTCCCATCTGTACTTCTGCCAGTTACCTTCAGGCCTAATATTTGCATGTAAATTATTCAGTTATAAGAGGAATGAAAAAAACCAAAAAACTGTTGAGATTTGTCTGTAAGGATCTCTCCAGCACAAATACCACCAAAGTTCCTGCACTGTGTGGCCAGTTCAGGAGGTGTGGGCAGGTTCCAGCATGGCACCTCACAGGTGGACACTGACCAACTTTTTGGATGCCTTCAGCTGGGCCCAGGTCTTGCCTGATAAGTACAGGTGACTGATTCAGACAATCTAAATTCTACCTTTGGCCTTCAGTGTCTTAAAAGGAAGGTTAATGAGGAAATTAATATAAAGAAATTCTATTTCAGTGTCCACATGACCCATAGTGTGCCACAAGGCAGATGCTGGATTAGTAAGGTAGGAGATGGAACTTTGTAAAAATTTGATGCAATTTGCTTTAAATAAACTTCTAGTACTTTTTTCTTCTTTTTTTCCCTTGGCCTCAAGCACTGTGTGCTATAAAAGTTTCAGAATACCAAAGCAAGCTACTCTCAAGGGAAGCTCTTCTTCTGAGGCTTGCATTGTCCATGTTCACATGGTGTGTTTCTGCAAAAAAAGAGAAAGGTCGCTGCTTTTGTTTTGATTTGGCTACTTTAATGACCCTCATCCCTGCACCAGAGCTGAGATTTTGCTGGCAGGAACTGGTCATTGATATGGAATTGGTCATTGATATGGGTCTGCAGACTGTCTTATTTCCGTGTGGTTTTGGCAGTTGCAGGGGCACCCTGAGAGATTTTTAGAGTCCCTTGAAAATTAGTATTTTTTAAATTACAGAATTGCCTTATGTTCTTTGTAGTATTGAATTTGTGCGAGGATGTCTATGTACATGGAATTTATTTCCAATTAAGGACAAGTATATTTAAAAGGAAAATAATTATTTTTAAGTAACCTCATATCAGGACATAATAAATCTGCCTTATTTTTCTGTTTTAGGATAATCGACTTGCAAAGTAAACAGGCTTATGTGGTCTAAATACGTTGCAATGCAGGCAGAACCTGCAGCTTGGGACAAGCTTCTCTCAGCCACTGATAAAGGAGCACCTAAGGACTGTGGGCTGGTTTCTTTGAACACCAAGGGAAATTAACAGCTACTGCTTGGTCAGGGGATTTCATTAGCACAGGGCTGTACCATTCTTATGTCCCACAGAGATATCACTGGCATTATTTCTCTGAACCTGAGATCAGTATCTACCTCCTTACCAGGAGCAGAGGGAGAGAGAGAACTGGGGTGGTTTAAATGAGTTTCAAGAAGTGCCAGAGGGAACCTCTCTGGGCATTGCAAAGCTGGTGGGTCTCCACTGCCTCCTGCCTGGGGGGGGCTGTGAGGCTCCAGCTGCACTCAGCTCAACCTCTCACACAAAATAAACCAGTATCTGCTGAAAACCAGGCTGAGCCCAGGTCTGCTTTGAAAATTTCATGCTGAGTTTCATCACGGAAGTGGTGTTTTAACACTGAAAGTTGAGTGTACTGCAAATTCCACATGAGGTTGGAGTTCTAGAGGGAACAGGGCACTAATAAACTGCCTTTCACTGGATTTGCCTCTGGCTCACACACAGAGCCTGTATTTGGTCTTGGCCACTTTTGTTGAAATGAATACTATTCATTAATATCATTTAAATGGAGATTCATTTTACATTAAGATATCTGACTTCATGGAAACTGTACATATTTTTTTTAATTAATAACAATTAAGAATTAATTGAGGAGTTTATTTTCTTCCTGTCCCATTCCCCTTCCCGTTGTATTTCAGTTTTTCTCTTTGCATTTCCCATTTTGACTGAAGTGAGTGGATAGACTGAGTTGTGACATGCAGTGTTGTGTCTATACAAAACCATGTTATGTGGAAGCTGTACCTCTTGGAAATAAAACAGATAATGACCACTTATCTGTGTGTCTGCAACTCTCATTTCTCCATCCCTTTCTGCTTTCTTAAGTCCTTGGAGCTAGCTGCTACAAGCAGACCTGGTTTAAACCTCTCTGTAATATAGGATCACACAGAATGCATTTTTTCAATAGAGTCCTTAAGTGGCCATTAAGACCAAAAAATTGTCCTTTTCTTTGCAGTCACCATGGACAGGGTAGGCCTGGACATCTTCTTTCATCTGCTAAATCGGGTCCTCTGCTAAGAACCACTTTATCACAGTGAAACCTGTTATTGCTTTACTCTTCTGATTTTCCATTTTCACTTCATGTCATTGCCCTTTCCCCAGTCCTGACTTCTTTTTCTCCTTTTCTTTCCTTAATTTTCTTCTAAGCAAATTTTGCATTAAAATGTCACTTCTTATTCAATAGGTGGTGCAGTAATGGAAATGAGTGACAGCACCTGTATGTAGCATGTGAAAAAATCCAAATGTCAGGTGGCAATGTGGTGGGAGGCCAGGAAGCAAGGGAGGCATGGGGAGGTAGAAGAGGAAGAGAAGGTACTCAGGCCCAAAAGAGTGCATTTTCTCTTGACGAGATTTGGACCTGTGGGCATTTTGTTTAGAGTTTGTGATTAGAAGTATTTTTGGTAGAAATTGCAGGGGTGCTTATAGCTAAATTGAAGCCCCTAAAGAAGGCTCCTGGGGAAGTTTTATTTAGCTTGAATTCTCTATGTCAGGACACCTATGTGCATACATATCACTGTAATTGGAGTTAACCTTTAAAGAACTGCAAACAATTTCTGTTCTTCATGGATGGGAAGAACCAAGTTGTTACTTGAAGAGAAATTCATGTTGAATCATGATGGAAAGAACTATGTGTTTCAGAAAAGGTGAAATGTGGATCCTTTTTGAAGTTGCTGTGAAGAAAGAAGCTTGTATCAGTGCTAGTCCTGTGTTTCATAACTATGTAAAATATGAGCTGGTGCTGTACAACAAAGCAATCCCCTAAAAACCTGGAAATCGAAATAGAAAGTCCTTTGATAGATGAAACTTGGCATCTTTTTTAACATTTTTTATCTATATCATTGCCTACAGACCCTGCACCACGGCAAAATGAAGTATTCAATACTATTTTTCCCATGCAAATACCTCACAGTTTTAACTCCAAAGCAAATTAGAAATTCACCTTGGTCACCTAAGGACCACATGATGCTTCACATGAAACATTCTCCACCTCAAAAAAAAAAAAAAAAATTGTAGTTGATATTAGACCTAATTCATGCCTTTCCCAAGCAGTTAAATGATAATGCCTTTGCTCTGCTTTGGCTGCAGGATTCCCTCCATGGTGGGGGAATGTGCTGTGCAACCTGCACCCAGTGTGAGAGCTTGTAGCTGGAATGGCAGCTGCTCTGCAAGGGCCATCCCAGATGCTTCTTGGCTCACTTGGCAGGCTAAGGGCTGCCTGGGGATGCAGGAGACACAGGATGTGTCTAAGCCACCCCTCTAGCAGAGGGAGTTTGGGAGCATTCCCTGCCTGCCAGGCTGTGTGTGGGTCAAGGAGCACTTGGAGTGGAGGCAGAGTGAGGCTGACAGCGGGTATCGGGGATGCTGGCTTCTGTGGGACAGGGCTGGTGTAGGTGGGAAAAGCAGATGGGGGCTTTCATGCAAGAAAAATTGCTTCCTCCTTTCTTTGGGGCTCAGGGCCTCGTGATTTCAGAAGGGAAATGCTCAGTTAGGCAGGGAAATTGGGTCAGCTGTGTACTTTTGATGGCTCACCTTTGACTGAGATCTTTCCTCCATGTTACTGACAGAGGCTAGTCTTTTGTCTTTCAAGAAATTTCCAGGGTATCATGCTGCCAATTGAATTTTTTCCCCTGTACACACTGAGTAAGCCATCCCTGATCTGGCCTAACTGCCGCCACCTTGCTCAGTAACAAAGTAATGGTGGAAATTTTAAAGGTCAGATGACTGCAGGATGATGAAATGCATGCAAATAGAAATGAGAAAATTTCTGAAGTGGTTGTTTGCTTTTCGTGTTGTCAACCTCAGCCTTTTGTGAACTGTTAACACTGGAAAATTATAGTGCAGTAAATAATGGTGGATGTTCCAAAGTTTTTTTTTTTTTCCATATGGGCTTTGCTCCTGAGATTGTTTACTGTCCTGGCTTGAGTGGTCTGTTAAGTGTACATTCTATAAAATACATCTTAACTTCTTAATTGCATTACTATTGTGAACTAACCTTGTGTTATTTCTTTTTTTCTCATATAGTTTTCCCTACACAAAATGGAAAGGTTGCTATAGTGACTGGAGGCACTAAAGGAATTGGTTACCAAACTGTGAAGCATTTGGCAAGACTTGGCATGCATGTGATAATAGGTAAAGTCATTATTTTCTTAATATATTTTTTGTTTCATAATTTTTTTTTCCTTTTAAGGTGTATTTTCTTTCTGGCATCAGGGGAATGTAGGAGAATATTTTGCTAGTATTTAGCACAAATAAAGATTGATTTATGTTTTTCTTTGCAAGATCTTAAAAAAAATAGCGGATGAGATTTTTTCTGTAGGACTTGGAAGAGTTGTACTACCTTAGATAAGAAGTGAACAATAAGAAACCTTAAAAAGATGAGTATTACAAAAATACTTTAGCTCCCTGTTACTGGAAATGGGCCATGCATCAGCATTAGGGTGTACGTGTTCAATAAGAGGAAAACAAATTAAAGAGTTGAAGGAGTATTACAGTGTTTAGTGGGGGATGATCTGTGTTATGAGGACAGAGGAAGCCCTTATAACTTCATCCATGTAAAAATTGCACATTTACTTCTCAGTGTGTCACTGTAAGAGACCTCCGTAGGCAAGACAAGAAAAGAAACACCCACAAATTCAATCGTGTCAGTCTGAGATGGACTGGGCAATTCACCTTCTGTAGGTGCCTGTTTCTCTCTATTGATAATAAAGAGTTAGTAAGGTGACTGAGTTAGAGTGAGACATTTGAAGTTAGGTGAGTTTCTCTACAAACTCAAAAACTGTCCTGTGTGCACCATTTCTTCTATCTACCACAGACACTATTTAGGAGACTTCCTATTTTTTAAACCTTCCTCTACTACTATATATATATATGCACTAATATATCTACTAAATAAAAATGTAGTATAACGAATATGTTATATGTTATATATAACATATATAACATATACGTTATATATAATATATGTTTAAAATGCTACATTTTCTCACTTCATCTTTCCTTAAATAGATTTTACCTAAATCACTGTAACTTTTATTCCAGACAGTCACTGAAGATTGCTGTTTCATTGTACACTATCAAGCTGGTAATGCCATTTTGTTCAACTTTTATACAGAATTTTCTCACTCCAAGGTTCTGTACAGATACCAAACCCACTCCAAACAATGGATGAGAGCACAGTAGCCCTGTGTTTTCAGTGTAGTGCAGTCAGTAACATAATGGAGTTGTCCTGCAATCATACAGGTGTAACATGGAACACCACTTACTCATACATGTTTTAATAGATGTGTCAAACCCAAGCGTCTGCAAAGTGCAAGTAGATGCTTCTTTATGTAGCTAAATGCTAGATGTTACTAATGTAGCTAGATGTAGCTAATGATGTCAGCATTAATATTTCACTAAAATTGCTTTTCATCTTTGAGGTGGACTGCAAAAATGTACTCAGTGGGAAAACAAAAAGGGTAATTTTCTTCTCTTTGCATAGAGTCTCAAAAGCATAGAACATTCTTTTTTTTTCAAGATTTATTTTGTATTACTTAAAGTTTAGGGTATTCCACGTAACAAAATTCAGTGTAAGAGTTTTGGGAATGGGAGGGTGAGGTTTAGGCGCAGAATCTCTAAATAAGCTGAATTTTTTTCAACTCACAGTCACTCCCTCATCTATCTCATTCACTCAACCTCACACCCATAGTCTCATCAGCGCCAAGATGTGTGAGCTCATGTGATCTTGTGAGTATCACCTGAGTATGGGAAAAGGTCTTGCCAGCTGACAGTTCTTATCCGGTGCCTGTGGTACTTTTTGATCAGAAGTGACAGGCTAGTTTGTGGTCAGATCTGCCACAGAAGTTGTGCAGTCTCCTTCTCTGGAGGTATTAACAATTCATCTGGATGTGCCCTGTGTTACTTGTTCTGGGTGAAATTGCATTAGCAGGGGATTAGACAGAGCTCCCTTCCAACCACTATTTGGTGATCTTTTATATTGCTCAGCAGCTCTCAGCACATTTTTCCTTGTCTGCAATGTATAGGCTCTGTCTATAGCCTATTTTTAGGCTGGACTAACAGGAAAAATAATGGTATGGGTAATAAGCTGTAACCTGGAGATGTTATCCTCCTGATGGCAGAGTGCATGGTCATCTGCTTCCAGTCTTCTGTGATGTGGCCTTGATATGCACAGCACGGGAACAATGTCCTCTAAACATGTCTTTTGTTTGTCAATAAAGGGCATTCTTTTAATGCTTTGCTCTTTTTTTTGGTGCCTACAAACCCACGCACTTTTTTTTCACTTCCATTGACTCCACAATTGTATCAGTCTTACTGTTTTCCTTACGAATCCCTACAAATGTGAATTAATGAAATTAATTATAGGAAGCATTTGATGAGTAAGTCTTCCAGCTGATTCATTTCTTCCGAGCAAACTGACCTAAACACTGAGCCCCATGAGTCACAGCCATCTTCTTTGCCTGTGAAACTCTTCAGACCAAAGCAGCCCTGTCAGTAGAATGGATAGTCCCAGGCGCTTTTCCAGCTGCAAGATCATAACAGTCTCAAAAGCACATTAAATGCAATGACCTTCCATCCTTGCTCATAACTGTTGGGCCCAAGTGTCCAGAGCATGTCTGAAATATCTGCTGGCACATTGGCATGCATTAGCACATTCTGCTTCAGGCCACACAAGGCTCCAATAGGAGAGCAAGTGTGCTCAAGCTTTCTCCTCTAGAAATGTTTTCACTGTATGTTTGTATATAGACATGATCTTCTGTGAAAAAGGTGTGAATGTTAAGTGAATTTGGGCTTGCAAGAGAGACTCACATGTAGCTTGCAGTCAATCATGCTCAATCACTGGATTCTTGTTTCCCATTATAGGAACTGTAGCAATAAAGGATGATATCCCTGCAGCAGGCAGATGAGTCAAGCCTGAATGTCTGATGTGAAAAATGATTCACCATTTGTGATGGATGTGATTTTGATTCAGTTTGACATTTTAGAGGAGTAAATATTTGAAACAACCTACTTTTATATCCAATCTACCAAGGGAATGAGGAAAGCAAATAAGTAGAAAGCATGTTACCTTGTGGAGCGTGAGTAGGCACTGTATGAAAAAGCAGTATGTTCACTCAGAGCCTTTACAGCAAGTGGTTTCATAGCTCTTTTAAACCTCCTTCCTTCCCAGTCCTAGGACTGGTGCACAGGACTCCATCCCCCACTGATGATTTCCCTCTTCAGGTGCTGCTCACCCTGCCCTCAGCTTCTCCCTGAGAAAGAGGTTTTGATGAAAGTAATTTTCTGTATATTTGTATATTTGTTTGATAGATTTCATTGAGGCTTTCTGCCAGCTGCTTTTCTCAGTAGCTTCAGTTGCAGTCAGCAGGGCTTTTACTTCAGGAAAATTTCATGGCAAACACCAAACCCCTGGTAGGAGAAACTGATGGCTGTGATGAATCTTCACAATCAAGCCATACAGGGAGCTCCTGCTCCCTCCCATGCATTTTACTAGTTTATTTATACAAACTTGCAATTTCATTTTCAGAGAGAGAAAGTAAATCACACACTGTATTCAGCTGTGACTGATATCGAAGGTAATGTTTTGTATGCACTTACAAATAAATGTGCTCTTCACAACGAGGACATTGGAAATCAGGATATCCTGGCCATTTCTATGACCTCCCCCAGCCCAGGACATAAAACCCAGTATGTTCGACTCTGGTTCAAGGTGTTTGCCACAGTTTTGTGAGTCTCAATTTAGAGTGATAAAAAAGCATAAACTATTCATATTCCTTCTATGTTCACAGCTGTTTAATTTTATGAGGATTCTGTGTGTGTGTGTTGAAATTGTTGACTCAAAAAAGTAGAGCCTCAATTTGACTTTTTTTTCTTTTTTTTGCCCTCAGTACATTAATAAAAGAAGGCTGAGATAATGTGTGATAATATCTAATGTAGAAGTTTTGATAATTCTATCAAATGTGAATGAAAATCAAAAGATTTGCACCTTTGCAATGTTACACTTATGCTTGGTATAAAACACCAGGTTCAGGGCAGTGTAATCAATCTTTAATGTCTGAGTATATCAGTGTCACAGGTTTCTAAGACAGGCTCACACTTTGAAGGAAGCAATCTCATTATACTTATATATATGTATATATATTCAAGTGACTTATTTGAGCTATGCAGGTTTGGCTTGAGCCCTGCAATTTTGGCATAAATAAATGTACTTCTATCACCAGATTCAGCACTTCTGTGTGACCTCAGTAAGCTCTGCAGGAGACTAGCAAGAGATATTTCTGTCACCTCTTTAATTTCTATTAGTTTCCAATTTTCAGGCTGGATTCTCTGCACCATGAATCAGACAATTCTTATATTGTATAATACTACAAAGTGACTTTTGAGGGATAATTAAATCCTATCACAATGGTGCAATAGTTCATTTTCAAAGACAGTTTGATTTAATTTCAATTACTGAAAATTTCTATGGGTTATTTTAATAGACTTTTTTTTAATATACATAGATCTATGACATGCTTTGGTTATTTTTTTAAAGTATTTATCTTCCTAATTTCAGCCAGGTTTTTTTAGACCTGAATGAGTTCTAGAGTTAGTCAGGATGTGTCAAAATTTTACCAACCTATAAAAAGTGGGTGATGATTTCTGTGTTTCTGTATACACATAAAGGAAATGCATGCAGATCCCTTTATAATTGTAATTCCGTTCAGGTTTTATCATATCAGTGCGCTGTAATCAGGGTTATAAAAATCTCTGTTTACTGTTAATTATGCACCATACATGTGCACACAGCCACACACAGTCTTCCAAATATGTATGAATTTTGTCAAACACTTTAGTCCCTAACTTCTGTTGGAAGACTGTCACGTCTGTGCTTGTTTTAACATATGGAGCTTTCAACAAATAATTGTATAGGAAGAGCACAAAATGGAGTGGCAAGTGCTTCAAATTGTATCAAACTGTTCAGGGTGATAAAGACCAGGGATGTGTGAAGAATTGCAGACAGACTATAAGAAGCTGAGTGTTAAAAGGCATGTACAACTCAATGTAGATCAATGTGGAGTGATGAACATGGGGAAAAATTTTAATGCCAAAAGAAGATGTCATGGATTCTGTGTCGACCATCATCACTTTGGAAGTAGATCTCAGGGTCAAAATAGATTATTCTGTGAAATTCAGTGGTGCTCTGTAGGGTGCAAAAATCAAAACAAATATCAGCAATTGTTAGAAAATGAACAAACTAAACAGATAATATGAGTTGATTCAACTGTATGAATCCTTTGCAGGCCAGAACCATAAATACTATGTTGTGTTCTGGTCTGCCTATTTCAAAATGGTTTTTAAGGTTTTAGAGGAAAACAAGTTTTATCAGGGGGATGGAAAGGCAACTAATGAGGAGCAACCAAATGGGCTTGAAGTCTTTAATCTGTTCACTGTCTCTGAAGTATATAAAAAGAGCAGCTGAAAAGATACAGAGCTTAAAATAGTATCGAGATTGTTACAAACTCAGTATAAACACAGTATTAGACATCAAAATGAGATTAAAACGATCTAAAACAGGCCACTGTGATTAAACCCAAAATCTATCAGAAGCATTAAAGTATTTCTGGACTAGTATCTGCTGCATAAAACCCTAAAATGTCTTTGGTAAAGGAGAAGTGTAAGGTGAACAAATACAGTGCTGGCCAGTTTTTGGAAGAGCATTGTGCATAGGCCAGTAAGTGTGTTTTTTAAATTGAAGGATAAGTCAGGCATTAAAAAAATGTAGAGTTAAATATGTGTTGTTGGAATTTTGGTAGAGTTAGTGCAGTTTTCCTGGTGCTTGTTTAATTTATTCATTAAGCATTTATGCATAATGCTTCGAAATATTCAACAACTGTGTGTATTAATTTAATCCTGGTTTTCAAAAGCTTTTGTTAAGTTTCATGCCAAAAGATTTAAAGTGGCTGGCTTGTCTTGAGATAAGAGAAAGATTTCTTGTAGTTTAGTAATAGATTAGGAGGCAGAAAACAATAGTGAGAAATAATTTATAAGAATTTATAAGAAAGCTTTGAGTTGGAGCAAAGATACTTGTGGTCCCACAGACCAGATGTTCAGTGCATGTATAAAAGATAATGTTTATAAAAGATAGATTCAGAATACAGGGTGAAGAGTGAGATGATGCATTTTGTTTAAATGTGTTTTGGATATTCAGAATTGTTTGACTATTGATGATTAAAGAATTTCTGACATGTAAGGAGAAGCTGAGAGAGCTGTATTCAGCCTGAAAAGGAGAGAAGGGTTAGGAGGATCTTTCCCAGTGTATAAGTACCTAATGGGGAAAAAAAACCCCTCCCTTTTTTTTTTTTTTTTTTTTTCCCCTTTTCTTTTTTTACATTGTGGGTGGTCAAACACTGGCATAGGCTGCCTAGAGAGGTTGAGGAGTCTCTCTCCATCCCTGGAAACTCCTGAGATCTGACTGGACATGGTCCTGGGCCACCACTCGTAGCAGAGGGCGGGACTGGGTGGTGTCCAGAGATGCCTTGTGAAATCTTAACTAGTACGAAGAATAGGAAATAATCTCCCAATAGTGGATGACTGTGTTATAAAGGGATGGATAAATACAGAGTGTTAGTAAATGCAAATACAGAATATGAGAAAAAACAGCCACACCTATGTATTTAAAAGAATAGGACCTAAATTAACTGCTAGTCAAAGAGTTAAATAAATATTGTGATTTACTGTTGAAAGCTCTTTATACAACATCATCGATATTTTGTGCCAGTCATAAAGGCAAATAAAATTATATTACTTGGCAGGAAAGAGGATGAAAACAGGACAGAAAGCGTCCCTCTTCCTTTATAGAAACCATTGGATCATCCCGCTGTGCATACTCAAAAGGATTCTGGTTGAACTGGAAAAAACTAAAGAGTGACGGTTAGGAGTACAGGATGGCTTTGTACAAGGTGGGGCACAGAACAAACATCCTTCTGCTTCCAAACAGCTGACTGAGGTGTGGTATCATACAGTTATGGATGGTGTAGAAAGTGAAGGACAAGTGGTCATTCCCTGTATTATTGTACACAAAGTAGAGAACATGCAATAAAGTAAAAAATACAACAACAAACAAGCTATTGAAGTACAACCTTTTGAATGTAATTAAGTGTGTCATTAAATCACAGAGCCTGCTGTCCCAGAACTCTGGCAGTCAAGCGCTTGAATGATCTGAAAGTGCAATTAGGTGAAGTAGTGCAGGCCATGTTCATTGGGAGGCTATGTGTGACCTTGGATTCAGGAACTCTCTCAAACTTCCTGCTTCTGGGAGGGTGTATTGGAGAAAATCACTCCTAGACTTATTGCTGTCGTGTCTTTTCCTTAAGTATCTGCTACAGGTTATTGTTGGAAAGAGGGCACTTGTCTAGATGTATCTTGGGTTTGATAAACAGGGTCGTTCTTGGCCTCTTGTAGGAACAGGTGGGTAGCTGAAACCTAAGGTAATAATGATGATTCCTTTTCTCTTTGCAAACTGACATTCTCTCCCTTGCTAATTTTTTTGCTTCTTTTCTCAAAGGAACACTTACAACAATATATTCACCTTTCATGTAAGAAAGGCATGTATTTAATTGTGACTGCTGTGTGATGAACTCAATGACAAAAGATGTGTGGTATCTCTAGACACAAGGAAGTTTGTATCATGTTCAAAATTTATTTTATAGCTGGTCACACCCTTATACCTAGCTTTATTGAAATCTATGCCTTAAATATTTTACAGATGAGATCCAAGATCTGTGTTCCTTTTATTGAAGATTTTATAAATTCCTTTAAAAAAACCTTAAAAAATCCTTAAAATCCTGCTCATATTGTATTTCTCATGTTTCTCATCCTTGGAGATTTTGGGGGCAGTTATTCCTCTCTTTTAGACAAATTCTTTTTTTTGTGCGCACTCATAAAATCATAATCTTCCTAACACCAGCTGATAGGATTTTGGTTTCCTCTTGAGGCATTGGGTGCCCTCATAAGCCCTGTCTTCAGGCTGGTGCTTCAAAGAAATCAGTTCCCCTTCGATCATAATGAGGATTATGCTACTCTGAGAAGGCATCTTGATTCAAATTTCCATTTGGAAACTTTTATATTCTGTTGCACAAAGGCATCTAACCATTATCCTTTGCAATTCCTTCACCAGACGGTATACACTTCTACAGAATTGATTACTGTACCACCAAGCTTTTCCCGGTAAACACGCAAGAGTTTACGGGCACCATTTCTGAACTTGGGTTGCTCGAAGTCAGCAGTGGGGAGAGGGAAGGGCCATGCTGCGCACCCTGGAAAGTTATCCATTGTTTCAGGGAGTAGCTGATCTGTAATTATGGCTCCATTGGTCAAGGAAAGAGTGTTATCCCAGGTTCCCCAGGCACTGGTGACTGAGGGGGTCACACCTGCCAGTGGCTGGGGCATGTGGGGAGAGCTGGGAGGCAATGTGCCTGCACGGCTGCCCTGCCACTGGGCAGCTCTCAGTCCTGCCTTCCCCCCTGGGGTTCCCTGCTCGGGGTTTATTGCAGGCTGAGGGGTGTCTTGTGCACGAGGTGGCTCTCAGGCTCCAAGCTGGAGGGGTCAGGTCTTTCTCTGGACTCCACATGCTGGTTGCTTTGAATCTTCTTGAAGTTCATCTCCAAAAGTTTTTATTCATCTTCATTTTGTGCTATCTTACTGAAAGTGAGGAAATTTTTCCCTTGACAAACCTAAGTAAGCGAGGGCTTTTTGGATTTGTAGGCTTATTCTCTCCAGGCAACCTTAAGCTTTAAAGGCTCTATTGTTGATCAAAGACTATTTTAAATATTTTATAATGCCCTGAAGTACATTTCCTTGAAACATCAAGATTGCAAATTCTTAATTTTGCAAAACAACATTTGGAAAAGCTCTTGCTTTCTTTATCAGGATCAGTCTTGTACATAAATTCAGTGTGTGAGTGGCAATTACTCTTTTGAAGAGATAGTCACATTCAAAGAAATTAAAAGTATAGTATAAAAAATACATATAGTTGTATCAGAACCCCTTAATTAGCAATAATGTGTTTTTAGCCCATGCTGGCTTTCTAAGGGCGGTGCTTTTTTCAGCCTTGTTCAGATAGAGCAATGTCTGTGATAATTCTGTTGAAATCCCTGAAATAACTTTCAGAGTTAGGATATACTTAAGTGACTAAGATGACAGAGCCTGACATTTGGGATAAGATCCAAATCCTATGGGTGCTGATAAGAATTTTAGTATGTACTTCTCTGGTGGCTTCATATCAACTTGCTTTGACTTGTGATGTTTGTGTAAGTAAATGTGGAGGAGATGAGTACATTTCTTTGACCAAAAGTTGTATTTAAATATGTTTTCCTTTTTTTCAGTATTATTAAGAATTAAATTTTTTTATGCTGTTGAAATGATATCTGATTTTATATGGTTGCATCTGTTTAGAATGAATTTTTTTTATATTATTAGGGTTTTTTCAGAATTGATTTTAGTGTTGTTATTGAATAAGTCTCACCCAAATTCTTCACTATTCTGTGTGGACTAAGCGGAAAAAACCCATCAGGTAGGGCACTGAACTGCTTGCATAAACAGTTCTTGAGACAACTATATCTATTTTGAGTTCCCAGTAGACATTTTAAATTAGCATGAAAAGCAAGATTATTATGGTTTTGGGTACTTTGATGATCTAAGCTCCCAAGACAATGAATCCCTCATTCTCAAAGCTTTTTCTAAGATTCCCTCACTGCATAAAATACATGATCTCTCTTCCCTTTCTTACCCTTCCCTTCGAACCATTTGAATTCAGAGTGGGCAGATCTTATGCTACAGATGCTATAACACTTAAAATGGATAAATTCTAGTATATGGAACATATGGAAATTATGGTGAATCATTGAAAAAATGTCCAGCCAGAGGATTAGTTTGTGTATCAAAAATTTTTTTAAAGAATCTTGACAAATATGATACTGAGGATTCAAACCAGATGACAGCAGTAAGAATTTAACCCTTGTCTAGTAAACAATCCTCCTCCTGAATTTAGGGTGCTGTACATGTGTTCAGTGCACTTGTACATGTGTTCAGTGCCTTTTAGTGACCCAACTTCATCAAGAAGATGCAGATTAGTTTTGATTTTTCCCAATCCAAAGCTGACTGTGTTAGCTTGATGACTTAAAAAACATTAAAAAAAATTGAATAATTAATATAGCACTTAAAGGATGTTGATCTTTTTGATGATGCCTACCACTCACTTTGCTTAGAAGATCCCAGAAGGACATACTAGAAGGGAAGCAGTGCAAAAGTGCAGTGTCCCTCTCCTCTCCCACCTGGCTTTGGCAAGGGGGTGCTGATGTCCTTAACCTAACTCAGAAGCCTAGATTAGCCTCCCAGATTCATGGTATCCTTCTGATCTAAGTGTCTTTGAACTTTTTGTAAAGATTTTGGTCATTTGTTCAATGCCTTTATTCTTTCTTACAGGATTTTCTTTGAAAGAAGGATTTTGAAAACCTCTATTATTGTGGCAGTTTTCACTGAAGCTATTTCAATTTTGCAATACTCCAGCCTTCAGCATCTGGTTTTCAAACTCTGTTGGATCAGGCTGGAAACAGACATCTGAAGTGACTGTTTAGCAAAATAATAATTTTTTTTCCCAGTGGTCTAGAGCGAAAAATATGCAAATGTGAATAAAATGAGCTCATTTGGAAGGCACTGGGCTTTAATGAATAACCATTTATATAACAGCAAAATAAAGCAAATTAAAATTTGTTGTGAACACAAGCTCTTTTTAAAGAACAAATTAAATGAATATACTGAGAGTTATATCAAGATGCTGGAGGCTTTAATAAGCCAGATCTCTGCACGAGAGGTGCTGAATAAAAGAGGAATCAAATAAGATGTTCACAGAATTGGCACAAAAGTATTTTTATTTCTAGCATAACACAATCCAGCCTAATAAATAACAACACATTGAGTTTGAAATCCTACTCTAGTACATTACTTGAGATGAGACAGTGAGGAAAATTAATCTGTTGCCCATAAACCCTGTGCTCAAATTTCCCCAGAAATGGCAGGGTTTCACTGTAGGGTTTGTTTGTTGATGCTGCATCTATATCTGGGAATTAGCATCAAACTGAATGTTTTTCTTCTATACAAGAGTGGATGGTTTTAAAGGGGGAAAAACAGCAAGAAGAAAACACTGCAAATATCTGCTTTGTTGTTTTGGGTTTTCCTTCCTTCCTTCCTTCCTTCCTTCCTTCCTTCCTTCCTTCCTTCCTTCCTTCCTTCCTTCCTTCCTTCCTTCCTTCCTTCCTTCCTTCCTTCCTTCCTTCCTTCCTTCCTTCCTTCCTTCCTTCCTTCCTTCCTTCCTTCCTTCCTTCCTTCCTTCCTTCCTTCCTTCCTTCCTTCCTTCCTTCCTTCCTTCCTTCCTTCCTTCCTTCCTTCTCTGTCTGAGCAATGTAAGTCCATAGTTAATGGAGTTTATAGACAACAGTTGTACATTGGTATGACTCTAGATTTTATGTGAGAATTATTTTCTTTCCAGTACATGGAATGCTAAATGTATTAATTTTGGCTAATTTTTTTAAATGTTGGGTTTTCTTGCATATCATGAAAACAAAGATATGCTTCAAGCCCTTTTTTACTGCAGAAGCACAGCTAAAACTCCATTCTCAAAAGAATACATCTTAGAGTAAATACAAGCATGTACCAGCAATGTGATCAGGGGGCTTAACCAGATACCTCCTGAGGTCTCTTCCAACTTCATTCTGTGGTGCTGTGAAACCAAGAACAGGATACTTGCAGGCTAGCACAAAAATAAAATCTTTATAGAAACTTTGGCAGAATTTTATATAATGAGGAAAATAGGCAACTTCATGAAGTTCATAAGATATATCAGTATTGTTATCCAATTTAGATAATAAACAATAGGTATTTTGATGTTTCATGCTATGGAAAGTATTAGTGGATGGATAAATTGAATGTTAATTTAAAAAATTCAGCTTGTGTTAACAATTCCTATATCTCTTGTGCTTATGTTTTTTCCTTTGACATGTTATAAAAAGAATGCCAAACAAATTTCAGACAATTAGTAACCACCCACCTAAGCTGAAAGGTACAAGAGACATTCATGTGATGCTTAATCACATTTTATGCTAGCACTAATAAATACTCTCATGAGCACTTGTGACAGGGTAGTCAGGACTTTCCTTCAACTGTGGAAGTCTTCATTTTTGAAAAAAAAGCAAGGGGAAGTTTTCTCTAACCTGTAGTGAAGTTTTTGCAGAATCTGGATGTGATACAATTCACTTGTCTCACAGACTCAAATCTCAAGTCTGCTGGTCCAGTGGATAGTCCTATTTTATATGAATAAATGAGATAAACTGGCAGAACTTGTGGGAATCACAGTGCATTTGTGCAGCCCTCTTTGAAAGCCTCTGCAGCACATCTTTCCACCTAAAACTTCATACTAGTTTTACACTGTGGTTGGCACTTCGTAGGTGCCAATCCTTAAACTGATTGCATTGCTAATTTTTATTTTCTGTCCTTTAACAGCTGGAAACAGTGAAAGTGATGGCCAAGAAGCGGTGAAGAAAATAAACGAAGAAACTTTGACTGGAAAAGGTACCATATTATATCCTTTCCTTTAAAAAACCATTTTTCCTCTCTTTTTGCTGTCATCTCCTTTTATATGAGGTCCCCTTATGTATTGCTAGATTTTTTTTTTTAAATCTGGGGCACTGGAACAGGTTGCCCAGAGAAGTTGTAGATGCCTCCTCCCTGGAAGTGTTCAAGGCCAGATTGGATGGAGCTTGGAGCAAACTGGTGTAGTGGAAGGTGTCCCTGCCCATGGCAGGAGATTTGGAACTAGACGCTCTTTAAGGTCCTTTTTTTCCTAAATGATTCTGTGATTCTGTGAACCGAATTCCTGAAATAAATCTGACTCAGGGGTAAAATGCATAGGCTATTTCTTAAAAAACTTTTTCAGCCTGGTTTGACTTTGCTGTTTGTCATTGAAAAAGGATTGCCTGCAAGTTACAGTCTGCCTGAGTATGTGTGTGTCTATGATTTAATAGATGGGGAAAAAATTCAGAATACCAGTAATTTTTGCTAAGGGGAGGATGATAGCAGGTAAGAGTGTGTGCTCTTTTACTTTGCTTGTTTTAGGAGCTGACAGGTTTTTGAAAGACCAAGGCTTCTTGATTGGGTCATTTGACAATGTTAAGAGCTTATAATACTTTGCAAAGTAAAACCATTTTCTTAAATATAAATAGACCTTTCATATCAAGCCTAAATTCCCACCTTTCTGTGGTTCTTCTCTTATTTCCTTTACCTGATGATTTATCATGTTTGTACAGGTATAGGGACAGCATAGCACGATAACTAAGAGAAAAGGCATGTTCCACATTACCTGCTTTGTGATTACCATTTGCAGTTCATGGTGGGGGTTAGTGCAGCTCATATTTTTGTCCCTGGGTGTCACTGGGTGTAGTTCCTAACAGTGCATGATGATTCATTCCTGCCACTTTGACGCATAATTTCTTGGCAAAATAATAGTGTTTAGGATCTATTTAGGATCTTCATGGCTTCTTCTGAGATCTGATTCTGTTTTTGTGCCTCTAATAATTACTGTTATGATGATCAAAATAAACGTTAATTATTGTGTTAAAAAACCCTTTCATTATGATTTATCTTTTGACTTAAATAAATGTGCATCCATTATAGCCTCGGGACACATGTATGCTAGCGAAAAGCATCACAAATTAAGGCATAGTTAGAAGGATCATGAAAGGAAAAAGGTAATTGTTACATCATTAAAGTTTTTTGCTGGAAGTTTCTGTGCAGAGACCAAAAGTTGGAATTAATAATGTCATGTGACTCGCATGAATCTGAATAAACAGGGTCCCTGTTATTTTCTCCTTCTGTGTGATCACAGGCTTTTCTAGCACTCCAGTCTTTCTTGCTTTTTCTAGGTAAAGTCAGTTATAGCCCTCAGTTATAAGCTGTTAAGACAAAGATGTCAGTTTGAGGAAGCTGAAAGAGTATTTAAAGTCGACCGAAGTTGTTCCTCATTGTAATTATTTTAACTGAGGCTTAAGTAATCTCAGGCCCCGACAGGTTTGGACTAAAAATAAATTGGAAGAATATTGTCTTTTAGGAATTTCTCACTGATTGAGGGAAATTTGTATTTACAAGTGCAACATTTGGTACAAAAGATTTGTTCAGAACTGAGAGCCACTTCTGTGTTACCGTCTATCAATGAATCTGCACTTTGTCTTTAATAGGATGTGTGTGTAGATACTGGACTAAGTGTCCTTGGTTTGCTATATGATGCTTGCATCCAAACCAAAACATCAAGACAGGGCTGGGCAAGAGTATTACCTTTTCAAAAGCTACAGTTCAAGATCAGTTTAGTCACTGCATGAAAACATTATTGGTTGTCTTGACCCTTTCCCCCTGCTTTTTCTTTGAGCATTTTTCATGGCCCATCTGAAAACACTGCTTTACCAAAACCGCTCCCATCAGGAACATCAGACTCTTGAAGGAGAACTACTGAAAATAGTATTTTTGGGCAGCCAGCATGGTCAAGGATTGGGACAATATAGCTATTGTGGACAAACAACATAAGTGGATGCCATTGGTTTGTTATCTAGATCTCAGATTCCTTAGAACGAAGAAAATCTCCTTGCTTTTTTATCAGGTTAGACAGCAAAAGGGAGCAAAAGACCTTGTCCTCTCCTTGTTGCCTGGCTGAGCCATACATAGCACAAACATCCCCAGAGACAGCTCTGGGAAAATGCCAGGCTTATTGAATGGAAGTAATTATAACGTTTTAAGGCCCTGTCATCCTTCTCTGTCTTGGCCTTGTCTGTCTGGGGCTCTGTCTGATATCTAAGGGTAAGTAGTTTTACTTGACATAATCTGTACTTACTTCTGGGACAAGTGAGGCTCAAAGCATGTACATAAGTAATTCCTATGAAGAAGCTGAGGAGCAATAATGTGCTAACAGTTGCAGAGGAGGATAAAGGATAGTAATAAAAAGGCTGTGCATGCAGGTGATGGGTTTTGGTTTTTATTTTTTTGGATTTTTTTGTAAAAACATGGCAAGACATGAAAAGAGGATGGACAAAACTTCTGAATACAGGGAGGCAGGAAGCCTGGTTTTGCCCTCTGGAGGCATGGAAAGTAGAGCCAATGCCAAAAGAGAGTACAGAACTGGAGAGGAAAGCAGTTGCAGCCATTTGCTACAAAGCAGTGATGCTAAAGGACTCAGAAAATCTAAACATTGTCGCACTTCATCTCTTCTTTCCACCCACCCTCTCCCCTGGGGTTGCATCAGAAACCTTCTTGGGTCCTCTCCCTGCTGATTCCAGACTATTTAAGTGTCTTCCTTGGTTTTGGGTCTCTGTTCTGTGTAAGCTATTGCAAAGTGTAAGGAGGGAGGATGCACATGGGCCGTTGAGTGGAAGTAAATAAGCTACAATTCCTTGGGGCATGATAGACCCAGTTAGCTTAATCATCAGACCCTCCTCCATGATAAAGAAATCACAGCCCTCAGATATCCAGAACGGGCCAGAAGTAGTGCTGCATTGTCATTAAAATTCTCACACCAGCACTATTTCCAAAAGACCAAGGGCAACACATTGCTACAGTGTGAATCATAAAGCTGGGAGAAGCCAGGATGATGTGGACGTTTATCTTGCTTCCATTTGTTAAATTGGGAACTTGTGTTGTTAATAGTAGCAATTATATGGCTGGGAAAATCGTTGATGGCTCGGGATTGCCACAGAGATATTCTAATTGGATAAATCTCTGTAATTTGCACATAGGGTGTGTCTCTGTTAGCGTGTTCATTAGTTAGATCAGTTGGGTGCTTTTCAGGCAAGCCTCAGCTCTTGGCTGCTTGCTGAGTGTAGGTTCCTATCAAGAAGGGCACTGCAGGTCTTGGCCTGGATTCTCTTTGGACAGGACTAGCCTGGGAGGTAAGTTGCAGCAGTAACAGAGCATTACTGCATGGCAGCAAACTTCAGAGTTTATCTGAGCCTTCCACAGGCCTGCAGCAAGTGCCTATGTCAGGTGCCCAGCACAAAATGAGCTCCAGAAATGGACTTATGTCCATTATGATCCAAAGTGCTTGTTAGTGCAGCCATAACAATAGTTACCAGCGGTGAACAAACTTCATTGAGCTGTGGAAATGGGAGGTTTCTGAGATAAAGTCAACTCTCAATGGTACTGAAAAAGAATCTCTCAATTTACATAACAGAGTTATATCTCCTGACTCAGTTATCCTCAGCTTATGTCTCTGCAAATGAAAGCTGGTTTTAGCCCGATGATTACAAACATACAAATGTTGGAAACTCATATATAAACATGAATGAAAGCTTCATTTGTGCCAGCAAAGGTTCATGAATGCCGATGGAATCAGCAATTAGCAAGACTTTATGCATAAATGTCACATAGCACAGTACCAGGGGAAAGCTCTTACATCTGGAGTTTAGGAGCTGGAGCTGCAACTAGAGTCAAAGGAGAAAAAAATTATCACTTAGTGAGAAAAGAGGGTGTAAAAGTCATATTAAGCGTAGACCTCTTCAAAAGGAGAAGCTTACGTTTAATCTCACCCAACATTTTTGTGGCAATTTAAATAAAACCACAATTATAAAACTACAAGCTGAATTCACAGTGTTCATGAAACTTCCATTTGAAGTCAGGTGAGAAAGGAAGAAGAGACTTTCTCCCTCAGAGTCAGAGGAATGCAGAGGTTAGCACAGTGGCAGCCAAATTGTGTCTTTTACAGTCTGACCCACATCAAAACAGCGTGGGCCAAATAGTAGAATGAATTGTCTTAAAAAAATTCGCGTGCGTTTAACAAGCCTGGCTTTTTCCCAGACCTTTCTCTAGAGATGCTTATGCTACATGTGGCTCAGCCAGGGAATAAGGAGATGACAAGGTCTCTTGCTCCCTTTTGTAGTATAACTTGCTAATAAATAAGGAATTTTTCCTTTTTGTTTGAGAGCTGAGGTTGAAGAATTGACATGAAAGAAGGTGGGCTAATATAGCCGATTCGTACCATGTTTAATTAGAGAATAACTCCTGGGTGGTTTCTCCACCAACGCTTGCTGTGTCAGGCACCATTTTTAACAGAGCAGTCCAGCTTTTTCTGCTCTCTACCACAGTTTGTTGTTAGCTTTCCGTGCAGGCTAGAGGAACTCCTCTGCTGAGTTCCCAAATTCACAAACTTTTAAACTTGATGGTGGTATTCCCATCATGTTAGCTGGAGTTATCTTCAGCAAAGAGTTCAGTTCAGCAAGGACTGATTCCTTGTTAATATGTGCAAAAATGTCTGCCAGGACTTTTTCTTTTGCATGGCATGCCAAAGACATCGTTATGGAAGTGGTACTCCAACCAGTCAAAGATGGTGGAAAATATTTATGTTGGAGACATATCTTCTACAAGTGTGCATAAGTATATGTGGCATGTGTGAGTTTATGCTTGCTTGTGTCACTTTTTTTTTTTTTGGTGGTGTTTTGAGTTGTAAAAGCGTCACATCCTGGGCTTGTGGCTGGACCTAATGTGGTTACCTTGTGTCTTCTACCACATCCTATTGAAATATCCTTTCTCTACCACTGCTGATGCTGACAGACCTGTAGGGTCGGTTTAAAGAGCTTCCTGACAATGACAGCGCAGTTTCCACCTACCCAGTTTCTTTTCTTGTGCTGGTGCATTATCTCCAGCACTTGGCTTTGGCAGGTGAATGACTGCCCTCAGTTGGAGCTGTACAGCTGAGCACCAGGCTTATGAAGACATCTTGAAGACATTATGAAGACATCACCAAAGTGGTGATATGAATGGGAGCAGAGAAGTCTCAGTCTGACAGTGTTCCACGTTGCAGGACCCTGTGTGGAACTGCAGAGTTTTTCTGCTTTGTCACTTGATGACAGGTATAAGAACCTTGCCTAAACATTAAGATTTATTTTCCTTCCATAGACTCATCTGAGGTTATATTAGGTATATTCCATCCATATGAACATATTTGAATACTGGAAAATATTGGATGTATTAATATAAATTTGTGCCTGGATCCTCCCAATGCACAAGGATGGAAGACTCTTTTCTGGAGACCAAGAAAGTAATGCATGGGCTAATACTCCTTCTCTGTGCTCATAACACTTATGTCCTTTATGCAGTAAAGCTGGCGACTTTTTGCTTGATATTAAGCAGGGAAGATTTTAATCCACAGAAAGATGTCTCCAGAGCCCTCTGATAAAATTACTTAGGTGAAAAGTTTTCAAATTAATTGTCCTGCTTTTCTGTTTGTTTTCCATAATTCTTTGATGCAAAACCATGGTTAGATTTGTTAAGCCTGTTTGCTTATGTCTTTTCTTGCTCTCCTTTTGACTTCCAGTGTAACACGGCACAAGATTTCCCCTCTCAGTTCTTACAGATACCTAAAACAATAGAGAACCCCCTATTTTTTGGGTTTCTTAAAACACTTTGGAAATTGAGTGGCCATGTTAACAGTGTGGCAAATCAGAAATTAAGAGCAGTGTGAATACGGTTCACATAGCTGAAGATGAGCTGCATATCTGGATACTGAGATGGAGATAAAGTCTTTCAAATGTGAAATGTATTCATAATGCAGGCACAAGCTCTGCCTGTTGGTTTCCTGAATTCCCATTTCCATTGGAAATGTGAAACACATTTCATTAACAGGCTCTGCCACTAGGAAATGTGATTTTCTCTTATTTAAATTATCTCTAATTGAAACTTAGAGACAAAGAAGTGCACAGGTGTAGCTGTAGGCAGAATAACAAAGTCCCGTCAGATGTCTTGAAATGATTTTCTGACTATAAATCACCAAAGCTTTGTGTGACTAATGGCACCAAAGCTCTGAGGTTAGGATTTTGCTGATTGTGCTGCCCTACTGAAGGCAATCTGGAGAAAGGGAGTTTCAAATTAAAATTGCCTCTTCAAGGCTGGAAAAAGCTCCCATTTCAAATTTTTGCAGGATTTTGATCCTCTTGTATGCGCTTATAGAGTCATGATGTTGTGCAGTGAATGAATAAAGGTGCCCCTGGGTTTGTCACATCCTTTGGTATGCCATTATTTTTCCATCTCCATCAGTAGTTGCAGGCAGGTTGTGTGAGCTATTTCTAGACCTTGTCTGTTTTCAAGAAAATTGCCAACATATACTGCAAGACAAAGCCAAGAAAAAAGCAATTTGTGCTCTCTCTGGAATGCTTTCATATTTCTCTTTCAAGAACTACATTATATAGACCTATCTTCTGTGAGTTACATGTAGGGCTTTAGAAGTTAATTTGCTTATAACAAGTAGAATGTTTTCTGGGGAAATGCCATTGGCTTCTGCACTGGAGATCCAGCTGCCAAGAGCATGGAGAACTTGTGGGCTGAAGTAAACGTGGAATAAGCAGAGCCTGTATGCTGTGTGAGCAACCTCCCAGGTATGAGCTGCACATCAAACAACAGATGCTGGTCAGCCTGAGTGTGCAGGCAGTGCCAGTATTTCCTTGTCAGCTCCATCCTTGGAGCAGTTTGGCAGAGCTGCAGAGGAAGCACTGCTAGAGAGGAGTCTCTGCACCTCCCAAGGACCAATGCCACTATGCCCATGCTTAATTTGTTCTTCAAGGACTATTTTTCAGTGGCAAAGAATTGAAGCTCTGAATAAATGTCCCAGTTCTTAAATGAGTTATGAGCCAGGCTCTCCTCAGCAGTGCCCAGTGACAAGACTAGAGGCACTGGGCACAACCTAAAATGCAAGAAATTCCATTTAAAATTAGAAAAAAAAAATTTTTAAAAATTAGCATAAGAGCTTTTGGGTATCAGCACATGTTGCCCAAAGAGTTTGTAGATTCTCCATCTTGAGAGATATTCAAAAGCCATCTGAACATAGTCCTGGGCAGCCATCTCCAGGTGGCCCAGCGTGAGAAGGGACAATCTCCTTCCAGCCTCAGCCACCCTGTAACTCTGTATATCTAGCAAATTTTAGCTGCCAAACCCACATGAAACCCTGTCTGCTTTGTGTGCCCAGACCTGAATACAGGTACTGTAACATACACAGGTTCCAGGACTTCAGGGCCTTCCAGAAACTGTATCAGTGATCATACAGTGCCAATGTTAAGACTTAGGTGCATGTAGTGATAGGAATAGCAATAATCTGACCATAATTCAGTCTTGGGAAGCAGATATTTGAAAAGAACTTCATAGCAGTGCAAAAAAACTCATCTGTGCAAGTAAAAAAAAAAATCCTCCTGTGGAAACAAAGAGAAGAAGTGTAGAAATACTGATGTTTAGAGTAAGAATGACTCTGAAGCAGCTTCCATTCTTGTTTCTTTTGGTGTTTTGGATTTTGGTTTGTTTTATTGTTGTTGCTGTTGTTGTTTTTGTTACTGTTGTTTAGGTGTGTTTTGTTTGTTTGGGTGGTGTTTTGCCTGTCTTGTTTGGTTGGTTTTTGTTTTGTTGTTGATTTTTTTTGTTGTTGCTTTATTTTTCATTTCTGGTTTTTTTTTTTTTTTTTTTTTTTTTTTTTTGTGCAGGGCATAGACTAATTTCTGTTTTTTAAGACTTGAGTTTTAAAATATAGGTTTCAAATTTAATGTGTTCAAGATTACATGAGGTATGTAATCTCTGCCACATTTTCATCATCTGACTGTAAATTATCATGCTCATGTACACTTTGAAACCCTTCATAGCCTGAAGTCTTGCAGGGGGTGTGTAATGCCAGCATTTTTAATGGTCTTTTCCGATACTTGGTGCTAGAAAATCTTGCTTGTAAGAAGAAAAAGAAATATTCCTAAAGATACTTATAGGCTCTTCAATTAAGCCAAGCATCTAACATGAGAATCATTACAAGCCTAATAATCATGTCTCAGTTTGGATTTCTCTTCATATATTGAGGCACTTTTCCTGGCCAAGGTGATGTGGACTGTTTCCACCACTGTTTAATTTCCCCAAGATAATGCTTGGCTGTGTTTCATTCCTTATTTGATTTTAACATTATGTCTGCCACTGGCTTCTCTTACCAAGATTTCTGTTGACTTCAGGCTGCTTGGCAGGAGAGGCTCTTCACAACTGATGTGACTTGGGGAGACAAAATAAATCAAATCATCTTTCCAACATTTACTTTGACCTAGTTGAAAAATAATCCTTGCCAATGTTTTAGCTCCCAAGGATAAAAAACGTGGGCCTGTGGTTGGAGAGAGATCTCCATGGCTCTGGGCAAGATTTGCTGTTGTTCTGCCTTTCCTCTCATTTTACTCCAATCTCACTTATGCTCGCTTGTGCTTTTTTAAGAAGTAATTTACAACTAAGCTTCCTGGAACATGGATCTCATATAAATGATATAGTGTCTGTACTTCTGTCTCTTTAAGTATTTGATGGCATATCAGAGGGAAAATAAAAGGGAGGAAAAATAATATAAGGCAAAAAGCAATTTCTCCTTTTCAAAACTTTGTCATGACAGTTGGAGGCTTCTGAACTGGAGGTTTGTAACAAGTTAATTTTCCAACCTAAAATGTTGCAGGGTTTCTTCTAGCTTATACTCAACACTTGAAAGTCAGTACATGAAAAAATTCAGTGGTCCTTGTTGGAACAATTTTTTGTGAAGACAGAATTTTTCCAAGAGATATGTCTGTTTGAATGGGAGTATTTATTGGCAAAAGAGAGAAAGAAACACTTTTACAGTCATATCTACAAAATAACACAGAGAAAGTGCAGAATCTCTGTAGAAGGGATTAACTTGAAAAGTGGCAGTTTGTGTTCAGCTCGATCCAGATCAAAGGATTTTCATCCCAACTGTGTTTCTTATGTCCCAGACTGCTGTACTATAAAAGACAATATTTGTTTTAGAATGTAGACTTTAAATCTTCTTGATTTAATAAACTTCAGTTTATCAATGCTTTGTGTTTGTTTGCAAATGCACACTACAAATTATTTGGGGTTTTTTAACAAGAAAGTTTTTGCAAAAGTTTGTTTAAAAATATTTTGTTTAAAATTTGCCACAAAATGAAAATATCCTGTGGAAAACACTTCTTTTGTGTGAGTCGGAGCCCTCTTTCCATCAGTCTATTTGTTTTATTTTGGGTTTTTTTTTGTTTTTTCTTTGAGCTGATGCAAAAAATAATTGTTCCCTGGCTAAGCAAAGTCTTCAAATGGGATTTCCTTCAAGACTTTGTTTCTGAAAGTAGAAGACAAAGTGCATCTCCAGTGCCATGAAGGCCTATACTTTGAAGCAGTAGCTATGGATAATAGATGGAGATGTCAAAATATGTGCTTATTTGGGACAGAACAAGGCTGATATACTGAGCAGTTCTCCTGAGAAGGTTAGGCTCTTCCTCCAGTTTAGATAATCTCAAGTGGCTGGAAGAAGACTGCTATATTAGAACATACATGAGACAACTTTTTAGTCTGGAATCATAATACTGTAGTTACCTTGACTACCAATGATATGTAACTATATTGTATTTGCTTCTCCAGATGCCCTTTCAGTCAGTCCTACAGACAAGAGAGACGGAATATTGTTTGTCTGTTTGTTTGTTTTTAGTTTGCTTGAGTCATACCTCTAGAAACATGCTAGTCAGAAAGCATTACCCATTTCTGTGTTTCCACCCAGCAGGATAAAATAGTATGTTTGCCTTTGCTTGCAAAAGAGAACAATTTGTTGCAGTATTCCCACATCAAATTAACCTTTTCTTCATCTCAGTGCAATCAGAAATAGAGCACTTAGGGCCACGTTTGCATTGACTGGTGAGCGTTGGGCCCCAGGCTGCTGGCAGTGTGTGTACCTGTGGAGATGCATGTGGACATGTGGACATGTGGCTGCAGCAGCTTTGGGGAGCTGACAAGCTGAGCTGAGAGTCCTTCACCCCGTTAGAGCTCTGGGGTCTGCCTCTGTCTCCTTGTGGGCAGCCTGTCCAGGCAGAAGTCTGGGGCAGAGCCCAGCCTCTCAGCCTTGTGCAGTGGGTGCACAGTCTTTAGGGGAGTCTGAGATAGAGATCTTAGTAGGTTTTTTTGTTTAGATGACAAAGAGCTCATCAGGTAATGTAAATTGCTGGTGCCAAAGGTAATTTTTCAAGGTAGTCCAGAAATACCATTCTTAGGCTGTGTGAAAATTTACCATCTATATCCTTAGTCTCTTAAATGTAGTTTTACCTTATTTTCTAAAGATAATATTTAGAAATAAAGCCATTCTTTTGTGCTTCCAAAGTGTTTCCATGGGTGTTATTTTTCAGAAGCTGGATGCAAAATGGCTAATCCTTCATTTCAGCTGGAAAAGTGCTACCTGCAAGCCCCAGTTTTAGGGATTTGTAAGGCAGTAAAATGAGAACAGAACAGGGGATTTAATTAATTTATTTCAGCCTACAGTAAGAAGATCATGCTCTGGGGAGTTTGGGCCCAGTGCAGTGGTGACTCGTGGGGGACAGGTGTGTGAGGAGTTGGTGGGGGCTGAAAGGAAACTGTGGTTGTGGGTCCCAGCTTTGGTCTGTTCTCTGCAGCTTGAGGAGGAATGGTCCTAGGTGGTGCTTTCCGTGCTGTCTGACTTCATGGACCCTTTCCACAAGCTGCCATTGCAGCAACCTTTTAAAACACATCGTCTTCTGGTGCTAAAAATTAGTGATGTTTTCCTTTCAGTTCCATTTTAGCACCAGGTGAGATTATATGTCATTGATGATATAAGGAGTATTCCATCTCAGAGGGATGGTATAAATTTATGCTACCAGCACTAAATTATTCTTTTATTTAAAAAAATTTTTATGGACATTTTTGTTTTTAAAACATTTTTAAAGAATTTCTCTTTTTTGAAGGTTTATTTCAGGTTTTACAATTCATTTCAGGTAATATTTTTTTAATATGTAGTCTAGCCTTTGAGTTAAATAAAAATCAGCCTTCTACTGCAATGGATGCTATAAAAAGGAATATGTATGAATGTGTTCAAAGAGCAACTGAATCAGACACATAAAATGGGAGAAAATGGGTAAATAAAGGAAAACAGATAAGAGAATGATAGGAGAAAAAAAAACACACAACATGAATTCCACATTTCATGTTCCATTTTCTTTTTGAATGGTTGTATTTTTTAATTTAGTTTTCAATTTAATCCAAAATTGACAGTTAAGACACTAATGTGCATATTAATAAACCAAACAAAATGGAGAGATACTAAAGTATGAGAGGAAAGGGAGACTAAGGAGAACCCAACACAAGGAATAGACAAGGATGAAGAAGCATCTGAAAACAGAGAGAAAGAAGAACCTGGACAGAGGTTGCTGCCACATAAACTTGAAGGAGCATAAGATCATGCCCAGAAAATATTATGTGCAGGGGTTGACTGTTTATTTAGTGTTTATGCTAAGCAGACTTTTGAGTAGATGGTCCCTGAATAAAGAATTGGAGTCAATCCATAGTTCAGGATTTCTTTGTTGGAAGTTGCATTTACTACACTAAGATGTTAGAGAAACTCTCAGAGAGTCATGTCCTGGTCAGCAGTGACACAGCTTTCACAGCCCTACCTGCTTACAGGGATGACCTGGGCTAGCACAGTGCACACAAGGCTTGTTTAACTCCTCAGGCAGGATGTGTGGGGCTACAGGCTTTATTCTAGCCCTCAGCTTGCATATTCCCCCCTAATGCTCCATCAAGGAAAATTGTGTGTTTTCCTTTCCATTTGGTATACTTCACTTTCCTTGTCTTCTCTGAAGATCTTCCAAAGTGTTCAGCATTCCTGACACGTTTGTATTTCCATCTCTGTCTCTGTCACTCTTTTCCCTTTCTCTCTTTCTCACTCTTTCTGTCCTTTCCTTACTCTAGCTCTCTTTTTCCATCTTTCTTAAAATAAAACCATACAGAAGGTAAAATACAACTTTGTAACACATATCTGCCTGTTTCCTATTATGTTTAAGATAGTACTCGTGCACTCATAGGAGTTGCTTTGCTTTCTGTGGTTTGCATACTGCAAACCAGCATTACATGTCAATGAGAACCACCTGTAGTTTTATTGTTCTTTTTGGTTTTTAATTTTAAAAATTATCCCAGATCAATGGTGCTTGTACAGTCAGAAAAATTGCACGTTTTTAAATGGAAAAATGTTATTTGCTGTTCTCCATATTTTATCCACTATGCTAAGATTTTTTAGTTTCTCTTTAGCTGGCTTCTGAGATGGAGACATCCTGCTGCCCAGCCAGGAAAAACAAGGTTATTCATTGATTTTATATAGGATTGGAAGAGTACACATGAATGATATGGATTGTGTGATATCTTTTCTCTGGCAACTATTCTGTTAAATTCTGTTTCAAAGCTGTCAAATTTAAAAAACATGGAGTAAGAGTGACATGTTATGTCCAGTGGCTGTTTTTGTCCTAGGAAGAGGTATCATGCTAGCCTTGGGAAAAGCCTGAAAGATAACTTCCATTATTATTCAGCTGAAAAGCAGAAAAGAGTGACTGAATCATTAAGCTAATTTTCTCTGAAGGGGATGAAATAGCTACTGATGGGTTTTCCTCTCTTCTTGTGTTCCTACCCTTTTCATCTCAATGGCTCCCTGGCATCTCCATTCCCACTGAACCATCCCTCTGTCCTTTTCCCAAACCTACCTTCTCAAGTCCTGTATGTATTTCTAAATATTTCTGGCTTCCTTTTTTTTTTGTATCTTGGAACTACAAATTCTTAGTTTGGCTGCCAAAGACACGGCAGAAATAGGTATCAGTGAGCAGACAGAAATTTAAAGGCAGGACCTTAACCTCTACTTATGCATCAGCATACCTTCATCCTTGCCCCCAACCAGTTCCTTGTCAGTGTTGCTCTCTTTTGCTTTTGACATGGGAGCTTTTTAGTCATTCCTCGCACAGATAAATTCAAACATTTCCTCCTTCTTTAGGTGGAAAGCCCCTGAGTTATGCTATGAGGAAGGACATGCAAAGCCTCCATCCATGGCATGGAGGCACAGAGCTTCCCCCTGCTGCCTAGGGACTGGAGACTCGTACAACAGAGGCTGAAAGGGCTTTACAGATCACCACTACTGAGGTTAGAAGCCCAGGTCATTCTTCCTCCTCTCTTTTGTGGCAGGTGCATTTGAAGTGCTTCTATCAGCATATATTGACCCAATTCTCAAACATTATTAAAATCTGGGAAACTGTTTTAGTGGTTTTATGTTCATTTTGGACATGAACAGCAAGCAGGTAGAAACCTGTGAAACCACACTGGAGCTTTAGGAAGATAGAATGAAAAAAGAAAAAAACCCAACAAAACAATTAATGTTACTTTTCCTTTATTAACTCCTTTTTTGTTTTTGTCTTTCCTTTTAAGTTGACCTGTATCCTTCCTACCTAGGGGCTAAGTAACTCCTTCACTCCTTAAAAAGTGAATATTAAAGGAAAATAGATATAATATTACTTGTCATTTATGCAGGGTTAAGAAGTACTGTCAAGCATTCTGTACCTAACAGTTTGTATGATTACATTCAATAAACATGACTCACAAAGCTACTTGATTGTTGCATTCACATATTTCTAAGCCTTGTGGGGGGAATATTATAGCCTTCTAAATAATGGGGTTTAGGGCTGCAATTCCATGTCTTCTTGAAAACTTACAATTGACTTTAACCTAATCAGGGACTCTACCTCATCATTTCAAACATACTGCCTTAATTAGAAACTTGCCTCAGATTTAATGGGGGGAAGTGACAATTCCAGCAATTCATCTGGACAGTTACTCAGAGGTACTGAAGGTACTGAGGCCAGAATTTTGATCCTAGTTGGATATAAATTTGTTCTGGGAGGCGAGTCTCATGGATCTTCAAATCTGAATCATAAGAAGTGTGCAGGCAGCTGTTATTCCCACCCATGTACGCACTTGCTACTGAAAGACCCACAAACTAAATTTCTGTATTTCTTCAGTCAGTAAGAACTGTAATTCAGCTACATATTTTAAAATGCGTGCCTTGTAATATTTTTGTTTCTGATGAATTTACAGTTAATTGCAAGGATTATTTTGAAGGCTTCTAAACCCTTATTTAGCCTGTACAGTGCTGAATGGTAGTGTGATTTCTGTATATGCCAGAGTTCATATATGCTAATCAGTCTGACTGCTTAGAAAACACTGCATAGCATTGGACTAATTTGCAGGGAGAGTAGCCTGTAAAAGTTGGCTGTTAGCTGGTTTCAGTCACCTTTTGTCTACACATTGCCTAACGAGCAGCTGGATTCTTGTGCGTTCCCAACAGCTTGCAGTTCCAGTGCAATGAGGCTGAACCAGGCTTTTCTTTATTAAGGAAGGAATCAAGCTGAAAATAGTCTCTGTAACTGCTGTTTTCTTTTATTCATGGTAGTTACAGGCAACAAATCAGAGATCTTAGTTGTTTTATACTATACACCCTCTCCCACCATACACACACACTTGCAGGCATTTTGCAGTCCTTCCTTTAATGAGCTTCTTATTCTGAAGAGGTCACACTCTTCCAGAACATTGTTTGTTTTTCTCTGCTCGGGAGCAGCACCTTGCACGGATCTGCAATCATTCCCCTGTTAAGTGTTGCCTAATTGCCCACTTTTCCTCCATCTTTCAGGAAGTTCCTAATGATACTCCCAAGCCTCCGTTAAATATTTCTGTGTTGTCAGCAACTTTCACCACCTGTCTATTCAGCCTGCTTTACAGAAAATTCCTAACACCTGGCACTTAGCACTTGTTTGGGTATGGAGCAAATGAACCACTGCGTTTCTCTGGGGGGTGCTCAGAACTGGCAGCGGGTAGAGGCAATGATTGCTCCTGGTGAACCGGACCATCAGCCAGCCTTAGAGTCAGGTGCATAGGGAAAGGCTCTCCTCGGGGTCCAAACAAACCTGACACTGAAAACCTGGGCTGGGTTTTTTGTTTGGTTCGTTGGTTCTTTTTCCAGTGATGTGTGTACAAAACAGCAAATGCTCAAATAAAGCAAACAAGCATGATTTGGAAATAGCCAGTGCCTTTCCCTCAAACCAACACCACCTTATAATAGCAGTTGTACTAAGCTCTGTGGAACTGAAGAATGGAATGAAGCTTTCAGGTTTGAAAAGCAAGGAGCTGAAGGCACCAAGAAGGTAACACACTAGGATGCACAGCAGCAAGCTGCTGCTGTGTCACATCTTTGGAAAGAGGATATTTTATTCAGGAGTTGTCCTGTAAATTACCTACCTCAGTGTGTGGGTGTCAAGTCTACTGAGAAGATGGAAGAGCAAGTGGTTAGACACAGAGCAATGGGAATGCTGTGTTGACTGATCAGAAACCTTGTCTGGAAAGTGAAGCTAGTTTTAAGTGAATGCAGCAAGGAAATATGTAGGAAAAAGTTGGATAAATTTGGAGGCTTTTTTCACTTTTGTTGGAGTGAGAGAAGGAGTCAGGGAAACGTGAGCTGTCAGCAAGAACATCAGAAGGCTTTGTAAAGTTTTTTGTGAACACTGCGACATGTGCCTTTAACCTAGATAGATTGAACTGAAAGGGATGCAGGTACTAGCATGAAGATAGATAGATAGATAGATGGAAGAGTGTTGAGTTGCTCTTTCATGGCATACAGGATTTTTATCTCACAAGGAGGAGGTTCAAGAAACAGATCCAAGCCTAGGGGTGCAATAATAGTGGTGGAAGAGTTAGCAATATCTGAGGGATGACGATGAAGTCAACTGCAACTGGAGAGCTGCTGGCTATATTGGACACATTTACTGTATACACAAAGATCCTTCACATTTTTAACACAATAAATAAATAGCAGTTGGTATTGAATCTCCATATTCAGTGTCAAGAGTGATATAAATTGCTGACTAAATGGTCGTTTCAGTATCCTGGGTCATTTTGTGAAAGTCTCAGAAAGCAGAGCAGTGTGGATGAGATACAGGAATGGTTTCTAAAGATGAGCAAATGTTAGTCTTTTTAATTACAGTCAGCCTCTGAATTCATGAGTATGCTTTGTTCTTTGGACTTTCTTTTTTAATGTGTTATTTATCATTACAGTGAAGATCTAAAAGCTTCATTTCACTATGTGATTATATGGAAAATTATAAATTTAGACTTATTTTGGCTAGATATTAATCTTTTCTTCTGTAAGCCAAAAGTGAAAACTCATAAAGGAATTAATATTTTGTTTCTTCTGTAACATGTCAATAACAGCTTGTCTTTGGGAATTTTAGCCTTTCCAAATTCAATTTTAGCACTTACATGTTTACGCTACCTGTTTTAATTAAGAATTGGCAGGCATAAAAGAAAAAAAATCTATTCTGTGAGCTGATATGATCTTAATTGAGAATGCCTGACTCTTACTGTCATTGATCACTTATTTTTGTGAGTTATATCAAGGTGCATATGAGTAATATGAAATACTCCCCCATGGCAATATCTAGCAGCAGGAGCTGAGAGAGCCCAGGTGTTTTAACAAAGTGATTTGAAAAAGCTCCAGAAATAGTATGTGATTTTGGAATCCTTGGAGGACACAGGGGACAGCCTTCCAAACACCTGGACTCCTTGATCCACCTGTAGGATAAGCTTTTCTGCTAAGATGTTGCAGCATATTAATCATCTTTGCTGCATTTGAGCAATTCTTTGTGGTGGAGCTTCTGAACAAAGGCGCAATGTTTTTATGCAGATCCCATAGAAACATTGCCCCACAGAAAGTATTCTTCCCTGCCTTGTTTCCTTCGGACTTGCAGAAGGACTTTGACGGGCAGGGGTCTGGAGGAAATGGGAAATAAGAGGCCTTAGAATGCTTTAGAACTTCTATGTTCTTATGTATTGTACCTCTAGTTACAGAGGGAAAAATACAGAAGCTTACCTAAAAAAGGGTTTGGTTTTTAGCTCAAATGCAGTTTCTGAGTAAAGTCTTTCAACGTGTGCAGTTGTGATAGGTCAGAAAGAAGCTAGGAGATGTTAAAATAAACAGAATTGGGGGTTTATTTATTTTTGCTGTGCAGGAAGGAAAACATGGGCACCAGCAAAGCACGAGAAAAAAATGCAGTTTTGCCAGTGAAATAGTTTCATAATAAATGCATGATTTAAACTGTTCATTTCAATTTTCATATATGTTATAAGCAAACTATTAAGTTTCAAGGTTATTTAGGGGAAAAAAAAAGTAATATACTGAAAAAGTTTAATCCAGTGAGATATAGGATAAGACGGTCAGCAGACTTTTTCTTATATCTTAATGGGAAGACAAAGAGGCCCCAAGACTACATCTGATGCAACTTAGGAAGAATATAACACATGCAGTGTGAAGTGCTTATTAGTTACTGTTATTAAAAAAATTGCCTGCTGTTGCCAGGCCTAACTTTAGCTTTTTGAAGTGCCTAACTTATATTTTTGAATCATGTTGTTCTTTCATCTCCCAGATCAAAGAGCTTTGGACCTGTTTGAGAATGTTGAGACTGTAACAGGCTCAGTTAAGCTGCCTGTTATATAGTACCTACCCATGTCATGACTTTGGGTGATATAACCAATGACTTTCTGAGGCTGAGAAATATAATCTGCTCCCAATTGCTCCTGAAGAGCTATGTGTAACTAAATGACCACAAAGGTGCTTCTGACTCGTGGCATCTGCATCCCATATCAGGGTAAGACAGTGGTGCATATCAATGCTGATTGTCACCTTTGTTTTTCCAGAGAAATCTGGAAAATCTGGAAGCTATGGAAATCTACTACTGGATAACTAGGGTACAGTACAACATGCTCTTACTAAATTACATGAATTGAAAGTGGTCATCAATCAAAACCATTAGGGATATTGGTGGTTTTTTTTAATATTCCACAGGGGTTGGGATAGAATATGGTACAAAATTTTGAGATTCTTGAATTTCTGATCAAGGTGATCAGGGGATAAAAGTATATTTCAGCATTATATTTCAGCATTATGAGAGTTGGAGACTTCAAGAGCTAGCAATAGGGGTTTAGAGCGAGATACATATCCTAGAGATTTGTATGAGGCATCTCATCCACCCTGCTGAATCAAAACCTCAGTTTCATCCAGTGTAAAGACCTCATCTGGTACAAACAAGTTCTTCCAGATACGGGTTTTAGGTGTATTTTTCTCAAGATGTCAGGAGACAGCAAGCATGTATTTCTTTCTTCATTCACGTAGCAAGATGCCTTTGTGAGGAAGGAACTCAGGCGTACTTCATGAATTTTTTATTCCATGAAAGAAGCAAGGCCTTTCATTACTCAGCATGATATCCTCTCTAGAAACAGTCCTTCAGCATAGCTAATGTTGGGCATGCTGTGGTCAGTCTGTCTAACCTCATATATGCTGTTGCTTAAGCTCAGTGTCTGAGAAAGCCTTTGTGGACTGTCTTGAGTAACTTGGGGTCTTCTCACTTGCTGAAGTGTCTCTGAGGCATAGCCTGGGCAGTGTGTCTAAACCACCAGTGCCTGGGAGCTGATGGGAAGTGCTGTGGGAAGCAGCAGTAACTTGTGGGCTGCTCAAGCCCTCCTCCCGCTCCGTTTCAGCAGCAACCACTGTGTAAGAAGCAGCTCTGCTGTGCCGCTGTGGCTCGCGCATGTTTGCTGCTGTTTGTAGGACAAAACTCACCTGGACTGGTCCTGGGGAACTGGAGTGCCCTTTGACAGACCCTGAAGAAATAAAGAAACCAACAATTGATGCTGCTGGTGAGGATGATTTTGGGAGTTTGAACTTGGGCTCTTGTGGCCCTATGGAACTCCTCACCAGCCTCAGCCATTTGAGAACTGGTTGAGTCCTTCAAGCTCTTTACCCAAACACCTTCACTACTAAGAGGAGAGAGACTGGCAGACCTAAAAGGTGATTTCCTGAACCTTAGCCAGCTCTTTTAAGGACAGCAGCCTAAGTGGCTAGATGGAGCTGGACAGCTGACATCTAGGCAACTCTAGCTAACTGGTCGCCTCCTTTCTTTCTGAACCTTTGCTGCCATGCATAATTCAATCCTTCACAGGAGGAAAAGGGTGTGTTGGAATGAGTGAAAGAACAGATTAAAGGCTCCCAGGTAGTTACATATATAAGTATTTCAATCTGCTATAAAACAATTTGTGTCTCTTTGCAGGAAAATTTATATACCTTTTTTTTTTTTTCATATGAGATAAGGAAGAGTAATTTAACAAATAATACACCTACCACTTCCAGACAAACTCAAAAGAGATGTATGCTGGGGTAGCTGGCCTCAGTCCAGCAAAGCCATTAGACATGGGCAACCCTTGACAAAAGAAAATCTGCTTAGCTTGTCCTCCTTATTCTTTTGAAAGCATTGATCTAGTGTGATTTATTTAGCCTATTGGGCTGGGGTGTTTGAGGACCTACAAAGGAAAGGCCAGAACCTGGTCCAAGGCTATGTTTACCAGCCACCCTCTCTGCCCTCACCCAAAACCAACCTATCAGATTATTTTTGCACCCCTGAACCCACAGAGTTTTCCTTTTCTAGAGTTTCTATGTGTTGCATGCCAGCCCTCTCCCAGTCCCTTATCCTTCAACCTGGATGAAATTTGCACGGACTCAATATGTGTCAGCCAGATTTGAGCCCAACCTAAACACAGCCAGAGCACAATAATTATTGATCACAGTCGCAGAAGGGAAGGCTTAACCTTTGCAATGCTAAGAGTTTGTTCTTTCTCTAGTTTTAGTTTTACTTTGGGGGCCAGGGGGAACATGGATCACTGAATGAAACAGTGAAGGGCATGAAATAATTTGTCTCATTTATGGAGTAAATAGTTTAGATAAAGACACATCAGAATTTTTCAATAGCCTAGCCAGCTATAAATCCTTGTAACAGGAATACATCACTGTGTTCAGGGATTTTTATTCCTAAATATCCTGGAATCACACAGTGCATTTTTATATACTTCTCTGTGTTTCTGGTGAACAGTTCTAGGTCCCCATGGGTCTTCTGAATTGAACCAATGGTGAAACTTTTCTCTGTGATGTTGATTCGGCTAAATATGCCAGGGTACATGATATGTGAGTTAAAATCTGCATTGAGGCTCCAAAATTTTATTTGACTTATTTGATGGTTGTGCCTTAAGGCCAAGCATGACCAACTGATATTTTTCCCTTTTTCAGTTCCTCTGCCTGTGTTTTGTTGTTTAAGCTAGAGACACAGTAAAATCTCTAGTCATCCAAACTGCCTTCTAATTGTGTCAAATAGTAGCTATTCATCAATGAGATACTTTGCTATGTAAGATTTCAGAGAAAAATAGTTATGCTGAAAGGAAAATACAAAAATATTAGGTGTTACTTTTGTGGTTGATCTATTAATCTAGCTGTTATCTATGAATATGCCTGGTCACACCTTATGCATGTTTGTGCATTTGCTTCGTGCAGTGGGATTTTCCTTACTGCCTCAGGAAGAATCTCTGACCTCTGTGAAAGACTGCTGGTGTGATGGCCACAGCTCCAGCATCCAAGCCTCATACAGAAGCACACTTCTAGTACATGTACTCAGTATTAACATCTATAGATGTTGGATACAGCTCTCAGTTCCATAGCTTCCAAAATTGTAATTTCCAGGCTAGCACAATGCTCCAAGTTGTCTGATGCCAAGAGCCAAGGCCAAGTCTTCAGTGTCTGAAATGTTTTGTCTGTTCTGCAGAGATTTGCACAGTGCTGTGTCTGTACTTGCTGGTGAGGTGCCTGTGAGTAGCATCAGTGTAATGCAGATGTGCCTTACTTTCTCATTCCCTATTTCATGCAGATGCTCCAAGCTCAAAGCAGTGTCATCTGCCCCTTCCATGAGCAGAGGACCCTTGGCAGATATGTTCCTTCCCACGTAAAGGTCACAGGCTGCCACCACCATGAATGCTATGAATAGTTCAGCTGAAGCCATCTTTAAGCCAGACAGAAAAATAAACCTCTCACAGTGGAAAGAGCTCTTCAACATGATCCAGATTGCCTCAGTATAGTCCCTCAGGACTATTTGTGCAGTGGGATACTCTTCACTGTGAATAGGAGTGACAAAATCTGGCCCAGAGTTAGTTCCCTAAAGATGTAAGTACAGAAACATGTGCAGGGGCACAGAAATATTTTTTTTCCACCCATGATCTTTGCCAGCAAGGTCTTTCTCTCAGAGAGTCACTGCGGCAGTTCAAAGCTTCACGAGCATTGGGGGTTGACAGGGGGGAAACACTGCTGATCCAGCTCAGGGAAGCAGGCAATTTGCTTCTATAAAGTTACACTTAGTAAAGCTTTTGGGATTTCGTGTAGGCATATCTGAATCATGTGTGTATCAAGTGCTCTCAGTCATGAGAGGAAGAGGGGGTCATATGAGGATGAGAAGCTCTTCAGACAGTGCTCAGGCCACAGACAGGGAAGCTGTCTGGAGGCTGTGCAGTAATCTGGAAGTACTGATTAACAGTTTTATTGTCATTCATAGAGATTTGCAAAACACTGAAACCCAGAACATGCACATCTGCAGTACCCCATAGATGCTGTGCACCTGGTCCCTGGTGTGGTAGGAGGATCCAGGCAAGGGGTATTTCTTTGGCAGGATGGTTTTTTCTTCCCCAATTCTGCTGATTCTCAGGGAAGTCACTTCACTGACTGAAGCTTCTCTCTATGCCCAGTAAGCAATCTTAAGCAGGCAGAGGAAATAAGGCTGAGGTTTTCTCTGTGTGGAGAATTGGATACCCTCGGCATAATGCTTGAGACCACTGAGTCAGCCTTAACCAGGAACTCTCAGCCCCACGGTAATCTTTGCAAGTGGAGCTGTAAGTAACAAAACTGCTGGTCAGGTATGGGCACACAGTGCTGCTCTTAGCAGTATGAGTGTGTTTCTCTGAAGGTTTCGTTGTGATACACTCGTTTCACTCATTTGCCAGGCATTGTTGACCTTGCATTAGTGTGCTGTATGCATGCAGTGCACGGAGGCTCCATCCCTGACAACAAAATTTATTTATATATTTTTTTAGATATGCCTTTAGTGCTTGAAGAGATAGGGAATTTTGTTTCTGTTTTGTTAACCTCATATAACTCTTCAGTTCTTTCTCCCTCCTTTTTTTTTCTATTTTTTTCTTTTTTTTTTTCTCCTGTTTGCTTTTCAATGCCAGTTACAGATCCCAGATGTCAAATAGCAGCAGCAGCTGGCTGCCTGACAGATCCCTTAGGCTGCAGCTGGGTGAACACTACTGGACTTATTCTAGCTGTGTCATATAGATGGTATGCAGATGATTTCTCTGAGCTGTCATGCTTTTCAAATGCCTCTAGCTTCTTTTTTTATCCCTTCTTTTATTCTGGTAATACACAGAGCCTGGAAATTCAGCCTTGGAGAAATCTTGCATGTATTGTGTACAAGGTCTGTGGATCCAAAGGATGGCCTATCTGTGCAGTATTTCTTTTACATAACTAAATTATTCAACTAATAAATATGCAATATTCCTAATACTCTATTAGATTAGGGTTGACTGTGTCCTTCAACAGTCTGCATTTATGACAATAGCACTCTTGTATGAAGATGAAAGGGGAAACATTAATTCAGGAAGTCTGATCTCTCTTGAAAATGACATACCCAGTGTCCATATTGGTTGAATAGTACTTTTTGGTCCTTTTTTCTTCATTAAGTCAATGTGAGTAAATTGATTTAATGTTAATGACAGAACAGAGCTTCAGATTTTAACAGATGAGAGAAGCAGGAGCAAATTTTCAGTAGAAGTATAACTACACAATATGCTGTATTATCTACAAAGAAAAGTTACCTCACTATATTTTTAAGTTCATCTGTGCTGGTGAATTTTCTTTAGTAGTTTTGCTGTACATTACTTTTAACTAAATCCTTTTTGTAATGTGATGTAACTCTGCCTAACATTAATGCAATCATAACAAATGTATGGTTTTCCTTTAAACTACACCATATGTTTTGTGAAAGTAGTACAGTTTGAAAGAGAAGTACAATTCTGATTAAACTTTAGTATCCTTACTCTGAGTCAGTAATACCTAGAGAGCTGAATTATTTCATCTCAGATTATTGGAACATATGCTTAAAACTTCAAGGTAATATTTCAAATATAATTTTCTAATAATTTTCTAATAATTTCCCTCTCCAGTGCTGTCAAAGATATTAATAAACTCAAAACAGTTTGTTCTAGAAACAGAAGTGCTCATTGACTAAGCCACCTTTTTTTCCCTTTTGGGCAAAATCCTGAAAATATATTTCATCAAGTGGGGCAAATGCACTTCCTCTAAATGATCTAATAACTTCTGTGTTTTTTTGTCTAAACATTACCTGCAGCTAAAATGAAGGTGGTTGTTATAGATACAGGAGAACCCTTCCCATTTCTCCTTTCAGAAATTATTGATTTTCCTTGCAGGCAAAATGCAGAACCCAGATCAGAGCTATGGGACAAGGCAGAAGTGACATGAAAAAGTATCTATAAGCCAATAGAATTTTCAGCACCAATGGAAGTGATTCCACTGCCATTTATTGTAAATCCAAAGATAGTGTATGTGTTTCTTCTTTACAGTCACTGATTTATGTCTTGTGCATTACTTTTGAGTGGGGTATCATACAGCCTACACCTATGTGGTTTCTTGTAGCTACTTCTGCTCAAATCTAGTTCATCTTACTGCTTCCTAGTCACAACTTTCATCTTCCTAGAGACCCCTCATATTTACAGCTCTCCCAAGGACATTGCAAGCTGGGTGTCAATACATGTAATTCTCACTGAAGTTATTCATGCTTTCCCCCCTAGCTCAAAGATACTTTTATTCTCCCTTCCTACAGGAAATGCTATGCATTGGTCAGTGTTGAAGCTTCCTTTTGATGAAACTATGCACAGTAGACCTGTCCTGGGACACTCTAATACGAGATTAGTCTGAGTGCATTCTTGATTTCTGTCCTTGCTAGTCCAGAATAGAATCCTTCTGTTTTTCCTCTGGTCGCTTTTTCCCCAGCAGTATTCCTTCTCCAGTTGCAATTCTGAGCAGACACTCAATGCAATTGTTCATCTCCTTTAATCTTCTGTTGTTGTCAGTAAAGTTCCTGCTGGTCCTTTGTTGTGCTTCCAGTTGGTCAGATTGCTCATTCTCAGCCTCACAGACTGACTGACATGATAGAATGGCAAAGTATCCTGACTTCTCTGAAACAGACTATTGTAAACCTGCAGAAACATTATCTTCAAAGTGTTTTTCTATGTTCTTTTTCACGTCTTTCAGCAGGAGGCTTTATTGCAGAAGCTCTTTCAAATTATCTATTTTTCTGACTTTTTTTTTAATTGCTGTATCAGATTGCTTCTGATTTTGCTACATTCAGTTATGTCTAAAAATTTACAAGTATTCTAGAAGCTTCATGCAACACCTAGAGGAGTAAGAAGTATTCTGCATAGAAGTAGGGTAGTACAGAAACTTCTCTTGGTGTTTTTTTCCCTTTTGTTTCCCCCCCCCCCCCCCCCAAAATCTGGTTTAAGATATCAATTATTTAATCTCCAAGTCTTATGCCTTATCTTGCCTCAAGCTAATCTAAATTGCTGCCGATCATCATCATGGTTTTTTTCCCCAAGTTACTGGTCATATATACCTCTATTTTCAGCTTTTGTGATGTAAATTCTTCAGATAATTCCCTTCAGTTGTCTGTTCTTCCATCTGCCTGCTTGATCTCCTCCTCCTATAAGCCCTTTTCTTACATCATGGTATGTTACCTAGCCTTAGTCTGGGTCAACATGCACAGCTTCCCCTAGGACTTCAACGGTCTTGATCATTATCCTTCCTTTCTTCAGTTTGTTTCTCTAAAGCCTCCCACTGATGTAAATGTATCTGACTTCAGCACAAAGAATTCCAGGCTCCACATGCATCACTGCAGGACTGCTGAAACAGTTTGAGATTTGCTTTGTAAATACTTGTGATCAAGCAGGCTACTTCTCAGCTTATTCATGGATACTCAGTACAAAGAGGGTAGATCACCTGATGTCAGTGAAAATTTATAAAAGAATGAAAATTTATAATGCAGAGCTTTTCAGTTAAGGCTTTTGTTTGGTTGGTTTTGTGTTTCTTTCCACCACAAAGCATCATTGTAACACCATAAATTTTCAGTGAGAGCTTGAATTTTATGTCATGAAAGGAATTCCAGTATGCCTGAGATGAGGTATTTGCAGTTCAGACATACATTAACTGTAGTATATTGAAATAATTATTCTGAAAAAATACAGATAGAATTGTAGAGGAGATCCCACCTTGGAAACACCTTAGACAGACTGTGATGTTGCAGCTTTCATGTTTTCACAGGAGGGAAGATGATGTTTTGCATGAAATATCTGGGAGCAGATGGATTCCTCTGGCCTGTGAACATGTATTTCTTTAATGGTCTATTGCACAGAATCATAAAGGCAATTACATAGAATTCCCTGTCTGAAGAAGAAATGTAAATCAAGATAGGAAAAAAATCCAGCCAAGAGAAACATGTCAAGATGGCATTGAGCTTATTCATGTACACTTCTGTCAGTGAGGAAAAAGCTACTTTTCTGTTCAAATATTGAAGTTGGAGGCCTAGAGGAAAACATATATAAAGGAAAAACGGGGCTCTTCTTGTCAAGTGTTAACAGCTGTGATTAAATCCTGTATTGAAATGCTTGAATTGTAAGTTTTGTGGTGCCATGGTGTGACATGTCTCTGTTTCAATAAAACAGGTTGAACCTGGGTTTGTGCCTTAGCTAATATATGGCATTTCTGCAGCTTGTTGCAGAATTCAATCCTTGTGTATGAAAAGTTCATTTTTCAGGCCCTATGAATGTATTATATGTAGTAGATAATGAGGAAATACTGCTCTAACCACAAAACTACAAGTATCTGCAGCTCATGAGAGTATCTTCTGACTGATGAGGGGAGAAGAAACCAAAAGAAACTATTCAAATATTTATTTTCATGATAGAACCAGATAGTCATGTGGCATAAACCACATTATTCATTCAATGTATATTTTGATTGCCTGGTGGGGTTTGGGACTCCTGTGAGTAATAGTATCTGGGCAGCAACTCAGTGCTCCGTCATAATTCTCCATTAGTATAAAGCCACAAATCAAGGAAAAGCAAGGAGTTAATTTGAATAAAATATAGAGAAAGGCATGTGCTCTGAGCTGCAGTCTGTGATGGAGTCTTAATGGTGTAGAAGAATGTTAATTTTATCTGTTCAGTGATGTTGGTGAACTTTCTAATGCCATTCAACACCACTTATACTGGCATTTTATCAATCTGAATTATCTTCATAAGTAACCATGTATTTTCAGGTTGTTTGGTCAGAGAGGTTATGCAACCAGAGAGAGAATAGAAATGACTGCAAGATGTACTGTGCAAAGTAAATGATGATGTCAGACAGTTTTAAAAATATGATAAACAAGAAAACCTCCAAGCAAACTGGATTTTCTATTTAAAATTCTGAATTAATTCTGCATGAAGTCACAGTGTTGTATATTAATTGTTTTCATTTTCCTATATTTTCCTTTTAAAATTTTTATTAAATTATTAATCTAGTTACCAATTCTGTATTTAATCATTTTCATAGAGATCAAAATCCCTTGGAATATGAAGCACTCCTTAGCATGTATTTTGTAATTAGATGTAAAAATTTACATAATGAACCAATCAGTCAATTTCTGAATGTGATTTGTGTCTGTGTATATGAACCACAGACCCATGCCCAGTGCCTCTGATAAGAGATACTCAGCTAATCAATTCCTGTTATGGAGCTTTTGAGCCTTCCAGTCCTTTTCATTCTAGTCACTCATCTGGAAAAATTCACCATGACTAAGGAGTTGCTAAGTGCTACAAATAAAAATAATAGCCTTTTTTCACACTTCTATTGCCTATGCTGTCCATACTTAAAACTGCCGGGGCAAAATACAAGGAAAATCACACCAACCGTGTCTTCTCAAAGATTTGTAATTTGTAATACTCTGGCTACCTTCCTACCCAAGTGTGGTATAATCTAAGGAGAGTAGAGTTTCTTGGTTTGGAGCTGTTGCCTCCAAATCTGTGTGTCTAAATACCTTTTAAAAAGAATGTTTGTGGTGTGGCATTCATCTCTCACAGGCCCCGAGCGCGGCACTGGCTGCCTCACAGACAAATTAGACCCATTACACTTGTGTCCTAGAACGGACAAGTCAGTGGAAAAAGCTTGTAGCTTCTGAGGTGTCACAGTCCAAGGATGACACAGTTGTTGACCAACTTATATTGACAATTGCTTCAAGTTTTGCTAGGGTTGGAGTAAAATATGTGAAAGGGAGAGTTTTCGTTATAGGAAATGATGCTGGTAGTTTCCACTGACTAAGAATATTACTCTAAATCTTTCTTTAGAGCCAGTATTTGTTTACACCTAACAAGTTTCTGAAGTACTTGGGGATTTTCTAGAAGAGGAAGTGGAAGAAGCTGTCCTGTAATTTGAAAAGCCCAGCTGAATAAGAGGTCACTATAGCCATGACTCCTGCTATCCTGCAAAGGGTGACGTACCCAGTCAGGAGGCATCAGCTAATCAAAACAGCTATGCTAGGTAGCAAAGTAGGGCAACAAACAATGGACAAAGGAGTGAAAAGTCCACAGTAAACTCATTTCAGAATGGACTTGCTTCTCTGAGCACTGAGACATCCTGAAACTGGGGCTATACCCTGCCCTGCCTGGATAGGACAGCCAAGGCCTTATTTCTCTCATTTAGAAGATGGGTGTTCTTAATGTTTGCTCTTCTTAATAAGCTGTGTGAATCTATTAGGTAGGAAGGCTTTACTTGAATTGATTTGCTTTGTTTAAACATGCTCCAGCTTTTGCTCAGGTATATAGCTCATAAAAAGAAACCTGTTTGAGTTTAGCCTAGTATTCCATGGTGATTACTTAGATGTGCTGTCATAGCCAAGAGCTTGAGTCTAGGATTTTGCTGGCAACAGTGCAGCTGCAGTAATTACAATGATATGGAAAACTGAACCACAATTTAAAAACCAAAAGAACTATTGCAACTCTTACAGCAAAGAGATTGCTGAGCAATGTCCATTCAATATATGTAGGTAAAATTCATGATGCTTTATTATTTTTAGTAATTAATGTGGATCAAATCTGTTTTAGAAGCTCTAGTTTAAGCATGCAGGTAGGTTTGTTTGGCTGTTTTGTTTAACCAACCACTTAAGAGTCAAGTAGAAATTTTAGTGAAATTAATTTTCATTAGTTAATACTCACAAAAGTCTTTGAAGATATTTATTGCCATATATTTGCTGGATTTTTGTCTCATAAGCAACTTCTCCTGTGAAAAGTATTTCAACAAGTTTTTGGACCTGTCAGCAGTAATTTTTTCTCTTGATCAGAGCCTGAAAAGGCTTGGATTTTCAATAGCTTCTGCCAGGGCAAGACACTGAATCCTTCTGAATGCTCTGTGCCATGAATTCGGATCCTTCATGTTGACTAAGGCTGTCACACATAATAATAATGAAAACTAATGTGGATTTTGAATGCACAGCTGTGGCCTTGATTCAGTTAGTAAGGATCAGAAACAGTTTTTGAGATGACTTGGACTAGAACACAGGGAGTTGTATTCAGCACCTTCTCCAAGGCTGAATTCAGATTTCTTATTGGGATTTCTTTCAATGAAAAAGCATTTAATTTGCTTAATTAAAATACCTTTAATTTGGTTATTTGCCTAGTTTTGAATAGTTCTTCTTATTCTTCTGATGACAACTAGAGGTTGAATACCAGCCTTTCACTGAAAAATCTGCCTGTGAATACACCAAACTTGCTTTCATTTCTGCAGTTTATACCCCATTCATACTATAAATGTTTGATTAATACTTAATTTGGACAATGTTGACTTTGAGAGAATGATGTGGCAGTCTAGGAGAGATGGATATAATTTGAAATCTGGATCCTTTAGTTATAAGGATTGATCCACTTTGATTGTAATGTATGAACCAAAGAAAACTGATGTGCTGTGGGGAAGGGGTCTGTAGCCTTATGAAAGAAGCAGCTGAAAAATAAAATGAGTGCATCTTTTAGGATAAAAACCATGGGTGATGTGACTGGTATGTTTTCCCTCAATACACAACTGTATGTCTGTGTAACTGGGGAATAAAAAAAAATGAAATTTCTGAATAATTTCTGGTAATCAGTTTAAACAGAGACAGACTTATGGAGGTGCACACTATTTTGAGCAACCAGTGATTGTGTAAGCTACACCTCACAGACAAACTTTGTCTTCTGTATAACAGTAGTTTTGCCATCCTGTCTAACCAGCTTGTTTAGTAATGTTGAAGAGCTGATTTTCTGCTTTTGAGAGATTGTTTGAAAGCTGTGGATATGATTTTTATGTGTTTGGGCAATCAATCAATTTTATTGCTTGGCTGCTTTCCCAGCTTCTGGTTGCTTCTGCTACCTAATTTTGCGACGAACAAGCAAATAAATGTTCTAATTGTATATAAAGAGAACTGTTCTGATTGTCATGTTTTGAATTCTTAACAACAGCTTAAAGTTTTACAGCTGTAGCCTATCAGAATATCATGGCAAGTCTTGCGAATTAATTTCAGTAATGAGTATGGGGAAAATGATACTGAAACCCTGCAGTACAGCTCTGACATATTTTTTGTAGCTGTTTCCATGTATTTTTCATCTAATGAAGATTTTTCTTTCCTAGAAGATGAGTTACTTGCACTGTTTCATCACAGCACAGTGTTTCCAAAATAAGCTGGGCTTGAATTGCGCTACAACTTCTTCGGTCTTCCATGGTTTGGGTATCTCAAGGGCGAAGGAGACTATCAACATGTTTGGTGGCTGCTGACACAAGGAGCAAGGGGCTCTTTGCAGCAGAAGGAGGGTGCTGGCCCCACGGGCACCACGGGACACAGCCCCAATGGGCAGCACAGTGGGGAGCAGAGCCGTGGGTGCTCGAGCCCCAGCGTGCAGCCAGTGTCCTTGGTACAGCTAGGGAACCACCACGGGGAGAAAGCATTTCAGAGGGATTGTTAGCAACCTCAGGAGGCTAGGTGTGAAGGAGGCATCTTCCAGGCATTCCAGACTGAAATTTGCTGCAGATCTCTGAGACACCTGTCCACAGCAGCTACTGCTGCTTCATTTACCATTTGAATATCTGTCACCTCCTCTCTCTTTCAGTTGCTTCGCATCTTCTTTGTGCTTGAACCCATGCTGAGGTCCATTACTTGGAAAAGCTGAATTAAAATCTGCCCAGCTGCTTCTCCGCTGCATGAGCAGTGTTGATGCAAAGTGCTGGCTAGAAAATATTCTCTGCTGATGTTTCACTGGACGTGGTTGATTTCTGGGGGCAGAGTGAGGTGACTCCAATGCCCAGAATTACAGTTTGGATTGGAAAAGAACAAATAAAATCCCACCCCTCAAATGACATACCTGTTAAATTACTTGCTTTGCATTAAAGTAATTGCACTGTTAACCTTAATAAATTGGGATAACCCATAGGCCACACAAAAGTAGGCAAGTCAAGAATTTCCCTTAATTCTTTTTCTGTGTGCTCCTGATAATTGTATGCATCAATCTCTTTTTTCCTTGGGAAAAAGCAAAAAAGGAAAACAACCCTGAACCAACAGTGGGTCAAAAAAATAAGACCCTAAGATTAAGGACATCAAGAATGCTTATTCTGTGAAGTGCTGTGCAAAATCAAAGGAAGGAGAAGCCCTTGAAGTCCCTGAACTCATACTTCAAAAATCAGACTTGTTGCAACAAAATATGTATGTGTGTACACACATACATGTATTACATACATACATTACACACACATAAGGAAATGACTGAAGAACTGTGGAAAGTGCCTTAAAGGGAAAATTAGGTGTTGGATCCAAGTATTGGCCAAGTGTATTTGCCTATGCACAACTCTATATCAAATTCCAGACCAGAGCCAGCTTGCATCCTGCCAGTTTACACCCCAGGCAAAAAATCTGTGTTGAGTTTCTGCCTGACCGTGTAGATTTTCCTTGGAATAGCACAGTCCCTTGTCATAAATTTTAAGGGAAAAAAGGCAAAATGCACTAAAACTAAAGGGCTGGTAGCGGCAGTGGGAAAAATAAAAGGCACAACAAAAAGAACTAAGAATATGTTAGGGGGATCTGAGAAACAGCTAATTGTAATACAACATTTTGGATGGTTATAGCAGTGATTGTGTAATGTGTGGTCTCCTGTGAAGACTAGAATTAGATTGAAGAATTTAAACAGGGAGAGTATCACTGGATGCATGTCCCTGAGTTAAAGGAAGATAAGGTCAAATGAGAAATCAGGTTTAATAACAAAATAAATGAAATAAAAAATTTCCAGAAGAGATGAGTTTTTCATCTTGTCTAGTCTTCGATCAAAATAGCTTTCCTTTAAATTAATGAGCTCACCAACTCTCTGAGAAAACTGTTATGAGGTGAATAACAAAATAGTTATGTGGGTCAATGGATTCTTAGCAAAAGAACAAAAGCTGGAATAGATAAGCAGGTAAATCAGTTTCATTTTTCAGCATCATTGTAGAAGTAGAATGCACAAAGAATGCAGTCTATCATGGATGATTATTATATTTGGACACAGACTTTTGCAGCAAACAGTAACATCACAAAACCTCTCCAGCTACAACTCTTCGAGATACCTTTGACAAATATAACACTGGGGAAGTAATTTGCTTTGTTAGTGCTCATGTCCTATATAACTGCTAAAAATTATCGTCTGAGAAAGTGAAAATATAAACATTTTTGTTTTCTAGTCATAGTTGTTTATTTTTATCCTCTAGGCAGAGAGTCACATTCCTGGATCCCTCTGACTTTCTACCCATTATTAAGCCAAATAAATTATGCTTTTATTCAACTGTTAGAGGGACCAAAAGCATTTATTGGCTGTTTTTAATCATTAAATTTTTAATGATAAACATGTTAAGTACTGTATCAAGTCATTGCATACAAGACTCGTAGTTGATGTATAATTAAATCTAATTTTAAAACAATTTCTGCTTGTTTCCTGTATACATTTCATTAAAATTCTTTCCAACATAATGGAATTTCATTAAGAGAAAAATAGAAAATAAAGATCACATGCAAGCTATTTGCCGTTCATGTGCTTAAACATGCCATGCATTTTCTAATCCGTAAGCATGGGGCCAGAGTAAGAATATCTTCACAAGTGGCAGCACTGGTGTGTAGTGAATCCTGTGAGATGTCAGGGTTAGATTCCCAAGCTTTGAGGGGGTAGGGTTAGAGCAAGCTTGTCTATCCTGACCCCGACTACAGGTCTGATGGAACGAAGATGCACTCTTGAATGTTCCACTGATTGCTGTGGGATCCCCCAGGTCTGGTCTGTGCTGGAGAAGGTCAGGACAGCGAGGTGTATGTTTAAATAACAGGACAGAGACTTGGGCCAAAAGAGGGACATCTGACCCCACAGGGAGCTGCAGGAAGCAGGAGACAAGATAGCGAGTTGTTGGTTTGGATGTAGTGATCCCTCATGAGCAGATGGATTTCAATTACCCACCACAGCTTGCACAGAGCACAAGTGCAAGAGCTATCTGTACACTGGGAAAAAACAATTCTTTCTGTGGCAGGTGCAAAATTGAAGGAATAATGAAAAGAAGTTTTGAATCACCGATTCCCTCTCCCATTATAACTAAGAACGTGGTAAAGAGGGATATGATTTGACGCTAGAAAAAAAAAAGTCATGAATCAAAAGAGATATGATGTACTCATGGAAATTGTGATAGGACATACACATTGGTAAGACTATGTACAATAATGACATCGAGAGTACAAAACATGTGTAAAAAATCAATATTGTTTGTGTTAATATGGTTTATCAAACAGGAGTGAGGGAATAATCAAAAATATTGAAGAAGTTTGCTGTCAGGAACGTAAAGTTTATTCTTATGGCTATGTACTTCCAGAACTGGAGTTTGATTGCCAGGAACTCACCCACGTCAGAGTAGCTGCAGGTCTGCTGATTGTGACTGGGACAGTGTGTCTGGAGCACTTTGATTTCTCTGATTAGAATGTCAGTCAAAAATGGAGACTCAGTCCTCCAAGAGCTAAGTACTGTTGATAAAACTGGAAAAAGGTTTTAAAATAAATTATTAACATTAAAAACATGGAAGAAAAACCGACAAACAAACATCTGTCTCCACAAAACACCCAACCAAAACAACAACAATTACAAGAAAATCAAAAACATCATCAAAGAAAGAAACCTCTATTGCCGCAAGTCCAGTTAAAAAAAAATAATACCCCAAACTCCAACCACCTTCATGCTTATCTTTTCTAACAGTTCCTCATGGTCACCAGACATGTTTGAGAAAAAAAAGTTCTTCAAAACTTTGCTGTTTAATTTATCTCCTTCCAACAAAAAATTCAAGCCAAAGTAACTCCTGTTGTTTTATTATTCACATTGCTACAGATTATTATACGTTGTGGAAACCAGTCTTCATTTTTGTTTGCATTCTTGGCATGTTTTATCTGGTGTTTTTCCATTCAATGAGATCAGAAACTTTTACCTCAAAGCACTGTCCTTTCTTCTGCTCTCCCATTTTTCTTCCCTCACACCCCCAAAGATCAAGCAAAGAAGGTGTAGAGTTAGAGTGTTAAAAAGTTGCTGTGGTATTTGGTGCTGACTTTTTCTATGTGCTCTGTATGGGTATAAAGAGCATTATTTAAATGTGAACTTTCCTGAGCCTGTCATAGTTGATTTTTCCATGGATTGGTGTGATGAAACTTAAACGAGTTTTAATGGCAGATTTTCCAGCATAGCTTAGTTGAACGTCTTGATATTAAATTTTAATCATCTCAAATGAAGCTCTGTGTGGTGCAAGGAAATTCAGCAGAAGAATGCTGTGCTAATAAGCTGCAAAATATTAATACTGAGATCATTTTTTGTCTGTCTGGTATCAAAAGTCTTCTCTGAGCTGTAACATAAAATAAGGTTTTAGCTATAAACTCAAAGCTAATCTGCTAAAAATAGCTGAGGAAAAGGAGGACGTCTGTGTGTTCAGTGTTACTAGGATGACTAAAGGTGACAAAGAGAAGTCATGCCTGTAGCAGTTTAGACTTTCATATACCTCTGGAGAAGACAAATGATCCTAAGATGTATTTGGTGGTGTGTACCCAAAGGAAATTAGGAAATTTTCAACTTACATTGCATTCCATCTAAAATACAAAGTGCTGTCCTGCTCTTCAAGTTCAGTAAAATGAACTCAAACTGAAATGGAGCAGACTTTCTGAGGTAACCAGAGCCTGCTGTAACAAAAGAGTACTAAGTGAACTTGGCTGGTTTTGTCCAAAAATAATTAAATGTGAGAGAAGATGCTCTTGCTGCTCCTGGATATGTCACTAGACAAATAATGAAACCAGTAGAAACACATTCACAGCAAAAGGTAATTTACAAAACCAATGAGGTGTAAACTAGCCATGAAGGTTAGAAGGTTAGAAGTTTTCCCATCAGCTGGATAAGTGAAATTATGACTTCGGCTTTCCATAATACTGCAGGAAAATATGTGTTTCAAGTAGAAGTTGGTGAGTTTTTTATGGGATATGACACAGGACATGTGGATATGCCCATGATTTGAAAAGGTCTGCTCACTCCATGCTCCCTAACTTTAAATTAAAATAGGTGGTTTGCACATAATAAAGTAAGATAAAAATAATAATAATGCTGTCTCTTCCACAAACAAACCCAAACCCATAAGGATCAGATAATATCTTGCATTGTTTATTATTACAGGGATTTCTATAACTCAACCAAGATTGGGGCTCCCATGTGTACATAGAAGGTGATTAAAGAAACTTGCAGTAAACAATTTATCAGTAATCAAAGTAAGTCAACTGTTAAATTAATTTAGAAAATCACCATTTTATTTTTATTCTTAAGAGTTCTTATTAATTATTTTTCTTAGATCAATTTTTGCATTTCAATAGTGAAATAATTAACTACAAGTGTATATAATTATTTTCCTATATTTTACCCTCCCTGATAAACACTGTCACTTTTGCTTACAAAGCTGTTTGGAATCTTGGATTCAAGGAGCTCTCAAACATTCAGATAACATTGAATATCTCCCTAGCTAATGCTACATTTTAACAGATCGATCCCACAGACTGCTGGAATAAATGTGGTAAGTGGCCAGGAAATGGCTCATAGGTTAGGGAGATGTCTTTTGCATGGTCTGATGAATTTTTAACACTTTTTCAGAATTCATTACAGTTTTTCCCACTGCATTCTTTTCAGGTAGATTGGGTAATGTGATATATACGCTAAATTAGTAATTTTTCAGTTCCACGCTTTGTTGTGACTCTGATAATTGTACCATTTGTAACCATCATGGATGAGCATTCATATCTGTCGGGCCATCCCTGTGCACATAGGTATGCTCTCCACATTGCCCTGCAGAAATGCAGAGCTGTGAACAGATAAGGGAAAGCCATAGCATTTGCCACACCAATGTGTCATTATTTGACTGCTTTGATGTTCTCACACAGGGTAGCTCATCCTTTGGCTTCAAAGGGATCTCACTAAACTTTTACTGCAGCAAGGGCCTACAGGATTCTTGCTGTCTGTAGAAAGCAATCTCACCTTTTTCTATTGTTCTTCTAATCTTGTGATGTTTCAAGTATATAAACCATATTACACATTAATCTTTGGTAGCTCACCCCAATACTTAGGTCTAAAGCCACCCATGACTAGTGGCTTTTCTAGAGCCATGTCTTTTAAGGCTCTGCAGTCTGTGCTTCACTTTCTGAGTGTTTGGAAGTCTTCTTAAAATATGAATGTGATAAGTTTGGACAATATTGGTGCTTTACCTGCTGCTTCTGTGAGTAGAGTGGTATTGAGTAAAGTTACCTTTTAAAAACATTTTTCTTCTTAATGTCTTAATTTTTAAAAATCTTTGCTGAGGTACAAATTGCTTTCACAGGTTTTTATACATTTTTGAAAACAGTCTTACATTAAAGTAGTATAAAATAATTGCTTTGAGTCACATCTTAGACAGACACAATGCAACTTCTGCCTATGTTAATAAAATAGATATTAAAGTATCAAAACCGTCTTGACTAGAGCTAAAGAATGTAATAACTGGAACAATGCAAGTAAAGCATCTTAAAGGGGTTGTTTTCTGTTAGAAATTTAGATCTCTTAAAAAGCATTGCCAAGCTGTAACAAGTCTTTTATTCCACAAAAACAGAATTATGTGGAAAGTGAATATTACCCTCCAGCAGAATTTAATTCCACGTTCCCCAAATGTCTTTAAGTTGTTCTCTGTTCTCTCTGGCTCAAGCTTCCCTTTCTTTTTCATTAACTTTGCTGAGGCAACAGCAAAGATGTCTTTAGAGAGCAAGAAAGAGCAAGAATGGAGGTTTTTTTTGAATAGGAAATGCTCATGATCAATTTACCTTTTTTGTCATGACTTTTAGAACAGTTTATCAGAGGATAGGTGTTAGAGAGCCTGACTTTCCACTTCACATATTCTCTTTGGGAAGGTAGCCCTAAAACAGAAATGAAGGCTGAGTATGGTGGGCTGTTGCCCCCACAGGCTGTTTGCATGCGTATTATAGATAGTTGTGCCTATCAACAAGGAGCAAATGAAATTTTCACATTCTCACTGTGGAGTCCAGAAAGTTTAAAGATGCATTATCAGACAGATGCTGAAGTCTTTGGATAGAGACAGTTCAAACACTGCCTGGATAATATCAGGTGGATCTCTGCTTAGGAGATGCCAATAAACCTGCGGTTTGTACATTGAAATATTTTTCCAAGGAGACATAAAGAGAGCCAAAATATTTCTCCAGTGGTGTCATAAGCAACTCTCCACCCTGTTGGTTATCATGCAGGATAGCCACTGTAGTCCCCCTTTCTCATCAGAGGACAGGAAGATGTAACCATGGTCACCTATGCTTTCTACATCTCAGGATAACCAGCTCATGGAGAAGTAGCAGCATCCTTGTTTCTTGCTAGTAGCTCATCAAGCTGTGCCATAGCTCACCGAGAAATTAAAGGTTTGACTCAGGAGTGAGTGAGTGTGGGCTCAGACCCGGTGTCACACAGGAGGGCAGAAAGGTGGACCATACTGGTGCTGATCTGGGCATTCCTGAATTGTCTTCCCACCTCACAGCAGGTGATGTCTTTTTGAGCTTTTTAGAAAGATTTTGAGATAATTTATGCCTATATTATGATTTTGAGATAAATTATGCCGATATTATCCCATTTAAATTCAGGCCAAGGCTAGCATCGTTTTCAGGCTTGCTGGACAGGGGACGATGTCTACTCACTCTTAAGTTCAGCAGCACCTTGTGGCACTATTCCGTGCCTGCCACCTGTGGAGAGCTACTGCCAGCAGCTGGGAACAAGATATATTTCTCAGGAAAGCAGCAGATGATGATTTGCTGTAAGCTCAAATCTCCCTAAAGGAGAGCATGGAGACTGGGAGGAGAGGATCAGGGAGGATGTGGGAAGTGAAGTGAGTGTGTATGAAGGATGACTGGATCGGGATTAGTTCCTCCTTTGACAGTTGTGGAGGCTGAGCAAAAGAAAATACTTAGTTTTCCTCATCCATGAATGCTGTCAGGACAAGCAAAACGCAAAAGTGAGGTACAGAGTGGAGTGATCCCTTGGAAGAGTACCCTAATGTCTTCAAGGGGCTCATATTTGGATTTAGATAGTATTTCAAATTCAAACAGTCGTTTGTATATTTAAACTATTTCAGAGCCCAAGTGGCATCTGGACACTTGCCACTCCACATCCACTAGCTACCACCACTGTTGCAGTGCAGATGGTAGTATGTCTGCCTTGGGGTGTAACTTATAATAGGGAGTGAAGGTCTGCAGTTGCCAGAAATTAAATTACCAACAGCCAAAGGTCTGAAAAAGTGGAAAAATTAAATAGAGATAAATCACAGAGAGCTGATGGCCGCCATCCAAGTTGTCTGAAAGAACCAAACAACAAAGCAGCCAAGCTGCTAACCCAAATATATAATTTACCATTAAATTAGCACTCTACCTACCTATTAGAAATGTGCTGTTCCAGAGCTTTATACATGGCAAACCAAATTTACTTTGGCCCCCCAAAATAAAAGCTGAGGGAATCTGTGTCACTCCTATGAAGTAACCAGAGGAAGCACAAGTGATGCCAGGGCTGGGTGGTTGCTCCAAGTCTCACAGCAGCCCTATTCGCTTTTTTCCCAGGCAGAGCTGGCATGTTTTCCCAGGTGGGCATCAGCTCATCTGCTCTACCCTTCTCTGGATAAGAGAGGGAGGGAAGGAAGGATACCCTTCCTAGCACCAGGGTGGGTTATACAATGCTTTCTGTGGCATTGGAGGCCAAATTCAGTCTTTTACAGATGTAGAGCTGAACCATAAACACAGGCTTATGGAGGCATTTTGGTGGGTGAGAACTTGCTAAAAGCAGGCAGTGTGGGTTTTATGTTATGACTTGCAACACTAAATTTTTGCATCACAGACTTTTGATCTTGCAGCACTATTAATCTGGAGCTCTGCAGCGATTCAAAATGTATTCAAACAGTACCATTCAGATCCAGACCTGCTGTTAAAGATTGTCTGCTAGAATCTCATGCTCGAATGAATAAAAGTTAATACCTGATTTTTTTTCCCCAATATGTGTGTGTGAGGTTATCTTCCCCAAAAATACTAGTTTATTAACATGCTGAAGTCCAAAACCTTTATGTTCTCAGATCCAGTATCCTGCCAGGTGCAGATCTCTAATTCCCTTCTTCATAGTGTCAGGATCACAGTTTTCACTGAATTTGGAATAGTAGTCTATGGTGAGGAGAATTTCTAGCTTTTTCATTAAGTAAATGCCAATAATACATCAGAAAGCATAGGAAGAATAATTTCATACATTATTAATTCCCTACAGAGGATGCAAAATTTAAAAAGAGGTTTGTTTTTCTGTGTTTATTTTTCTTGGGTTAGAGAATGGGGAAAAATCCATTTTAACTGTATTGAGTTATACTTGGCAATGAGCAGACTAATGAGAATCCATTTTCTCCCTCACCTCTCTTAAAGGCTTTGCCCTGAAGGGTGTACACCAAAGGGAAAAAACAGTGCTGTGACTTTGCCTTTTAAAAGACAGACCATTCTAATGCTGATCTCCTCCCCACTAAGGAGAGAGCAGGCGTGCATAGAAATAGATTCATGCACTTCTTATGTGTCTAACTGTGCCATACATCTCTTTTCACCAATTCAGTGAGCTTGGCTGCCTTCACTGTAGTACGACTGACACATTGATCCATACCTTGTGTCCCTCCTGAAGATGAGAAATTTGGACCCGGAGAACTATCTCATCAACATCTTTAAAAAATTAGTTTAGCTAATGAAGTACCTCCATAGAGTCCAGAGACTGAATAGGAATGCAAAGACTTACCTGTACAGGTAGTTCTTTTCCTAAAGCTGGTGTAAAGGGCAGTGGAAAAAGACTGTCATGCACAAGTCGGATTTTTGAATAGGAGAAATGCTTCAGTATCCTCTTTTTATTCACCTGGTATCTCCCCCAAGATGCACCTTTAGAAAAAACAGTTTGTTTTATTTTTTTTTAAAGAAAGGGGGTTATAGGCAGTTAAAAGTATCTGTTTCTTTCCTAAATAGTTCCCAAAAGATTATACCTTTTCCAGCCAGACATAGCCTTCCCAGGGTTATTTTTTCTAACAAAAGGAAGAATTTTCACAACATGTCTAATGAAAGTACTTATCAGCATGAGCTAATACTGAACAATACACAGGATGCATATTTCTAAAGGCAAGAAATATACTGATATCCAAAAGTCAGTTTGCCTTCAAGAAGAATGAAAATACCAGAAGCACTGAGCATTGAGATGCTCAGGAGGAGAAGAACCCTGTGGCTCCTCCCTGTCAGCAGCTCTGGCTGACATTGCCTGAAATTCCAGGTCAGCATTAGCAGTGAAGTGCTATGAAAGATAATTGCTTTAAAGCCCCATTATTGATTAGGGACTCCACATTAGAGTGATCATGTTAAAAGTTCTGGAGGACCAGCAAGGGAAGTGAGATGAGAAGAATAACAAAGCAACAAAACAGGATGGGGTGAGGGGTGAGATCTAAAGTTACCTAAAGATTAATCCATCTAAAAAAAAAAAAAAAAAAAAAAAACAAAAAAAAAAAAAACCCTGAAGATTTTTTTTTATATGAATACATTCATAAAAAAAAAAAGGCTATTTGTATAGAAGTATAAAGAGACAGAGGTGGGATCCAGTGTACAGGGCAGCTTGTAAAGCAGCAATCAAGGGACTGGTTCTATTCTTAGCATTTTATTCTTCTGCACTTCTTTTTCCTGTCACTTTGCTAGCTTGAAAGATCTCTGCAGCAGATTAGTAGCTGTGAGAGGTGTGTGATTTATAGAGTAGCAGCAAAGCTGCCAGTTCTTACCTGGGATGCATAGCTATTGTGTCATTATTGTAAAAATTATGATGTCTTGCAGTTTGCTTAAGCTCAGTCTCAGTTACATGCATGTACATACACAATTTCACCAAAACCAGCCGCTACAATTATCTTTACTGTCTTTGACTCTTGGGATGTGTTTGTCTATTAATGTGTGCAACAGTATCTCAAATTTTCTCTTGTGAAGTCACAGTTATTTCAGAGGCATTCACAAAAAGGGAGGAATTTAAACACACCCTGCAAGACTTCTTATCTTTTTCCAGCATGAATTTTCTTTGTGTTACAGCTATCTATGAGCCTTTGGCAAGATTCTTCTGGAAGTTCTCACTCTCTCTTTTTTTTTCCCCCAAAGCTTGAGTATGGTGAGTAACACTGAGTCATCTGCACACATTCCCTGCTCTCTGATTTTTTCACCTCTTTTCTGTTTGTTCATTAGTAGTTGAAACTGAACATTAGGATTGCAATCAACTAACTTTTGAGGTTTGTAATGCAGAGGTTTTAATCTGAGTCAGTGTCCCCAAGCTTCTTTTGCAGTCTGTGGAGAGGAATAAACAGTTGTAAGACATGATTCATCTCATCTTAAACTAGATTTGTGAAACAGGTCAGATGAATCATATCTTAGAAGCCCTCTACAGACCTAAGCCTGCTTAAGCATGAAAGAGAAACAGTCTCATGTCAGATCTGAAGAAAAAGAAAAGCCTATGTATGTTGATTCTTGGAGGAGTGGGAAAGGACGACAGCATTGCTCTGCAAGGTTACTGATATTCCCTTACCATAGCCCAGGTAACCCCCCAGGTATAGGCTGGCATGAACCAGGAGCAGCAGCTGCACCAGCAGACCTGTGTGGGTGGAATGAAGTGGGGCAGAGGTGTGAGGGGAGAGCAGACACCCCCCGGCTGAAACCAGGTGAGCTGTGATTAACCTGGCCCTAAATCTGAAGGGGTAGCCCTGGCCTTTTGCAGTTCCCTCACCCCTGCTACCTGCTCCTGTTGCTCTCTGATGCATTTGCTACCTCTGCTGCCACAGGGGAGCAGTGGCTTGATTATCCATGCAAAGAATATCTCCAAATAAAGAGAAAAAAAAAGAAAAGGAAATGGATTGAAGCTGGATCTGAGAGCCCCTCAAGCTTGCCTCATGAGCGCTAAGACTGACATGAGAGGGAAAAGCAGAAAACCTCTGGGAAAAAGGAAGGTAGTCTTTGTCAAAGTAGGTTTTATGGGTAGTTCTCATGTCTAGATGTTGTATTTTTGACAACTCCAAGTTGTTCTTGCCTGGAGCTTAGAAATATTATTCCCTTCTTTTCTATTTTCTTGGACCCTGCAAGGTTTCTATGCTTGCAGTACTACAAAGCAGAGACATTATCAGCCTCTCTGTGGTACCTCAGAGGGTGTGAAGCAGAATATGTGCTGAGGTGTTTTTGTGGTAATACCGAAGCTCATTACAAACATGCTTCTTCACACCAGAGGTTTTTATTCTTGTGGTTTTGAAAAGGTAAGCAAATATTCTCAGAAAATTTTCAGGAAATGTAGCCAATAGGAGATCTGTGTTGCCATCACATAATGATTCTCTGGTATTAAAGTCTGGCCAGGAATCAAAATTTGATGTTATCTATGAAATATCTAGACAGACTAACAAACGTCCTACCAGAAGTGATTTATTTCAGATCTCCAAGTATATACTTGATATTGGCTTATGGAAAGAAGCTCCTGCATGACAGAATAGGACATGCGGGTTGCATTCTGAATTTTGACTGAAATATTTGATAGTTAAATCTAGAATAGCGGGTTACGGGATTTAAATTTTTAAATTAAACTTTAAAAAAATTAAATTTAGAAAAAATTTACAGGACTGAAGGTTACGAGTCAGTTCACATCTCTTGACAATTGTGTCCATGACAGAAGCCAGACCTGCACCACCAATGACCAAGTGGCCCAGCTCAGTCCTACTGTGGGAACTGGGGTATCATCAGCACTAAGCCATTGCAGTCCATAAGCAGTCTTATTGGATTTGGAGATTTGTTATTGTAGCAACTAAAACAAAAAGTCAGTTCTACAAATGTTAAGGCTCTATGAGTGTCTGTAATTAGGGCCCTGTTTTAGCAAACCTCTCACTTTCTGAACAGCCTGTTTTTCATTGAAGCTCGTGTTGATTCTCCCTCCAAAAATGTATGCATTGGGAATGTGAGGGCTTCTTTCACACTAAAAGTTAAATTAATTAGGGAGGTTGAAGGAAGCAAGATTTAGGGGTGTACAGATATGAGCAAGATATCTAATTTGAAGCTGGATTGAATTTGGAAGGATTTGGCTAGCTTGGAGAACACATTTTGAATAAATAAATAAATTTAAATTTCTTGTGAAAAGTAAGCTGTTCATGTAGAAAAAAAATTCTGCAAGTTGAGACAGAAACAGCTCAAGATGAGTGCTGGTGCTTGCTTTAGTCAGGATACTCATCTAATAAAATATTCTGAAGGAAAAGACTACCAACAAAACGTCTCTGGACCTATTTTGCCATCTCTCTTTCATATGCTTTTGTGTATCCTTATATGAGTGATGTGATATTTTAACTTTAAAGCTTTGCAACCCAAGATGCATTGGGAATGTGCAAATCCAGAGCTGAGAAACTGGAAACAAATGACAGCTCCATATACTTGGCAAAAGTACACCAGTTTAAATCAGTTGAGGACTCAGCATAATCTCTAGGAAGAATCATGCTCCTAGCTTTCGCTGAAGTACATTCTCTTTTTGTCATCTTGTATAAGCCTTGCTGACTTTTATCTTCATTAACAGCTTGACTCTGTATTACATCCAAAAAGCTCTTCACTTGAGTTTCAGTCCCGACAGAGAGTGTCAATAGAGGACAATGTGTTGTGTGCATCGCATATGTGCCATGTATTTTTAGGTTTTAAATGAGATAGAAGTCACAGTGTAGAGTTAAGCCATTCCAAGCAGTAAATGCCACCTGAGAAGAAAAAAAACCCATATCTACAACTCACAAAATACTGCAATGAAATTTAATATAAAAATCTGTTCACCAGGGAGCAAGAGGAAAGTATGTCTAGAAGTATACAGAATCAGAGAATAGTTTGGGTTGGAAGAGATTCTTAAAGATCATCCAGACCAATCCCCCTGCAATGAGGGTAATAATAGTAAAGAAGGTATTCTAAACCATCTTCTCTTCTATCCATGTATGATGAATCTCAGAACCTGTGAGCTCTTCCGTCCCTGTGAAGCAGAGAGATTTTACCTGGGCATGTCTTTTTGGTTTTGATCTTTCTGGAGGAAAGAAAGCATGCTTAGCTGTCAACAGGAGGAAGGCTGCCTTCCTCAATCCTCAGAAATAGATATGAGAAGCATTTTCACTGCAACACTTTTTTTTTTCCTTCTGAATATCAGGCTCAGACTGAAATTAATGTGGTCATGGCATTTTCCCACCATTTCTTCACAGGGCTCTAAATGGTCCTATGAAGAGCCAAAGTCATATTTCCTTTCAGCTCATGTGAAGGCACACCCACAGATACTCAAAATGGTGACAGAAGGAGCTTCTGAAACAGTTCTTCAGAGGGGTGAAAACAAAGTCTTCTCATAGCAACAGGGGAGGATAACAGAGGACTATCTCTCCCTACAGTCAGAAAGCTGGGTGATGAGCACCTGAACCCATGAGAAGGAAGCATGTGAGGAAACTTTATATGTTTCTACTGTTGTGTATTTGCTATTCTAAAAAAGCTAAGCCTCTCCAGTGAATAATCTGGAGGAAATTTTACCCATGGGAAGCTGAGATAACCTTTCTCACTCTGAGAGGTGGTTGTAGATCTGAGAGGTGGTTGTAGATCCCACTGCTGCCACCACCTCCCTAGGTTACTTTTCTGACAAACTGATGGCAGCTTACTTCTTTTCAAGCTCTGGCCCCACCGAACAGAAAATGTGAGATAATATACAGAAAAGCACTGCTTGCATGTTTGGAAAACCTAGAGCATGCCATGCCTGTATGAACGGTGCTAAAATGATAGCATGTCTAAATTACATCCCACCTGGTGTTGCAACCAGCAGAGTCACACTTGGGCATTTGTGTTGCTTTAGATGGACTGCTTTTGTACTGCTTTTGCATTGCTGTTAGGGCCAAGCACTCTGGCAATGTGCTTTTGTGAGGCTGTTCAGGAGTCTTTCCTGTGATGAGCTGACATTTTAGCAGTAATGGGAGCTGCTGGTAGTGATGGAACTGGAATATTGTTCTTTTCCTTAAATTTTGTCCATTTTGATTAACAGTCCACAAGAGCTACTGGGGTGTTTCTTGAATATAACAAGTTAAAGGATCACTGTACTAGGCCACACACTTCTCTTGTGGAAGCTAGAAGCAGATAAGGAGACTGTTCAGTTTCTGAAAGCCAACTCGTTTCTTTATTTTACTCTTCCACCTCTGAGAAAGAAAACAGCTCCCAGATGAAGATGTTTTCTCCCATTTCTCTTAGTACAATGGGGTAAAACCCTATGGTTAAGAAATGGCACTACAAAGTGCCTTTATTTTGTAGTAGCTCTTTGAGCAGAAAAAGTGCAAACTTTCATAAAGAAACAACAACAATAGAAAAAAAAAAAACCCTCATGAATTTCCAATATTTGCCTAATGTTATTTCTCTTTATGCTGTAAGACTGATACAGAGCTCTTGTTTCCCTGAACTGGCTGGAGGATGACATATGGAGGCTGTTTACAAAGGCTGACATTAGGCACAGGAAGTTCATCTCTTTATACTGCCTTTAAACTTAGAGGTGCTAGAATGGATGAGTCAGAGAAGAAGCAACTGAATTTGGGTGCTCTTGCTTGCCTGCTGAAAGGCTGTAGACAAATTAGGCTGCCTTAAATTGTGAGCTTATCTTTTAATATAAAAAGTACTCAAATGGTATATCTTTAAATATGCTCACTATGCTGATCTGTGCCACTGCACTCACATGCTTTGACAGATGGATGTCTTCCATTTGTCTTCTTCTTCAGTGTTATATCACAAGTGTCAGCTTGAACAGTAAAGCTGCTCTAGAGTTACCCATGCTTTATAATTTCTGTTAACAGTCTGTGAAAGATCAGTGGTCTGATAAAGGGCCACAAAGTTATTCAGGCTAATAAAATACAGAGAATAATACTGGGAAGAACTTATAAAATGGCCAGCATGCGTTGGTCCAAGGTCACATGTACATGTTTATAATAATTTGAAGGATTAGGAGCTAAAATTCTGCAAATTGCCACCATAACCATGACTGGAATTAAGCATCGCCCAGTATCATGGGTAGGATTGCACATACTAGGATTTTCTGTGTGCTAATCAATTTACTGTTTCACCCCTGTGAATCTTGGCTGCTAACACAGAATGGAGGAGATTACATAGTGCTTGTGGTGTAGAGGCCATAGAGGCCACCAAGTGCATGAAGGCAGGAGCATGGCATAATCAGGAGACACTGTTGAATTTATGTTAGCTGCTTCTCATTGTGCTCAATATGCAGTTGGTTGGAGCATGGCTGGTTTACCTGAAGGATTTTGTTTGGTTTTGTTTACTGAGAAGTCCTTTTACAGTAAGCATTTTATGGTCCTGAATAGCATGCAGTGTTCTGTCATCATGCATGTCTGAGCAGAACTTGCATCACAGCCCTTGTGTGAGCCCCAGACAATGTAGGAAAATTCTGTTAACAAGAGTTATGTTTTGTAGATGGGGACTTTGTGTGCTGCTTCACATACCCAGCTGGCAGAATGATAAACCACAAGTTTGTGCTAGCAGTGTAGAACCACTTTTGCATTTTCCACTTGCAGCAAAGACAGAGTGATGAAAAAAGGAAAGTAGACTCCAGTCAATACTACTTTATGTCTTCTTCTCCTCACAGCTCATGCTCTTTATTTCCTGAGGTTTGCTCCACTTCATTTTCACTTGTCACCTTGCTGACAGAGCTTCCCTAGCTCTGAAGTGCAGCATGTAGCAAATGGTAGGTTTTCGACTCGTCAAGGGTCCTTTCTGACAAACATCTCCATGGCACTGTCCAGATTCTCAGAATCATGTTGTTTAAGTTGTTGTTTCAGATTCTCAGTTGTTTATGAGCAGGATAGCATTTCTTCTTGCTGCTGTGCAGATGCCAAAGTATAACCCCTCTGTGGACATACAGAAACCAGAATGCCATGTACCTGTGAGATCCATTTTTGAAGATGAATACCTGACTAAAATGAACACCATTTTTTATTATCTTGTCTAGGAAGCAGTCCTTGTTCCTTGCTGAAGAAGTAACTCTTCCTTCTGCTGTCTTCAGACACTGGATAGATGGGTGGCAAGTAGGAACAGGCAAAGCAATACTTTCTGTAGTCCTCAGCTCCCCATATTTCTGGGCAGACTTGCAGCTTTCCTTAGAATGTATCCCCTGCGTGTTTTTAACACAAAGACATTGAAAGCATAATAGAAAACTGCTGTGGCATAAGTACTAAAACCAAGTAGACTTTGACTTATTATTTCTGCTGAAGCAGAGCTGTAGCTGTCCATAAAAATTTCAACATGGTGAGTTAGAGCTGAACGCATGAAAAATGGTAGTTGGTAGGTGGCCTTATCTCATCTTAATCTGATCTAAACTATGCCTAAGTGGTGTAGTCTTTGAGGGAATCATAACATTGCATTTTCCTGTGTTCAGATGATCAGTAAACATCTCAGAAGTTACAGTCCCTTACTGAAATACCTGTCCATTCTTTTTTACTTCTGAATTTTCTTTCCATACCAAACTGAAATTTACATTTCATGCTTTTTATGCCCTACGATACAGACACAGAGGAAATGTACAGTCACAGTGAACTATGCTGGTGTGGAAAGCAAAGGAGGGAACACTGGATGTGAGGAAAGAGGTGGTAATAGTGTGAAGACGCAAAAGGACAGAAATGGGGAAGTTGACCCTGAAGGGGAAGCTCAGGGGAGTGTGAGCACTCAGGGGCTGTGTCAGGCTCTCGTAACACTGGGCCTCCTCCTGGATTTTGTGGAGCTCAGGGTGTCAGAAAGCTCTCCAGGAGCTTCCAGATGCCACTCATTCAGGCTCTCTCCTTTTAGTTACCATGACCAAGCAAGAAAGAGGAGTAAAACGCCGGAACAAGCACTGCACATGTGCTCCGTGGTGTCACACGTGGCAGCCAGCGCGGTTTTGTGGGGTCTGTATGGGCCTCATGAGGTGCAGCCAGAAAACATTGTGTTGACTTCCCTGTGGCTGAAAAGTTGCTCCATCGGGCAGATACATGTTTGAAAGAAAGGAATTAGAGAAAGCAGCAATTGTAGCACCATCATATACATATCTATTCATATGTGGTTAATAGCACAAGTAATTCTGGCTGTCTTTTGGGAAATTTTGCTCCATCTGTATTTCATTTGCTAATAACCCACTGACAACTGAGTCATAAAATTACAATAAAAGAATAGAAAAATATTTTTAAGACTGAAAATTTTAGCCAGTGTCTGACAATTATGGATGTACTTACTTTCATTGGAAAAAATATTTAGATAAGAACATGGGACACATCCAGCATGTGTGAAGAAAGAAATATGGGCATGTCTGTCACTACAGAAGTACCTGAAAGAAAGCAGTACATGAAAAGGAGAGATAAAATGGGGTAGAGTTAGAAATTTGAGTATTTCAGTAGCATTAGCTGCAGATATTCTGTATGTAGCTTATTCTGTTTGTATCTTCTACTCTCTATTTTTGTACTTAATAGCATATAGAAAATGACAAGAACTAGGTAGTTTTGAAAACTTATTAGATTCTTATACTCTAAAGTAGAAAGGCCACTATTGTCTTAAAAGACAAGAATTTTGGAATGTTTCAGATTTCTTGCTGTTGATGCACATCTTCTTTTTGCTCATACCTATCCTATGTGGAAAAGCATTGGCATTCTTTCTTCCCTGAAGTAAATCTGGTTAAATTCCTAGTTCACAATCCAGTTTGGCCATTTGCTCACGTTATTAAAACACTGGTCTTTATTAAATAAGGCATTGAAAAAATTGTTTGGCTTAGTATATTTGTGCACGCTTCAAAATAGTCTAAAGACTTACCATTGTTCTTAGCTTCTCAATTTGTAATTCTCCAGTACACTGATAGAAAAAAGCCACCATGGGACGAAGAAGAAACTCAGTTTCTGCTCAAGGCCCTGCCTATGAGTCAGTCAGCACACGGCTCGGAGCCACATTTTGGCAGAGTTTCTCGAGGGGAGCGGCACCTCGGTCAGCGCGGTGCTGCGCCAGCGGATCCGCCTCCCTGGCAAAGAGCTGCCACGCACGAATAATCACCAACGAGGGCTCTGGCCCTGAGAGCAGAAAGAAAAGTTTGGGGGTTGGTTTGTTTGTTTTCCTTTCCAAAACATGTTCTGATCTTTTGGTGGCACATGCTTTACAAACACGGAATGTGATGACATGCTTCCCAAGTAAGCAAGTAAATAAGTTTAGTAATGATAGCCTTGGCCTAGTGTGCCATTAGTCTGGGCACTGTACAGTCATAATGGACGACAGCATTTGTTGTGCAGAACTGAAAAATTAAGGGAGGGGAGATCAGACAGCTGCAGCAAAAACTTAATTATCAGGAAGGATCAGACTTTGTTGGTCAAGCTAAAAAGCACTCTTTTGGCACCATTATCTAACCACCATTCTTGTTGGCAATGCAAGGTCAGATAAGGAAAGAGATTAAAATTGAGCTTAGTGGATGTCTTCAGAGGTCGGCTTTTCTTGCATATGTAGTGGCAATAGAGTCAGTAATGTTGTCAGAGTCCATACTAGTGATGGAGAAGTGGCTGGAGCCTGCACTGTGCCGCAAAATACCACAGCTAATGAAGGCCTAATGCCTCCTGTATCAGGATAAATATCTTTGTATTGAAAGTGACTCTTCCTTTGGTAGTGTGACTGCCTCCTAAGAAGCGGGTCATGCTTTCCCTAATCTCTTTCCTTGATGAGCTGCTTAATGAAGTATAACAACAGCAGAGTCAGCATAAATCTTCATCCAGGTCTTCACTCCACTCATTGTTGCACTAATTATTAATAATTTATTATGACCAGGTTTTGGATATCTGAGCAATTACAGTGCCATTCATGTGGTTTTATACAGCAGCTAGGCCACAGGAGGAATGGCCTGAGCAACACTGACAGAAGTTAATAACTTCTCCATTTCCTTACCATCTCCAGTTGCAGGGCTTCAGTGAAATTAAGGAAAATTGCTGAGCACCTAAAGGTCTGCAGAGAGATCAAGAAAATTGTCCACTTCTATTCATGGAACAGTGTTGTTGAAATGGTATTACTTTAGAGCCACTTTGAAAAAAGTGTATTTACACTATCTTATAAGTGGAATCTAAGAATTCTTGTTTGTTTTTTAATGAAAAAAGGCCACTGAATAATTTATATACATTCACTACGACAATTTCAGAGGACTAATACTGTCTAGGTTCCAAACAGATAAGGATTGTTAAAGCTTCATATTAAGGGAACTAAAGAAACTCTTCTCCTGGAAAGAAATTAAATCACAGTTGTGAATATCTTTTTTTATTTATCTTGTTGTTGTGCCTGCAGGCCTTCCTAATCTCTTACTGTAGTGACATGCCATAAAGAGGCATTTTAGCTCAGAGCCTTTGTAGGGACAGGATGAACATCCCTGATGGACCAGGGAAGAGAGTAAAAGGAAAGGTCTCCTATTACAGCCTGCCCTGGAGCCTATTTATCCCATGGTTTAATCCTCCTCTCAGCGAGGCATTTTTGAAGAACTGTATCTCTTTAATTTCCCCTTCTTTCAAAGGCTGATTTTTTCATAAGAAGAGGTGGGGGAACCCATGTGCAAGGAAGGGGGTGGCTGCTCCTTCCTATGGAGCACAGGGTAGCAGCCCTGGAGCCAGGAGGAGGGAGGACAGCAGGGAGGGGGGAAAACGTGGTGAGCCTCTGAAACCCCAATCCTTTGCTGTGGTGGTCAAAACCATCCTGGAGACGGAGCATCTGTGCAGAGGTTGCCACAGCCTGGGAAATCTGGGAGCTCACTGAAACGAAACAGGCCGATAAGAGCTCACCCTGCAAGGACAAAGTGAACAAGGGGAGATGCTTTGTACAGCCTTTGCCTTCCTCTCTGATGGACCTAGTCACGGAAGGTTGCTCAGTATTGTTTGACTTTCTCAATTTGAAACATCTTTTGCTCTTCCTTGGAAAAGTCACTTTATGGAGAGGTTCAAGCAAATTCACCTCAGAGCCCTAGTGTCTTGGCAGGGTGGAGTTGACAACAGTTGGCTCCCACGGTGACAAGTAGGAAACCAGAAGAGAGACTAATATCTGTGGTAGAGCATCATATAGTGTTCCTTAAAACATAGTCAATGCTGAAACAAACCAAAAGCCTGGCATGCAATATATACTTTTTAAAAGGCTAAAACAGTTGGACAAGGTCATAATTTTCTTTCTTTTTCCCTTTGCAGAGCTTCTAAAGAATTTGAATTGTTTGCGTGGGGACAGCTACTGCTGTTGGCAGGGGGCAGTGCTTCTTTTCATTTCATAACTCTGGTTATAGCTTCATGCAAGGCAAGGCAATCAATGAGGCAGTGCTGTGAGAGCCTGGCTTTGAAAACTGAACAACTGCAGTAGGAGAATTTTAAGACCTGATGGGTTTAAAGCCACTGGGGGATTTAAGTAATATTTTTTATTTTGATTAAATAATTTCTTAGCATTCTAGTGCAGGTCAATGGCTGACTAACACTTTGGACAAAAGAACGGATGCCTGTTTGATATGTGGTTTCTTGGCAATAAAGACATACTGGTATCAAATATATTTTGAGACTGACACCCTGCCCCTTGAGCAATCTTGTTGGTGCAGCTGGATTTCCAGCCCCCTGCCACCCTGCCCTTTGACTGGCATCAGCAGCGTACGCAGGATGCCACCCACAATATTTGTGAGAGCTATGTTCCTCTCAAATCACACTGCCACTGCCAAAGCCAAGGGCCAGCACGACTCTTACCCACATTTAAATGGCATTTTCAAGCTAGGTGACCTGGGTACCAAATGTCCCTGAATGCCATAGAAGCCACAGCATTACTTATGATGTTCTATTTGCTTTTAGTGATCAGTGGAGTTGCTGTGTTCGGGGTGTGCTGCTGCTCGTCTCTCTACTGGCAATAAAGCTGTGTTTTATAAACTATTCCAGCCACATCTACTTAGCATGTAATCTTGGGGAAAAACAAAGGACAGCATATTTGCATCAGGAGTACAGGGAAACCTTGCAGTGTCTGATGTGCCTTCTCCTCTCCCCATTTGATTTCCAGCTGCCATATCCGGATCATCTCAGTGCTGCAGCACTGTAGCTCCTCTTCTTAAATGGCAGCAGTAGTAAAAACAGTAGGACTGATGCATATTTGCTTCATTTGATGCTCTCCTTCACCTCCTGACAGCCACTTTTCCCATATTTGCTCTGTGAAGAATCAATAGTTTAAAAATAGAAATGAAGGGAAGAAGGAGAAAGAAAGAACCTGAGACCAGCTTCACCCAGGACTTTGAAAAATCTGTTTTCTTTTTAAAACTTTTACTCTACTAGTGATGTTATCACAGGAGTCCTTGTTGATGTCTGTGTGTTTTTATATCACTGTAACTGACTTAACTCTCTTTCTTTTTATCTCCTCTCCCAGTGGAGTTTTTATACTGTGATTTGGCTTCCATGAAGTCTATACGGCAATTTGTGCAGCAGTTTAGAGCAAAGAATTGTCCACTCCATGTCCTGGTGAATAATGGTGAGTTCTGTTTTTTTCTTCACATATCTGCAGGGGAAGATGTGACAAATGGAGGTCTTATCTACCACTTCAGATTTCAGATAGATTATCTGAACCATACTGCAGGTTACCATATGCATTAAGTGGTACGTCTTTCTAGAGTTAAATTGCATTTTTTTTGAGAGATTGTTAGGTAAGGAGTCTGAACACCTCAATGCCACACCTGCTCATGTTGTAATTGCAAGTCTGGTTCCTGTGCTGTGATTTTTTAGCTCTCCAGCACTAAAAAGAATGCAATTACATAGGAATCTGAGCATCTCTAAGAAAAATAAGAAAGGGAAGAGAAGCTGTACTTTATGCCAGTAGAAAATCTGTCTTTTCACCTTTATTTACTTTCTCTCCCTTTATGTTTTTCCCTGTATAAACACTTGTTTACTGTGGGTGGCTGATGAGCTGGGCTGGGGGTTTAATCCATCTGAAATATAATCTGCCAAATTATCCAGCAACCTCAGAGAAGTCACTGCATAGATCCAGGTGCTATTGGAAAGCTGTTCATAAAAAAACTGCATCCTCAGTGGTCAGAGCACAAATTAAAGCGACAATATTTATCTTGCATTCAAACAATTATCAAATTAATCTAATTATTTTTAGGGATTTCAGCTTTTGTTATTCACATACTTGCTATCTAATTTTGCATTATAGCCACAATATTTTTGGAAGCCAGCCTGTACAATAATTTTCTTCCAGAAACCATGCATGCTCTGCATGCCCTGTCCTAAAGGGGAATTTTCACCTGTCTATTTAAATAGGGGAAAAACCGACCAGCAACAACTTAGGTTTCTTTTAGAAGTTTGCTGCTGTGATATGCTGCTGTTTTGTTTTCCTAACTATTTACATATTTTTTATTAAGACATCCCAGAGAACATTTTCTGTTTTCCTGTGCACACTTCCATCCTAGTGAGAGCAAATATGCTGTACATAAATGAGTTTGTTATATTCATTGGTGCCTTAACGAGCTCTCAGTAACACAAGTAAATACTGCAATAAAAATTCAAGTGTTTTTTATTTGCTGATTGATACAAAACATTTGTGAAATGTTCAGTTAAACATTCATTTTTCTTTGATTAGTCAAAAAAGCCTACCATTATTATTTTAATCATGCAGTAATTAGAGGTAGATATATAAGCCTAGTTATAGTTAATTAGTGACTAGGTACAAAGTCTTTTCAGATTATTTTTAAACATGCATAAAAGAAACTGTTACACAGATGGGAACAACACTATTTGGAAAAACAGCATTTTATAGGAAAAGGGGTTTTTAATTCTATGCACCCATCAGACATCCCCTGCCCTGCACTAGTTTTCAGCATGAGCAAAGCCAGCATTGTCAGCAGGGGCTTGGAGGCCAGTTGGGGGAAAAATTATGAGGCTGAAGCAACTGGGAAGCCCTCTGGAATATAGGATTTTCTTCTGCCCTAGCTGCTGCTGAATTGGGTCGGATGAAAATTAAATGTGTCTTCTTATCCAAGAAACAAAGTTTTATGAAAATGGATCTCTTAATGTTCTTAATATGTTACAAGACCAAAGAGTCTAAGCCCAAAACTTATTTTAAGAAAGAAGTTTGAGACTAAAAGTTGCCTGTTTCAGTCTATGTATTTGTAACTTGCAAGAAATCCATTTGATTTCACTTATGCTTTTTTACCAAATGCAGTTGGCAAGAGAAATCTGGTTTTTTATAAAATCCTTTTAGAGACTACAATGAAATGAATGGTTCAAGCCATTTTTTTGCCTTAACAGAATCATGTCCAAAGCCCAGGTAAAGAGTTCCAGAGAATTAGGTTTGTCTCTGGCCATTGCCTGGCAATGACTCCACTTCTGAATGTTCTTTCCCATGTATTTTTTCTTTTTTTTTTTTTAAGGTCCTTTTTATTTGCTTTTGTAAATAATCTGTAGCATTTAGTTTTGTTACTAGTGAAGGCGCACTTTTGTTTCATAGTGAAAGCCCAAATGTTTCCTTGCTACATAAGAGGAAAATGGACGTACCCAATAGAAGAGAAGTGGCCTGATGTAAAAACCACCAGTACTGAGCACAATCAAGACAAGTGCTGACATTTGGGCTATCTGGTTGGCTTTTCTTTTTCCATTTCCCTTCCTCTTTCCTCTTTTTTTCTCTTCTTTTTTTTTTTTTTGGTTTTTTTTTGTTTGTTTGTTTTTTTTGTTTTTGTTTCAATGCACTAAGGAGGATGATTCAGTCCACATGGACTGCAGAGCTGGAAGCACTACTCTCTCAAAAGCTTCATCACAGTTGCCTATTCCACTGCCTTTCCCACAGGTTTTGAAAATCAGACTTTGTATGTATCCCATGACTTCTGAATCAAACTATCAGCAAGCTAGTAAAATTTTTTGTTTCTGTCTTCTTAGGTCCAAGCATTTTATTAACAGGGCTTTACTCTTCTGTCACATTTAGTGTAAAAGTGCAAGAACTGTTACACTGAAATTGTTGCACTGCATACTAGCATTATTTAATTGCTTAAAATAAATATTTTAAATAAATTGATATAATCATGTGCATATGTTAGTGAACTTTCCACCTATTATCTCCGTGGATATGTATCCTGTATGTATGTATGTGAAGGTGTATGATATTCATTGAGGACTTGTGCAAACCTGTCAAAAAGCCAAACATTTGAAGATGACTTGATATAAGTTCCAACATTTTACAAGAATGCAAGCTATGAAATTAACATTAAAATATTATTGAAGACAAGGGATTTCATGTAAATTACTGCGAATTCATGTGAATTTCATGTGTAAATTACACATTTACATGTGAATTGCTAAATAAATAATCAAGACTACATGACTGACCTAAGATTGCTATGAAATTCAGCAGTTTTTAAGGTCACTGGAGAGTTTTTAAAAAAATATCTCTTCATCACTTGCTCTCTATCCCTTACCTAATTCAAAGATTCAGTTGGAAATTAAATTACTGCTAAATCCTGAGTTTCTAAGTATTCTTCTAGAGCTAAACAATAACAATGTGAAGGTTTAGGCATCCAGCTAAATGGAGATTAGTGCACTGGTCACCTCCTCTTTTTGTTTTAGCTTATTTTAGCATGTACATTTAACTTTCTAATTTCTAATTTAAAAGGAAAACTTTGGTTGAATGCATGCATTATTTCAGCTGACAAATAAGGGCTTGTTTTTCCATTGCTATGCTTTCTGCATCAGTAATGTGCAGGCTCAGCTCTTTTTCAAAATAAACGAAACATATTAAAAATGCAAATAGAGTATTATATAAACTTTTTAAAAAATATAATGTGCTAGTGCTAGAAAGAGAAAAATGCTATGACATAGAAAACAAATTCATTTTCTGTAGAAAACAAGAGGTAAGCTAAATGGTTGAACTGTCAGCCACAGAAAGAGGGAAGCAGCACAAGCAGTGAAGAAAGCTTTATCTGACAGAAGGTCAGAAGAATGTGTCTTCTAGCCTGCTAATTAGCATTTGGGTGCTAATTTTTAGTTTTGTTTTGGAAAGAACTGTGTCTCTGTACAGCTGAAAAGCATTTAGCAAATTACAGCATGTACACTAGTGTTAATTATTTAATACATTCCTAAAAATGGCATTGCTGTTAAATGCATTAGAAAGTCTGCTCTCTTCTTGTGGTTGAAAAAGGGACAGATACTAAAACACTTTGTAAAATTCCATGACCAGCAGTCACTGTTCCATGCCAGAGATGGTTTTTTCTAGCCTTGAAGGCAGTCATTTTCTCTGTGTGCTAGAACTGTTTCTTAGCACATTGTAGTTAATGTGTTTGCTTGTATGTTGTTTACAGTACCTAATGATCTTAAAACCAACAGAGCCAACACAAAAATCACAAGATATTTAGGAACACCAGGATACTTCTGGATGCCAAACATGCACTGTCTAGCTCATTAACAATGAAATGCCAACTTAGGGATTTCAGGTTATTAGTAGCCTATTGCAGGCAGATTACAGTTAATGTATTTCAGGTTGAAGCCTATCTAGGCCAATTTAAAATCAATATTCCTGAACTGCTAGCTAATTCAGATGATCATATTTGGTACTTTGTGGATCATCTGAGAAATTATCAGTCTATTGAAAGAATGAGAAGTCTGTATAAGCTTACCTCTTCAGTTCCTAGAGCACATTAAAAGCTGTATCAGTAGCTGAGTATGTGAAATGTATATATTTCTTTGTGTTACCTACACACAATCCAACCATGTGCAGGTCAGCCATAATCCTTTGCCAGGCATCCTTTGAAAAGTCCCATAGATTCTGTCATGGTTGATCATATATTAAATTATTCTTGCATTTGAGTATTTGCAGGATCAGACCTTCAGAAGAAAAGTGAAATTCGAGGTCTGGGAACAAGGGCATGTATCAAATGCAAATAATTCTATACATACTTACCTACTCTCAGGTCATATTTATAAGTTGAATTTACTAATAGTTTAACTGTTTGAAATTATCACAGTGAGATCTATGAAAAGGTCCTGTCCCACTGGATTAGGTAAGAGCCAGCTCCCTTGCCTGTAGCAGCTGCAGGGTACACTGACTGTTCTGATGAAAAGGAAAGAAACCTCAGAGATGTGGAAATTCACTGGAGAAGGCCTTGAGGGAAAGTTAGTGAGTAGGGGTTGCTGTTACTCCAGTAAAATTTGGATTTCATTGAAATTAATGCCTCTCTTCCAGCCACACAGGAAAGCTGTGGTGAATTCAGGCTATGATATGTCATTAAAGTTCTTCCAGTGTCTTCCCTACAACATCATGTTTCATCTTTATCTGTCCTAGAAGACAAATTAGAGCAATACCCAAGCAAAGCCGTGATGGAAAAGGCGTAGAGGAATAGAGACAAAGACAGAAGGGGACGAGCAGAAGAGCAAATAGCTGTTCCCTGTATGTAATGGATGATAAGTACTAGACATCATGGGAGAGTTGGGGACTTTGAGAATGGTTTTACCTGGAAAAGCTAATTTGAGGTGGTGGGGAGATTGGCTTACAATGGATCTTCCATGTATGGTGGGAAAAACTGGAAGATTCATAAGGACCTTAACATGCAGCGTTAACAAGTTCTAAGAAGAAACTCCCAGAGCCATATTTTTTTAAGAAGTTCAGTGCATGACAAATGCAATCTTATATTTTTCAGAAGAGATCATCTTTTTGGAGAGCTGGCTGCAGGTAGGCTAGCTGGCTGCTCACACACTGCTCTTCACAGGTATTAGATGCCTTGGGTACTGTGAGGAACTTGCCTGGGCACATGTGTTAGGGCACCATGACACTGCTGGCAGTATCCAGCCCGGCTCATTCCTAGTAAATGAGGGTTGTGCAATGCCCATGTTTATCTGGTGTGTGGACTTTCAACAGCAGTCATCAGCTAGAGATTTTATTATACTTGGATAACACTTTTGTCTGCCAAAATTATATGTATCTTATAAAAAGATGTCAGATTTCCTAGAAAAGGTTTATTATTTATTGGAGGAACTAATAAGTTAGAGAGGTAACCTTAGACTCTTCTGGCTTTCAAAGAGTAAGGATTTCATTCATGAAAATTCTGACTTTTGTTTGATATTATCTTTCTGATTATTTCCAAAGCTTTTTTTTTTTTTTTTTTTTTTTTTCTGTCAGTGATAACCTTTTTGAAAGGGAAAATATCTCAGACTCCACATGCTGCAGGTTTTTGACCCATTTGCTTTTTTAAAATGTGAACATTTTATCAGTGGAAGACAGATACAAAATTCAGCTATTGATGCATTAGGAAACCCAACCAGTTCTACTTAAGTGTGTGGAACATTTGCCATTGGCTTTTGTGAAAGTCAGGATGAGCCATGTTTTATTTTTACTTAATCCTTTCATAGCTTTTAAATATAAAAATATTTTTATACAAATTGCAAACTGAAATATTTTATTCCTGAGAGAATATCCTATTGAATTAGAAAGCTGTGAGTGACTTTCCTATTTTCTGATTGTGAGTGAACTAACTCACCATTGTGCCAGCACAAATAACCAAACAGTTACTGAGCATATTTTTAGGAAACACAGGGGTTATTTGAACCAGACCTAATTAGGAATGCTCTGATTTATTTTAGTGTAAAATCAAAATCTTGGTTATGAAATATATTTAGTTTTTTTAACTGACACATTTTCCAAGGAACTAGCTTGTGCTGTGTTCTCGTGTAGCAGTGTGACCTCGATTCAGAATGTGAATCTGTTCTTATGGAGGTATTACAGCTGGTTTGGTCGTGTTCTGAATCTACCAAGATTTGGTTGTTGTTCTCACAGTCCCTGAATGTGGATTGTCTGCATTTTTTCCTTTTCTTTTCTTTAACCTACAGGGAAACCAAGAATTCATTTTTTCTGGAAAGACACATTGTTTTATCTTCTTTGGCACAGCTAATACAGTGCACAACTCCCTTGTGAACATTGTAGGTGGGTCTGGGAGCACCAGCAGCAGATATTACTCAGTTTTCAATTCCTTACTACTTTGCCAAACTTTTAGTGTTTGGGCTAAGAGTTTCCATGCCAATTATTTGCCTTAGGCTGACTTTTTTTTTCTTTATTTTATTTTGTAATGCCAGATAAAACAGTTTATCTATTTCCAGGAATGATAAGGCAAACATCTTAGTTTTTTAGTTTTTATTTAGGAGTTTTTTTTTAATGTCAGAAATGATGGCAAGGCTTTTCATAAAGGCTGTGGTGTTATCACAGTGTGGAATTGAATGCAGACAAGATCTTGCCTTTGTGTCAGTAGTGGCTGCATCTTTTGCTACATATGGAATATTCCCCTGATGGGTCAAGGCAGAAGCCTGCACTGCACTTTGTGAGCCACCTTTCATGTGTTCCTCTCTGAGTATTTTGCCTATACCAAGCATGTCCCAGGTTGAGCCTGAGCAGGTCTTTCTGCCCAAATCACAACCCTGAGCTGTGGTGGGAGGTGCTGCGTGCAGGCAAGTGCACCAGCACTGAGACTGGGCACCAGCATCCCATCTACTCTTCCTGGCTGTCTCTGAGCTTGGTGGAGATGGGCACTGGGTCTCATTTCAGGCTCCTCCAGTCTCTTCACTGTCCAGACTGGTGGCCTCAGTCTTCCATGATCCCTGTGACAAGTTTCTGTCCCATGAAAAATAGACTGTGAAGAGTTGATGGGTGGGAGGAACAGGTCACTTAGCTGGGAACCATCAGGATGACAGAAACCTTGATTGCAAAACATTTGAATTTTCTGATTAAAAGTCTTTTATAGAGAATTGAACTAAGAACATAGCATATATTCTTGTTAAATATCAGAAAATTAGTAAGAGAGCAAGTATTGAGGAAGAGCTTGGGTGGGTAGTGAGGATGAAGAGAATCATTAGGCATGTCTGAACTGTAGGAGATGTCTCAGTCAGAGGTTGGAAATGCTTAGACACCATATAATTCACAAGGATTGAGTCCTTAACCTTGAGGACTGGAGTCTGTATTGGGTACTAAGTGATTGAATTTTTTCTCTACAAAGCCATTCGTGACTGATCTCTTACTTGCAAGTTTACTGGTGTTTAACAGAGATGAGAATTACCGCTCCTGGTGGAGGAGTTGGAACCTCTCTCCTGCTTGATCACCCACTTAGATGGGGTGGACACTTGTAACTTAGTCACATCTGGTTGATACTGAAGCAGGGGTGGAAAAGCTGGGAGGAGCCTCAAAGGCACCGATCATGGCTCCAGGAGGAAACAAGCCTCAGCAGCAAGGGTAGGGTGAGCCAGGTGTGTGACAGGTAGATGCTTGCAGGGTGCAGAGTAATGTGGGACTGAGAGACAAAGGAGCTACAGTGGCTGGGTAAGAGAATAGGGAGAAGGAACTTACCATTTGCAGGGAAGCAGAGAGGTAGGTGGAGTTGATATGCATTTCTGGAGCTGAGCCTCTCCCCTCCTTCCTGAGCACATGCAGTTCCTTGATAAGATCAGCATGGGATCACTGGATTGTGGTGGTAAGGGAGGAGGGGAGGCTGGGAAGCAGAACACTGTCATTGGTTCATCATGGCCATGCATTTTGCCTGGCACAGGGAACTGGGGAAGCTGTCAGGAGAGGTAATCAAAAAAGGCAATGGGTGGTGCAGAGCATCTGAGGAGTAGGGAGCTGGAGGTGAGAGCTCATGGGCTTGTTCAGTGCTGGAGCAGAGGCTCAGGCAAACTCCTGTGGAGAAGTTGTCCTGGGATGAAGCAGGAGAGACCTAATCCTCTGGAGATGGTTCTTCTCCACAACCCCGGGCTTGGTCCCTTTCCTTTATCAAACCTGTTTTCACAGTGGCAGGTACCTTCCAGGAAAGGTCCATGAACAGGGCATTGTTCCAGCACTGATACCAGTGACTTTGCATCTCCCCAGTGGCCAAATGCATTGGTGTGGTATCCAGGTGTCATCCAGGTGTCATTGTTATGCCCTGGGGTAAAAGTTCTTGCTTTGCTTCATTTTCCTCCCATTTGGCTTTGGAAAATTGTATACACACTTATAAAAACTCCAAAAGACATTAGGAAATGCAAGAGTCTAAGCTCCCTCTGGGGAGACGGAATAAGATAATAACATTTGAAAGCTGCACCAAGTGTCATCCATGTTTTTGTGTTTTTCTTCTAAACTGTTAGGATTTTTATCTTTTCAGTTCTCATGCACTGTTAATCTGGCTTCTGTGTGTGGTCCTGTTGAGACTCAGAACATATTCCTGGGATACCAAGAGGCATGTGGCCTACCTGTAGCGCTGGACTCTGAGCTGGGATGTGGCTTAGTAAGCAGCTGTGTCACAGCTTTTAGAGCAGTGCTGTAAATTTACTGCTCTTCAGCCCAGACGAGGCAGGAAGAAGCAGTATCTGTAAGAAGCAGTCATGTGGGCACAGCTGTGCCTCCAGTAAGCACTTCTGGGGGCAATTCTTACATTTCTGGGGGCAATTCTTACAGTAAGGCATTGCATGTTCTCGTTGTTCACTAGCCAGGAGAGACTCACAGGGCAGGCATGCTCTGGGATTGCACAGCCCAATGGAACAAGGTGGAACAAGCAATCTGGTACAGACAGCCTAGCCAGGGCATGCTGCTCTATGGTTCTCCTGTTCAGGGGAGAAGTGGGCCATGCTGTTTTACACGTGGATACACCCAGAGGTGTTTTGTTGCATGGGTGTGCAGAACAGAGCAGTTTTGGTGTTCTGTGAAGTGGCTGCACTGGTGGGATTGGAAATGCTGCTAAAAGCAACAGCTAAAACAGTGCAAAGCCTGTATGGAGGAAGGGCTTTGTGCTTTTACTGGAAGTAACTGTCTCCTAATTTTTCCCCCTGGGAACATTTTTGGTACAGTATGTATCTCTTCCTTGTAAATAGCAAGAATTGGGTGAATGTGATTATAAAGGTTCCCCTCCTGCTGTGAAGGTGTTATGTGTGTTTGTGGCTGACCTACTGCTTTATCTGCCCAGCCTTAGGCTGTCTGGAGATAAAAAAACTTGTGTGAGGGGGATCTGCCTCCAAACCCTCTTCTGTGAGCCTAGCTGGGAAGGCAGACATTTTGTTCTGTATGTGAAAAAGAGATTTTGAATTTTTCTTTTGTAGTGAGTTTGAGAGAACTGACTTTAAAAACCTCCAAGCAGCTCACTGTAAATAAATCCAGATGAGTGAAATACTTGTATTTTTACAGCTCTTAAAACACATTTTATAATGGAGATGGAGGACGTCTTGGCAGTGGGAGGTATGGGAGTTAGAGCAATATTTGTCATCATCTGCAGCACAAGCAGGCATAGTGCAAATTCTCCTGTATAATTCAATAAAAATGGGGTTCGTCTGGCCTATAATATTTATAACTATCATAAAAAATTTTTGTTATGCTGCATGCAGTGTCAGATCCATTTTGTTCCTTAAATTACATAAGATGGATCAGAAACCAAGAGTTTCATTACAAACTTTTATAGAAAATCATCATAAATTCCTGCTTACAAAGACAGCTCTCTTGAAGTGTATTCATTCTTTGAGTGAGAAACACGATAATTGATTGCCTAGTCACAGAATTTAAAAAGAATATATTTTTTGTTATTCATTAAAGCTAAGTAAAATTGTTTATAATTCAAACATATTACAATAAATACAGAACTGCAGCACACTGGAATGCATTGCTATATCTATAAGAACAGTTGTTCAGCATAGTTTTGCAGAAAAATATTTTCCTTATTGTAATTTATTATTACCTCTGCAAAATCACACATTCATGTTTTGTTTAGTCAGTTTTTTATTCCCATACTATCAGTCTTTTGCCAGACTATTTCAGCAACAGCTAATCAATTACAAAATAGAAGCTTGTGTTCAGTTTACTTATTAATTAATTTTCTTATGTCATGATGCTATCAGTGGTATTTTAAAACTGAATCTTCTGGAGACAATCCAGCTAAATCAAGGGGAAAAACATATACAGTTATATCAGAACATATACAGTTATATCAGGTGCTTGGCATTAATGGTTTGTGTGCTGCCACTTCAAATTTCACATACACTCTGAAAAAGTTATAAGGCAGACTACTGATAATTAAAACCAGAAAGATACTGAGTTGTTTGGATTCCATATTGGAAGAAAAAGCACAGTCATTCTTCGTTCACAATGAAAAGATAACGCATTTTTAAATGTTTCCAGTAGTATTGGATTAATTCAAAGAATTAAAACTAGAACCAGCTTTTATTTTTGAGTTAACATTTGGGACCCTTAAGTAAAGCTGATAATGTTTCTGGACAAGAGAAAATCAATAGCATGCCACTTTTAGTATCTACTGAATGTTAGGTAGTTAATAATTTAAGAAAGAGAGCTTGCTGCTACACTTACAAGGTTTTCCCTTTTGTTAAGGAAGGAGACTGGTTCAGTTGCCTGTTGGGTATTCCTTTGTATGCTCACTTTTATTAAATTAAAGATGGCTTTTCCCCACATGAGAGAAACTGCCCTCAGACTACAGGGCAAGATTTTTTTGACAGCCTTGATATGAACTACCTGAAAGATGGGGGCCTTTAAAAAAAACAGAAAAAGTCTTTGAAAGGTGTTTTGGCTTAACATTATTTGAGCAGCTCTTGAAGTCAGAAAGGGAATTGTAATAGCATCAGATGCAGGCAGAGGTGATTGTGCCTGCTCAAGGACTTGACCAGAATTTCTACTCAGGGGATGCTCTTGAAGAATGAGCAAAAGAATACTGGGGAGCGTGTATCTTTACAGCTGTACATTGTGTAAATGAAATTTTTTTTGTCTCCTGACCCGAGCTCAGATCTAGTTTTTTTGCTTCCAGGATGTACAGCACAGATGGTGGAGACTAATTGGGGTGGAGGGCAAAGGTTCTATGTGTTCTTGAAATCCTGTGCCTCTCCGGAGGTCGAGGGTGAAGTTGCAGTGGCACAGACATCCTGGGGGCTAACGTGAGCGATGGCAGCCTCCCTGGGTTTGCCTGCTGTTCATGATGCAAAGCTGAACGGCTGTAGCAGCTGTCTAATACACTTCCGTCTCATACACAGGACAAATTTCTCCATCCCTCCATCTGACTCAACCAACAGAAGTGTGTCTGTGCATGGAGAGGTCCTGTATCGAGTCCTGCAGCAATCCCAGCAGATGCAGAAACAGCATTTGGCATGCAGATCAGCCTTGCTGTGCCGGGGCTCTTTTATATTGGCTGCCTTTCTTGGGCTTGTATTTTACCGGTGTTGCTGCAAACAGAACTCTGGCAAATTGCTTCCTTTCACCTTTTCCAAGTGTCAGAGCTTTGGAGGGCAGGATGGCCTCAGAGATATGCAAATAATTTCCTTGTACTAGGCCTGGTGCTCAGAGATGCAGCAATGTTTCCATGTGCCCTCCAACAGCTCATGCTGAGCTCTGTCTGTGCTGGAACCTGCACTGTAGCAGGCTGAGACTTATTCTGGGAGCGTGGGGTTTGTTCCATCCCCAAGCCATTCCCATCCTTTCCTTCTTCCCAGAAAACAAGAAAAAGTCACAGCTGTGCTTGTTCTCATTTGCATCTGTCCATAACCTTCATGGCAGTTCTCAGTCCCAGCCACTGTTACAGATGTGATTATACAGTTTCAGCAGTAAGGGAGATGCTAATCAAAGCTTTTGTGGAGCCTCATCATGTAATTTGTGTTGTGTTTCTTTCACTGTGCCACCAGTCAGCATCACTCATGTTCAGTCTTAAGTTCTCCATTTGCAGGTATGCTGTGTTCCACCCACAGTTTTTGTTTTCTTTGTGGTCTTCTTGAGTTTCTTCCCATCCCACTGCTTCTCCAGTTGCTCCATTAAACAGCATAAAGCCACAGGTGAATCCCTATTGGCGTTTTCCATACTAAAAAAATCACAAAAATATCATAAATCTCCTTTGGCCCAAGAGGAAGCAACAAAGCAGGACTGTCAGGTGGTAGGAACCCTCAAAGCAGTGATGTAGATGTACAGCACAGGCAATTTAAAATGGCCATTTAATGTGCAATCATCAGGTCAGGCTGACATCAGGAAATGGGATGCTAAGGGCTTTTTAGTGGGCACATGAAGTAGCATGAGGATTAAGCTGACACTCTGTCATGTCTTGTGTGCAGGAGTGGCCTTCCTGCGGTATCATATTTATGGGTGTTAGAGAGAAGCATCCTATAACAGGATTCTCCATGAGTAATGTCCATGCACATTTAAATGACAAAGGTTATGTCCACTTGTAAAGTAATTAAATTTTAATAAAATAAGAAAAAAATTCATAGGATTCAAGTTAATGCTATAACTGAGCAGGGTAACCATCCCTCACACAGCCTCAATACATGCTATAATTTATGCATGAGCTCAGAATTCTGTGCAAGATGCTGAAATCAACATCGCATGATGGGGATGTGGATACTTATTTTAGACACTGAGTTTGAAAATTGTGGTTTGTGGAAATTTATGCAAAAATATTGCCAAAATAAGCATTGAAAACCTAATTTCAATATGCAGCTGCTTGTAAGCATGGTAATTAAGATATATTGGGTAAATTTACTACATCTGTTCTCACCCGCATCAGTGAGAGAGAAGTTGCAGATTTCGGATGTAGACTCACCAGAGCTTTCAACTCCAGCCAGGACTCAGGAGAAAGCTGTCTGGGAGAGCAGGTCTGCTGCTTAGCCTGGTCTTGTCTCCACTGCTCAGAGCTTTGATGGAGGAAATGTTGTTGGGATCGCCCAGCTCCCACCTCTTGAAAACACTTTTCACAAATGGACTCACAGTCCTGCAGGGAGGGAGAGAGAGAGTCAATCAGCACGCTATCTGGATAAAGAAACCAAAGCGAGGGTTTAGACATTTTTCTTGTCAGGAATCAATCAGTGTCGACTTTTCATGCCATCACCAGTCACTCACTGCTCTGAAGGCTGTATTTACCCTCTGCAGGAGGAGATCCGTACTCCTTCTAGATTGCTGCTCCTCTGAAATAAATCAACAGGTTTTACCTCTACTTTTTCCTCCAGCTGGGGTGATGCTGGTCCCTGAAAAGAAGACGGAGGATGGGTTTGAGGAACACTTCGGCTTGAACTACTTGGGACACTTCCTGTTGACTAACCTCCTCTTGGATACGCTGAAGCAATCAGGAACGCACAGTCACAACGCTAGGATCGTCACTGTCTCATCAGCCACCCATTATGTAGGCAAATTGCACCTAAACGACTTACAAAGCAGGTACCTATCCCTTTTTGGTATTCACTGATCTGTAGTAATCCTGTGCAGATTAAAAAATACAAGAGAGTTGTTACTGACTATGAGATGGGGTTTTGTTGCCTTTTTTTTTTTTTAGTACAATTTATGATGCTTCTCAAGCGCTTGCTTATTGTATTTAACATTTGATCAAAGCTTGCAGCCTTGAGCCAAAGGTACGAATAATTTATAAATTCTGAACGGCGTCTTTTATTCTGGACTTCGAAAACCTCACTTTGCTTTCTGGTGCTTATTCTGCGGTGATGCTTGTGACGCGTGCGGCGCCTGGACTCGCCACTCCCTAATCAGGGAGAGATGCTCCGTAAGCGCGATGTTTCGAAATGGCTTGGGTGGATGCTAATAGACCTCGTCCCCGAGAGGATGCGCGCCCGGAGCCCGCAGATGAGCTCAGACAGCCGCCTGCGGCTGCTCGCTGCCTGCCGGCCGAGCAGAGATGCTGACTGGGCTCCGGGGGCAGCTCGCCCTCCCTGCCCAGCTGCCTGGCACACAGCTGCTGTGCCGGCCCTCTGCTGCTCCTTGCCGCCCCGCAGCTCTGCCCGCCGGCCCGCAGCTCCCTCCGCCTTGTCCTGCTCTGCTCTGACATCCCACTCTCCGCCCGTGGCTCCCCTCGCAGCTCCGCTCCAGCTTCCCCCGCCCACCCCCCGGCCCCAGGCTGTCATCCTGCCGGTCCCTGCCCGACCCCTGGCCTCTCACACATCAGCCTGGCCATTCACTGCCAACGCTGGACCCCGGCCCGTGTCGGTGTCACCCCCTGTGCTTCCCCAAGAGCTCACAGAGATCCAGACTGTGGCCACCCTAGGTTTTTAATCCAGTAAAATGGGCTTCAATGCATGGATGAATTCTGACCGCCTGCTTTCATTTAGGAAAACTGTGGATGAATGTCTGTGGGATATTTCTAACATTAGGAAGACATCAAATGATGTGGTAAATGTCTCTGATGTCATACAGGAACCGCGTGGAGTGGTTTAGTTAGCAGAGAAACAGGCAGGATAACTGAGATGAATGTGAAAATTCCCCCATGCAGTCATGCGTGGCAATTAAGTGCTTACTAACAGGCTCAAGCAGAGCCTGCCTTCTCATGGGCTCCAGAGAGCTTCTGCCTGCCTGCGTGGAGCCAGTCTGACTTCTGTGTCATTTCCATGAAAATCTGTCTCCATCCTTTGACAGGGACTTCGGCAGGTGATCAGAGGTACCTGGCCCAAGGTTTCATTTCTTAACGAAGACTGAAATTATAGGGTTGGGCTGTTTCCACTGCAGACATTTTACATATGAATGCTGCATTAGGCATGTCAAACTTCTGATTACATATTATGGCATCAGTTTTATTACAAGCCATTGTTTAAACCTCTGCAGGGTACTCACAATTTAATCTCTTGCTTGTAAAACAACCACAGGAAATTACCCTTACTCTTCACTTGATGTGTGTAGTCATTGTTTCTGATGGCTATGTGCTGGATAGCACCATGCGAGGGGGCTAAGGGGATTAGTATTTCTTTGGGCTAAAGTGTAGAATGCAGAATTAAATGTGACTGTCCTGTGTCTCTAGATAACAATAGTTTCCTTTACTATAGCAAGACCTTGTACTGTGCCTCTTTAATTTAGGATCATGCCTATCTTTGATTTGTCATTATTAACTCATATTTTAAAGAAACCAGAAATGTTTTGGTTTGGCAAGTCACGGTTGAGCAAGAACACGACCAGTCTGACATAAAGAATAATAATATACCAGTGAGATTTACGTGCAGCTTTTGTGTCCTTTACCTTTCAACATTATTGATGTAAGAAGGGCCATAAAGGATGACAGACTCTTGACTGATTTTGCCTGCTCATTCCCACCCAGATGCTCTGAATCATTCAGAGGTAGCAGTGGTGCCCGCACATATGCACCCTGGTGAAACCCAGAGTGGGCTATAAATTCAGGTCCAAACCTTTCCTTGGTTCAGGTGTAAAAAGGTGCTCCTGGGTATTTTTTTTTCAGCCCAACTGCCAATAAGCCTCCACTCAGGCAAATAGTTTGACATCAGCATAAGCAGTGCTGCAAAAACCAGTGAGATCACTTGTGTGTTTGAGTGTGTTCCTACAGCATGAGCAGGGGGTTTAGCAGGCGGACTGCTGGGGGTTGTCAGAGCCAAGCATTGCCTACTCCATGGGGCCCTGGAGATGCCTTGTGATTCAGGGCAACATTCAAGAGATTTAATGGATGTAGTAAAGACACCCATGGTGAACAGTTTCCTGGTGATGCCATATCTCATTTTTACTGCTTGTGTGAATAGGAAATAATTCTAAAATTTTCTACTCTTTTTTTTTTCTTTTCTTTATTTTGAGTTGCTCCAGTTGGCCATAATTCATTTTACAACTTGGGTGTATGTTCCCAGGTTGGCTGGTAGTCCTAACCTAGCAGGAAAGCAGCAAAAACCATCTGGAGTCCTTATTGGAGAAAGGGGGATGTACTCTCTGCTGGGAAAATTACTGCTGGCAGCAGGCTGAATTGTTTCCCATCCTCTTGTCCCATTATTCCTAGATGCTAGTAGGGCTAGTGTCCTGACTAGAGGTATGTGACAGTACTGGAGAAGGGATTTATCCATCAAGCATGGCAGAGAAGGATGGGCAGAAGTCTTGTCTTGACTTAAAAGAGACAGTAAACTGAGGTTCAGTTCTCTGCTTTACGACAGACTTTTCTGTGGAATCCTTCTCCCACTCAGGAGACTCTGGCTTGGCAGTCACATCTGTGGCCATTTCTCCTTATTGCTTGTACTTGCCGTTGAGAGATCTGATCTGAAACCAGCCATCATCATATCAGAGACCACAGGGCAACTGCATAACAAATTATTATTGGAAGGCCTGTCCCATGAACAGTGTTAAATGAAGCTGGTGTTACTGTCCATCATCTTTCCTCTTTAGCTTGTTTCCTGCCCTTTTACCAACCTAATTTATCCCATATTGCTCTGGTTAGCTCTTTTCAGTGGGATGGTTAATTTAATTTTGTCTTTTTGCATTTTACATTATTTTCCTTCCTTTGTTGTCTCTTTCTTCATGCTTGCCTGCTTCTTCATCTGTGTCTTTTGAGCTTTTTTTGTTTAAATTGCCTTTTCCCTCCCTATTTAATTTTTTTTTCTCTGAGGCTGTCTTATTTCTACCCACCAGTTTATCTCCTCCTCTCCATTTATCTTCCTCTCATCTTTTCCCCCTAGCCCCTCTCCTATCTCTTCCCTATGAATGCCATTTCTGTTCTTGCCCCTCCTCTTCACACACACGCAGCAGTGGAAGAGACATGGCATGGGTACACCAAGGCAGGATAGAGCTTGTTCCAAACAGGCAGGGCACAGCTTGTTTCATGTGTGTTATTGAAAATGCAAACGCACACGCACAAGAGCACTGACTGTTCTCCCAGTTCTTTTGCTGAAGGATATATGTGAGGAACATCAAACGCCTTTGTGGTCTTTTAGATCCAGACCATTTTCAACAGCAATCACATGAGTCGACAAGGGGATCCCTAAGGCAAATCATTCCCCTTCATCCCTACTTTGAACACAACTGTTTTCAGGGAGGTGAAAGTTTAAGAGAAACACAACCTATCTGCAAGCATTTCCACAGTGGTGATTTCAGCAATTCCATGCAGAGGGTAGTACACTGTGTGCTCCAGCAGCACAGCTAGCATGGCCTTCTTTCCTCTTTTGCCTGCCTTTAATAATACTTTCTAAATTGAGAGGAGAAAAAAAGTATGGTCTTGAGAGAATATGTCTGTGTGGTTTTAGCAAAAGCTTGAAGTGTGAAGAAAAGTGTCTACTAGGGTAGAGGTAGGCTTGAGCAGTGCACTGGAGTTCATGGTGCTCTTTGAAGGCTGAGGTGTAGAACACTCCTTTGAGTGCTCAACCTACCAAAGTAAGAAGGTATTTTTAGGAAAATAAAGAAAAAAAGACCGCATTCTCTTTCCCAGGCTGTGGATCACACTTGAATATGCTCCTTTCCCAGGGGTTAGCATCTTTGTGTGTTCTGTCTAGCTTTTTCTCCATAACTAACTATTCCTTTCATCATCCTCTCTTTTTGCATACCAAATGGGCCCTGTAATGCTGTGAATCACAGATCTATGAACTCCCCAGCCACAGCAACACAGCTCCTTTTCTGCTTCACATCTCCTGTATATTCAAGAACAGTTAGTCACACTTTTCTGCTCCCTTTCCTCTGCTCTTCAACTGCAGAAGGAGCTGATTTTTTTTTAAAGTCTCCAAGCTGAATATAATATATTAGATATAATTTCTGTATTTTTCCCTGTAGCCTTAGTGCATGAATCATGTTAGAGACAATAGAAGTTAAATGAAAAGAATTGCAAAATTCCCAGCTGCCACATGCATGTCCTAGCTAGTGTAAAACAGCTCTAGAATCTTCTTGCCCTAGATCTAGAAAGATTCTGGAGAGACCAGACAGCTCCAGTTCATCTCCTCTGTTAGGCAGTTCACAAAGAACTGTAACAGGAAGTGTTAGGTACTGATGGGAAAATCTGTCTAGCAATCTGTGTGCAGATCTCCTGTCCCTGGATGAGGGGTTTCCTTCATCTTATCTTCTTCCATGTATGTGATGTTTGTTAGTTGAAAATTTTGTAATAAGTTTGGGTAGAAATTTGAGAATTTTTTTCCATCAGCATTACTGAAATTTTGGAAACTATTTTCCATGGACAGCAACTAAAAGTTAAGCGATTAAATTACTTTTGAAAATGTTTATCCATTTTTGAAACCAAAGCATTTGATTTCAGTGTTCAGAAATAATTTTTAAAATTTATTTGTAATTATCCCTATGAGTATATTGGTATTCAGATTTTGAAGTATGACAATCAAACTGAAACTCCCAACCTTTAATTTCTAAACCATCCTTTTCAAGTGTCTTCATCAGTTTCAAATTACTTATTCTTTTTTCTCTTTTTAAAATTTTTTTTAGCTGGTCATTTGTGTAAAATCTATTGGTTTTTTACTAAGAATGGTTTGATGAGTCAACATTTGTTTCCAATGAAAAGCTTCTATTTTTTAAACATTCCAATTAGTTCCTTCAGTGCTTTTTCATTATTGATCTGTCACTTAAAGTTTCCTAATTCTCTCTGATTGGAAGAACTGGAATTATAACATCTTAAATTCAAGCAAAAACAAACATGAAGCTGGTGTAGCATAGTAGTAGCATAGTGCTATTGGGCATATTTCTATTTTTTTATATAATAAAGGAAAATTTGTAAAAGAAAGTAGGAGACATTTTCATTATTACCCCTTTTTTGTAAATCAAATTTAGCTAGTAAAGAAGTCTTTCATAATAACATACAAAGAGCAGTGTCACTGGACTGTCATTCAGTAAAATGCTGGGAAAAATACAGAAATAGTGATCATAAAAGATAGTTCTAGATCATTAGATAGATACATATTATTGTAGGTTTTATTTAACTCATGGAATATATGGTTCTGTTTGAGCTCTGCTGTTTAAGCAGCTTCTGCATGATGTCTTCTGTTTCATATTCTGGTTCTATTTGCAAGATAAATCATGTTGCCTTCACAGGACCAAATGCCAACTGCAGTACAGTGCTTTATTCATTTAGACATGTCCTCCCGGCAGCAGGTTACCAAGTTTTCCTGTATAGAGTTAGATGATAAGTATTTAAATGCTCTCTCCATGCCCATAAGTCCTGCTTTGCCAAATACTTTCTGTATAAATGCAAAAGGATTTGCTGCTTTGCAAAATGATCCCTTGTGTTTGCAGTGATTAGCATTAATTGCAAAAATTGACTGGCCTGGAAAATGAGTGTACTGAGGAAGGCACAGATCTCAAATTCTATAAGTTAATTTGAAAACTAAATGGGCTACTGTATCAGCTGACCAATTCATCAATTCAAAAGACAGAGTTCTAGCTCAAATGCATCAAGTGTTTTATCCATTCTTATCTGTTCCTGCAATCAATGACAAAGAAATATTTAAGTTAGGATGCCAACTTCAGAAAGCTTTCATTTTATGTTCATCAATTTCATTTTCATTCTGTCTAATCAAAATGCTTTTAGGGTTGATTGACTTCTGGAGAACAATAACAGACTGTAACACTGATACCACAAAGATAATGTCAGACTTACATGTATTTGTGGATATTAAGTGTAGCTACTTTGTTGTCACAATGTTAAATTCCTTTTTGTCTAAAAGAATCAATGTTCTTCACAAAGGATTGTTAATAATGGTTATTGGTTTAATGGGACATGGTGTTTCTGAACTAGTTCAAAAGTGCAGCACGCTGGGAAGTATGTGAGATATGGGTGCTCCTGCTGCCCAGCCTCTCCCTGCGCCATGGGTTGGGTGGGGAAGCCTGCTCTGTGTGGCTTTCAGGACTGTGACTGTCACAGATGTGCTGTTTTCCAGAGAGGCAAGGCATCTCTGTAATAATTTGTAAGTTAATATATTGCATATATAATAATATGAGATAGAGAGGGCAAAAGGGACTTGGAGAACTGGTAGTGGAGAGAGAGCTTGTTGCCCTTGAGAGGGGAAGGTTAGTTTAACATCTTTCTGTCAGCAAAAAGACTCATTAAGGCTGAATGAACCTTAAAAGTTTGGAGTTCTGGTCCTGGGTGATTATTCCAATGTTTTAAGAATTTCTCTCAATAACCTTAACTACCATCATCCTCCCTGTATCTTGTCCGTGGAGTTGCCCTTTGGGCTGCCTAGCAGCAGGAAGGCTGGTGCACATGCCTGTAAATTCCTGGAATAATGTGTTAAGAAAAATGGTCAAAAATTATCAGCTCACCTTCCAGAAACCCCCTCCAGGTTCAGCCCTGTTTTGCTCCTGGTTCTTCATAGCCATACATTCCATGTCTTGCCACAAGCATTAAGGATTATGAGGTATTGTGCAAGGAGCTGAAGGCAGATTTCTGCCTCTGTGATTTGTTAACTCTTAACCTTTTCCCCAGTCCTCATCCTAAACCTCTTTGTTTAGAGAAGGAGAACTTTATCTGTTCAAAAGCAGACCAAGCAGTTGAAACCCACACCTGTGAAGAAAAATTGGTCTTTTGATTAAATCAAGCTCTTGATAAAAATGTGTTGTGAAAACTGTGCTTTCTAAGTAAAATGAATCTCTGTAAACATAAAATATTTCATCCCCCAGGAATTTTAATACTGCCAGAATGTCTGATACAGTTGTAGCTTTGTTGCTCCATTTCTTCTTTTCTCATTACGTGTTGGGTGCTGTGGTAGCCCAGCCTTTCTCGCCATGAGAAGTGGAGAGGGGCTGTAAACAGCAAAATCTCAGCTTCTCAAGAGGGACAGAAACTGAGGAGCACTGTGGCTCACAATAGCTTTAGGGGAAGCTCAAGAGCTTTTAACAGTGATGTTAAAGGAGTAGTGGGCATGTTCAGTGCCTGAATTGCCACAAAAAAATCAATCAATCAATCAATCTTTCAAACCAGCAATTTCTTTTTTCAGTGCGGGCTGGGGCAGGGCAGCTCTGTGACTGTGCTGGTTTTTCAGGACATGAAACTTCTCGTCATTTCCTGGAAAGCTAAACCTGCCAGATTTCACTAGGTTCTGGCATGTCTGCAAGTGTAAGAGGTCTTAAGCATTCTGGTCCCAGGCCATGCCATGCCCCTTCTTATGAAATGCTTGGTTTTCTATTACATATCTCTGTTTACAGTATTCCAGGGTCACACGGTGTTGGGAAATTTATAAAGCAAACCCCAAAACTCAGCTCTAAGGCCAAATGGTACAGAGAGTGGTTGCTGACACTGTCCTTTACGGCGCTAAGAAATAACCATTTTGCAATGCTGGCTGTGGACTGCTTGTATCTTAGTCCTTTCTTATTGGTTTTTGTGTTTTGCTCAAGTTGGCATTTTTGTGTTCTCAGATAAGAACCTCCCTCTTCACAGGCCCCTTTCATATTTAAATCTTATTGAAATCGCACCTGATTTCTGACAGTGGATGAGTGATGCTGTTGATGTACAGTCTCAGAAGAACAAAAGTCTTTTATGCTGTGTCTGGACTGTGAGTCATTTCGTGGATGCAGAATACTTCCACATTTTAATTCCTCTGGTACCTGCTGGCATTCAGCTCTATTTCTTCTTGAACCTAGGAAGATCTTCCATCTGAGGAGAAGGCTTCTTGTGATGGCTTTTAAGAAATAGCTGTCTTTTTTATGAGTTTGTTTCTTGTCTTAACTCATATACTGGGAGTTAGTCACTTTTATCACTCACATTGAAACCGAGATGTTCATATTCTCATTACATCTTCTAAAAAGCAGAAGTTGTTAAATTGTTACAACAAGCAGAAACTGATTTTCAAAAGTATGTTGTGCCAGACTTGCTAATTTTTTGTTATTTCTGTAAACAAAGATGGATGGCATAGGATTTTCTGCACAGTAGTTATAGATATCTCAAAGGAAAAATGATTTTGCTGGCACATTTCCTCTGGTAAGACAGACCAGTCCTTCAATGTGGTTAATATTTGCTCTCGCAGAACACATTCAGCTCCTCCTTAAATCCAAGGGTGTGCAGTGGGTTGAGCCCACTACAATTAAACATTAAATTATCTTTGCACATACACCAACATAGCCTACTGTAAATCTGCCAACCACAGTAGGTGCACAGTGCTGGATCTGAAATGGCAGCACCTCATTATGCTTATTCAGACCTTACAGGCCCTTTTGAGTCCCAGAATGAAAAGCTCAGAACTTGCAGCTAATCTGCAAAAGTCTACGCCAGTTTCAAGATGCTTCTTAAGAATATCTTGGATTATTCAAGTTATTGCTGGGGATTTTGTGGTCTTATGTGCATTCTGGTGGAAGCAAAGAAACCATAAAACTCCCCCATTACTTCCTTCAACTTAAAAGCTCTATTGCAGGAGTGGTAGATAGGAAGCTCTCCACAAGTGGGTTGAGAGTACCTCCCCCCATTTATAATCCTACAGATGATCTTCCAAGATGTGTGACAATCTTCAGTAACCTGAGATCCAGATTACCCAAGAGATAATATGAAAAGATACGTGTCCTTGTTGTTTCTACATCCCCCAAAAAGGGTCATGAAGACACAGAATGTAGGTCTTGAAGCCGTGATCTTTTTCTTGGGTAATGCAATGCAAACCCTTGCTTCCTTTTATGTATTTACTCATTCATTTGTTTAATGGAGATTTTTAATTGAATGAAGGGATACTATTATGGTCAAATACCACTTCAACTGTTAGCATGTACTTTACACTGCATCAAATGCCCTGACTGTAGAAAACTGACAATTTCTATCATTCTAAATAATGACATATATTTCCTGGAAGAATGGAGGTACAGTAATTATAACTTGAATTTGACATTGATATTTAAAATATTCCAAAACATTTGAAATTAACACTAACTGTACACAAACAGAAAAATTTGACTTCTTTAAAAGTACTAATTCTGGTGAGACTTTGAGAAGACCAGCCTTTGAGCTCATGTTATATGCATTTGAGAGCTATGCTGAGCACACAGCAACTGAGCTGCACACAGCCAATCTCAGTAGATCAGAATAGCTCTCGGCATCTCACCTCCTGCCATTAGGAATAGGGATCAGCCAAATGAAAAATGATGCTCTGATTCCATCTGGATGACAGTAACACCCTGGATGACAAGCCCTGGCTTATTTTGCTTTTCATAAATGATTTTAAAGTAAAGACATTCTATGTTTCTTTACTAAATGTAGTCCTCAAGAGACAGTAAGTTAATTTTTGTTCCCTCTGCTTTTCCTAAAGGCTATTAGTCACTGAATGCTATGTATTTATACAGTGAAGTGTTGGAAGCTGGGAAGCATGGCTTTAAAGAAGAAACAAAAACCAAAACACCACCCAGCTTCCAGCTTGTGGCTTCTACTGCACTGAGGGTTAAGCACAAGGCAGGAGTCACTGATCTGCTGAGATATCAGTTAGTGAGACCATTACCAACATTTTACCAATTAGAGAGAGAGCATTTCCCAGCTCTGGGCTTTTACCCTTATATTCTAATTTTAGGAAGAAAAATGTTATTTTTCTACACTTGAAAGATGCCAGACAAAGCCTGGATTTGTCCGGAGCTGTGTGTGAACAACATGTTGAACTGAAGAACTCGCTGCAGGAAGAGGAATGAAAGGCAAGATGGATTGCTCTGCCACTGGCCTATGACTGCTTAAGTAACCCCCATGCCACAAATTAGGACATGAAGGATTTCCTTTTTACCTCGTGTAGAACCACTAATTTCATGTATTGTTCTGGTAGCCTTCCTTTCAAACAAGTTCATCACAGGGTCATGAGAGCTCTTCAGGAGTCCCTAACACTTCATTCCTTCTTCACTCAAGGTTTATGCTTCAGCCACCTTAACTGTTACATGTATACTGTCACAATTGATTTTTTAAGGTTATACATCACATATATTGAAGAAATGTACACGAAGAGGTACATGAGGAATTGCTCAGGAGCACACAAAATGCCCAGTCATACATGAGATGAGTGACTGTGCAATAACCTATAGGATAGCTGCTGTATAAAACATAACTGCAGCAACATCTCAAAAGTAGATAAGTTAATACCTTAGATTTGAGATTTGTTTTACTAATGTATATGCTTCTTTCTTTCAATTTGTAAAATACTGGTTGTCATTTGTGATATATTTATTCTTGTTTCTCCAGCTTGGTCTTTTCTCCTTGTCTGTATTTCTGTTTGGTGGTTTTGGGTTTTTTGATGTTTTTGGGGTTTTTTTGTGTGTTTGTGTTTCTTTTGTTTGTTTATTTGGTTGGTTCATTTTTATTGAGAGAAAAATCACAATTAATGAGACTCAGAAAATGTGTTCACAGGATAAATATATGTAGTATTGCCAGGCAGCCTGCTTTAATCTAATAAACATTTAGGACTCAAGCTTTTTCATAAAAGAAAAGAAAAAAACTGTTTATGATAACAGTAAAGACATGTTTATTTTCCAATATATCTCTCTAGCTGCTTCAAAATAAGCTGCAAAATCTATCAAAACTTGAAAAATCTTGTGCTGCATTCCCTGAAGAAAGAAAATTTAAGACTGTGAAAGCTTCATGAGTGTTTAATAATAGACTTTTATAGTCTTGACTAAGCAATGGTGATGATGTATTGCAAGACTAATACATAAATCATTAGGAAGCTTTAGTCATTTTAATACAGCAAGCCTATGTTTTGCTTAATTCCCTGATTCATCCTGAGGCATATATTGAAATTTTGTGTGGCCTTCATTAAAAAGCCCAGCATGTCAGCCACGTTTTGCATCACTTGTCTTTTAATGGAGCACACAGCAGCTGGGCTCTCTGCAGTTTGATCTTGGTGCACTCTGCCCTCCAGGTAAATTAACACCCTGGGAATTGGGGAGCGGTGATGGGTGAAAGGAGAATGAAGTGCAAGACAATTGGGAAAGGTTCACACCAGGAAAGCTTCCGTGCTAGCACTGGCTGGGTTAAGCTGATCTGTGTGCCATCAGGATGGTCACAGGTCCTCTGAGCTTTTGGGTACAGGGTGCTGTCAGTGAGTCCATGATGTGTGTTAGGTGTGTGCACAATGCGAAAGGAGCCCTCAGTGAGGGTGGCAAAGCTGAGAGCAGCAAGAGAGCCTGGTGCACGGGAGGGTGAAGGGAGTGATCTGTGCTGAGCAGCACAGCTTCCCCTGTTGCTCAGTGGGTACTCTGACCTCACTTAATGCTCTTTACTAAACATGGGATCATCTGACTTAAGTGGGAGACCACTGTAGAAAACAGGCCAACTAAAGCCAGCCTGAGGAGAAACAAGTAAGAATGCCAAGAGATGTGCTAAACATTATTTCAGTTTTCAAACTGGGATAGCAGCTGAGTCCATATATAAAACACCTAATTAGCCACTGCAGGCTTCAGTTTGAAATTTGGCTTCTCATTACTTTTTGAAAATACATTCCATAGGGAGACTGCTGCTGGAGACAGCACCATGGAGATAAGTGGCAAAATCAGCTAATCAGCTTCTGGTGGAAGAAAGGGAAAAAAGAAAAAAAAGAAGAGGAAGAAAAAAAAATCAGCAAACCTCAAGGCACTCCCTCCAGAATGGAATACCTACTTATTTTCTTCTTGCAAAAATTCAAAACAATCCCTTTCTTTTCTCCTCCCGAATTTTTGTAGTAGTAAGTCAAACCTGTAGCTTATATTGCAAAAAATCTTAAGCCAGAAGTAAGAACTTCTGCTAAAAAAAATATTTGGACACAAATGCAGAACCTGCTTTAGCCTGACCCTTTATTCATCAGTATAGAATCCATAAAATGTTATTTTTAAAGGAAGAAGAATGTTTTGTTTATTGGTGATCTCTTGGAGAGATTTCAAAGCAGCGAATCAAACTCTGCCTGCCTTAACTCTTCCTGCACTTTTCAGTTAGTGAGTTGTGCATTGCCCTGTTTTATCAGCATTGACTCAGCAAAATGCTATGGAGGGGCATCCTCTGGGGCATGCCACTGTTTTCTGTGGTAGGAAGAGTGGTCTACAGCGAGCCCACTGAAACAAGGGAGTGAGCATGACCTCCTCCAAGCTACTGATGCCAGGCATGCTGTGCTTTCCCACTGAACTTCTTCCCACCAAGTCCTTGCTCCACTTTTCCTAGCTGCTGACTGTGTACAGGCTTGCCATACCTCAGCAAATGCTGTCTGGCATGGCCCAAGCTGGCTGGGCAGTATTTATTAGGATGTATCCCTGGGCATTGAGCTCCAGTGCCTCCTTATCTCTCTAGCTGACTGACCAGCACCCACATGTGCACTGGGAGCTGGGAGCTGGCTGGTTGCCTAGTTAGAAGGCAGAGTTTCTCTGCTGAAGAGTCTACCTGCCTGGCTGTGAAGCACTGATGTCCTGTGTCCTCAAAGCAGCAAAAAGTCCCACCGTCACAGGCACCTCATGTGCTCTGCTCTGCTAGCACAGTTTGCTGGTAAGCTGTGTTCTGCTTGGATGGTTTGCCTCTTGTATGCACTTTGATTTCAGAAAGATTTTAGAACCTTCAGAAAATGTGGAAACGCATAATGTCAATATTATTTTACTTATTATGCAATTATACTTTTATTCATTGTAAAAAAATGTGCATACAGAGCATAAAGTGCCAAGAGAGGCTAGATTTAGATGCATAAGGTTTAAAGCCAGATAATTCCATGTGTAAGAGGAATACGTTTCATGGTTTTAAACTAAAAGAGGGTAGATTTAGATTGGACAAATGAAAGAAATTTTTATGATGGGGATGGTGAGGCACAGAAATGGGTTGTCCAGAGACAGTGTGGATGCCACATCCATTCAAAGCCAAGTTTTTTTTGAAAAATCTTGTCAAGTGGAAAGATGTCTCTTCTTATGGTAGGGTAGAGGAATTAGGTGATCTTTAAAGTTCCAGCCCAGGCCCTTCTGTGATTCTACATGTGTGTGCATAGGAGACAGAATCGTGGTGTAAGTTCAGGTGCCTATTTTTCTGATACATAAAGTCAGCACTGGATGTAATGAAGTCGAATAACCAGTGTCAATTTATTTTTTCAGTATGGCATTTAAACAACGTGATTCTAATAAAATGGGGTCTGACAAAAAACAGTTGTTCAACAGAAATCCTCATCAGTTCTGTGTCGTGTTATTCCTCTGCCTTATGTAGTCCATTCCTGGAAAGCAAAAAACACACACGCAGAAATTGGGAAGAGAGAAGCTAATCATTGCAGGGCCTCTGCCAAAAGTTTTTGCTCTGTGTATCTAATTTTATATTCTTCATATCTATATTATTATATTGAAGCCTGATTCCTGGCTGCCTTGCAGATCATTTGCATCTCTGCACTGTGATATAAAAGGCTTCCTCATTGATTGGGTAGCTTTTATATCTTCTCATCACTCGTGTTTCTCTGACATACATACCTATGCAAAATACAAGGCTTTGGAGAATCCAGCCCTTGTAGTTCACGCTTCATTGCCACAAAGGTAAGTCAGAACAGCACTCACGCAAAATGTGAGAAAGGGGAGTCATGGGGGGCATTCAGCATCCTCCTGCCTGGCATCTGAAGATTACTGAAGGCCCGACTAGACCCAGGCAGAACAAGTCAGAGTAGTCCCCAGCTCTGCTTCCCTGCGAGCCACTTGCCAGACAAGATCACTCCGGTTCAACTCGGGAGGCCTGTCCCGTGCCCCAGCTTGCGTTCAGTGCGGGAATGGTGGCGCTGATGGAGCAGTGCCAGGGGGAGCTGCCAGCTGGCTGCCGGAGGCGGCTTGGGAGGAATGCTGCTTCCCATGGGTAGTGTGAGCTCTGCCCCGCACGGCTGTGCACAGGAGAAGCTTGTAGCAGCTGAGGATCTGGTCCTTCAAGTTAAAGGGGTTGGAATATGCATGAAGCATAAGGTGACATTTTGAGCATCTCAGATCAGAGCATGGAGGTTACTGAATTTAAAATGGAACTGCAATTTCCTGACTAATACCAAGTCACTTTTATAATCATGGAGTGATTGTTCTTTACTCTTTAAATAGCCCATTTTGCCCAAAGGTGCAGGTGACATCCTTATGATAATGAAGGTATGTTATCCAGCACGGTACTGCTGAGGCCGTTGGTTGGTGCAAGGGCCACCTGTGATCAGCTGTCCTTTTTGGTCCTCAATTCATATAATGGTTTTTTAGACTGCTTGTGATTTGCTTGTACAAAATAGAGACAGGAAAAAAATAAAGAGATGCACTGGAAGTTCAGTGTTGTTGTCTGTTGTTGTCTTTTACTTTCTGTGGCTAAGCTGTATTATTTACTGTGGTGTCTCCAGGTTTCTGAGTCCTTGCAGATAACATGGACAGTTAAATTTCTACAGTAGCCTTATACCTCTGTAGAGAGTCAGCCTGATTCTTAACATCCAGGGCTTTCTGTGATGAAGTGCACAGGATATTATAAATAAGATATTCAAGAATGAGATAACAAAATGAATTCATATGTTTACTATTCATTCAAAATAAAAAGCTTGCACATAGTAACAGCCACAGAAATCACAGGCAGGCTTTCCTGCAAGGTAAGAGCATCCCTAGTCAGAACATTTCTTGCACTTAGGGTGAAGGTGTAGAGGATGGAGCTGTAGCTGCTGCCATCACAGAGATAGAACAACATCTAGGAGAAAGGAAGGAACAATGAAAGAGGGTTCTGTTCCTGGGTGGGTGCCTCTCTATCACCTTTCACCAACAGGTTAAGGTTCTGCTGCTTCATGGACCTGAACCCCTGACTGCACATGGGGAGCAGCTGCAGCATCACTGCCCCAGGCTGTAGCAGAGGCAGAGCGGGTGGGGGCTGGAGCGGTTCCACTCTGCCCAGGAGCCTGCTGCTTTAGGCTCCTGCCTGCTTTGCCTAAGAGCTGTCTGTAATGCCACCATTTCCCTTTGGTTCTGCTTAGCACAAAAAAAAAGGTTAGATGAGAGGCTGGGGTAATTACAGGAGTAAATTGTTATGGCATAGGAATTTGTGGAAGTGGAGCTGAGGCCTCAGTCAGGAAGAGTATTTTAAGTGACATACCTGCTAATTTGCCTGTAAATAGCCTGCTTATTTTAAAAAAGAAAAAGTAAAACAAAACAAAAAAAAAAAAACCAAACCAAAACTGCTGCCTGCATGCAATGAAACTCAACTCAGCAGTTCCTAGAAAGCTTGACTTGAAAGAAAGGCACATTTGACATCCAAATGAGAGAGGTGCACAGGAGTCTCAACAGGTAATGTTTTGCTGTAACTCCTGGAATTTGTGTGCCTTTGTCAAACCTCATTGGCCAGACCCTGCCAGCCATCTGTGCTTTAAAGGCTGTATAGGGCCTGTAAACTGTGGTTACACTTGCAGCTGATCTCATTGCCCTATATTTTTATCCATCCCTTAGCTGTGCACAATCTGATGAGTGACCAGGGCAGTTGCAATGAGTACCTTACTCATCTGTACTGTTCCCAACACAGGAGTCTTCAACTAGTAGGTTCTGATGCAGTAAATAATAGCAACAAGAAATATTATGATCAGTCATGGATTTAACAGGGAATGGAGTGTGTATGTTGGGAAAGAGCAGAGTGAAAGAGGGGAGAGAAGTTTAAGGGCCCCCAGGTGATGATAGCCTAGAGATTGATGCCTCAGCATTTCGGGTTTAAAGAGTTTTACAGAGAGATTCTGGCAGGTATTGTGTAATTTTACTTTAATATTTTTCCCTGCTATAAATAAGACTTGGTGTCTGATGGAATAATCACCAGAACTTGAGTAAACAACACTCCTGCCAGTGATAAGCTGTTTCTTCTGACGACTCAGTGTAGATCTGGATATTGCAAAACGTGGTACATTTGATGTATGTGCAATTCTGTTCTCCTTCTGGTTATTTTTACATGCATTTCCCTCTCTTTTTCTCTCCTGTGTACAGATGTTCGTATTCGCCCCATGGAGCCTATGCCCAAAGCAAACTTGCCCTTGTGTTATTTACCTATCGACTACAGCATCTTCTGACTGCAAATGGAAGCCATGTGACTGCTAATGTAGTAGACCCTGGAGTAGTGAATACTGAGCTCTACAAGCATGTCTTTTGGGTTGTGAAAGTGGTCAAATGGATGACAGCCTGGCTATTTTTCAAGGTATTCTATTTTTAAAATATTTTTTTTGCTGTGCCCCTGCATTGTGAAATCTGCAGCTGGCCTGGAGCTGAAGGTGTTTCAGACTTTATAATAGTGTATGGTATTTATTGCATTTCTCTGTGCTGATGAGATGTACAAAATCAATAAAGACAGGCTTTCCAGCGAACAAACATTTATTTTAAATGGAGGGAGCAAGCTGTCACAGTAGGGAAGGGGAATGCCTTTCACAGTCTTTGCCCATGCACTGGTAATCTCTGCCCTGATCTATCCACGTGCTTCTGTGCGTGCATGGGGGCAGGACATCACCCTAACATGGAGCCAGAATATGCAAAGTGTTCCACAGAAATGACTTGCTCATTCCCTTAAAGAGAAGCAGACATGATCTGGCATGGTCTACATGTACACAACATGTTACAGAGAGGACGGCAAAGGGAAGAAGAAAGTTGTGCAAAAGTGGCAGTGGGAGGTGGCTGTGCTCCAGGATATGGGGTCCAGACACTTGTGCTCAGTGAGGTGGGACAGTTTTTAATTAGGTTTTTCATTCTAACACATACTTGTAATGGTACTTGATTTTTTATTATCCAATCCTGGTCTGCACTAGGAAACAAAAAGTTGTTTAATGAAACTGATCCAGAAGTGGGGCAGACTCAGTTATGGGTAATGTTTTATAAGGGTGTAAGTAGATTAAGCTGAAATCAGTTTAGCTGTGTAGGTGAAATCTCCTCATGCACACAGGCCTTTGAAGGGCTTGTGCTAAGAAAATGTACTGCTTATAGCTCTTTCAGAAAGTAGTTCTGGATTAAGTAAATGGAACCTGATTCCATTAGAGAAAATTAAATGTCCTAATTAAAATGAAGTATTTTACATCAAGGAGCATGTCCCACAAAGCAAATTAATTTTAAACTTTGATATGGAAATATCAGTTGCTTTCATTTTAGAAATGAACTGGAGGCTGGAAGAGTGACTGTAAAATAAGATGCAAACAAATAAAACCATATTTTAAAAAAATAGATTCTTCTGAGTGCGCCTTGAATATTGCAATAAAATTGTAATAAGAGTGCTCATAATCTGTAATGCATTCTTAAAGAAGCAGACTGCAGCTTTGGCAAACCATGTACCTGAAACCTGTTTTCCCTCTTGTGATTGCCATTTTAAATATCAATCTTGGGTGGCAGTGTTTTTTCATTGGACTTACTTCACCTTCCTAATATAAAAGTTTCATGTAAATTTTTAGGTTGTGCTTAGAATTTCCTCTGGAGAGACAAAATTCTGACTAAATTCTTGCATCTGAGAGCGAGTTTCAAGTCTCTTCTTGTTTACGGCACTCAATCCCTCCCAGTTTTATTGATGTGCCCAGGAGACATTTTTGTTTTACACAGGTGATGTTTAGACACTGAATTGGATGTTATTGAGCATTTAAAATGATTTATCACAAGAGGGATTCCCATTCTTACAACTCTAACAATCCTACCCCTGACAGTTCCTGATCATTTCTTTCTTCTTTGGATGTGATACTGCTTAAAAGAAATTCTGCCTTGAAATAGGTGGCAGACATACTGATCTGTTTGGAAGAGCGATGCCTGTACTGCCTGAAAAGCAAATGTATCAATTGCTTTCTGAGTCAGCAAAACCTCAGGTTTGGAGGTTATATCTGAATGCTTCAGTTATTGAGGTTGAGATTTTCACATTTTTGTCTAGCACTCAATGTATTTTTCCCAAAAGCCAGAGGAGAGGGAAATTCTTACTTTCTCTCTTCACATCCTCCCTTAGACCTCTGAGCTACAGCTCCAACTTCTACTCTTTGCTTATTGCTTAGGACATATCTATGTGTTCGGGAGTGCTTCATTCCAGAGGAGCGCCCCGTTTGGCATCACAAGGAGATGTTTAGCTCCACAGCAAGCTCACATGGAAAGCCTGCCTGGCAATTTTAATAGTGCTCTACTGAGGGCTGTAGTATTCAACATTCAAGCCTGTGTGAGTCTTGTGTTGGTCTCGCGCATTAGGGTAAATTTCCCCCGAGAAAAGTAAGAAAGAAAATACAAGAAAATTCAGTTGTCTGGTAATATTAGCTGATAGTTGGTAGTATGGATTTTTTTCTCCCCTGGAATTTTGTTCCATAGCACTTATATGAATCTTCCTTCTAGGATTATGGAAGTAATGCAGTGAAAATGAGGTGATAGCTCTCTAATCATATTGACTTAACTAACTATTGTCACCCTGAAGTATTCCAGAGTGGGTTCTATATATGTGCTGGAAATTGCTTCACTCACTGCAGCATGGCACTCTTGAGAGCCAGTACAGCCCAGAGAGCTTCAGTGAGGAACTCCATCACATTGCATTCCCTCAGGAGAGAGTCAACTTCTTGTTTGATTTAATTCCAAATAAACTGGCAGAGCCCCTAATACATTTCAATGCATTTCTGCCAGCACTGGTGCCACTCATGTTCAGGTCAAATACCTCTTAGGGATTGCAGCCTGGCCCCCACCTTTGCTGAGCTGCTCATGTTTGAGGCAGCTCAGTGTGGCAGACAAGGCTGTCGGCTCAACATCCGCCTTGGAGCTGCCTCAAGATATTTAGGTACTTAAATGAACAGTCTTGTAAATAGGCCATGATACGTATGCATAAGTTACTCAAAGTATTAACAGCTTGATTTTCTGAATATTGCAAAATATTTTGTTCTAGACTTTATACATGGCTCAGAAAAGTCTTGGCCAAATCAGTTTGGTGTTTTTCCCCCCACAAGTTGCAGTGAAAGGCATTTCTGTAGAAATAAGATAGGCCAAACTAAAGGTTCTAGTGACAGCCATAAAATTTGTGAAATTGGTGCCTGCCCTTTAGAAGTGAGGTTTTCATTCTTTCTCAGCTCAGTTCTTTCTCAGAAAAGTTACTGTCGGCTGTGGTACTCTAAATCTGCCCTTTGCAAATGTTTTCTCTGTATTTTTCATAAACATGGACTGCACCTGTCACACAAGAGACAAATTTTGTTTCTTACTAAAAAAAAAAAAAAAATTATCCCTGTGCCTTTTTGGTGAATTAAGCCTGATGAGCTGACACAGTCCTCTACAGAATGCAATGAAGTATGTTATCCTTTAGTAATTTTTAACATAAATTCATCTTCCTTTTGAAGAGATAAAGTCCAAACTAATAAGCACTAACTAATTAATGAGATAGTAATAACTTGAAAAGTTATTCATTGAGCATCAAATTGCAATTTAGCTAAGTGTGTGACACACCAGCTTTAGCATTGGGTACTGTGCAGGCTGGAAACCAGGAAGTACCATTTCCTTCCCAAGTATTTCTGCATCTGCAGCAGATACTGAATATTCATTTTTAACCAGATGGTCTCTGCTTGTGATACAATTAAAATGCCTAGAGCAAAACAAAAAAGTTGACTCTCATTAATGTCCAATAACAGGGAGTGTTCTGCTTCGTATGACTTCATTATGGCATCAAAGTAGAGACATTTGACAGCTAGCAGTGTTGTAAAGTTCCCCAAAACCTTGTTTATGACAAGCTTGGTGAACATGTCATTACTAGATATAGAGTATTTGGTCCTTTCAGCCAGCTCAGATTGGTATTTAGGAAGGCATTGTGGAAGGAAGGCTTTGCATCAGATCCTGTCTCAGCTGTCATTTCCAAAGACATAGTGCCAGATAAGTGATTATTGACTGACAAACTGAAAATGAGTAGGATTAGTGACCCTGCCATCCTGTAAAAATGAAGGGAAAGGCTTCAGGAACACAGGCTAGATAGATATCAGTCCATATAAACTAATTCATTTCCTTCCTCCTTGTCAAAATAGGCTTAACATTAGTGTAATTTTCCTATAACATTTTTTTAAAAATGCTTTCAGTATGCACGTCTAGAAAACAAGATCTAAAGGACCTGGATTCATCATTCATGCCAGAGGACATAGTCATGCAGGTCTTATAGCAGCATTTCTTATTCAAACTGTCCCTTTGGCACTGTGAATATAGTAAATTTATTTCATCCTACCTCCCAGGTGTCAGAAGACAAACACATCACCACACAATAGCACCAGCTGTAAGAGAATGAGAGTAATTAAATCCCACAGCTGAAAGCAGCAATTCATCAGCATCAACATTTTCTGTACATGAGAGTGTGTGGTCCTCACATAAAGCTAATCTGGGCCTTTCTCACAAAAATGAAAACTTGCAGAAACGTATAATTTGCAGTTAATTTTTACAAAAGGTTTTTCTGATCAAAAACATAGAGAAGAAAACAGTCTGCTTGAATCCAGTAGCTGGTTTTTCAGCAGATACCATTTTTGTACACATTGGTACAGGGATTAAAGCTTTCAGAGACATAGGTATCTTTTTTTTCCATCTATTAAGTATCTTATTATTTGTACAGCCATAGAATGATTCTAGAGGGAAAGATGAGGGAACCAGCCTGAGAAGGCTTGTAAATAATCTACTATTTAATTCCCAAATCCTGATGATCTGGCTTTTTTTCTTGCATATGAACTCCTGGACTTGGTTAAGTATCCAGGTCCTGCCTGTTATGGGGTACGTGGATGGAGCTTGGCTGCTTTATTTATTGTAACTGCTGAGCACAGAGCCTTCTGAACACACAGCCCTGTGTGTCTGCTCCGAGTCAGATCAGACCCCTCTAAGGTAGGCTGACCCTCAGTGCACACATAAATAGCATTGGACCCTGGTCTCCACTGAACCTGTGACCCCCTGCATCCCAAGATATCACTATTTTTCTGCATGTTTTCTCAGGTCTAAGTGGTTAAAATATTTATTTGAAGGGACGCGTTGAGAGTTGTGACAGGGTGCTTTGATGACAGGAAAATGAAGGATTTGTGTTGCTTGCCTCAGTGTATGGCACACAGAGGAATGTATCGTTGCTGTAGAGAACAGCACAAAATGGGTGGGATTATGTCACAGTGCATCACAGGGAGTCAAGGATGTTGAAGTTCTTGTTTATAACTTATTTGGAGCAGCTGCTGCTGTGATTTATCCCCCAAACCACACCCAAGCCTCCTCTTGAAGGGTGCCAGTTGGAACAGGCTGAAACACAGGCATGGGGCAAGCAAAAAATGAAGTAGTGTGCACAGAGATACATCTCACGTCCTGTTCTGCAGAAAATGAGCATCCTTTTTTTTTTTTTTTTTTTAATTCCCTTCTCACAGTGTGAAATAGGAAGATTGTCTTCTCTCTTTCAAAATTGTTCACAGGACAGGAAAACTGTCTCTATGTCTAATATTGCCCATAGGATTCCCCCTTTTTAGCCCAGGAAATGGTCTAAAGGAAAACAGGTTAAAACTACACTGTGCACTATGTGAAAACCCATGCTTGCACTGTGTTAAATTGTTTTGGACATTTCAGTAAGCAACTGAAACGTCAGAAGCTCTGTGTCTCACTGTGTAAGAGAGGGTTTATCTTTAGCTCTGGTGTGTTAGAAGATTGCTGATTTAACCTGACAGCCCAGGAAGATTATTTATGTGAAAACATTTAAATTTGTATTCAAAAGAGTGGGAAAAATAGTCCCTCCATTGCTTTACTGGGATGAGAGTAAGTAAACAGTTAAGAAATTGTGAAAATATATGAGCCTAACTGCTGTTAGCACATCAGCACCTATCATCCTGTAATCTGTAACTGGTTTCATATTCAGAAACCACAGTTAGTTAGGAAAGACATTTTCCATCCATCAATCTATTCCTTGCAGTACTTTCCTAAGTATTTGATTAATGCCTTTGTGTGGTAATCTATTCCCAGTCAGACTTGTTGAAAATGGAGAAAACACAAAAAAGGAGGATGATTTTGCTGTGGATCAAACACATCTCAGGGACTCTGGGCCAATTCCTCTCCATTTAAAAGAAAGTCTCCTCAATGTCTTTAAAGTAAAGGTCTCAAAACAGAGCCTGAAAGATTGGGAAATTAGAGATTCTTGAAATTTCCATTGGAACATTAGCACAATCTTTTAAATTATGGGTTTATAGCATCACACTACTGTAATTCTTCCTCATGCATCAGAAAAGTACTAAGTCAATCACTATGTGCTTAAAATGGTCATGTAGTATAACTCTACTTGGAAACTTGAACCCACTGGCAGCAGGATACAGAGCAGCCACTAATGTTTCTCATCAGCATATCTCTCAGAGAAAGAACAAAAGAGAGAAGAAACAACCCCAGCCCCAGTGAAATGACCCATTCAGCAAGGGTAGGGACAGGAGTTGCAGGCAGTTTCTGTCTTCCATGTGAATGAGTTGGAAAATAGAGTTAAGGAGAAAGATCACTGCCTTCCCTTGGAAAATCCTCCAAATTAGCTTATGAGTGAGCAGCAGTTTGGAATTAAAATAAAAAGATGCAGAAGAGTAAGTTGTGGGGTGTGCATATTCAGGTATATTTTATATATATGCATTCATATATTTGCATAATCATATATATTTATATGGTCTATCTAAATTCCTCATTGCTTTGCTATTTGTGAATTATGTGTCACTAAAAAAAAATCTGTGTTGCAGAGCCCCATTACCTAAAGACCCTATCCACTACGGTAAAATATAATTTTAGGAGATGTTGGAGATCTCCTAAAGGCCCTCCTTTCCCCCTCTGAATATGACAGTCTGTAAGTTACCAGTCATTGGAGGAGGCTGAAAAACCTTTCAGTGTGAAGTAAGGAAATTCTTCCATGAACAACACAGACACAATTTTTGGTGGCTTTCCTGAATTTTCAAAGGTTGACATAAAATGTCAGGTTCTACCAAGAAGTGGAAAACATCCCCTTTTCTAGAGGTCTATGGCATTTATGCCTGGAAGTCACCTCGGACAGGTCTCCTGTTTCATAAATCTCTCTGCAAAATAAATGCTAGCATCAGAAGTGCAGTTTCCTCATGGTCACTGCTACAACAGGACCTGTCTTATCCTAAGACAAATATCTACAGCTGGACAGCTGAATTAAGTCCTTCAAGTGGCAGTTTATCCCTGTGAATGACAAAAGGGTGGGATCCTCTGGTGACTAGTTCAGCTGGAGATGTCTGTGCTGCATGAAGTTGGTTAAGATGAATCTTTTCCAAAGATACACAATGGTAATTTTCTAGGTTTTTAGAAATGAAATGAAGGTGGTAGGATTTTGGATGTGCACAGGAGAGAATAGGAACTGTAAAGGTTTGTTCTTAGATCTGGGGCATAAGTAATCTGCTATCAGTCTGCAAATGGCAGCTCTCAGCTGTTAGACCATTTCCTGTATGAGTGGGAAATGTGCTCGTGGGCAGCTAGAGATGAGGAAATCCCAGTTACTTATGAAATGTATTTCTCATATATGTTTATAAATCTATTATGTGCCTTCACTACAGCAGCCCTGGGTGAGGAAATCCCAGTTACTTATGAAATGCATTTCTCATAAGTGTTTACATTTCATGGTGTGCCTGCACAGTTTATCACACAGATATTGCCATGCATTTACATGGGTAGTTATGTGTACTCCCTGCCTGTATTTATAATAGCCTAATGTTTGTAACAAGGGAGAACCATGAGAAGCAAGCACCATCTCCTCTTTGAGGATGAACTGCAAACAGTAAACACACTTTAAAAAATATAACAGGATCATCTGCCACCCAATTTGTGAGCTATGAAAACTTTTAGTTCAGAAGTCACATGAGTAGCTCTGGCTTTAGTAATGACTATAATGATTATGATTGCAAGCCACAAACTTCTGTGTTGCATTTTAGAAAGACTACTGAGGTACTACATGATGTAGAGGTTCTCTTTGTTCCCATTATGTTCTGAGCTAAATACTTGGGATTTGGTGGATTTTAATAGGTAAACACAAGAAGGGACTTTGGTTTAGTGCCTCTAGTCCCCATTGTTTCTAAAAGGAACCTGATCTTAGATGTGGCACAAGCACGTCAATAATACAATCTCTCAAGAGCTAGTGGTTTGTGTACATTACTACATGTTTAAACATTCTGTTTAAATTGTGTCTGTGAGTCTCTTCAGGGCAAATGGCTACTACATCTGTGGGGTGCCATCTCAGTGCTGGAGAAAGGGGAAGTAACCACAAGGGTTACGTTGCCACAGACTAGGGACTCTGCAGGAAATACAGGACATATGCAGAAGAGGATTTGGATGAAACCAGAGCAATGTGCAATAAAACAAGAACGAACTTGGACAGCTTATCAGAGATGGGATTTATAGAGGTATTTATTTGGCCCATCGTGCTGACCTACTTTTCTGTCGCTGAAATGGGAAGGAGGTGCTGCTGCTGGTCCTAGGCTCAGGCACAGTCTGAAAAATTGAGTAGCTTCCCATGTCTCCTAATTGTTCATCAAAGTCTTGGAGCTAGCCACCACCAATTTACAAGCTTAACTTGCTTACAATATTTTACTCAATTCAGTATATCTATTACTTTTTGAAAGAATAGCAGGGGCCAGAGTTGGTGCCGTGTGCCTGGCAGGCCTGTTTTCCCAGGGCTTTGCTGAGAGAGGCACTGTGAGCCCCAGCCCAGCTGTGTCACATCCCTGCAGCCAGCAGCAGTATGCTGAGGCTGGCTGTGTCTCAGGAAGAGACTTACTCAGTATTGTTGCCTGCCAAGCTTAAGATGCAAAATTCAGTCTTCTACAGTCTGTCACTTGTCATATACTATCCTGAGATGATTAAAAGTGTAGAAAGAGAAAAGCTGTCTTGTTGTTTTTGGAGCTCAGTGTTGAAAATAAGCTTATACAGACTGTGAGTATATTTGGGTTCCTCCCACCTGGAGTGCTGCATCCAGCTCTGGGCTCCCCAGCACAGGAAGTGCATTGAGCTGTTGGAGCGAGTTCAGAGGAGGGACACCAGGAAGATTAAATGGATGAAGCATGTCTCCTAAAGGAAAGGCAAAGACAATTAGGATAGTTCAGCCTGGAAAAGAGAAAACTTTGTGGTGACCTAACTGTGGCATTCCAGTATCAGAGGTGAGCTTACAAGAAAGACAGAGACTTTTTTTTACAAGGACATGTAGTGACAGGACAAGGGGAAATGGCTTCAAACTGAAAGAGTACATTTAGATCACATATTTGGAAAAAATTCTTTGCTGTGAGGGTGGTGATGTGCTGGAACAGGTTGCCCAGAGAGGCTGTGGATGCCTCATCACTGGAAGTGTTCAAGGCCAGGCTGAATGGTACTCTGAGCAGCCTGGGATAGTGGAAGGTGTCCTGGCCCATGGAAATTTTGTTGGAACTAGGTGATCTTTAAGATCCCTTCCAACCCAAACTGGTTTTTGATTCTAAAAATTATATAGGAAGGACATTATGGGGCAGTATACTTGTTTTTCTGTCAGGGCTGTACGTTGTCCAGTTACAAAGGCTATTTTTATGACTGCCCAAGCTGTGAATGGAGCCTGGTAATTTTTCCGAGCGGAGTTCAGTTATCACAATTCTCATGCATCACAACCAGTAACAAGAACTTAGGTCCCCAAAGGTTTCCTTTGCACATGAAATTATGACTTCCATCCTTGTGAAGTTTGTGGTACTTCATTAGTGGCTTTATACAAGTGTAGCTGATCAAAACCTGCTAAAGAAATAAATAAGATCTGAACACAAAAGCATCCAAGTCCAAATCTTACCGCATATTCTTCTAACAAGGATTATCTGATTTGATTTCATATCCTCTGTGTGGAGTACTGTTCTTTTGTAAAGCATGTAAGACATGTCTGATCCTGCTCCTTAGAGGTTCTCCTTGATCTGGGGCTGGCCTTTTATTTTTCTTGCCTGGTTCAGTTTTGTGGCACATGTGTCCTATTTTATATGCCTGTTATCTCGGGAAGTGGATTAAGGCTGGCACAGATACACTGAACCCTAATCTCTTTAGAGGGCCTGCAAATCTCCAGAGGTAGTAAGTACTTCAAATGTTTATATTACTATGTTCAGTTGATGTTGCTTGAAATCCATTCAAGAAGATCTGGAAGAAAGGAAGCAGGGCATTTTGCAAAGTTTTTGGTTTTTGTTTTTTTTTTAATTACCCTGTTAATATTATTTTTTATACACATAATGCTCAATTTTCATTTTAGTGGGCTTTTTTTCTCCTTATTGTAAGGAAAGCCTCAAGCACTATTTTCACTGCAAAATATATCTATATCCCAATATCTTGGCTGTACAAGTTCTCCCATGAGAGCTTTGACCCACTTGTTATAGTTCTAGGTTAAAGGCAGATTGCTGGTGTCATTATTTCCAGCTTTTTGAAAAAGTGATAAAATATGAAATGTGTTTGTACTGAGTTACCTGGATTTGTCATCTCCAGGTCACTACACAGTGGTTTATGCAGAGGAGCCAAGGGAATTATAAAGTACCTCCAGTGCTCAGAAGCAGCTCTTGTACACTTGATGTACAATCTGTCACACGCTCTCCTGGTTGGAAAGAAATAATTTGCAGTCATTAGGCTTTATAGATGTGAGCAGGTACCATCCTGCTCAAGGTTGGCACCAGTGCTGTCACTCTTACCATAGAGACAACACACATTTGGTGAGCTGATTTCAGTTTTACTCTGTAGAAACTCTTGGAATTTTTTTTCCTTCTTTTTATTGTCAATTTATATCATGATATATAGTAATAGTCTCTAATCAAACAGGAGTAAGAATGCTTTGAGGGAAACAATTTACTCAAGACAAAAATGAACTAAAATGAAGTGACTGGATATGTATATACTTTGAGAAACTGAGAAAGAAATAAGGAAGAAAAAAAGAAATTTGTTTCTATTCTTTGGAATCATACTCTGGGAACGGCTTCCACAGTGTGGCAGCTATAAGAAGAGTGTTGTTTTTATGATGGAGGATAAATAGGTTTTGGAGAAAAAGATCAGCTGATAAGTTATCTGCAAAATTAGATCAGAGATGTCCCAAGCTGGATTGTTGCTTCTGAATCCTTTTTGTATTTAGAATCCTGGGGTTTTTTGCCCCAGGTTTACCTGATTTGCTCCCATGCTGAGAAGAAAAAATGAATCCAGAATAAGAGTACAAAAAGTGAAGATTTTCCAAGAAATGTACATTTTTATTTTGAACTTGTTGAGTACCTAGCAAATTCCTCTTTAGGAAAACCTTTGGTGAATATGTGCCATTTCTTGCACTCACCTCCATCCTTGCCTTTCTTGACAGTAGTTCTTCCAGTTTGCTTGTGAGCTGTGTTGAACTGTCCAACAGTCTAGGCCTTGCATTTGGTTAGAGAAGAAATAGGGAAGATGACAGCTATAGATCAGCCTGGAGAGCCTTCAGTGAAAATGAGAACTTTTATTGTCCTGGTCATAATATCTGGGCATGGTCTTAAAAAAAAGTAGCCAAGATAAATTGCAAATGGAGCTGTAGCGGTGACTGACATAGCAAAATTACATGTTTTAAAATGTTAAAAAAAATCATTTTTTAAAAATTTGTTTTCTGATTTTGTGTCCCTTTTAATTTAAACCATGATGTGATATTATAGGGAGGTCAAAACTGAGAGCTTGATCTTTCTTGAGTGGGTCTTTCAAATCAGAGCAATAGACTTGCTGCAGACTACTGGTTATGGAGATGTTGGAGAGCTAAAATGTGTCACTGCTCCAAAAGACTGAGTAAAAGTTTGCCCCCTGATAAAAATGACTGTCTAGATTTCAAAATAAATCCTTTGGCTTATACAGAAAATTTGAACTGTCAAGAAATAAATGGTGTGGTGAACTGAAACATAGGTCTCAAGATACTCACAATTTAGCTGTATTTCAGTAATCTCTCATTCACCTTTCATTGCTGTCAGCGGCCTGTAGGGTTTCTGTTATATTTATGATGGAAATATCTGTCAATGAATCATGTCACTGAGATGCATGTGGTTTTTCCACTTCAAGGAATTATTAAGCACTCCATAGTTTCTGTGGTAAACACCACATTGCTGGGTCATTTGTACTACCAGACATTTCTTCACATAAGTAGAATTCTTTCAATTCTTTCTTGCATAAAAATTTCTTTATTTTTATGTGTGGTAGGTGGAAGCTATTTTTGTTAAGCAAGTGCATATAATTTTATTTTGTGTTTTTACATGTTTTCACTATCAGCTAATATTTCTGTAAAACTTTGGATGAAGTAGGTATTTATTAACAGAATTTTGCAAGTATTAATACAGTTTCTTAGTGCCTTTATCACAGAAAAACAGATGTACCTAAAATTCAGCAGACTGAGTACTTCTCATGTTTTGGAGTCCCTTTGCTTAAATTTGTGGAGATTAGATAATTTTCATGTTAAAATATTACTTACTTTCGAGTATAGAACTTTTTAATATACAAAATTATGTTAATAAAATGTATTTTCCTTTTTAATCATATACTAACCAAAAATGTAACCTACTGTAGGTTTACAAGTTAAACAGATATTACTAAGTAGTTTTCAATGATCTTCCACTCTTAACCTTACTCATCTGTAGTAGCTAAGAATTTTTAGGAAGGATAGATAATAATCCTAACAAAATGCAACGAGCTGAATATTTTGGGAGACTGCAAGATTGATCTGCTGTTTGTTATTGCCACTGTAGATTATGGATGAGAACATCTGCAATTGTCCTTCAGTTAATATGCTTTTGAATTAGAAGAAAGGGCAGAGCTACCGAGCAGCTGGCAAGTGCTCAGTTAACCTCTATTGCAAATGTTTAAAACACCTCATCAGTGGGACCTCTAAGTGATGCAATACTGGGGCTGGCTCTTCTGACAACTTGTGGAATGAGATCGATGATTGTAACCTTTTCTCTAAATTAAACTGGAAAACCAGGAGCCAGCAGGGCTGTACGCTCAGAGCTTTGGAAGAGCAGCTCCTTTCCTGCTCATCACCCCATAAATACATTTTTAATGTTTATTTTTCAATTATGTGACTGTATTCTGGGCTATGCTCTCATCTCCATTTCATTGAGCCTACTTCATCATTTATAGTTTTGAAATAGTTATATTTGCACTTTTTTAATGTAGCAGCAGTTAGCTCCAGTCAGAGTACTTTCTAGATTTTATTTCCTTTTCAATACAAAAGTAAGCTTTACGAGGTTGAGCAGCTGTCTACTACTTGCAAATGAGGTGTATGCTGAGACAACTTTCAATCTTATTTTATGATTTCTCACACTTGCCTAAATAAAAGGAAAAAAATACCCTTGGTTAGCTCTTTAGAAATGAGTTTATATTTTCAGAGAAGGAGTTAAAGAACATACTTGGCTCAGGTATCTATTTTCCCTTAGAGAAACATGTTATGTAAAGATGTGTACCTTAGCACTATTTGCTCTCTGGATTTCTCTTTGTGGTTATGTTTGTTGTTTGGCGTGCTTTTTTTCTGCTGTAACCATCTGAAAACATTTGTAAATTCTTCTTAATATTAATTTAGACTAGGATAGCAATCTCCCTGATTTTTCAAGAGCCAAAATGCTTTTCCTCATTTCATTACATTAGTAATTAAAAATGATTGCTGTTTTCTTATGCAGAACTGTAGCAAGACACCCAGATATGCTTCTAGTCACAGCTGGGCATTTGTTCTTTCGAAAATCTGTCCCTCCTCTCAGGTGCCGCTGGTAACTGTTGTCAGATGTTTGAGTAGCTGTGCTCTGATGGCAGGCATGATGTTGTTTCAATTCATTTTCTAAGCAAGGACCAGATGTTTGTTCTGGGCTGAGCAGAATTGATTTGCAGTTAAAACCTCAAGTAAAGGAGTATTACATCAGGCTGTAAACCAGCCATGTCTCAAGCCACATGTGAATCAAAAAAGAAAAATATGAAAGACAGTGGTAATCATCTTCTTCACTTCCCTGTACATCTCAGATATTTGTTTAGTGAAGAACAGATATGTTGTTCTCTCTCCTGTGCTAACAAATAAGAATTCAGATTTTTACCTTGGACTGTTTCATGATTTTCCGTTGCTCTACACAGAGATAACAATAAAAACAAGGTAAATGGCTATAATTAGAGAATTAGGCCAATAGGAATTCATTGGTTCCCTGTGAGAGCCAGTGATAAATCTGTCTCCTTGGGACACTTCAATAAGCCTGAGGCACACCATCTCCAGTTCTGGCCACCTCATGTCCTTCCACTTGCTCTCAGCTGTAAACCATTGCAGGGAGAAAAAGCAACAGGGAAGACTTAAAAAAGATTGAATTCCAGCAGAGTTGTACTGGACCTTTAAGAAGTGAGGACTTGATCATTCTGTGACAAAAAATGTCTTATGCAAGAAAGAGCTTTGCATGGAATCCCATGGCTACAGTGCTCTGGTAACAGTCACGCCACTGCTAATAGCTGGATTTATCCATCAGGAGTCTAGCTTTTACATTTTATTCTAGTTGCCATCAATATATTCACACTAACCTTTAATATATCCACAGTATACCAGGCAGGAAAAATTACACTGGGACTAAGGAACAAAGACAAATATTGCTGAAGAAATTTTAAATAACATGCAGATCTGTAGTGGGCATTGATTCATGTGCTTCATGGTGTCAATAACTGTTTGTGAATTGCAGTACTTTTTTTCCTCTGAACAGAGCATTACTCGTGAAATGCAGCCATTACCTATAGATTGGGTCTGTAGTTATTTTCATGCGTCAGTAGTGCCAGTAAAAAAATGAGTAACATTTACTTTACACCAGTGTGTAAGATCTGTACATTATTCATCAACAAGTGAAATGAGTCTTTAATATATAAATATTTTTGTATTGCAGAGACCACATCGGCCTTTTCAGTAGTCATAAGTCTCAGGATAAATGGGAAAATATAATGGGCTCATTTGGATTTTTAAGTTTTTGTTTGTTTGGTTTTTTTTAATCAGGACACTGCAAATGTTCTGCTGTATCGGGACAAGAGTGCAATAAGAAGGATATATTTGTCACTGTTTAGTGCTAATGTAATTTCCTATTTTCCCTACTGTATGTCTTACTATTTAATCTCAATTGTTGGTAATGTGCTACTTTTTGATTAAATGATGAGAGCTGAAATTCACCAAGGAGCAAATAATTAAAACTATTTGTTTCACAGACTGTCAGCAGCTATTAGGGAAATTAAATGTATTTTTCCCTGAACCATGTTACAGACATTGCAAAGTTCACAATCAGTTCAAAATCAATCAATCTTTTATTGAACACAGATTTAAAAGCTAAGGTCAGTTATGCTTCGGAAACTAAGGAATTGATGCAATTGATAAAAGCCAGCCATTTAGATTATTTTTATATAAAAATTTCACTGATTGGAAACCCTTGCTTTTTGACTGTGGCACTCTTATAGCCATATCAGCTCAGCAGATGTGCACAGTAAAAGAGAGCTTTGCAGCTTGTCCCCCCAGCTGCAGTAGTGTCCCATGCCCTGGCAAAGGCCAAGCAGCAGAAGGGATTGTGGTGGTGGCTGGGGACCAGCCTCACTTGTCATCCTTTACTGCAGCCCCACATATCCAGCAGTGTAACATCCTGTCTCACCACTCTTTTGCTTCAAAGAGGAGCCTTGTTGTCTGATGTGCTCTAGGGGTTTGGCCCTGCTTGTGGACCCACCCATTTCTCCTGAATTGTAAGATTTGGCTGGGTCAATGTATTGACAAGGTTTCACCTAGTATTTTCCTCTCCTTTTTCTACTGCAGTAAGGCTTGGGCTCGCTCCTTTCTTTGCACCACAGATTGTAAATACCATCTACCCCAAGAGCTCATGCCTTGAAGTCTGCTTTTTACCTCTTTTTTGGTTTCTGAAGGGGCTCGGTGACACGGGTGGATGACCTGAGGAGGGCGAGTGCTGGTGCTGCACTGGGAAACCCTCCTACCCTGAGCCCCTTCCTCCTCCACATGGCATATGGGCTGCAGAAAGGGATCTGAGCCAGTGGGGCGAGTGGCACACTGATGTAGCAGCCGCAGTCAGTGAGCTTGGAGTGAGGGCCTGGCAAGAGGCATTTAGGAATTCATGAAGAAAAGAGAGTGAAAAAGCACGGGGACTGTCAGTGAGATTGTTGTGGGGCACAATGAAAAGGCAGGTGGAGAAATGGATAAAAGTTTTGTCTGCAGACATGCTTTGCATACCACATAGAGAAACAGAACCTAATCTTGATTGGAACAATTCAATTCCACTGTGAAGTACATGTTAAATAACAATAGGCGGCTGCAGAGCTGTGCAGACTTGCAGGTGAAGAGCAGAATTTTAAGTGGCTGTGCAGGCAGGAGAGGCAGAGGGGAGGGCTGGGATAGCACCCAGCACAGTTGTTTGAGCTCTGCTCAGACCTCAACCTGTGCTTTTATGAGTTAAAAGCAGTTGCTTAAACCTTAGCACAGTTCTGCATTAATTCAGCTGGAATTTTTCCTGGGAAGCAGAAGTTTAATCATCTGGAGCTTTGTTGCTTGCAGTGAATCACCTCTAGTGAGAGAGTGAGCAGGGGTAGGGGGGCTCATTGATTGAACTATCAGGGCCAAAGGGTGTGTGTAGCAAAGTGACACCACCAAATAGTTCAATATTGAGCTTCCTAAATAAAGTAAATTATTTCAACAGCAGATGAATCAGTAAAATGCATTCATCAAAACACAAAACCTCACAGTATTTGTTTCCCATTCTAAACAACTGCTCTAACCTTTATGTCAAAAAGCCCTATGAATTCCAGTGCAACAGGAGCTCTCCTGGAGCTTAATGAAAAGAAAAGGTTAAATCTCACTATTTTATTTTGGTTATCAATAGTTCTGCTACAGCAAGCCTCTGGGCCATGGCTATGTGAGCCCTGAATTACTCTGGTATCAAAACCCCAGTCAGAAACTCTGCAGAGACAGGAGCTACCTGAAGATGAAATAAAAGGAATAAGAAAACTTTCAGAAATATTGTTGTGATTTTTAGCATTCATGCCTCACAACTCCTTTTTTGTTTGGATTTTTTTCTTCTTATTTTTTTCTTTTATTTTTAATAGGTTATTGGGGAAAGATGTTTGATGTGAGAGGGATAAAATGGTTTTCTCCTTTCCAGTGTTTCATTGTCCTGTTTCAGTTAACAAGACTTGATCATTCATTACAGATCTCATTTTTGGAATTTTAACCAATTCTTCCTCCAACAAATGCCAGGACAGTCAGTGTAGTCATTCCCACAGGAATGGGGTATGCCACATCACCTGTACAGCAATGTGACACCTCTGCTGTGGCTTCTGCCATCTCAAAAAGGAAACAAGAACAAGGCAAGGACCGCATTTGTCACCAAATTCAATCCTGGCTTTTGCAATAGAGTCACTTTTTTTTTTTTTTTTTTTTTTTTTTTTTACTCCATCTGCTACCTTAATGAAGGTTTACAAAAAACCTTTAGAAAGAAGCCTAGGTATTAAACTTGACAGCTTCAGTGGATAGTAGTTCTGGCTCTTCCTACTTACCAGCAGTTAACAATTACATGTAACAAGTACATGCCATTTCATGCTTTCTTTTATCTGTTCCGCTGGCAAGAACTGACACTTGTTTTTCCTTTAGAGCCCCTGCAAATGAATAGCTGTATCACCTCTCCATAGGCTTATAGTCCCCTCTGCATTATGAGTACCAGCCTGCCCTTCTTTCAGACCATTTAGCTAATTAAATGTGATGAGCTTAAACTCTTGAGTAATTGTTTACAAGATGAAAGTTTTTTGCTTCCATTTCAAACCTTGGGAATAATTTGTGTGGCTGAGGGTCTGTGTGTTTTCTCTCTGTCTAATGAGCTCTACAGTTAAAGATATGATGCGTCAAATCTTGTCTGATATAGTTTTGGAGACTAATCTCATTGAAATCAATGGCACTCTTTGCCTGTCTAAAATTATACATGTTCTTTGAGTCTTTTCTGAGTTTAAGCCATCAATAGATTCCTTTGCAGATAGTGAAGAGCCCTGGGGTTGATTGACTTAAACAAAAGGATTCAAGTTACAGAGCCTAAATTCACTTTCAGTCCACACAACAAAAACCTGATTTGAATAATCAGATTCAGCCATCCTTTACATTTGCATTTTTAGTTATTTTCTTAAAAAACAAGTTGATTCTGGTGGGTTAATAAGCATTCTGATATGTCAATTTGCAACTGAATGTTGCCTTTGCCTCTGAACTTAGAACTTCTCTTGGGTAACAAAGAATAAGCTATATAGACAGCTCCATAATGGTATAGTTTCTGAATCTATCCACTATTTCATGACTTTAGCAATCTGATAGCATTGTGATAGAAAATGGGAAATGGTAGTTCTGTTTACAAGATTACTTTTTTATTATTATTTATTTTTACAAGCTGCTTCCTGATAGAGTTTAATTAAAATGAAGAAAACTGTAATTTTTCAAGGGTTTTATTGCTTAAATAGAAAAGCCCTGAACTTACTGGGCAAAATCAAGGACATAAAATCTGAAATTACTTATTTGAACTAGCTCTTAAAAAGATATAATTAGAAAATCTGAGCCACTCTCACTAATTCGAGTCTTCCACTAAAATAACTATAGAAAATATGTCTGGTGTTGTTGTTTTCATCTTTATGTTATGTTACTAGGGACAGATGTAAATTAACCCTCTTGTTTATATCTTTTTGGTTTATCATTCAAGATTAAATGATGAAATTGCCAGTAACTGGAATTATGTAAAACAAATTTCCAGAAAAAAAATTCCCTCCCTCTCCATCACTTTTATCTTTCTTCCAGTTCAGACTTTCTCCTCTCAGTCAGGGGAATACTGTGAAACTATAATTTAAGCACAATAACTCTATAAAAACCAGAAACTCAGAGAAGCTGGGACATGGATGTTGCTAAATGTTGTCTGGTTTGGGGTGAGATAGAATTAATTTTCTTCTTAGCAGCTGGTACAGTTTTGGATTCAGTGTGAGAATAGTGCTGATAACACACTGATGATGTAGCAGTCACTAAGTGGTGCTTACGTGAAGCCAAGGCCTTCTCAGTTTCTATGCTCTGCCAGTGGCAAGATGCACAAGAAGCCTTGAGGTAACATGGGCAGAACAGCTGACCCAAAGTGGCCTAAGAGATATTCCATACCACAGAGCATCATGCTCAGTGTTTAAACTGAGGAGAGTTGGCCAGGAGCCATGGATTGCTGCTGAGGGGCACTGAGGGGGCCTCAGTCAGTTGGTAGTGAGCAATCATGGATTTGATCTTTTTCTGACTCTCTTCCCCACCCCACTGGGGGATGGGAGGGGAGTAAGTGGCTTAATTGCCAGCTAGGATTGAACTGCAACAATGGTATTTGGTGACCTACTTTAAACTCCTTTCTTCCTGGCAGCTCAGGGACAAGGAGACAAAGGCTGAGACCCAAGGTGAGGATGAGCACTGCAAGGTGAAGGTCTTTTTCCATGCAGGAGCTTTGTGTGGAGCAGACCCATCAGCAGGACGCACTACAGCCCAGCTAGCATGCCACTGCAATGTAGAGCTAAGAAAATTGGGGAAAAGTGTACTTTTGCTTTCATCTCTCCCATCTTCCCAGACATATTTTCATCTTGCTTGCTATTAATGCGTAGATGTAGCACCCTATAGTCATTTTGAGTTAGTTTCTGCACCTCACTAGTTCTGGTCCTCGTCTTTGGCAGTGCAGAGTTATGGCCTGCCTGAGTCCCGGAGAAGAAGTGTTCTCTGCTGAGCTTACTTGGTGATCCAGGAAAGGATTTGCACTTTCACATCTTCACTGTCTGTTTTCAGGAGGTGTTTCCAACAGGAAAGGTAGAAAACTGAGGCTGGCAGCCACCCCCTTCCAGCCCTCTTCCACCTGGCTGAGCCCACAGCTGGAAATAGTCCTGCTGCTGTTTGGGGTGCAAAATGGGGGTTGTAGCAATTTAGAACAGAAGAGGCTGTGAAATAGCTGCTGGCTTATGTAATTTTGGGTTATTTCATTTTGTCTGTGCTCTGTACAGTCTTCTTGCTTTTTGATCTCATCATAGTTCCTAAAGGCTTTCTATATTGTGGTTTTCTTTTAAATATTTAGGAGTTCCATGCCCATCCTGAGTTTTTATAATAATTTAAAAAAATAAATAACAGTCATTATGAGAAAGTTATGAAGTGGGAGATGTTTCAGTTTCTATTTTCTAACAAGGGAAAAAAAGATACGTGGCTTCTCAAATAGTAAACAGTAAGTAAAAAAAAGTAGAGACAAACAAGTCAGAAGTTCCTGTATATAATATTTCAGAAGTCTTATGTTTTCACCAAAAGCCAGCAAATATGTTTTACTTTGCATGAGCAGGCAGGTAATAAATTGTTCAGAGGTATATGCACTCAGGAGCATCGTCTTCAGCACCTTGAACCTTGCTGTGTCTCCTATTCTCTGAGGCTGCTAAAAATGCAGCTGCCACCTCAGACACAAATACTTCTTTGTGTGCTTTGCTGTGTTGTTTTGATTGCCAAGATCTTTCTTCTTTAAAAGAATTCAAGAATCTAAGGCTGGCCTATGTACTCGTGTAAGATAAGGCATTGAAATTTTAAGCTGGAAGTAAACAAATAAATGATGTGTTTTCCTGTACAAACACAGGAGTTACAGCCTAGTGCACGAGGCATCAGGATTAGGATTTCAGAGACTCATTCTTTCCTCATCTCTTCTAACCTGTACATTTGCTTCAATAAATATCTTGTGGGTCTCTGAATGGAAGTGTTGCAGAAAATTCCAGATTAAGTGAGGATCCAGGACAATTCTCAGTGATTTAACTCAGGCATCCTCAGCAATAGGTAGCTGCAGGACATCACCTGGTTTCCAGAGAGCTCATTAACCAGACAGAGTGTTATGCTCACAGAACAGGCTTCAGGATTTTGTGAAGTACATGTACTTTTTCATCTCTCTCTGCCTATTATTGCCTGTCTTATTTCCTAGAGACTGGAGTTTCAGCAAGTGAGTGTCTCTGGTTGGATGTTTATGCAATGTCTGGGGCAGCAGGCTCCTATCTGTCAAATTTTGCATACATTTACTGAGCTGAGCGAGGTAACAAGTGCAAAGTGATTTCAGTGGCTGCAGCGATATCTCTGTTCTGACTTTGAAGACATTGCTGCCTGCTGCAGAGCAAGCTTAGGGATCAGCCTCCAGGCAAAGTAATATTCCTCAATGCACTTGACATAATGAATAAAGGACTCAGTCATGATTAATGACTTTGACCCAAAGTTTCAAGTCCCCGCTCAAATTCACTCATGTAAAGTTGGGTTCTTGTTTCTATTCAAAATTGCTTAAAAGTGAACATTGTTCTTTTAGTGCTCTATCCACTATCTTAGAAAATGCAAAGTGTGAATCCACAAACAGTCCTGCTCACATAACCAACATTATATTGCATTTCTAACCGGAGAGACATTCAGTTTGAAATTAAGATACAAATATAATTTTATTTTTTATATATTATTATTTATAATATAAATACTTATTATTATTTATAATGCCTACAAGTGAGTTCACTGTTGGAGCTGTTCCTTGAAAACAATGGAGATTTCTTCAACACAGCTTCATTCAGCTGCCTGAGAACTCGAGTATCTCATGTTATTTGACATGACCCATGATGTCCTGTTGTGATTTAACACCAGCCAGCAACCAGGCCCCATGCAGCAGCTCACTCACTCCTAAGCAGTGGGACTGAGGAGAGAATACAAGGGGTAAGAGACCCCTTAATAACTTGTGGGTTGAGATAAAAACAATTTAATAAGGAAAACAAAAACCATGCACACAGGCAAAGGAAAACAAGGAATTAATTCTCTGTTTCCTGTGAGCAGACAGCCATCTCTGGGAGAGCAGGGCCTCATCACACACGATGGTGACTTGGGAAGATAAACGCTATCGCTCCAAATATCCCCCATCATTTTCCCCCCACTTTTTATCCTGAACATGATGTCATATTGTTTGGAATACCTCTTTGGTCACTTGGGATCACCTGTCCCATCTGTGACTCCTCCCAGCCTCCCACACACCCCCAAATTCCTTGCCAGCATGGCAATAAAAAGCAGAAAAGGCCTTGGCTCTTTGTAAGCCCAGCTCAGCAATAACAGAAATATCTCTACATTATCAACTCTGTGTTCAGCACAAATCCAAAATACAGCCCTATACCAGCCACTGTGAAGAAAATTAACTCTGCTAGCCAAAAGCAACACACCTTAGCCTGAAGTAGCTGCTTTAGAAGAAGAGGGCTCAGAGTTATGGCAGCTGCCTTCCTCAGTGAAACTTTGCTCATGTTCTGAATCCGCAACCAGACTCACCCCATAGAGCTATTTGGCCATTTTTCAACAAAACAGATTTCTCAGAAGGCATATCTCTGACACAAAACCAATTAAAACCTTCTACTGCCAACTCCATCAAAAGATTCATGGGAAATGAGGCATTTGGATCTGGGCACGTGCCTGCTTCTTGTGTTCCCTGAGCATCAGGCTGACCCTGACGGTCTTTTCAGGACAGTTCCTTTCTTCCATAGCTTGCCTTATCTACAGGCATCCCAGCCACCAATGCAGGGGCTGATGTGAAGATAAGATGGGACTTCCCAGTCTCTCTGTGTACCTGATATTTTTTTTAAAGGTCGTTCCAGAAAAGTTGCTTTCAAAAGAAAAGGAGATTTGGGATTTGATACTCTCTGTGTCTGTTTGCCAGCTGCCTCTGCTTCTGTACTTTCAGTATCTTTGTGCTCAGGGAAAACTTCCCTTTTTCCCTGAATAGTCATGAATTATTCAGATTGTAAAAGCTCCTTTCTTTCCAAATTTTGATTCATTTTTAGTGTGAAAATTGCTTTGTGTTCCTAATTCATCAGAGTTTCATCTTTTATTATATATTTATAACTTTGATTGAGAAATTATTTCTCTGTGGCTACAACATTGTCAGGAGAAAGGCTTCATGCTTTAACTGAACCATTTCTGCTATTTCTTTCAAAGACAAAATCTGAATAATTTTATTATGGAGTGAATTTATTAAAGAATTCTCATTGTCACAAGTTGGGGATTGAAGAGAAATTAATTTGGTTGTGCTGACTGGGTATCTAGGGAGAACTATATTCAATAAAATATCTCTTTCTAGTCTATTATCAAGGCAGAAATTGGATAGAAATAGCATAATAGCAAGCTACATATGAAAGAATAGAAGGAAAGAGAGACTGCAGATGGAAACCAGGGATTTTGAGTGAAGGCAGAGATTGCTGAAAAGCTGTGCTGCCACACTTGTCTGGCAGCTTTGGCTTCCCAGGGACCTGACAATTGGTCCTGGCCACTGGTCTCACCAGGACATAAAGTCAGCTGCTGCAGCCCTATTGATCAAAGGTGGCTGAACACGTCCATACACTTGTGTCGTGGTTTCCTTTCTAGCCTTTGTTTTCATACTCAGTATTTCAATAGATTACTTTTTGTCTGGAATTTTCAAAGCAACAATCGCATTAGGAGGTCTAGACAGTGCAAGGTACACAATGCACACTGAACGCACACAGCCCCTGTGTTCACCTGGAGGCCGTGGCTCTACAGCAGCTGTTGTTATTTCACCCTGGACTCTTGCACCAGAAAGTAACCTGGTGTCTTCCCAAGACACCTGGCTTTGAAATGATTCAGTGGCTCACAGATCATAGTAGTCAGTGCACCCTAGAACACAGGTAATTTTCTTCTCACAAGCTTATTTGCTTTAATATTCATGGGATCACAATCCCAGCTCCTCTGTTTCTGAAATTTTTCAATCTATTTCATGTTCTGCGTTTGCCTTTGTTCTTGAGAGTCTAGCAGTGCATTGAGGGTGACTGGGTGTCACCCCTCCATTAGTTGCCACCGAGTAGATGAAAGACTTTGCTGTACCAAGTAAGAGCAATTTCATGTTCTCATTGTTGCTGATCGCTACAGTGTATCTGCATAGTACTGCTCAGGTATCACAGATGATACAAGATGATCATTGTCATTCCTGAAGGAAGACAGAAAAAGAAGGACACTCTGCATATATGGAATTTTTCAGTACAGAAGCAAGTCAGTAATATACCAGCATTTAAGAAAATATTACCAGAATAATTATGATTGAGAAAGGTGAAGGAACATAGGCAAAGGTGCCCAGTACTGATGCCTAGAAGACGGCCTGTTTGTTCAGTGCTTTCTGTGTTTTCCTACCTGGACCAGGGAATTTGTTACCCACTCCAGGAAAGGCCTGATGGAACTCACTCTTTTAAAAAAGTGAAGCCACAGAGCAAACACCATGAACACCTGTGGCAAAACCAAAATCAAACCAAAAAAACATCTGCAAGCTCATTTAACTCATCAGTTTATGAGTAGATTTCTCACGTGAACTGAAAAGTGCATGACTTAATGAATGGTACATGAGCTAGGACCAGTGTTATAAGCCCACTTTTGATGAAAGTTCCTAATGTCTACCTAATGTTGCTGATGTGGGTTATTCCATCAATACTTGATGTATTCTGCAGCACAAATTATAGGGATAAAGGTGTTTTAACAGTTTTTTTTTCTCATCATTAAGTGATCTTCCAGCTTACCAGGCAGTCCTGTGTGCATATCTCTCTGACCCCCTTGTTCAGGTCTCTCAGCACTCAGCTGTGATGTCAGTGACTGATTGTTCCAGCAGCTGTGTCCTCTGCACCCAACCTTCTCTCCTATAATCTCTTGAGATGGCAGAATCCTGAATTCATGAAATACAAATCAAGTACAATTTTCTGATTGAGTGGGATGAGGGGAAGCTATCCCGAAATCATAAGTCCCCTGATACCATGGCTTGTATCACTGCTGCTCTTTCAATCCTGTGTCCAACTCTGTTAGCCAGTACAAATCCAAGAATATGCAGGCTGTCCATTCAGGCTATTTGTCACAGTGTTTGAGACACATAGAACAGTTGTCACTGTTAGTTGGTAGATGCTGCAAATGGTACTGAGAAAATGAAGGGATTACAGAGGAGGAATTATAGGAGCTTATTAAACTTTTTCCTGTCTAGTTTTCTGTGGTTTCTGATGAGCCTAACACACTGTCTAGCCAGGACTCTGAGTTATGAATTCAGGTGAAGATGGAAGTGAATGAGTACATGGATTATGATGGAAAGCACCACAAAGCCATCACGTATTACTGATGCAGACACATGATTTCTAAAGAGTTAAGCTGTTGCTCCTGCTTTTAGACAAATGGAAAGGATTTAGCATTTAATGGTGTCATGGCTGTAGGAACTAACTGACTGTTGTCAGCTAGCACATTTTGCAAGAATTAGCATGTAGTATTGACAAAATTATATGTCCTTAAAAATTGCATTAATCAAAATGCATGAACTAGCAAGTCCTAAAAAAGCAAAACTGAAATACAAACCCTCTTAGCACTTGTCCCAGTTTTCCTAGAGCAGAATATTCCATTTCATACTGAGGGACGATTATTCTTTGTCGATGAGTTATAATTGATGAATATTTAAGGAAAAAAAAAAGAAATATCAGAGCTTCTGTAAAAAGAAAAAGGCTTTTTCTTTGGGAATAGATAGTGCCAAAATAATGTCATTTTATGTATGTAGGCTACATTTTGCTTAAGTAAGCCGGTCACAGGCTATCTTATCTCTTCTTCCACAGCTGATACATCTAAGGAGCAAAGATGTGTACATTCAATCAGATATTTATTTACTGTTGAAGACAAACATAAAGTTAATTGAAAAAGAAAATAAAAATTGTGATCAATACTATAACAAGCAAAGGGAAATACAGGTTCAGAATTTCATTAGGAAGAAGTTAAGCAGAAATCAGTTTTATTTGTATATTACAGAGGCATTAATTACAATTCCTTGGATACTAATAACAGTTTCTAAACAAAAATCCAATTAAAAAAATTAAACACCAATAAGTTGGCCACTGAAAAGTGAAGAATCATTGTGCAATTTATAGGCACACCCTTTCTCTTAGGACAAGTCCAGTCAATTAATAAACAAGATGTTACTGATTCTGCATATACAAATACTATTTTTTATTGTTTTTAAGGCTTTTTTACACTGACAATGTGTAGAGAATCCTTCCCTGTGATTAGAATTATACTTGCTGTTACTTCCTGTCTACCTGTAACTCTTGGTATAGTATTTCATGAAGAGACTTTATAGTCCATCTAGTTCACCCCCCTGCCATGGAAAGAGATGTCTTCCACTAGACCAGGTTGCTCGGAGCTGCACCCAACCTGGCCTTGAAAACTTCAAGTGATGGCTAATTCCTTAGTGTAGTTCAGTTGGAGTTTTTTCATTGTATGTTTGTATAGAGCATCATGACAAACATCCTGGGGTTTTATAGGTCAACATATTTGTCCATTGGCCGGTGATTTCTCTGGTCCTTTATCAGGTGCTCTCCTTCCTAGAGAGCCACTGGCATCAAAGGGTGGGTCAGATGTGTTTCTTTGACAGTAGTCTCCTGTTTGTTGCCATTTTCTTTTCCAAGGGCTTTGTGGTTTCTCCTCATCTTTTGATGGCCTATCATGCAGTAAAAGAAAATCTATGGAAAAGCTCTTCAAAGGAAAGTTGGCAACCAGGAGTGAGTCTGCCACTGCTGGAACAATTCATCCTGATCCTTGTCCAGACACACATTAATTGCCCCAGTGGCTGCAGCCTGTTGCCAGCTTCGTCCTTCCCAAGAGGTCCTCAGGCACTGGGGCACAGACAAGATGTGTGTCTGTGTGTCCTTGTTTGTTGCGGTTGATTTTGGGGTGTGTAGTAGACCCAACGCTTTCCCAGAAAGAATCTCGACTGTGTGTGTGGATGTGCAGTTGCTGCCGTAGTAGGCATGGACCAGGCAGCCTCTCAAAACAAATAGGTCAAACTCCCAGCAGGAAAGTCAGGGCACTCCTGGTGCAGGGTTTCATTTTTACTTTCACTAAAACAGAAAACCTGGCAAAACAATGAAGAGATTGTAAAGAAAGGGAAAATAAAACTTTAATCATTAATTAAGCACTCAGAAGATAGAATAAGACAATTCATTAGTCATACAGAAGCATCTCACTCTCTGTGGCACTAAAAAACTTGTTTTCCTTATTACATTTCCATAATATCTAGAATCATAGAAAGGCTTGGTTTGGAAGACACTTTGAAGTCCAACTAGTTCCAACCCTCCTTCCACGGAGAGAGAGGTCTTCCACTAGGCCAGGCTGCTAGAGCTTCATCCAACCTGGCCTTGGATGCTTCAAATGATGGCTAATTCCTTAATATAGTCTAGTTGGGTTTTTTCCTTGTATGTTTAGATAATTGCTTCTAGCATCAGGTGGTAGAGCTAAATAGGAATTTAGCACATTTCAATTCAGCATATTGCATATGGTGGATGGGAGGAGCAAAATAAATCATATGAAAAGTTCCACAAGCTGACTTTAATGCATGGTCAGTGTTGCTGTGCTTATAAGTTACAGTGTGGGCATATAAGCACTTACAACCAGCGCATAACCTTTATTTGAAATATTTGATATAATTTTGAATAGAAGATAATAGAATAGACTATTTCAGTTGAAAGGGACCTAAAACAGCAGTGATCAGCTCATGACTGACCAAATGATAAAGCATGATCTTAAAGGCATTGTTGAAATGCCTGTTCAAATGCCATTGACAAGCGTGGCATGTACCAACCACCTCTCTAGAAAGGCGGCTCCAGTATTTGACCACCCTCTTGGTATAGATCTCCTCTGGTTGGGAACTTAACTGGCATATCATCAAAACTAAAAATCTTGAAAAATTCGGCATATCCCCGGAGAACCATACCATTGAATCAGCAGAGGCAGCCTGGTATTTCTGATGCTGTAACAACATCCATAAAGAACAGTCTCTGAGGTGGTAGAGAGCCCTACTCATAAGAACATAATCACACAAATTCCGCCCACAGACAATTTTTCTAAAGCATTTTAGTCTTGAGCTGTTGTCATTAAGATTTGGGAGTCATGATATTGACATTTATGCCTGTTTGTGCTGGAGAGCTGTTAAATGCAGGAACATAAAGTCCAGTGAACCATCGCATGAAGTAATGGTTTGTCTGTGTCACTACTTTTTTTTAAGTAGAGCACAAGAGTACGTAAAAAAAACTTTCAGTTATTCTCTGTCATCCAGAAAAAGTTGTATAAAAATAGGAATGCTCATGTTCATCATTGTTCTGCTACTTTACAATATCAAGATATTTTATACTGCTGTTCATAGTTGATCATTATGTTAGCCTCTCTATGAGCAAAGAATTGTGCAGACCCGTTGTGTTATTTACATAATATACTGGGTATGAATAGCACTATTTTCCATAGGATAAAGAAGGGTGAAATAGCAATAAAGTACTAAGCCAAGGTAAATGAGCATTTTTAAGTGATTTTAGACAGAACAGCATAGTACAATAGCTTTCTTAAAAAAAAAACAAACATAACAAAAAGCTTCCAATTACTTAGATTTATTAGTTTTTATAAGGCAATGAGTAACCTATTCACTATTGTCTCATTCATCAAGTGAGTTCTTCAGGAAAAGGCATCCTGTCAGGGGCTGCAGACAAAGCTCTGAGCAGCATCAGTACTGTTAATGCCTCAGATTATGACTGTAAGGATTGCAAAATTATTATTAGCATTATTATCTAGCAGGCATTGATCATAATTATATCACTGATAAAGGCAAAGCATATCAAATGTTGTGTTTTAAATATGTCCTTTAATTAGAATAAAAATGTCATGGAAATAATTTCAGGGATAGCTGTGTGATCCTTCTGAATGCAGAATGTAAAATTTTTGCATATTCTCAGGATGAAAGGAGTTATCATTCTAAGCTATTGATTTAATCATTTTCATTTAATACTCATGGTATATCAGACATTATAAATCGTTCACCATTTTGCTTTATGACAGAGCAGAACCCTGATAACTATGCTGTGTCTAAAATGTAGTTCCCTCATTTACCTGCCTGCTTGGACTGAACTGCAGAATCTTAATTTGCTGTCATGGTTTCCATGATCCTTTGCTCATGTCACAATTGTTGTTACAATGAACACATTGCATGTACAGCATAGCCTTCATCTTCTTAAGGCAAAGCACAGACCCTTTCATCCTTGCAAAATGAATAATTAAACTAGGATTTTAATATTTGTGCTTGCTTTTGGGTTTATTAGCTCTAACTGTGAAAGCTAAATCAATTATTTTGTATGCTCCATCTGACTAACTCTTGAAAAAATAGACTGGAGTTTTCCATATATCTGTTCTGGCTTTAAGCTATCTTAAAATAGCACCATTGAAGAAATGGAGTCTGCCAGTTGAATAAATCATTTTTTTATTATTACAAGCTTCGGGTTTGCATAAGGACCAGAAGTGTAAAGCAAAATTAGGGAAGATTGCCAGTGATAAGTTCCTATGGTGGTAATATAATTCTTCTGCTGTACCTGCCTCACTTGGATTTGGGCTTTTTTTGTTTCTGCAGACCCCAGAGGAAGGAGCCTCTACAACCATCTATGCAGCAGTATCGCCTGAGATGGAAGGAGCTGGTGGCTGCTACCTTTACAATGAGGAAAGGACAAAATCGGCTGACGTAGCATATGATGAGGAGCTGCAGAGAAGGCTCTGGACAGAAAGCTGCAAGATGGTTGGGATTTCTGATGAAGCCAGCAGGCTTCCCTAGAAGAAGCCACTTTCAGCTGGGTAAATTAAATGCATTGAAAAGCATCTTACGTGAATTCTTGCAGCATCAGCCATCATCCTGGAAGTCACTCTTCAGTCCCAAAGGCAAACGTGAACAGCTCTGTTCTTCACTTGAATCCCTAATCTGCTAGGGTGTGGGGGGAATATTCCCACAGAAAGGTGTAGTGGTTGGTTTTAAATCTAACCATCAGTTTTGTAAATCATTCTGTTTCAGTCTGTGATTAAAATACAATCTTTAAACATGTGCAGAGATGAGTTTTCATTGTTTTGTTCAACAAAAATAATGCTTGAGCATGTTGTGCTGGGAGGTTTTTGAATTTAAACCACCTTTGTACATATAAGTTACTCTTTTAAATCAGTTTTAAAAGTTGCAGCTTTATTTCCTTAAGCTTCATTAACCTTTAAGACACTTTCATCAGCTTGTTCTAATGCAGAAATTTGGCATTCATGATCACGATGTTGTTTCTGTCTTAAGGTTAGTTTTATATGTCAGCTTTTATCCAAAGGTATTAACTGAAGGTCAGAACAACAAGAAAGAGTAAATAAATAAGGTCTTCTTCAAACAGGATACTGAAATCACTTGTTTCCAGTTTAAACTCATCTCTCCTATAAAGGTGAGGAAGGGATCAAACATCATAATGGCAACACTGGCTTTGGCAGAGGATGCAAGCCGGCCTATTGTCAGTGGGCTAAGATTTACTTGTCCCCTTTTCTCCTGAACCCCTGTAATGTTGCATCTGCAGTTTCATTCATTTTCTTTGACAAGGAGAGTCACTCATGTACTGTTTCATGAAGAATCACCTCTTTTTGTTGGTTTTGATCCTAGTTCATATTAATTTCAGATATAGACTTCATGGTTTGGAAGAGACAGCAAGTAATGCCAGCCCACTTTTTCCTGTTTCTGGAGACGTACAATGCATCCTCCCGAAACTGTCTTTGCCATTTTTAGGAGTAGCCCCTGCCTACTCATCCAACCCATCCCATAGGAGCAAGAGGGTATTTTTCCTTTAGTTGTGTATGTCTTTCCTAAAATTTCCTAGCAGCTGTTTTATTTTAAATTTTATTTGACTGTCTCTGAGTGTGGAGCTGATGTATTTTATTAAGCCATTTTTAGCAAACGCTAGGGTTTCCCTCCTCAGTGGGATAGCAGTTGGTTCAGATGCTATCAGTTTTGAACACACTTCAGTTGTATACAGTTCAGGGAAGTCCACCTATGTCTACCAAAGAGAATTTTTAGGAATGATGTTCACCTTCATGGAGTAAAAAACTAAACAGACAGTGGGCCATAGAAAGACAGCTTGATTTTATACAAGCTCAAAAAACTAGAAGAAAGAAAACTGGATTGAAGATAGAAATATTTTAATGGGAATGGTGGTAAACCATGAGAATAATTTGCAGAGAAACTTCCCTGGACAGTTTCAGTCAAGATTTTAAGTCTCACAAAAACATCTGGAAGTGTCTGGGGAGACCTTACAGCAGCCTTAGGGCATACAGGAAAGATGGGGATGGGCTTGGGCAGTGCAGTGATAGAATGAGGGGTAATGGTTCTAAACTGAAAGAGAGAAGATTTAGGTTAGACATTAGGAAAAAACACTTCACTGTTAGGGTGTTAGGGTGCTGAAGCACTGGAACAGGTTGCCCACACTAACTGTGGGTGTCCCATCCATGGAAGTTTTCAAGATCAGGTTGGATGGGGCTTTGTCTAGTGAAAGATAGCCTTGCCCACAGCAGGGGAGTTGGAAACAGATATCTTTAGGGTCCATTCTGATCCAAATATCTTTAGGGTCCATTCTGATCCAAATATCTTTAGGGTTCATTCTGATCCAAACCATTCTTTAATTCTTTGGTCTCTTCTTAGTAAGTCTTTCCAAGTATGGGATCTGTGTCTAGGGAGCTTGAGGTCTTAATGGAGTAAGGTCTACCCTACTCCATCTTGTTGATTGTAGGTGCCATCTAAAAAAGCTGCATAATCCTATAATGTCCTTGCATTTCCTTTTTTCAAGATACATGGGGAAAGAGAGTAATAGGTGGGCATAAAGCTTATATTTATTTTGAGGAGCTGGAGATCACTGCATGACAGAACCGAGTGCAAACACAGCGTTGTGCTCTCATTTGCAGCAGACTAGAAACAGTAGGAACATGTTCCTATGCACTGAACCCTGGACTAATATCCCTTTTGGGCTTTTTAGATCAAACTTAGTACTTCACTCCAAGTGACCTTATCTCCAGCCTTTGGTTCAGAGGAAGATCACATCTAAGTGAAAGTAAGCATGCTTATATGTCCAGAGTCTAGGAAGAAGATGCACTGACCAAAAAAAAAAAAAAATAGTATGAGCAAAGAGCATCTGGGAACAAAAATAATAAACAAATTGAGGGAGAGCATATTTCCTGTTGGAATTAAGCCATGGATGATCTATTTTTACCTTCTTAGAGTTGGTATATACAAGGGTTAGCAGCAGGAGATTTATCACTCAGTCACTATAGCACTTTCTCTGTATGACTGGCTGACTTTTTTTTGGTAAGTGAATGTAGTGCTTGTGAAATGTGCCAGACTGACACTCCAGGAACTAAATTCCTCTGTTTATTCACGGATCATGCACAGGATGCAGTAAGCCTGCTAGACAGCCAACATTTTGATGTTGCCATAGCATTCCCATGGAACATCATTGCTGCTAACAGCGTGTCCAGGATTACTCAAACTAGATGGGATGAGATTATCATCAGTTTTAACTCTCTTGAAGCTCCATAATATTTGCCCAACCAGTTTCAAGTGGCATAGGGATTAGTGAATTAACAAATAGTAAAGAGAGCTAGTCATACTTTCAGTGTAATCTGAACCATTTTATTAACTGTCTCAGTCCAACGAAATCTGTTTTAAACCCTGAAAACATGGTTCATGAGAACCGAGAACACAGATGTGGCTGGATGAGGGGGAAAAAGTGTCCCAAGGCCAGGGATTTCTAGAGCATTGCAGTTCATGAAAATACAGTTGAGCTAGTTGCAAAACTGTTATCTCAGGAACTAAAAGCAGAAAACTGTGTCAGCTTTGCAATGTCACACAAGTGCACGTGAGCTTATCTGGAGCAAAACCCAGTGTTGTTATAAAAGTACTTCCAGTGTGAATGAGAATAATCACTCGTGATACTGCTGCAAAATCCAAAATAGTTCTTAACATATCTATCTAGGGAAAAAATACATGAAACGTGTAAAAAGACAAAAATGATTTTACTTTTGCACAGATAAATGGTTAGAGCTGATTTAATTTCACATTTTAAGGTCATAGGTTTTCCAGAGATCTGGACAAGGCTGTATTTCACCACTGAATATGTGGCTGAGTAGTAGGTACATAGGTATAGAAAAAATACCTGAGAGCTCTTTAACCTTGCAAAGAAAGGCTAAACAAGCCCCAGTAACAATACATGGAAAGTAAACAAATTAACCTTCCAAGATGAAAGCAGATCTTCTCTGAGAGTGATATCATATCAGAACCTGTAGATCTGATATCTGAAGATAGTTAAAAGATGCTTCTGAAATAACACCTGGCAAATAGGCCAGATAGGCTCCTAAAAAATGTAGGTCAGTCACAGTGAAGCCATACTTAGATTCTCCCTCACGTCCACAATGACAGCACTTATTTTGATTAGTATGAAAGTGACCCATTGCTCGCAACTTCTACAATGGATATTTCCTTGCCAGTACTCCTCCCTGGCTAATATTTAGTTCAGAAATCCAAGTCCCTCTGCCTTGGCACAAAAAGTCACACAAAATCTATTGTCCAGTTCCAGTCTGAGATAAACAGAAGCATCCACTAAGTACCAAGGGGATCTGAGCCTATAGCCTTTGGTAGCAGAGTGAAACAATATCAATCCAATTTTTTTTTTCTCTTAAAAAAGGATAATAAATTTAAAAGTAAAAAAAAAATCTAAAAAAGGACCAAAAAAAGATGACTGCTGTTATGAAGGATAGTTAAAATAAATATAGATCTTACAGGAATGAATGGATCTTACGAGAATGAATGCAGTTGTTAGGAATTCAATAAGGCAATGTTATTTAAACAATGAAGTTGTACAGGACATAAATAACTTGCTGACAAAAGTGCTCTAAGGTTCTTAGAAAAAAAATGTAATTTCCTCAATAATTAAATAATTTATTTGTCAACTGTGGGGAAATTATTTATAAACTGAAAAGGTAAGTGCTATAACTTGTGTGTGAATACATTGTTATTTGCACATAATGAAGTAGCTACATTCTTGTTTCCAGTTCTGTACTGACTTTAGGAGCTAGATATGGAGCCACCAGCCACATTTCCAAAATGATATTTTATAAATATTTAAACTTCATAGTTGATGCTTTACACAACTATCAGTTACTTTAGTACACAGTGAGAATTGTTATTGCAGAAACAAAGGGCTTTGTTATTTAGCATCAGGTTTGCTGCCTCCTCTTCCAAATGCACAGTAGTGTTAACTCTAAATATAAAAACACATGGCAGATATTTAAATGCTCATCCTAAATAAATTTTCTTCACACAGGCTCTTGTTCCGTTCTGGTGTTTGGCTGCCCTTGCTCGTTCTATGACACAGTTTCCACTTCAGCTGCCTCCATGGAAAGACAAAAATCAGATTCCAGTGAAGTTAACATGAAATCTGACACAGATAAAATAGAACACCCATGATTTTAAGAGGTTGAGGCTGGGTACACTGACCCATCTGCAGTAACTGAGGAAGTCAGTGCAAAACATATATTGTACAACATTAGGCCAGGCAAGATGGGTAAGTCACAAACAATTCTTTGAAGGTAATTTTATTCCTTTTTAAAACAAGTGTTCTGTGCTTTCTATTGTGGCAACACTGAAGGAAGGTAACAGGAAGAAAACAGACCAGTGGCCAAGAGTGCTGTTTCCAAATACATATAGTTATTGGCTTCCATACTGTACCAACCCTTGTTGGCTTCCCTCCCTTTGGAAATGGACCTTAGGCAAGAATTCCTTTCACATAGGCAATCAAGAAGAGTCAAAAGGCAGCACTGACTCATTTATTTAGACAAACTGACTAGATTGAAACCAATCACTTTAAAGTAAAAGATTTCCTAATTTCAGAAAGGAAAAATTAAAAAAATAAAAAGTGCCAAAAACCAGGCTATGGCACTTTTTGAGTGGTATTAGATCTGGTCACCTCCTCGTGGTCAGAATGCAAGACACATTAAGATGGTAAGCTGCCTTATGTCCTTTCCAAAGAGTACAGATCAACAAACATTTCTTTCCCTCTATCTTGGCATTGCCTGAACTCTCAAAATTAGCTCTAGTAATGTTGTTTGCAAACAAGCAGATCAATTTAATTTATCACTTCCCTGGTTTGAAAATAGAAACAAAATTTATTTCAGCTTTCCCACATTTATGGAACTGATTATTTAGTCCACATTGACCTGCATATATTGAAGATGTTTTCTGTATCTCAGGCTTTTTTAACAATACTGAAGGGAAAGAATAAATTCCTTTTAAGATGCACAGGATAGCTAAGGGCCAAATCCTGCTTCTTTTTTTTTTTTTCTCAGGGAAAGCTTTCATTGAAGACAATGTCAGTTCTTTACAAGGAAAGTAAGACCATGCTCAAGAAAGTTAAGGCAAAACAGTTGCACAGAACTTTTGTCTTAACTACATTGCACACCTCTGCTGAAGTTAATGAGACATCCCAGAATCACTGCACAAAGAAATGTAACTTAATAGCACAAGAAGCTATAAAAACCTTGTATCATTTAAATTTGATAATGCCTCAGAACATTATCCCTGGAGTGAAGGATAATTCATGTTTCTACTATATTATTTTAATATATTGAAACCCTCTCTTTGTCTTAAAGAAATTAGTCTAAAAAAAGTGCAACCTAAAAATTCCACTGATATGGTGTATTGAGAAGAGAGAGTAGCATTTATCTCACTTAAAGTCATCCAAAAGCAGGATAGATGGTCTAAGCCTATGAGTTAGGCTCCATCTGTGGTCAGTGAGTATAATACTCCTATGGGACAATTCCTCTGTCTGCTATTGGAGTAGGAAATGAGCCATGATTCTGTATCTCTGGCTGTCCATAGAGGGAAAACAGACTAGTTGCCTAAGGTAAATGTCCAGTGCCTGTACATTGTAGAATCATAGAATCACAGAATCAATTAGGTTGGAAAAGACCTTTGAGATCATCGAATCCAACCTATAACCCAACACCACCCTGTCAACCAGACCACGGCACTGAGTGCCATGCCCAATCTTTTCTTTAACACCTCCAGGGACAGTGACTGCATCTCCTCTCTGGGCAGCCCATTCCAATATCTAATCACCCTTTCTGTGAAGAACTTGCTCCCAGTGTTCAACCTAACCCCTGCCCTGGCACAGCCTCAGACTGTGTCCTCTTCTCCTGTTGCTGGTTGCCTGGGAGAAGAGACCAACTCTCACCTGACTACAGCCTCCTTTCAGGTGGTTCCAGATAGTGCTAAAGTCACCCCTAAACCTCCTTTTCTCCAGGTTAAACAATTCCAGCTCCCTCAGCCACTCTTCACAGGACTTGTGTGAGCTCTTGTTGACTCAGCCAGCTCTCCATGCCCTAAAACTACCTGAGACTAAAGTTTTTTCTTTTTTTTTCTTTTTTCCTTTTTTTTTTGTCTTTCCTCAACTTTCTCCCTCCACAGTTTCTTATCTCAAAATGCACCATAGCTAATTTACAGTAAGATTGATCTTCTTCACAACAAAGATCATCTAACCCTGATTTGAACTGGATGGATTATCTCTTCTAGATAGTTGTCAGCCCAAGTTTAAAATTTTCCAGTGAAACAGAGCACCTTAAATATATTTCCAGCCACAAAATTTTTTCAGCTAAAAAATGAGCTTTATTTTACTTTTGAATCAGAGTAGTTTTTCAGCTCCCAGCTATTTCATGTAGTTACACTTTTATCTGCTAAGCTGAAGAACCCGTGTTTTGATCCTGGTGGAGATGGACAGGCATTGAAGAAGGCATCTCTTGGCATATTTTTGATAAACTAGCTTGACCTTTGAATCTTTCATTGGAAGTCATGTTTTACATCTTGTAACCATCTTCTTATCTCTCTGAATCTTATCAGATGTTTTAACTTTCCTCCTGCTTTTGAGATTTTAGCAGCTCATTTTGATATACACTGGTAATATAGCCTCACTAGTCAGCTTATTTTTTCTGTTCCTATGCCCCAAGGTCTTATGGACTTCCTTCCCTGAAGCATCATAGTGGAGCTCAGATTTGGAGATTCTATAAGCCTTTTTTCAGACACATAAAGCCTTATTCCTGTAAATACAGCCCACTTGATTTGTTTCAAGATGCATGATCTAATAGAACTCTAAATGCTTTTTTTATTGTGATTAATTTCCACCATTAAAGCCCTAAATCTGCACTAAAGAGTGCTTGAGAAAATTGTGGAGCTGTTGAGTCGGGAGATGCAACAGGGACTGAGTCAGAGCACTGACATCATGAAACCATGTCCTAGTTCAGCAGCTGAAGTCATAGATAAAATAGTGCACAGTGACTTGCTTTATCTGGAACATAACAAATTTCAGTAATTTCCTTTGTTTTAGAAATTATTTCTGTTATTTATCACTCTGGCAGAATCTCCCAGAAGATGTTTCTCTCTCATCCCAGACAGAACTAGCAGGATAAATGCATATTGCTCTGCAGCTATGAAGCAAAGAGATCCCCCAGCAATTACACAGTACTTCAGCACAGTGCTGGAGCTTCAGCAACTTGGCTACAAACATTGGCTCTAACAGGGATTTAGAAAAGCAGATTAGGCTCTCAGAAATTTTTTTTTTTGATAATTTAGTATTGATCTATTTTTATCTAACCTCTGTTTTCCTCTCATATGTGATTTCTCTTTATGGCCCACTGTGAAGGTGGGGGGCTTCTCCCAGAGTTGATGGAAACAAGTTTTGTTCTACACAGTCACTTGGCAGAGCGGTTGTGATTGCAGCATTGTAACTCCCTCTTGCCCTGCTGGGTCTTATTCCTGGACACTGAATTCAAGCTGCAAATTCACAGCTTCTCTGCTTATTATGAGAAGAAGCATTACCATCTGTTTCATGGAACTCTAAACCACATTTCATACCACATTTACTTGATGTGCAATTGCTGCTGCATTTATTACCTATCCTCTTGCAGAGCAGAAACCATTTTACTACCAGCTCATTGTCTGAAATACTGAAAAGTACAATTCTCATCCTGTGTCAGAATAAAAACCCTAGATGCAGGTATTTCCTGCAGATAACATTGAAAAGGCAACAGTATTATTAAAATCTCAAAATACTCAATCATCCAAATTTTACTAAAGTTTGAGGAGATCAACATGATCATGTTCCTCATATTTTTTTTAGATGGTGCAGCATTTTGCAATGAAGTCGTTTCTTAAACAAGCTCATGGAAAAGGCCTTTAGTGAAAGGTATGTATTTCACTCTGCTCTGAAAATTCAAGTCTGTATCTTTAGCAATTGTACTTAGAAGAGATTTTCCTTTTGACAATGATTTTCCTTTTGACAATGATGACTTGATAACTTAAACTATAGGAGAGGATTCAAGTTTTTCTTCCACATCACACTGCTGGGGTCCATGAAGATCCAGAAAGGAGGACACAATATATGCTTGATTTTTCATCTCCTCTCTCTCCATTTGTTTCATGTTTGAAGGCTGCATGAAAACAGGAGAAGGAAATTAGCAACATTTTGCTTCCATTGGAAAAGAGCAAAAATAAAAGAGCAGTTATCCAAATCATAATCAGACTAAGTACTTCATATAACTGATGTGTTCACTGGGATTTTTCCAGGATGGATATCAGAAAATAAATCTTTGTGGAAAGAATTGTCAAATATTGGAACAGGCTACCCAGGCTGTGTCTGCATTCCTGGAGATATTTAAAAGACTTGCAGATGTGGCACACAGGAACATGTTTTAGTGGTGGACTTGGCAGTGTTAGGTTTCTGGTTGGATAAACTTGGAGGTCTTATCCAACCTAAGTGATTCTGTGATTCTGTATCTCAGGTTTGATTATGTTCTTGAAGAGTAGCTCTCAGAGTCAGAGGAATTAGAAAGTTTGGTCCCATCTGTCAAGGGTATGACTTACCTTCACTTAAAATGAGTCTTAGGTTCTGTGCTTCTTCACTTTTGTTTCACCATAGATGGTAGTATGAAGTGGCTGCTGTTTTCAGCACAGCTGAAAAGGTAAAATGCTGGGTGTTGCTGTTTTTTGAAATAGTAACCTCTTAATTCAGTGACAAATTCATGCAAAATCATTCAATTCTTTTTTTTTAAAGGCTTTGAGGTCTGGAGACAGCAACACAGTTATCTAAAAAACAGCTTTTGAACCGTAATATCTGCAAAATAGTTTTATCAAGCTTTGATCCTACAAATACCCTTCTTTCCTTCATTCTTGTGAAGGCAATGAAAAGATCAGGGGAATAGGTTAGACTGAATTTGTAATTTTTTCCTTTCCATGAAATTCCATAAACCTACATGACCTAATTGCCCTGAGAGTAGATGTTTTGGGACATTGCACTTATAAAGCACATTAGTATAAAAGTATGTGCTTGAGCATATTCTAATAAGTAAATTCCATTTAAGCATATGCTAAAATTTTTGCATGTGCTTTACTGACTTGGTGCTACAGTGTGTTGAGGTACAAATGTGGGACAGGTGACAAAAAGGGTTTGCAATCACACCTCAGTAGGTAGAATGCACAGTACAAGTTAGAAGGCTAATTTTTCTCTGAAATAAAGACCAAGACAAATGGTCTCCATCTTTAAAATTTTTTCATAAACTGCAATGCTAAACAAAAGATAAGTTTAAACTTTAAGCCTTTTAGCAATCTGTCTCAATCAGAAAATCATTGTCTGCATAATCTCCCAAGAAAAACAATGCAGACATTAAAATACATTTTAAAAATAGAAAACCAAAACTAGTGCTCTATTGCTGAACAAATAGTCATATACCATAAGTTCAAACCACATATCAAAGCTTACTAAAGACAAGAGGCACAGAATTATTATGTACAGTACTACAAAACAACTCAAAACCCTGCACTTCTTTACAGGGACTTAAACTGGAGTGGTAACCATATTATGCCAGCGTGAAATGGTTTATTTCATGAATGGAAAATAAATTCAGAACCACTTGGTTTTCATATGTTCAAAGCAGTTGATTTGCTGAATACAAATGAACAGTTGTACTTCCTCCTATTTTTCTTGTGTCCTCTTTCATTTTTAATAAGTCTTTTGTTAGTCAGATGGGATAAAAAGCTTTAGACCAAATCTCATGAGGTAAAATCCAGAACTCTGGAGAAAACTAAGAAAGATTGATTTGTTTAGTTTCTAAAAACATAACCACATTGCCAAGAGCCTCCAGCTGGCAGGACAGAAAAATGTCTCTCCCGATTGCAAATTGCCAATTCTAAAATGGCACAGCAGCAGCTTTCCACCCTGACTACCTGCAGCTGGCCTGCTTTCCACCTGCTCTCTGCCAGGCAAAATAATAGCTGCCTCTTGCCATCTCTTCCATCCACCTCCCCAAAAATGCACATCAAGTTATGAAACACAGTTAAAAATTGTGTATTTGAGATGAGCTGTACTATAGCTGTCGGGATCACAAACAGGAGTGAGATGAAGTACACATCGTTCTCCAGACCAGCTGGTATGGCTGTGGGCAGAAGCAATCAGGCTTGCAGCTCATAAAGCCCTCTATGGGTCTAAAAAAAAATACAATTACCAATCTTGGGACTAATTGCTCTTAGTTTAACTTCATTATGTTAATCAATGAAAAAGTTTTACTGACAGCTATGGGCCTGAAGAAATCTTCTTGGCAAAAAGGAAACAAGAGCTTCCAACCCCAGGGAATGGAGACAGTTGTGTGGAGGTAACCAAGAAGCAGGACTAGTTTTTATGGGATTTAAGTGGCCTGAATGTTGCTGGAGATGAAACAAAATTTAAGAAAACTGCTCTGTAGATGTTAGGAAAAAATTGGTGGCTATGGTGTGGGGAGATGTGGGTAAGGTAGCGTGGGAATTCTCTTAGTAACAATGAAAGTAAGCACAAGCTGAAAATAAATGTGGGCTGAGATGATGTTCTAGACAACAGGATGCAGCAGGGCTGGCACCTCCCTGCTGCCAGTGAGTGCATGTTCAGAGGCTGCAGAGCTTCTGACTTATTGCATTGCTTTTCTCCTCTTTCTGTGTTGTTCTGCAGCCTGGCAGAACTTCAGCACTGGCTGTGAAAGAGGAGCTCACCTGCCCAGAGCACCTAATCCTTTGTTGTTTGTGCTGTGCTCCTGGAAAGAGGGAGATTAATTGGAAGCACAGGGAAAGAGGGGGAGCTCACTCCCCTAGCACTGAGGAGGTGTTGAGCTGGGTAACTTATGAACAAAGCAGTCCCAGTGCTTGCTGTGGGCATCCAAACCTTACAAGAGAAACTTAGAAGAGCTCAGAATATAGTCCAGACTGCAGAAGATTTAAGCGTGGCTGTGCCTAATTCCTGGGTAAAAGAGTTCATATAGGATCATCAGCTATCAAGATGGAGAAGGTCCTTGTCATGCACATTAGCAGATTTCTGGGTGCCTGAGGGCATCCCAGGCAAGACCGGGAGGCTTCTAATGAGTTAGACTACTCCTAAATTTAGGCAAGTCCTGGGCAGGAATATTTTTGGTGGGTTATTTTGATATTATGGTGTTCACCCCGTCTTATTTTAGAGGTTTTAGTTGGTTGGTTGGTTTGTTTCCACTGGAGCATAGTGCTAGAGCAGCCAGATCCTTTTGCTTGCCGGCAGGAAAGTAGTGCAGGGTTGGCAGGAGGCTGGATGCCTGCCCTGGGCATCCAAAATCCTGTTCAGAACATGAAAAGGAACTGCAGGAGACACAAGGAACAATCAAACCCAAAAGAAACATCCCTGGCAAAAAATATGAAATTAATACAAAAGCCAGACTGTTGCAAGGGATGGCGATCACACTCTTTCTCTCTGTGTTCTCCTTCCCTCTTTCCTCCAAAATACAGGTAATTAAAAACAGCATCTGTGTCACGTGAGACTCAGATGGTAGGTGTCTAAACACATCCCAGCTTCACTGGGTACAGGAGTGTCCCTTGGGAACAGCCCAGTGCCTGTTTCTCTGCAGAGAAACTCTAGCTCTCATCTGTAAACACCATGGGCAAAAGGAATATTTAACTAAAAGACAGGGGTATTGGCACTAAGAGCAATAACTCAGTGACAGATAAATAAGGCTAAACAGCAGTAGAAATTTTCTTATGATCTTTTTATTTTTGGAGTTTTGTCCCAGGAATAGTTTTAACAGGATTAGGGGAACTAAAGAAGTTTAAGTATTTTTAAAGCTGGAGTCCCATTAGAGCAGAGGTGGCTAAATACACTGCAGTGGACCTGAGCTTGGTGATATATGTGGGTTTTTGCAAACCTAAATTCTTTGACATACTTAACATCACACTTTCTGGAGTGCAGCTTTCATTCTAGTGAATGCTGGTTACTCGTGAAAACTGTTGAAGGATTTTTAGGAATGACAGCCCTGGGCAAGCTTTCCACTAGCAAAGATTTCTTGCACTGACTAGAATTGCAACATAAAGGAGAAATTACCAAGCCCCCTGTTAGAAATTCAGAAAGCAATAAGACTCTGGCTTTAAACCACATTAGAGGCTTGTGCTGTAGCTCAGCATCCAAGAACGGTGAAGGAACAGAGGAATCCCTTACTTTTAATTTGGAGATTCCTCTCTTTCCAAAGGAATTTGGTCTCTAGCACATTACAAGGTTGCTCTTGACCAGAGTGTCTAGTCTTTCTCTGTGGTGGTTTTTCAGTCCTCATACCTGTAAGCAGCCCATAAAGAGTTATGTTGTGTCTGAATCAGGCTTCTCAGGGCAGGAGGAGATGGAGGGAATGGGGGTGGGAGTAGAGTCTGGTAAAATTCTGAGTTTTTGAGTACTTCAAATCCATGTCTACAGAATACAGGTTTTTACACATTCTGATCACATCATGGGTGATTCTTTTGGGACTAGAAGGTCCCCAGAAGCCCTATGGGATGTTGTGCAAGCCTGGTGCTCTCTATTCCAAGAAATTGGGAAACCTCCTATGGTTAAACTCCTTCAGCTTTCCTACTGACTTCAGTCATACAGTTCAGAGAATTTTTTGTTGGCTAATTTTATATAGAAATGCCTCTTCCCCTCCCACACTTCCCAAGTAGGTTATTTTCTTGGTATTATGTTCTCAGATATGACTGATGAGGTGCAGATAGCATCGAGCACACTGTGCTGCCAGCAGGGACTCTGCAAAGCAGGGGCTGGCAGGGTGCACTGGCATCCCTGCTCATCTTCTGTAGGTGTACAAAGATGAGGGCAGTGAGTGATGGTTGTTTGTCAGCATAGATCATACAAGTTCAGATGAGATTATAATTTTTGGAAGAGCCTTTGCCTTTTTAACTTTTGCTATGAGTGGAAGTAGGACAAAAAGACATTCTGTGGGCATAAAGGGCAGAGATTTGCAGCTCAAAAATGCTCTAACACATGGGAGTTTGGGTCATTCCTAACAGTAGGCAAAATAGATGGCATTTGAGGGAAGGAAAAATAGAGTAACATTTTTACTTAAAGGCTTTACTTATGTATCTGAATTATATGTGAACGCAGAAAGACCAGGAGATGTTCTTACTGCATCCAAGTCACTTTTCCAGTGTGGGAACTGCAGCAGAGTTCAGAGGCTTTGCTCTCCTGTGGTGCCCCAGTATTGCTGCAGGGGCAGACATGAAGCTCTGAAACAGAAATGCTTCAAAGAAAGAAAGTATTATGTTCAGATGTGAGGTGTTCAAACCAATCCAAGTTTGAGACGGGCTTTGCTGTCCATGCAGGCAGTTTTTAAAGGGATATAGGAACTGTTGGAGAAAAAAAATCTGGAGAAAGCCGGAGGATACAAGTGAAAAATAGTAGAATGAAGGCATTAAACTTCAAAAAGTCTGTATGACAAGAAATATTAGTTCCCTTCATCCAGCTCGCTTCTAAATTCCAGGGTCTCAGTGAAACCAGGCTCTGAACTCCAGTAACTCCATTGCTCACCACAGAGTCAGTGGAGACTGAGAGGAGTCTGCAGTTCCCCAGAGGGAGATCTTGTCTGGCTGTGTTAGGTAACTGGAGCTCACCAAGGGTAAATTGCAATAGGAAAGTGGGGAAAGACAGAGCAGAAAACAAAAGCAAAACATAAGTATGCTGGCTGAGGAACAAAACAAGAGGTTGGACAGCAATTTCTAAGAAAGGGTGAGATAAAGGAATATGAATGATGCAATCTATGAAGGAAAAAGTAACCTGCCAGGGATAAAAGAGACTGTGGAGAAGGCAGCTGAAGAAGAAAAGAGAATATATTCCCAGCTAAGCACTTTGAAGAAAACAGAGTAAACAAATAGAAATTTTCTGTTTGTCTTGAAAGGCTGCTTCAGACATTGCTGCCTGGAGAGCAACACCTTTTGCTTATCACTATTTTATTGCAAGAGAATGAGAAGCTCTAGTTATTCCAGATGTCCTGTTTGTTTTGGAAGAAAATCTTCACATGTTCTGTTTTCTTGATGCACTTTTAAATTACTGCCCTGATCTCAGCATAAAATCTGAAAACCAGAACTGAAACCAACATTCTCTTAATCTGTGCTTCTGAAACTGAAAGAAAAAGTGACGCTTCAGTTACTAACAGATATTTAATTAAAAATGGTGAACAAACTACAGCTCAGCGCTGTAGTTGGGTCTTTTTCCCAAATTTCAATTCTAGTTCAAAATGGTAATCCTGACATCCTCTCCTCCAATTTGCTACCACATTACTTCACCAAAATATCTTAAAAGTTCCTCAGCTAGCTTTAATTATGTCTCTGCCCACATTCTGCTCTCAAGCCAGCTTGGTGTTTTCTTCTCGTTTGGCTTAGGTTGAAACCCCTGAGCCTGAGAAAAGAGCTTTTCTCTGAGGAGTTAAATAGGCTGCAAGCTCTATAATAAGAGGAGAAAAGTGGCACACAATTCACTTTTAAAAGCACCTATTTCTTTGAGGCAGACTGAAGCCTTCTGAGGTCCAGGTCAGATACCCAGCTTTTAGGCTGGATCAATCTCCCTCTGGGAGCTCCTGCCAAGGAGGCAGGCTCAGAGCAGAACTGGGGTAACTCAACAGAGCCAGGAAGTGTGGGGCTTTCTGAGAGGTATCAGACAGCTCAGAGTGACTTGGAGATACCTTAGCTTGGGACTGACAAAGCCAAGCAAGGTTTCCTTGAGCCAGAATTCACTCTACTTTGAGCAGAGAGTTGGACCAGGTGGTTTGTAGAGATCCTTTCCCCTTGGAAGGGGTCACCAAGACAATGAGGTCCACATGTCTCTGCAGAGCTCCTTGTTCACCGCCCCCCCCCAGGGAGGGGAGGAGTTCTGTGGGTCACAAAAAACATTGCTTGGGGTCCAGTCATCTTCAATTGGCCATTAAGTCTGGAGCAAGGAGGGGAAAAGTATGAGAAAACCAATCAAAATATAGTCCATGTTTCTTAAACTTTGTGTTAATCATATGACAGGAGATCTGTCCTGCCTAACCTCTAGTCTAGGTGAGACAGTAATGTCCAGGATCTAAAACAAAAAAAAAAGATTTGCCTTGCACTTCAACCACCACAGAAATCTAGCAGTGTGCCTTTTGCATCCTATTTATGTGAAGGGTAAGATCATTTAACATTTATGACAGTCTTCTGGGCTGCATATCTGTAGCAGAGTCATCTCAATGCAGAGCTGAATAAGGTATCTGGAAAATGAGGCCCAAAGTTTCATTAATGCAAACTATTAGCCAGCTCCTGTCTCAAAACCCCCTCCCTTTTAATTCCCTTTGTAAGGGAACAAATTTAGACCATAACAGAGACTTATTCAGAGGCCTGGGTTCAGCTTTGGAGGACCAAGAGCCTCCAAATTGACCATGAGACACCAGGGTCTTTGATCAGACTGGGGCCTGGGAGTCTGACTTCCATGTTTTTCATCCAAAAACAGAGCAAAATCTAAGAGATTTTTGTTATTTTTTTCCTCATGGAAGGTGCTTCAGTGCCAGTTGATCCCATCCTGCTCCTTTCTTCCCTATGTGACCTTTCTGTAATATCACAATGCAATCCATAGGGTGTGTGTGTCTGACCATAAGTTCACATTTGAGTCTTGTGCTGCAGGATGGAAAAATTGTAAGAAAAAAGAAAAAAAATTAATGACATAGAGTCCTATCAATTTTATGAACAGAATCAGATCCTTCCTCTTCTGCAACAAGGGCAAAAACCAATTTCTTCACAAAGAATCTCTGATGATTAAAAGGTTGCTGGCAAGAGAGCCACAGAGGCTAATTATGAATTCTCTCTTGCAGTTTTCACTGCTGTCTCAGATAGTTGGCTGGCATAATGGAAAAACTGTTTCATTCTAGATGAGGAAGTGGAAAAAAAAGGTTTAAGGCTTGAATCAGACTTGTCTTATCAATTTATAGCAGTAAATCCTATCAGGGAAGGAGATGGAAGTGGATGAAGATATACCAGTTCATAATCTGTTACTGTGACACTATTTTATGTTTTTGTGGTATGTAAAAGATGGGGAAGATACCTAAAAAATAACACAAAACACGTAATGGTTCTTTAATAGTAAATGTCTGTGATTGCCCCACAGGGGCTTCTAGATATCTGCATGCTTATCCTTTTATTCCCTTCTCAAAGCCATGAGAAGTGTTTGTATATGTAAATGGCATAAAAATATTCAGTTATCTTCCCTATGGACATACTGACTTTGGAGGAAGATAACTATGGCACGTTCCAGGCTGTGTGTTAACTATTCTTTGCATAAAAGACAATGGTTCCTTCTTTCCCCACAGAAAGATCAATGCTCAAAAGGGCTTTTTGTTCTATCACAGCCATGTGTGGCAGTAAAGCATTCTATTCTGAAGCTCTTTGAAAAGGTGTGTTGCTATATTGCCTCTCAATTATGAACTCATAGCACAGACATAAGGGATGAGGAGACTGGATAAAATACGTGTCCACAATGAGAGCATTCTGGCATAGCAACAATAGGTTTGTGAAAGAGCTGAGCTGCCTTGAAGGTCTGATCTCATGAGAATAACAACCTTCACAATAACAACTTTGAGAAACAGTGGTCTATTCAGGGTTTCTTCACTAAACTTTTTCCTCTTTATGCATGTTCCCAAACACACTGATTTTTCCCTCCAAAATAAAACACTTGGAGGGCACAGGGGGTTCTTTCATTGTTGGAAAAAAAAAGTTGAACACCTGTCTCTGTGTGGATGCCAAACAAGGACAGCCATGTTTGTATTTCAGTCATATTTCCTTATTGTTTTTGCTGTCCTGCCCATTACCAGAGAGAAGGAAACTGCTTAGGGGGATGTAATTCTGTTTAAAAGTCTGTCACTATGAATTACCAAGGGGAAAAGGCAAATCACAGGGTAGCATAGCAGTACTTTGGTGCCAAAAAAATCCTAGACCTTCGCAGTGTCATGAAATAATTTGCAGTGAATACCCAAGTTCTCTTTTATAATTTTCTTGAGGCTAGAAATATGCTAAAGTATTCTATTTAGAGAATACTGCACATTAAAGGCAGATTTGAAGAGAGAAGATGGCACTTCCAATTTCTACCACTGCCAAATTATAGTCCTTATAACATGCATGTAAATAAGTGCCTGGCATTTGACATGATCAGATCTACCTGTTCTGTGTAAGGTTTCCTCCTGTGACACAAGAGCTCTATTTGCAGTTTGTTTGCCTCAACCTTTTTTTTCATCCTTGTTCAAAAGTTGCATAACCACGTTGTCTTCAAGAAACAGGATGTTTATAATATAAAAGCAGATGAGCCTGGGGTACTTTGGGATACTGTAGGTCACATTTAAAATAGCTTTCATATAAAATTATTCAGCAGAAAGTGGTAGCCTGGAGTGAGTCTGTGGTTCAGATATGCTCTAGTGCAGTTAAGCAACCTAAAAGAATTTATTATTGGTCTTTTTAGAATTGTCATTAATCCCTGAAATGAAACCAATTCTGCTTGTATTTTATAAAGTTTTATTCAGGAAGGTTGTCCCTATGGGAAAGATCAGCAGAAAGCCAACACATCAATGAAGTGTTATGCTGATCCTCAGAAGAGGGTAGGAGAGAGATAGAGGTCAAGAATACAAAGTAAGGAATATACCTCATGATGGTCTATGCACAACAGCAGATTTCATTTCTACAGAAGCCTCAGCAGGGGAAAAAGACCCAAACAACAACCTCCCTCTTTCATTAACTGAATAATGATTGGAACTAAAATTCAATTCAATTCCAGCCAGTATGCAGAATGTCCAGAAAATGCCAATGTCAACAGTCTATTCAGACAGACAAACTTGGCTGAGAACCACACGTTTTTTATGGCCATTAGATTCCTTTTTTTTTTTTTTTTAATAAGATGCAAACCCATTCCAGAGAAGTTTGGGATTTTTTGGTTAGATAAGGTCAGTAATGGTGATGGAGCCATCACCCATTTGCATGTGTCACAATGTCACTTAAAACCAGAATCTCCCATTTCAAGCAAACTGCTGCAACATCATGTGAATGAATTTTTAGAAACAGACAGGATGGGCAATATTTTACTTTTTGTTTTTAAGTGTAAATGTTTAATATGAAGGCATTTCTTTGCCTAGAAGTGACTGCTTGCTCTTAATATTCAACAGAACCTAAATTGGTTTGATGTTAAATGATTAGATTTGCCAGTGAAAGGATTACCCTTGAACTGCCTACCAGGATTCAGTCCAAAGACTTATGTTTTGTCCTTCTTATGTCATTTCTGCCCAATCTGAAAAAACCCAACTTATTAACTGTCAGATTTACAAATTAAGCAACATTGTCCCAGTGAATGCAGGGCCTGACTGAATAGGGCTCTGATTAGCTGGCCAGGGCTTACTATTACAGCACAAAGTAATGAAACTATGTCATGAAACTAGTTTAAAAAAATCAGCTTCTTACACTATTTGAATAGGAAAAGAGAAAAAAAAAGTAAAAAATGGTCTTAATAAAAGTTGTAAAATATAAAATTTAAATCCCTGAAATGAACATTTTTAGCTGCCTTAATTCCTATTTAAACCATTTCAATTTTTTCTGTTCAAAAAGTGATTTTTTTTTTCTCCACGCTTAGTTCAGTGAAAGAAGGTGGGGATTTGGTGTGTGATAGTCTTTTTTTAAATAGTTTTTCTATTAGCCTTCTTGTGATTTTCCCTGCTTTTACATGTTTCAGACTTTAAATTTTGCATTCTTGAAGAATCATGGCATATGCTGAGCTGAAGAATCCACATGCATCATCAAAGTGCAACTCCTATTCTATTAAAGAGAGTAAAGAATGAATGAAGAAAAAAGGAAAAAACTTGAAGACAAACATGTTTTAATATTTGAGTTTTAAAAAACATAAATAAATTACTTTTTTTTTCTTTAAATGATCTTTTTAAAATTACCTGTGTTTCAAATGCACTTACAGGAGTGAAATATCCTTTGGTATTCCCTCTGAATTAACATTTGCTATACCTGACATGATCTGGGGAATGTTCTTTCACTCTTCAGGTGTTTACCTGCAAGAAATCACTTGATTCCATAACTATGATTTTTCAATGTAAATTCAGTTTTCCATTTTAGTTGCTCTACTAATTTTATATAAATCTGCAACTTCATAGTTTTCAGTGAAATCAGTATTATGTACAACAGCTAAACATGTTATGTATATGCACATAAACATAAACATATCAGCTCTTTGATGGGCACTTCTAATAGTGTTTTATGTTTTTATATGCTTTAATATATCCAATATCCAAAATGCTTTTGCAGGGCTGGTTCAAACTAAGAAGCTTTATAAATTATTTTTTAAGAATGCTGAGTAAAATTCAAAAACATAAGGCACAAGAAAGGCTGAAAGAGAAAATTATTTTGATTTGTGTCTTGAAAAATGATTTCAGGCCTCTGAAAGCAGAAATTATTCAGCATCTCAGAAACAGGCTGCAGCACTTGTAGAAAAGCACAAGATTGCAGTCTAATTATGAAGTACCGTTGTACTCTTTCCTGCATGTGTTGCTATCAAAATCATTAAAATAAATTAATTTAGCATGAGTTAAGAGAATAAGCTGGATAATTAAGTAAATTGCTCCCATACCTCAGATATGTTGTTATGGTATTTCACGTGATGCAGAAGTCTCTGGCTGACCAGTGAGAGACTGCAGTGTTCTGGGAGGCTGCAAACTGCAGAGTGCCCTTTGCCTTCTGGGATCTATTCTGTGGGGCAAGGATGTGTTTCTGCTCTCTATCGCATCACACAGTCAGGAAAAGAAAGCGCCTCTGTCCAGGTGCGCAGGGAAGCTCATCCATTGTGGATCTGCTGCTGGCCATCCCTTTGGGTTTGGGGCTCTCAGCAGAGCAGGGAGGGCACAGCACAGTGGCTGCATTCCAGTGGGGAAGGTGTTGCTGCACACTCCTTGTGAGCCATGAAAGCAAGCTGAAATGTCTGCCAGGAACACAGAGGGGAAAGCATGTAACAGGTGCTGATGGAAACTGAAGGCAATGGAATATTTAACTTCTGCACCTTTCCCCCATCACTTAAGTACAATCCCATGGCTGCCCAAAAATATGGAAAAGCAGCTGCCTTGACCCTCTGAATACCTTTTCCTTTGGGTTATGGGAAGCTGGAGAGCAGTGTGTCCTGGTCACACACTGTCATTACTAGGCTCCTGAGTGAGAGGCAGCCATTGTCATTGTCCTTATCCAGCTTTTCACAGAGTCAGCTAGATATCAACCAGTGCCCCTTCTTATCTCTAGACCCTTCTCTCATACCCCCAGCATTCCAAGAGATTGATGAGCAGTAGAGGTCACAAACACACAGTTCCTCAAAAATGCCCACCTCAGCATGGCAGGGAAGCACCAATGTCCAGGAGAGAATCCTGTCCCTTCCCTCTGCTCCTGGTGAGCAATTACAAATCTGTTTCTTCAGACCCTGTTGGAAGCTGCGATATTATCATGGGCAGGCAAGGGCTTCTGGACCTCCTTCCTGGCCTAGCAGAACAGGCATTTATTTCTTGTTTCCCTGCTGGGCACAGAAAGGCTAAGTCATCTTTTCTATTTACACCATTCCCCAGGTTTGATACTCAGTTGCCTGTACAATCCTGGGTTGCCTGCTCAAACTTCCCTCAGTTGTCTGCACAACCAGCTACAACTGCAGTTAAGGAAGCAGCCTGGTTGCTCTGGAATTTTTACAAGACTAAATATGTCCACCGAGACAGACTCCTAAACTACAGTCATTTTACATTTACTCATCATGTTTAAATATCTTTAAGCCACCCATGTGCACAGATTTTTCATTACATTTTCAATGGGCTAATAACCACTCTGAGCCTGTGCCCTACTTGTGCACATTTTGCCAACCTAAAATGCCAACTGGCACTACTTGGTCATTTTCAAATGCAAAGGCAGATGTCTGCTCTTGTAAGCAACATGGCCTGGAAGGTTTTTTTTGTTGTTTTTGTCTTTTTTCCTTTTTAATTTTTTCCTGCCAGGGTATGTGGGCATAATCATCCTTTTCACTGATACAGGAGCACTTTTCTGAAATGACGTTTGGCTTCCTGGCTCTCATGAGCTCTCTTTCATAAGAGAGCAAAGGGGGATTCCTCATTAAAGAAATAAGCCTGTGCAGCTATAGAAGAAAGATTCTGGCGTTTAATTTTCACTTTTTCATTTGGTTTGCCAGAAAAATATTTTTTGTTAATTTTTCAGTCAAAGGAGATTGTACTGAGTGCTCTGTGTGTGACTTGATTATTATTATATTATTTAATTGACATTTTATTGATAGATACAGAATATATTTATTCTCTCTGTCTGAAAGAACCTTTAACAATTGCTCCAAGAGATACTTTTCTGTAAAACACCTCAGCACATCTGAGCTCAGCATCACCAGTTTGTTGCAATGTCAACATTAGAAGGCTCTGGGCTCTTGGGGAGCACGAGGAATGTGAGACCATTCCCCACAACAGCATGAAGGGGACCATCATTGGGGAATTCAGGCCTGCTGGCACAGCCCATGGATCTTCCTCCAGCTAAATTGCATGACAGGAATGAAGCTTCCCTGTCCTGTGATGCCAGCTCCTGGGGTGCATTCCTGTTCCCACCTACCTCCTCCTCCTCCTCCCCATCAACTCTGTGCTTTTTTTCCACTGGCTTTTTATTGCCACTCCTTCTATGGCTTCTCCCCTGTGACTGTGAGTCCTTTGCCCACAAACAGAGGGTGCATCTTCTCACAGCCTTAGTCAGACCATAATGAGGATTTCATGCTATGTATACTTCATACAACATACAAACACAGATGGATGCTTATTTGTCATATTACCTTGACATATGCAAAATAAACCAAAGGGCCCACAGGGACCTTTTTCCGTAGCCATTATTCTTCCATTTTACTTATCCCTCTCCTATCCATTAAATGCAAACATGAATTATAAATTTTTTGGGACAGAGTGTTTAATTTTATTTGCCTATTGGCAACAACAATCTTCTGCCTGAGCAATGAATAAATAATAATTTCATTTTTTAATATAAGAGTGAGCAATGGAGGAGTTTTATTTTTATTCAGAATACAAATAATCAGGTAAAAAACTCCATCCTTTGCTTCCTGTAATGGCTCTGGAGAACTCCTTCAGGGTTAATTTCAATTTGTGGGAACCTCTATTAGAGGGTGCTTTTCTTTACCACTTCAAGGTAAAAAGATTATTGTCATAAAAGGATCACTCCTCTGCAATTAGAAAAACATATTTTAAAGAATAGACATCTATTTTTAAAAAATTGTGTTGTTAGTGAAATTGAAGATAAGTTAATCATCTTGTATTTTCTGTCTTTCCTGCTCTGTTCTAAGAACTTCATCTCCCTCTAGATTACTAACAAGACAAGAGTTAGACATGAGATAATTTACCACATCATTTATTTATACATTTTAATGAAGGGAAGATCACAGAAGCATAACAGGGCTGAAGTTTGTTGTCAGTTGGGTTGGGAAATGTATATAAATTCCAGGAACGACTTAGTCAGTACCGACACTATTTTAATTTTAAATGGAGATTATGCATCTAACAAGTCGTATCCTGTGTTCTTGCTGCTGTTGATCTGCAAAGCAAGAATCCTAGAGGGCATAATGGAGATCTCACAAAAAGTACTTCTCAGACCTCAAATCTGATGTGTTATTCTCATTTAGTTTTAACTGCACTGCTGCACTAGAGCAAAAAAAAAAAAAAAAAAAAAATAAACCCAGGTATTTTAACATGCCTTTGATACTTAATTTTCTTATTTTGCAATCAATTAGCACAGACCATTATCTTGATTCATATCAGATTATTGGTAGTGTCATGGATGGATTGATTTAAACCTAGTGGCAACTAAACACCCTGCAGCTCCTCACTCACGCCCACATTGTGCCATGCCCCCATGGTGGGATGGAAAGAAGAATTGGAGAAAAAGGTACACCCATGGATCGAGAAAAGGACAGTTAAATCATTGAGATAAAATGAAAATGTTACTTCTACTAGTAGTAGTAATATAATTGTAACAAAACAGGCAACAAAAAGAGAGAGGAATGGAACCTGCCAAAACCAGTGCTGGCTACCTGCTGACCAATGCCAAGCCTGTCTGTGAGCAGTGATTGGCAGCTCCCAGCCAGCTCTCCCCAGTTTGTATTTTGAGCATGACATTCTATGGTGTGGAATATCCCTTTGGGTAGTTCGGGTCAGCAGACATGGCCTTGCACACCTGGGCAATGAAAAACCCACAGATGGGAGCAGGTGAGAAAGCTTTAGAGAGTTTATAGCTAGTTGGTTTGGTGCTTCTGCTCTCCTGTGCATAGCACTAAAAAAAGGTGCATTTAATGAGGGCAGTTTTTAAGTCCCTGGTACAAAGTAGCTCCCTTAAGTCTTTTGTCCCATCCTTTTGATTCCCTCAGGGACCTTCTTCTGTGACAAGTTACTGTTCATGGTGAGATAAGACATAAATTAAACCTTAGAATTATTCTATACTTACAAATAAGATGACAGGTAATTCTGCCTATTCTGTTTCCTCTATAAGGGGACAAGGATCAATTAACCTTCTTTTCAATTTTTGCAGTTAGAATTTCTATTTTCTTATTAGCAGCCAAATAAAAATGTCAGCATTTTATAGTTATTCACTTGGCAAAGGAAGATAGAAAGATAAGGAAAACATGTGTCATTAAGTTAAATTCTATTAAATCAGCAGAAATACTGAGGCTTGCTCTTTCATTTCTGCAGTGGTAACATTCAAATTTAAAAAGAATAACTGTAGGTCTTTCACGATACTTGTGATTTATTATTTCATACATGCCCTGAAGTTACCTGTCTGAATCGTCATAGCCTTGCCAATAAATCCTTTCCATAATCTGGGTTTACTTTCCCATATTCATCATCTTCATTTCATTACATATTTCTTTGTTAAACCTCCAAGAAAATTCTCCTCCTTCCCTTGCCCCATTTATAGTAACAACATTTGGAGCCCAGATCATGGGGGGTCTGAAATCTTCATTATCTATCCTATCCAATATTTTTCCAAAACCAAGGCCATAATTCTGAAAATTACATCTCAGGAAATGCATCACATGTTTTTGGTTTTTTTTTTCCATGTTTCTCCCTTTCCATGGCAGAAAACTCTGCAAAGTGGCTCCACTGTCCGTATGCAAGTTTCCTCTCAAAACTTACCTCAATTGAAATGGCAAAAGTCGGACAGTCGGACAGCTGGCATGCTGTAAGTGCTGTTTTTCATTATCTACCAAACTGAATCATATAACAGAATCATAAAATGGTGCGAGTTTTGAAAGGGTCCTTAAAGCTCATCTAGTTCCAAGACCCCTGCCATGGGCAGGGATACCTTTCAGTGGCCTAGGTTGCTCAAAGCTACATCCAGCCATTGCTTCTTTTATGAAGTTATTTACCTCTGTTGAAGCAGGTGACATTGAACCCTCTTTCAAAGCATTGTTCAATCTCTAAAATGTTAGTATTATTAAATGTAGCACCATCATCTGAAAGACATTATATACTTCTAAAATATTCTCATGTTTTGATTATTGCAGATACTGTAGTTTTCTTTTAGTAGTCCACATGAGGGGAAGAGGAGGGGCAAGCAGTAATCTCTTCTCTGTGGTGACCAGTGGCAGGACCCAAGGGAATGACCTGAAGTTGTGTCAGGAGAGGTTTAGGTTACATTTTAGGAAAAGTTTCGTCACCCAGAGGGTGGTTGGGCACTGGAACAGCTTCCCAGGGAAGTGCTCATGACACCACCCTGACAGAGTTCAGGAAGCACATGGACAATGCTCTCAGGCACACGATGGGACTCTTGGGGATGGTGCTGTGCAGGGCCAGCTGGAGTTGGACTCAGTGATCCTTGAGGGTCTCTTTCAACTAGGCCTATTCTGTGATTCTGTGCTTATTTCTTCTACAAGCATCAGATATTTTATTAGTCAAGTATCATTTGACAAAAGTTTCCCTTATTGGTGTTGCAAGCAGATAATGATTAATGCAGAGTGAAAATTCTGTGGTTACAGACAAAAACAATGCACAGCTTTCATGAGGTTTAGTAGATTATTAAGATGTGACAGTTTTAAAGTCTGAGAAATGAATTAAGCAGATGGAAGTACAGCCTGAAAGCACAGCTATGGCCAGGGGCCTTCATAAGGGTACTTATCTCAAGTGTACGTGGCTTTGAAAAGCAGGTACCATTAGTGGTCAGAAATGAGGTTAAAGAATCATTTAGTATTTTTTATTTCAGTTATTATAAGCATAATATTAGATCATTCAGGACAAATCTAATGAACAGTAAAAAACATGTTCATCTGCTTTCTGTAGAAATTAAACAAATTTGGGTAAAGAAATAGTTGTAGTAGGAGCTGGGGAACAAAATAACCTCACCATTTGAAGTTAGTGTTCTGAGCAGAAGCAGAAATTCCTTCATAGCAAATAAGCATTCCTGTGCATCTTGTTCCCAAACCTTCATCTGTCACTGTCCTCAACATTCTCTAAGGCTGGCTCTGTGATGTTTTCTAGCTCTGTCCTCACAACAGCTCATCAGGCAGCTCTCCTCGAGCTGCAAGCTGAAACTCTGCTGTTTCAGTAATTTGTCAGAAAAATTTTTGCTACCTTTTTGCCTTAGTTCAACTTTTCTAAAGAAACAACAAATGTGAATGACATGCCTTGGGCAAAAAAGTACAGTCACTCCCTAGGCACATGCCCTGTGTTACTTTGCTTTTCCAGGTGGCTTCCCCCACTTCCGCCCAACCCCTGACCACACCAGAGCCTGCCTATCAGCCTTGCTTTGAGGAGAAAGGACTCACAGCAGCTTTGGCCACAGCAATCAAACCTGCAATCAGTTTTAAAGCAAAGGTTTAATTGCCAATGAGCAATACACTCCTTTAGTTGTCTCTACAGCCCCTTCTGATAGATTTGGCAATTAGAGCTGGCTGATAAAGCTTTGATGTCAAGCAAAGGAAATGCTGACTTGTTCAAGCTTCTGATGGGAACATATGGTTGCAATTAAATGTTTTCAGAAGGATTCCTCAGGACAGAATGGACTTCTGGTAACTGTGACAAATGGTTAGGGCACTTACTTGAGGTAAGGAAACTGGTGGGTGCAAGGTGCTGATGGCACCACACAGAGAGCAGCGGAATCGCATTCTGTCCAAGACTCCCAGAACTTTTAAGGGCACGTTAATTTGTCAGGGGTTTCTATCAATGCCTTTCTAATGCATGAGCTGGTTTCTGGAGGTCTATCTTTCTGTGTCAGTTTGCCAAAGTTTTTTGTTATTAAGAGTTATTTTGTCTTTGATCCTTCCTTATTTCTCAGAAGAGACCGTTTTAAGCATGCCCCTTTCAGCTTCCACCGCTCTAATACATTGTGAAGAGTAGCTTTTATTTCAGCAGCTCAGAAATGTTCTTCTCTGCATAATCACTTCTATGCTAAATAATCCCCACCAAACCAAGAGGCAGAGAATTATGTGGAATAACTAGCTCCTAAGCAGCTTCTTCCCCACTGGAATGCCAGCTGCCGCATCCAAATTAAAACAAATGCTGCAAATATTCACAGCAAAGGGAGGCAATAACAGGCAGTGGGCAGAGAGGGGTAGGAAGCACTGTCTGTCATTAAACAAGCACAATATCCAACTCCAAAATCACCATCTCTTTACCATGTCAAGATCAATGAACAGAAATTTATGAGTGACATGGCCATGACCCCTTGCCCATTTCTCTTGTCTCTTTGATTGCTGATGTATGTGCAAACTTGATTGTGCTGAGCTTAACCATCAACAAAGGCAAGCTGAGCACAACAGGTAGCACAACAATAGCCTCAAGAAGTGTGCAACTGCTTTTTTTCTGCACTGTAATATCACTATGCATGTTTGAGAGGTAGTGCCTTACTTCCAAGATGTCAACCCCTAGCAGAGCCAGAACAGATGATTAATCAGAAAAGGGGGCTAATTCTGCAAATTCTAGAAACCATTTCAATATGTTATGAATGGATTGATGCTGCTGGATGTTTGAGACTTTCATTTACAATCATACTTCACCACATACTCTTTTTGCCTGTTGATCCAGGACTTTTGAGGTCACAAAGTAACAGTCTTACTTTATAACTGTATTTTACTTGTCTCAGTATCAGTGTTTTTTATAGTCCTGCTCTGTCACTGTCCTTTGATGTGTAATGCCCCATTGAAGTGTATATTCTATAGCTATGCCTTGAGCTATTGTGTTTTATAGGCTTTCTGCTGGCTTTTTAAAAACATTAAACATATATAAGGTTTAAGAAGATTCAAAGGCCAGAAAGACAGTATGCACATCCACCCCCTACAAGGCTCTGCATGAGAGGATGAAACAACTTCAAAGCTTCCAAACACAGAATTCAAAAGGCTCAAAAAGCTTTTGCCCAAAAACAAACTTGTGATCAAGCACTCTTCCTGAATTTTCCAATGTAGAGTGACATCCACAAGTGTGCTTATTGTGATGCTTTTTGTCATATTTCTCTGTTCTATTTCTCTGGATTTTGTTTGTGGTTTTTTTTTATCCCTGACTGCATGTACATTACTGCTTCTTTGCACTTAAAAGCTAACTCACATTTAAACAAATTATGAATTCAAAGCACAGTTATTGCATCTGAATTATGCCATAGGTGGATGCTGCTGTTCCATAATGGCTGAGTTGCTCCTGCTCAGCTGGGAGCTGGACCAAGCCCAGATTAGTGTAAGTCGCTGGAAGATATGAATACTTTCATGGGAGCAACAATTCCCATTTTTTTGCATAGAAATACACTTGAATGTGTACTGCCAGGCAAAGAGAAGTTGTATTCTTTTATCTTAGAGAAACCAACAGAACAGTGAGAAGAGCTATGAAAAATCAGTGAATGGGAGAGAATTCTGCCCCGTTGTTTAGGTCTCTAACTGAGGTCCCTTATCAGTCACAGTCACACAATTAATGAGGTGTGGAAGACACATTTGCATTTCTCCAGAGACAGCTCAAGCCTGTGTCATTTAGTGTTCCTCTACTGCACAGAGAACTCAGTCACCTCTAGAGGCTGTTCTGGTCTATTGGACTTGAGTGATGTCCTCAGAGAGTTTCTGAGAAACTGTAGAAAATATTGACTGCATCCGTATTCCAGCATTTGTTCTGCCATGGTCTGAGACATAGGGGAAAAAGTAATGTGACACAAGAATAAGAGGGAGAGTGTGTGTGTGTGTGTGTGTAATTGTGTTGGTTTTTCTTGTTTCCTTTCTTCTTTGCTTGTGGAGTTTTTCTTGAACAATCCATGGGTGTCACAGCACATCTCCTGAGGTGACACTGAACTGTACTGCTGTGACATTGGCATATTGGGTGCTCTGCTCCTTCTCCTGAGAGCTGCTAGTAGTCAATCCTTTATGGTCACATATATGCACCTTCAAATGTGTTTGGTCTGAGAGCACATCCTGTATCCAGCCTTAACCACTCAGCAAGGATCTCTAATTAATTTCTTCATTTTTCCTCTGTGACTCCAAGGATGCTTTGTGAAGGTGAAACTCCATGTTCATGGTGGATTGGTTTCTGCTGGTCTGAGCAGCTGCTAGCAAAAAAAGGCAAGTATTAATTGAATTAAGCTTTTCTATCATTTAGCAATCCTGGAAAGGTTGACTTTTTTGAAACTCACACAGGAACACAAATATGTAAGCCCTACAAAGGCACTGTGGAGCTTGACAGGATCCTACTGGAGTAACTACAATATCAGAGTTACTACAATATCAGAGTTACTACAATAATCAGAGATAAACTTTCAAAAATCAAGAAGTGAAAGGAAGATTAAATTTTCTCTATAACATTTCTGTCAAAAAATAGAATTTATTGATATTTTCCTAATTTCTTCTTATTATTACAGGTGATACTTGATCAAAATATATCTTTTTTGTGATTTTTAAGTTTTAGGAGTCACAACTGCATCTTGCAGGTATCTCAGCTGAGAAAAAGAAAAACACTGCAAGATTGTGAGGAACAGGCATTTGGATGAAAATCACACAAAAAATTGTGTTTGAATGATTTCATCCTTCAAGTATGTTTGTACTGGATGATTCCATGGTGGTTTTCCATTTGGTTTGTTTCAGAGTTATGTTGTTTGGTTGGTTTTTTGCAAATAAGGGCCAAAAATCTGGGAGATGCAAAGTCCAACTAAATAGTGTTTGCAAATTTATAGATATGAAAATAATCTGCCATCAAGAGGAACACATTTGTAACTGGTGGCTGAGCATTTCAATTTACATTTCTGTGCCCTTCTCAAATGATTTCCACTGAGTAATGAAGACCATCTCAGTGTTATTGATCTCTAACTTAAAAAAACTCCAACAAAAAAAAACACAAACCCCAACAGACCCTTATACCACTCTGCTGTTTTCTTTCCTTTTTGTTTCTCTTTCCATTCAATTTCTCATCAGCCATTCTACATTCTAATGTGCTGAGATTAAACAATGAAGTACCTGAGTCTCTTGGCCAAACATTTTCTTACAGAAACCCAAGTATTTGTAAAATGGGCTGATATGTCAAAACAAATGTACTGGTAGAAGCATGTTGTTTGTGATGTGTTTTGAGTACAGCTGAGGTACAATTTTGATGGGCCGGCCTTGTTTCTCAAAATGCAGAGCATTGGGGAGGCCAAGATGTTGCTGTGATACTGGGGAAGCCTTGCCTACAGGTCACAGCCAGTTGGCAGCAGCTGGAGTTTGCAAGCTTTCCAAAGCTTCCATCTGCTGAAGGCCATGAAATGTTTTCTCCGTTTCTAAATTAGGAAAGTTTTTTTCAGATTTTTTTTTTCCAAAGTAAGGGCGCAACACTTAAATAGTCTCCATTTCAGACGCTATAATCTCCTTTTCCTCCACCACCATTCATATATGGATGTTCCTATGCTAAAACTGATACCCACTTTACTGAGTAAGCTGGAAAAAAAAAGTTGAGGAAATGCTGATTGCTACTAGAATTTTTTTATGTTTAGAAATCATATTTTAACATGAAGTCAATATCTCTTAGATTCTTGTAAAATAAACATAAGGAAAAATAAAACAATACATCTTTATTCTAATGTTCCCTAAAACTGTCAAACTAAATTGCAACACTGATTACCAAGATTTTTAAAAATCTGTTGAGCATGACATATAGGATCAAAAGGAGATTCAGTTGTCTTGAATAGAAAGTCTACTCCTCTCCTAACATGCACTGGATCAAGATTAAACAAAAAAACCCAAAACATTGAGAAAACTTCAGACCATCTCTTTTAGGTGTTTTCTTCCCTCTTTTTGATAAGATAATGTTAAGTCACTTTTTAAAATCTTTATTCCAAAGCGCTGCTTACTCCTAGAAAATATTTGTTTATAACTTTTTGTCCTAATATGATAACCATGATTTGTTCCCGTCTTCCCCCCATCTCAAATGAATTGCGACTGCTGGAGTAATGAAATAAAAGGGGAAGTAATATCCAAAATAAGGGATTTTTATCAAATTATGACTTTGTTAGTTGACAGGATATTTAATGTATTAATAAATAATGCATTGTTCCTCACTCTAGTCCCAGAATTTGTGCTGCTATGCCTTGAAAAGTAATAAAACATTTATTTTTTCCAAACTGGTTTAAAGAAAAACCCCAAAATAATGTTTATTCTCCATAACCCTAAGAAATATTGCTCTGGTTAGGAAGAAAATATTGGCAGTATATAGTTTTAGGGGTTTTTTTTCATAATTGTCTGCTGTGAAAAACAAAACAACCAAGCACACCCTCTGATTTCAAGTGTCCACAGGAATCTGGGTTGCACACTGCTCTCCGGTTGGGTAGACATTCCACATCTTTTAGAATCATACAATGTCCTGAGTTGGAAGGGACTCATAAAGTTCATTGAACCTAGCACCTGGCCCTGCTTAGGACAGCCCCAAGAGTCACACAATGTGCCCAAGAGCATCGTTCAAATGCTTCTTGAGCTCTGTCAGGCTGGTGCTGTGACCACTTCCCTGGGGAGCTGTTCCAGTGCCCAAGTGGGGGAAGAACCTTTTTCTAATATCAAACCTAAGCCTCCCCTGGCACAGCTTCAGTAGAAATGCACCTACCCACCCTAGACACAGTTGAGTCACCACAGTGGTGGAAACCACCCTCAGTTTAGAGAGTGCCACACTGATCCCTCCAGTGATTGCAAACCCTTTCACACTCCTTTCTAACCACCCGGGCCTTTCCCTGCCTCCCTAACAAAAATGTTTTGCTAATCTGTGTGATAAGGGAGAGAGAGAGGGGGTAAAGCCCACACTCTAATCCCTTCCTGCAGTCAAACATAACCTGTTGGTGGCAAAAGCAGAGGTGCCCTGCTGTGCTGCTCTCTCCTCCATGGGCAGAAGCAGGGAGAGAAGTGCCCTCAGCCAGTAAAAAATAAAAGCTGCCCACAGAAACAACAAAGTGTCAGGTTCACTCAGCATCATCTGATAACCCCGTGGAACAGGTGATCAATATTCATCAGCATCACAGTTCTCCTGCTAGTGATAGTTAATGGGCTGATAATGCCATCCTCCTTGTAGCCAAATCCCATCAGGGACCAGACAGCTGGAGCTAAAGCAGAAAACTTATCAGATCTGGCAGGAGACAGTTTAGGAGGCTAAAATTAACCTTGAACCATTCACAGAAAGAACTAATTGTTTGTGACTGCTAGATTCCTGCCAGTGGCAAAGGTTTATAGCTGCACAGATCTTAATGTGATACTAGCTTTTCTGCAGCATTAAAAAAAAAAAAAAGAAAACAGGGGAAAAGATATATATATACCAGTGTTCTTTTTACCCCCCCTCCCATAAAGAAATGTAAATTACCCTACACAATTTAAAGCTAAAGGCTTATGCATTTGTGCTATAATCATTCAAACATTCAAAGTGTTTCAAGACTCCAGCACATACTGTGAGTTCATGAGCTTGACAAAGCCTTTGTTATGAAAAAAAAAAGTCTTTCAGTGAAGACCAAGTCTGCTGAATTACATTATTAAAACCTTTGGTAATATAATTTCGTCCCCTTTTCCTGCCAGCAATATACAAGTAGACATGTTGGTTTTGGCTGTAGAATTATCATCTGGAATTCAGTAAAATGAAGAGAAATAAGTGGCATAACCAAAGGTGGTGACCGACTTCAGGATCTGAGGATGACCAACAGAGGGAAGATATATTACTTGGCAATATGCTTGAGCGGTAGGTCCCTTGAATTTTGGGCATATTTACTTTCAGCAAATGTGCTTCATAGAAGAACTACTGGGCAAACTCCAGAACAAGAAAAAGAATCTGGAAACAGAGGAAAAGAGAGAACTCAGAGCTGAAGAAGAGATCTGCTTCATGGAAGAAAAAAAAGAAGAGGCAGGAGCACAGGATAACTTGGAAAATGACAATGTGTACATTTAGTGCACCAAAGAAAGTGCAACGGAGAGCCAAGGAGTCCTTGGTAGCCGATATAAAGAAAACCAGAACTTGTACCAGGAAAAGGCCTTAATTATGAGAAGTAAAATAAATCCTATCACAGAAGCTGATGTAAAGAAAACAGTAACTGAAAAGCAGGATTGGGTTCGGGTTCTTGAAAATATCAGAGAGCACTCAGTAGAGTGTTCTTGGCATCAGGACAACAACTTACACTGGAGTGGGTCAGGACTTTCTACACTAGGGTAAAATGTGCAAAGAAGAGAAGGTTTAAGTTATATCTCTGGAATTCATCCATTCCCAAGAAAGGAATCTAAGTGCATAGCAACAAGAACTAAAAACAAACAACGAGTTGGTTATGATGAAAAAATCTAACTTCCAGTAACAGCTATGCAATCAGGTAAAAAGAGTTTAGCTTGAAGGATTGACACCATGCAGGTGTCAGGGATACTGGGCTGTGACGTGGATGACTTAAAAATGAGAAATGGAAGAGAAGAAAAGTGAAGTGACACTTCTGAATCACTGTAGTATTAAAACCTGGCTGAAGAGGGCTCAGATGAATGAAGGTTCAGTAGCAAATTAGAAGTTAAAGAGTATGTAGGAAAGGATGTTAAAATACTTCGTCTGACACAATTTGATGAATCACTGGAAACCCTTGAGGGTTAAATACATCCATGGATCAAGGATCTCTATATTATGATATGATATGTATAAATACTGAAATTTATGCCCTCAATGACAGATTCAATTACTAGATGTTTATCACCTGAGTTTGAAGAAGGTGAGAACTGCCAGAAATCAGCTCAATTACACATCTGAAAGATATTCACAAAAGTCAATGAGTTCTTTACCCATAAGAAGCAAGGAATATGATGGAAATTATTGTCATTTGTTTCAACCTACCACAGTGGTTAAAGAGAACAAGGAAACTGTTAAGTGTCTTTACTGGTCTTGTCCAGGGAGTCATGTATGATACCTGATTTCTTTGGTTTTTTACTCAGAAATATCACTTAGCTTTAGAAAGATTAAATTGATGACAAAATAAGTTAGCAATACAACTTTCAATGTTAAGCTAAACCACTTCTAAGAGCAGTGTTGTCTCCCCATCAGGAGCAGTTTGGGCAGGCATACAACAAACCAAAATTTCAAACAAATATCTAAGTCTGTGTTTCAATGCAACAGGCTGTGCAAGGCAGGTGGACATCTATTTCATCTCTATCTCTCACATGGAAAGCACACTGAAAATAAGCAGAAGAGCTAAACCTCTGGATTCTGGCTCTTGGGATAAGCATGCATTTGAGGTTACTCCATTTCAGTTTCTTTCAGCTAAGATGTTTATGCATGGCAGAGGAACAATTTCTTCTATGTCCCAATCAGCACCACCAAGATTACCTGATAAAGAAAGGTAATAATGAATTTATTTTCCTTGGCATGCATCAAAGAACCAAGCATTTTGGCCCTTTCCTGCACTGTTATTGCTTCTTTCCATTACAAACCAAGATCATACTAGAAAGTGTTGCAGTAATAAGAATAATCCTCTGTCCAGAAGGAAATATGGCTGTCATTAATATTATATAATAATGGTAGCAGATGTATTAGATAATAATTAGGCAAACTTAAATAGCTATATTATGGAAACACTTCAAGCTAACTCTTTCACTCTGGTGTGCAAAACAAAGAGACAGCAAAAGTAAGATGTGAAGCTAATTAATGTATTGATAACCCAGAAGCAGAGATAATATATAAATACCACCTTATATTCAGGCAATGGGTATGAAATATTTAATTTATAGATTAAGAAATGGTGCTTTTTTTAGTGAAACAGAAGAGAGAGACCAAGCCATACAGAAACACCTTCTTCAGTATTGGCATGCAAATGAGATGCAGAGAATTAAAAAGGTCCAAGATACTACAGACAGCATTGAGAAGGCAGACAGAAAACACAGCAGGAAGGCATGGACATCAGTCAGACTTTGATGACAAACATGAATAGACACAAAAGTAAATTGAAGGCCCCCCCTACCAACCCTCCAAGCTAATAGAAACAATATTTTCACCTGAAGAAATGGCAATCAATTAACCACTCCTCCCCAAAAACACATCATGCAAGTAAAGCAAAGTTAATTGGAAATATTGTCTAAAACTGTCTAATTAAAATTATTTCAAATCCATATGATTCTGATGATAAAGATTAATTCTGATTAATTAATAATTTAGAATGGCTATGAGGAAAAACCTCCAAGACAATATGACAAAGTCCAGTGTTAATAAACCCAACCAACCACACACACCCACACCCCCAAGCCTACATTGAAAAGTGGCGCAATAAAGGAGTGAATCCTGTCTAGTGCTATGCCTGTGAACTTATATAGAACAATGTAAAATATATGCCCTGGCTTTTTTTCATGCTCAAGAACTTGCAGAAAACCAAAGAAATCCAATTTTCATTGGTTCTGGCAGACAGCAATAGATGGCAGACACCTGGATGTAAAACAATATCCTGTTTCTTCTAACAGTTAGCTCTGCTTCTTTCTTGGTGGGAGTAAAAAGAATTCCTTTCCTATTAAGAATATTTGACATTTACAAGCTATGGCTATGACCACAATGGGCTTTTGGTTGGTACTCAAAAAGAATTTCTAAATATTTTTCCCAAGTTGAATTCAAACAGTTTTGTCAATGAAGTTATCAAATCAAAACAGTGTGGATAGGCAAAATATTTAGCTAAGAACACTTTTAAAAAACCAAAAAGCTAGTTTTATAATACATCCATCATTGGACACCCTCATTGCTGGACAACATGCAATTCTGTGATAAAGTTTTTTCATTCTCTTCTTCTGCAGCTTTAAAATTTCTCATTAAACATTTAATAGCAAAGGAAGCATGAACTGAAACTAAAACCTCCCACTTCTCATTGAAGAATTCTAACATTTTAGATGACTTTTCAGTTCCTTCTTTGACAAATAAATATTTATTATTTCTTCTTCCATTCTGCCTCCAGGTTTATTGAAATAGCATTGAATTTTTTTTTGAGATACTTCTTTCAGAACATATCAGGATGGTTTCTTTCAAAGTTTCTTGTATATCAGTTTATTTCTTCAAAGCTATTTTGAGAATCTGACTAGAATTTTAAAATAAGTTTGAATCGACCTAAACAGTATTTTTATATCAAACTTTAAAATCACTAGGTTCTGCTCATGACAACTCACTTTTGTTAGTTATGTTATTTTCCATACTGCATCCAAAAATATCACAGCTCTTCCTGAAGGGGAACAGAACAAAAATAACCCTGACAAGTTCATTTTGAAGTGCTCCTCCCACAAGTCTATCAGCTTAAATAGTCAAAACAGACAATTTAGCTAAATAACATTATCAGGAAGAAAAAAATCTGCTAAACCAGTGTAGAACAGACGTTTTCAAAGTATGCAATGGCTTGCATATTGAAATAACTTTCCTCCCTTTTACTGCAGATTTCTGCTGGCTGTGCTGTACCTGTGCTAAATGTCAGAACTAATAGCAGGCAACTTCAGACATTCAAAGGCCAAAGTGCTAACAACAGGTTGCCTTCATGTTCTTTATCATTCATTATTCAAGTGGCTGCTTGTAATATTTAACCTCAGCCAAGTCATAACATTCACTGCAAACTCATTAGTGCTCATTATCTTATGACCACTAACCTGCCAGGCAGGGCAAGTGGCAGGGGCAGTGTACCAAGGAGAAAGGGTTAAGTGACAGAGACAGCCAAAAAGAGGAAGAAGCTTTTTACCACTCAGAGAAAATTGCTCTTTTCATCCTACCAACAGCTTCACACTTGCCTGTAGGTCTTTTGCTACTAAAATCATATAGGGCTCCTTCTAGGAAATAAACACATAATTTTGGATTTTGCCCTGGTTTTAGAATCCTGAGCTGAAAAAAAACAGGCATTGGCCAGAAGTAGCAATGTCCAGGTGTGTGCCCATATTTATACTGCAGAACCCAGGGATGTTAATTTTGTGATATTAGTTCACATTTCAAGTCCAGTTCTTAATTGTAGAATTTAAAGAGAAAGCATTCCAGGAATACCTAAACAAAATACCTCAGAGGCATTTGTTTTCTTTATACTGTGCATCCACTCACATTTCTCCTGTGAGGGATCATAAAGCTGCTGAGCATTATTGGCAATTCAGACCTACACTACACCAGCCAAACACTATATGAGATTTTGGTCACTCACAACTTTTTCCTTTTCTGCCCCCAGGTCCCCCAGCTTTTTGAAAAAGCACAGACTGGCAGCTGGCAGCCATGGATGGGCACAGGGCTCATCACAGCCACCAGGTGCCACCTGATTCCTGGCCTTTAGCCTCTAATTGCAGTTTGGCACCTGAACTTGCAAATATTGACTGGTGAAACATTTTATTATAATCATGTTCAAACATTTAGCTGATCACTCCTTAACTATATCATTGGAAATGTTCTGTAACTCATTTTGTACCTCCTTATCTTGGCACTTAGAAGCTTCACCTTCTTACAAAGAAGGCCACACTCCTCAGAGGATTTCACACCAGGGCTGACAGATGCCAGCCATTTACACAAATGTCTGCTGTTTTGAATAGAGCTCATTTTGTTGCAGCAAACAGGATGATTTAAGAATGTGGAGAGATAACTATGCTTAAACACATATATACATATAACTGGGCTCATAACTAGGCATAAGAAATTGAACGAGGATTATGAATACAAAGAGGAGGAAATGACAGCAAAATATAAAACTGAAAAATAAGGATATTATAATTTTATTACATTGTCACTTAAAATCACACATGCTTTTCTAATTTTTTATGAGTAAGAGTAACTGTTATTCAAGTGTTCATCATACTGAAAACATTAACATTTGTTAGTACAATTACCACTGTTACTTCTACAGAAGTCTCATGCATGCTGGTTTGAAATCATTCTGGGGTATTTGGAATCCCACAACAACATGCTGCAGAATTAACAGTATTTCTTTGAGATTTAAACTCTGGTAACAGCAAGGGAACAGGAGGAGAAAGGTTCTATTGTGCTGGGAGCCCTAGCAATAGCATCCCATTCTCAAAAAGGTTAATCCCCTGTTTCAACACATCCTGATGTTTGCTGATAGTTCCCACTGAAACTGTTCAGGTGTAGCCTTCTGCAAATTCCTAAAGACAGAATGTGTCTGGTTTCACAAACAGGGAATGTTTCCTTATTTCAAATGACAAAAAATGAAATTAATTTTTTTCAGTATGAAGTCAAAAGAATTCTACAGGGCAAATCCCCTTTTGTTGTATGCGTGAAATGGATTTCAGTAGAACAATGCACAGAGCCATACAGGAAGCTGATGAAGACAACTGGAATTAAAGAAAGTCTTGAAGCTGTTCACATGAAATTATCTAAGCAAAGACTAGGGAATAGTGTATTTAAATGATATATTAAAGAAGTAGATAAGCTTTGAGACAGATGCTTTATTTCCAATCTTTTATAATATGTCTTCATTTTCTCTGCTCTATATTATATTACCAATAAAAAAGAGCAGGTTGTTCTTTAATTGCACATAAGCTGCAGAGCATCAGGAAAACATGCCTTGTGTTCCACGTGACTCAAGCATGATATATGAGTTTTCTCTGCAATTTTGCTTTAATGCTAAGCACCTAGAGAAAATTCCTTGAATGTTAGGAGCCGGGGTCACAGATGGAAAATGGCTGCAAAGAACTGACTGGATCTTCACTGAAAAGGGATGGAAGCCATGTAGGTGTTTCTGCTTGGTATTTTTGTAGGTAGGAAGCATACTTAGCTCCCTATTTTAGGCATCTAAACCACCCTCCCCTCTTAGCTACAGAGAGCAGTTGTATGGAGATTCAGGCCATCCAACTGTAATGGCTGAGGGAAGGTTTTGAAGAAGCCTCTTTTCCTCACTATCTAGCAAGGAAAACCTAACCTAACCCCGGATGTTTGCAGTATGATGTGTAAGCTGTTGACATTGTGCACTACATCACATCAGTCTGTATTCTAGTGATTCTGCATGCAAAGTCTCAAGGGCTGTATCTAAGGGGTACATTTCCATATAGTTGATGTTGCATACTACCAAGACTACAGACAAATTCAGGAGAGGAGTCAGTGATGCACATCCACTTATCTAGGATGTGAGCTTGAAAACCTTGTCCTCAGAGTCCTGCTCTGCTGCTGCTGCAAATGGGCGTTCTGCCAATGAAGCCTGGCAAGCCTGCCTTTTGTGTCCTTATCCTTAGACAGTTCACTGTTGAATGACAAAACAGGCAGCTCAGAAAAGTCACCCCACACACGTTTCATTGGTGCAGTAGAAAGCTGAGGATTTTTTCTGTGGGTTCTGCCTGTACAACCAGCAAATGGGCTCTGGCAGCTGATGATATCTCTGTGCTGTCTTGGATGGCTTTGGAGGAGAAGAAAGGCAAAGAATGCCAGAGTGGACTGGAGGTTTTTACCTGAGCTAATTTACTCCCTTGAGGTTCATAACAATTTCAGCACAATTGACACAGAAAGCTGTAGCAACTTTTTACTAATGTATGCTTTGATTTGACTTTAAGCTTTACAAATCTTAAACAGCCCTTATAAGGTTAGCTATAGACAGAAAACATTCCCTATAGTATATATACAAATTGCTACTTGCATGTTCAAATATCCAAAGAAATTTTGTGCCAACATTTAGATAACTGTTCAGATTCTTTTCTGCATAGCATGGAAAAAAAAAAGCCTGATTTGTAGAGCAGGACCATAATCGAGTTATTTTTTTGTCATGGTTTGTGCCAACAGTATCCTTTGAATTAGACTAAATTAGACCTGTGTTGTTTTTTTTTCTGAAGCAAATCTGCTGTCTTAAGAAAAACAAAGTTCTGTGAAACTTGCAGTATATAGAACTATTCCCTTCATTGCCTATAAATCAAAATAAGTTTTAAAATTTAGATGTGAGTCATGCCAGAATTGAAGATGTTGTTGTTAGTTCCAAAAGGAGCTGACAAGAAACAAAACAGATTTGAAAGATACCTTCATTAGAATACCTCTTGCAGAAAGAAATACAAAAATAAGTCTCCTTCACCTGCAGAAGAAAAAAAAAAAAGAATAAAAGAGAACAAGATGTTCTTCATTCATTATTATTTTATTTTACCTTTAACACTGAAATGTATGTGTTTTTGTTTCAGGTATCTGAAGTCCAGTTCTCCCTCAGAAACATCTAAGATTCTGCGTACTGCCTGGCCCAAATCCCTGCTAGGCAAGACTCAGGTCAGGGGAGCAATTTTTTTTCTTCATGTCCGTCCCTGATGTACTGTGGTGGGCCTGGGAAAATCAGGGTCTTCTATGTGATTTGTTATGTTGCAGACTAATGTTAATGTGAATATGACACACAGAGAAGACATCTAGCCTATTGCATGTAGTCTAAATTAACCTGTTAATTCTGCTGGATCTATCTGGGGGTATGTACCAGGGGATGCCTGGTATGTCCACTGATCACAAAAGGAGCCTGATCGACTCTTCCAGAGAAGATGTCCAGCTGTTTCAGCAGCATAGGCTAGTGGAAATTAAAGTTTGTATTAGCAGTGGAATTTGATGGGCACCCCTTAGAACTAAATATGCAATGAGCATGTGGGTTTCCTGCACCACTGATGGCTGCTCTAGCATGCATGTTCTGGATTAAAAGTCTTTTAGTGAACTCAATAAAATGAAATTATTGTCGTTGTAACAACCTAATGCAGTGCCTGTTCTGTTTGGGAAAATTCTCAGAAATAGTTATTGAAAAAAACTGAAAAGTTAGTTGGGTTCTCTGGACCTTTGATGTTGGATTTCAGAACAGGATCTATTGTAAGTACACTCTTTTGCCTGTTGAACCACATATTTATATATCTTACCATTCCTGTTCTGCTAGATTTCAAGGTTTTAGAGACATCCATTGAGTACAACATCTTGAAAGTGTCTTCTTAGATCCTCTATGCTCCTGGATTTTTCCTAGATAAAACTCCAAACACCTTGATTATCTATATACCTCAGATAATAATTTTTCCAGTCATATAGAACTTATTTCTGTAACATCTAGCCATGATTTCAGCCTCCCATGCAGAAGAACTATGACAGGGAATCAACTAGAATGGCTTTTTTATTTTCTACAGTACAAAAAAAACCTACTACACTTAAATACTTTGAGTTGTAAAGATACTTGTGTTAGTTTGATACAGATTGCATAAATATTTACTTCGGGTCTTGATACATCCTATAGTCTGTCCTTAGCCTCTGGATGTCTTGGCCTCATTGTTGTCAAGACCCAAGTTGGCAAGTTTAAGAGTTTCTGTGAGCTGCAATTTATCTGCTGTCATAAACATAGCCTTAAAAAGCAGAGGCTGCCTGTGCCTCTTTTCAGAGGAGGCTCCGTTTCTATCTGCTGCAGTTGTGACCTCTGTGATGTGCCTGACAACTGGAATGGCAGAGACAATGTGAGAGGTAATCTGTTATTCGAAAAACACATACAACACCACGTGGTGAAAAAGAAATTCAAGCCTAGGGAAATAACAGCTAGCATAGGAGCTTAACTGATCAATACAAGTGGAGGCAATCAAACACTTTCTCTCGACATTGCAATCTGACTTTATATTGTTTTGAATGCTTCAACCTGTGAAAGGCAAATAGTGGCTGAAAACCTAAAGAAATATGGGTGTGACTCAGGTATTAATTTAGGCAAGTGGCTGGAATGGAGCTAACTTTCTTCTTGGTAGCTCGTGTAGTGCTCTTCTGAATTTGGGACCAAGGCAGTGTTGATGGAACAGGGATGTTTTAGCTGTTTCTGTTCAATGCTTACTCACTTTCTCTAGGGTCTCTCTGTTTCTCACTCTGTCCTGCCAGCAAGCAGTCTGGGCTTTGGCAAGAATCTGGAGTGGGGTGCATCTGGGACACCTGACCCAAACTGACTAAAGGGACATTCCATGCTGTGTGGGATCTGTAAAAACGGGGTTCAACTCAGTAAAAACTGAGGAGAGGGACTAGATTTTCCAAGGCAGCTGCTGCTCAGAGCCTGACTGAGCACAGGTCTGGTACTAGGAGGCAGTGAGTGATGGTCTTTGCATCATTTGGGTTTTCTTTCCCCTGTTTACTTCACTTCAACTGTGTTTATCTCAGGCTTTAAGGGTTTTTGCTTTTGCTTTTCTAATTGTGTCCCCAATCCCTCTAGGGGAGAGTGAGTGAGTTGCTGGTCGGTGTTTAGTTGTTGGCCAAGGTTGACATTAAACCTCTACACCTGCCAGTTCTTTTTTTTTTATAGAGAACTATAAAATAGGAAACAACAGCCTTATTATACATCCAGTCCTTTCTCATAGTTGTTGTTGTGGAATCATGTCACCCTAATTGCTGAGTGTAAAAGTAAAATATATTTAAGAATAAAGGGTTTTCAGCCTTCTACTAAAAAAACCCAAAAACTGTGGAACTGTACAACTATAGTGGCAATTGATATTATATAAAAAAGGTCATTTTATCAGAGGATAAATTATGTGAAGACCATGTGTGTGAATAAAATTTATTCACAGATTCAGTTTATGTTCCATATAGTATATTACTGAAATAATGAACCCTGTGCACTCAATTTAATACCTTTGACACTTTCTACTTCCTTGGCATTTTTCAAATTGGAAATCTTTTTATAGGGAGTCCTTCCCTTAAACTGCAGAAAGTTGACAATCCCATGTCAAAGAAACCAAGACTTTCTGCCAAAGGCAGAGACCAAGAACAGCAGCAAACCCTATTTCACAGTGCATCTCCTCCCATTATTTCAGGGATGGGCACAATTTTCAAGAGAGTGAAAAAACCCCATCAAATACATGAATGTGTCTTCAAAATTCTTCCTGCTTTCAGATTTCCCTCCCTTTACTTCAGCTTCTTCTCTTCCCACAGCTTTCACAATATTAAGGGCAAACTGCAGAATAAAAACCGCAGAATAATCTGATAAGTAGTCCTATATTTGTAGATGCATTCTTATCCAGGTGAGGACTTCCCACAGCATGAAGGTCTAAAAATACACTTCCCACAGAATCATACTACCTGAAGTAAAAAACTTCACAGAACTAAAAAAATCCATCTGAAGCAAAGACTTTTTATACTTAAATTTCTGAATTAGGCAATCTGAAATATAATGAAAATTTTTGCATATTTTTATTCTATCCAAGCAGTTGGGCATCCCTAATTTATATGACAGTGGCTGAAACTGATGGGGAAAGGACAGCTGGGTGGATTACTTTTCTTCATTCATTATGCAGTTCTCTCCTCCTCCCAACATGTGAAACATCTCAGTGATTTTATGTTCTCCCTCTCTTTCTCAAAAAGTACCAATGAAAATATCTTTCCCCTGACTGAGCAGATAGTTAATTTTAAATTAAACAGCTGTGTCCAGGCACAATGAGCATATTGCTCTCCTGCACAGTGAATGACTTGTAACTGGAATTACCAACGTTTGGGGGTTTGACCTCCAAAAAGTGAATTAACATTCGTCTTAAGTGAGTAGTATGAGACTGATCCTGCCAGTGATAATGCAAAAAGGTTTTGCAGTTTGAATCCAGTTCTCAGCGTGCTAGGATGGCAATACTGGTAGCTGTGTAAATGAGCTGAAAATCTACTGGAGGTTACAGCAGAGACATCTCGGGAAGTATGGAGTACTTGAGTCCTTTGCTTTCACACTGGATAAAAAGACTTTTGGAAGGTGAGAATAGTTGCTTTACTGGAAGAATAATTGTACAAAATTTTCAAAAAAGGAAAGTTTAAAAGTATTTCATAGGACAGAACAAGACTTCGAATTTGTGATCCACTCCATGATGATAAAGCATCAATAAATCATTATGTTGCTTAGGCACATAGCAAGGGCAGAAATTCTGAGCTGAGATGGAAGGAACCCCCTGAAATGCTTCAGTTTCTTTGGCACAAGGTGGGAATAAGCATCTCTGAAAGTCTCAGCTCCTCAGTAGAGGCACCTAAGACAGTCCAGTAATCCCTCTGGAAGCTTCCAGTTGCCTTTTCACACGCAGGTAAGGACTGGAGCAGATTGCAACACTGGACTGGAAAATGCTAGATGCAAGTTAGATACCTGAGGTGCGCAGGCTGGTTCCTTGCCCATTTTTATTCCTGCAAGCCTGTTGTATTTATTAGTGTACTTATTTTCTGTAAATTGCTCAAGAAGTTAGTTGGTCAAGTATGTCATCAATATTTCTTCTTGTCATGTGTGAGTTAAGTTCACCTTCAATTCACCTGTGTATAGTACACTATATATATATATGTATAGTTTCACAATGACTGGCCACTAAGCAGTGTTTAATTCAGCCGTACAGAACTGCAAATCACAAAACAATGAATCATTGTTTATGTAAACCAGAAAATCCAGCTCTGTGCTAAGAATAATTCAATCAGTCTATAAAAAGGGCTGTCCAAAAATAGCTTCTACTCTCTAAAATGCTTCACATTTGTTGTAGTTTTCCAAGGACTGGTTCTTTCCTTTCATCTTCTGAAAGTTCTGTTATGAAAGAGCAGTCAAAATTGCGACTAGCAGACCAATTGAGAAAAGCTTGTGGCTCCTCTCACCCCTCCATTTGTACATTTTTCAAAAAAAAAGAAAGGTATTTCTCTGAAAATAATTATAGGAACATGCTTAAACATTTGGTTAGTCTCTGATCTCATTTCTGTGTTTTCAAAGTCTAACTTTAGAGTAAATTTAAATCAACTTTAGGTTCAGTCAAGCACTTGAAACCAAGCAGTGCATTTCCTCTGTGTGTGGCATGTCTCTGGGCCTCTACATGAGTGCTAATTCCTTTAATACCATTGTGGCTCTTCATTCTACTCACTCCAGTATGTCCACATCTCCCCACTACAGCTGCATTGAGCTGCCCAGAACTGGACCTTCCAGATGTATCTCTCCAGTGATGAGAGCTGTTGGTAACCCTCCTCCTGGTGCAGACCAAAAAGCTGTTGACCTTGTTTGCACTGAGGGGACATTACTGGCATAGAGTGACTTGCTGTCCACCAGAATCCTCAGCACATTTTCTGCAAAGCCACTTTTCTGCTGCTGGGTCCCCAGCCTGGTACACAAGGCTATTCCTCTCTATTCGAAGGGCTTTGCTTTTCTCTTTGTTGAACATCTTGAGATGCTGCTAGACCCATTTCTTCCTCATCTCAAGGTCACTATCAACTTGAACCCAGGTCTATAATTTGCTTTTCTTGCAATGTATAGTGAAGCAAGTTCATGAACTCAGATTAAAAACCCAATCCACATCCATCATGAGGACCAAAACTTAAATTTTGTTTGAACTAGAGCTGCTATTTTAGGGAAGTCTTCAAATGTAATTGCCACTTTCCAGTGGTAAGTGAAAACTGACAAACTCTTTGTCTCCTCCCCAGACTATAACCCTTGACACTTTTGTGAAAAATCCCATTTCATTTTTTGCTAAGAATGCATCTGTCTTTCAGTGGCAGTTAGCAGAATTTCATCTTTTACATTGGAAACCTGTGTATTCTCAGAGTTAATTTTCCCATTAGGAAACTCTAGCCTATAGTCAGTTGTATTTTTCATTAAGTCTCAAAATATTTGCTGAGTTTCCTGTAGCCATCACGATAAGATACTGAAAGTAGAGCACAGTACCGTGTCCTGGTAATAGTTACACTGACACTAAAATTCAGTATCAACAGAGGTAGGGCTTGTTTGCCTAATTGTATGTGTCTAGTGAAAATTTAGATGGTCTCTTGCTTAATTTTTATTTGCCAATCCAGATGTGTATTCATCTCCGGTAGGTCCTTTGCCATATTTTTAAAGCCTGGTCTTGGGATTTGGGTACTGAACAGCCCTTCATGCAGCACCAGACACCTGTTCAGGCAGCTGAGTTCTGCTAACAGTGTCCCCACACAGTTCATCAGTTGATTTAAACATCACTTTATCATGTTAATCTCTTGATCATAAAATTCCATGAGAAATTATGTTAATCTAATATTTACCTCTGGGTTTTTTTCAGAGCAGGTTTTTTTTTTTTTTTCCCAGGCTGGCAGCTGTTATTCTTCTTGTCCTACAGTCTCATTCTTTTTCTTGTGTTTGGTAGTACACTTCAGTTGGTGCTGAAATTTCCACTTTGCTGAGCAAATTCGAATATCCCCTAACCATGTTCTCTTTATGATTCCAATTTTCTCAGTCTTTGAATATCAGAAAGTTGTATAATAATATAAGAAAATTATTTTAAACTTGTATTCCAAAGGCTAGAAGAATCTAATTTTTTTAAATGTCCCTTTAAAGTGATTTACTCCTTATGATTATAGGTAGAGACATACCAATCATCCTTTGAATGAAAAGCATACTTCTTTTGTATCATTCAGTCTCCTAAATTATTTACTGCAGTAACATTTTAGGTGCCTTACAGAAGTCTAAATATGTCAACACCTTGTATAATCTCACTCTGTCTCATTTTCTTTTCTTCAGATAAAAGAATTACAGAGTTCCCTGTTTACTGGACATTTTGTCTCTTGGCTTTGGTTTGGTACATACTCAAAAGAAGGTACATCAACATTAAGACTGTCAGACTGATGGAGTCATACAGACACAAGAAATTTATTTAAATGAAAGGAAAAGTGGATTTTATTCTTGCTGATGCTAATGGGCCAGTACACTTTCATGAATCATAAAAGAACAAAGCACCCTCATCTACACAAATATTTAGCTAAAGTCTCAAAGGATGGCACCCTAAGGGTACCTTAAGGACAAGGAGGACATAGAAGCTGAAGAAGAAAGACCAGCAAAATGCAATTTGAGATGCACCATCCCACTGCTTCTTGTCCCAGGCTAGGAACTTAAAGAGGATTCTAAAATCACATAGAATATTATAAAGATAAGATATCCATGTTTGAGATCAATGTCAAAGATTCCTGCTAGGAGAAAGTGGGGCAGAACTATGTCTTACTGCTTAGTGGCACTAACTTTTGGATTCTGTGGGCTAAGCAGAAGATGCAGAATAGTTCTGAGCTGAGGGAATATTTATCCATCTGTCCATAGTGTACTCTTTGTGTTTCAGTGGGAACATGTCAGGGAAGGAAACTTGGGAATATTGTCAAGTGGAACTTTGTGCTCCACTCATGTGGAAGATGACTCATTACTGTTTGATTCACCCATCTCTCAACTTTTTTTTCCTAGCAAAAGTTAAATGTTAAACTCCTGAATTTGTTTTAGTATTAGTACTGCTATGTCATCACTGATATTCCTCAAAGGTGTTTCCTTGTTCATGAAATTACTGAACTCTAAGAAAAACTAAAACCAACCCACCAGAAAAAAACTAAAAAAATGAAACGAACCAACCAAAAAACTCCAAATCAAACAAAACCACAAAACACAAAAAACTCCACAAAAACAAACAAACAAACAAAAATCAAAACAAAAAAATCAAAACAAAAAAGAAAGAAAAAGAGAAAAAACAAGAAAAACCCACCATCAAAAGCAAACTCCAAAACCAATACGAGCATAAACAATATCTGTTGTATGTAAAATGTTTACTGTAGACTTTATTTTCAAAAATACTGCCATGTTTGGTTATCTTTGCATAACTAAAAAGCCCACCTAGATGTCCCATAACAGGCACTTAAAACTGAAGAGAAACAGAAATATTTCCATTAGAGCTATAAGCATGTAAGTGATAACTAATTCTATTTTAAATTTTATAGGAAAATTTGATGGTAAAATGAAATGTGACAGTAATTCCACATAAAACTATAAGTTCATTTTTTACACATATAAATTCAAATCAATCTATTTCTAGATACTTTAAATGGAATAATTCACTACATTTCTCCCATTAATTTCACTTGTGCAGAAATGGAATGATAGTGCTATTTTACCCCAGCATCTAGGTACAAATATCTGGTTGGAGTGTGGATAAGATAGAGATAACTTAAGCTACAGTACTGTTGGATGGTGGAAGCATGAACAGGACTGATGTACAGCCCCTCCAAGAGTACCCAGCTGTTCTTTTCCTTTCAGTGCTAAAATTGCAGCTGTTCTTCTAGCCTTTGCTTCTGGCCTCTTCTTCTAGCCTCTTACTACTTTAAAAATATTTCCAGAATATCTTATTTAGCTAATTTGGTGTTTTTCTTTAGTCCTACTGTACAATCAACCTGCATGAGTAACTGTCTGAGAATGTTTACAGGGCATTTAATCAGCAGGAGATACTTACATTTATGAAGGTAATAGGAAATCCCCTGTGGATTTGTATCTAATTTAGTCATCTTTAAAGCTCAGTGTATTTACTGTTGCAGCTGGGGATTAGTACTGTCAAAAGATTCTCAGCAGAGAAAGAAAATCCAGCACCTCATCTGTCTAAAGCAAAATTTCTCAGGCTTCAGGAAAGTCTAACCCATCTACTAGATCAGGGAATTATAGTCATTGTGCCCTGAAAAATTTGAAGACGATTTTTCTTTATGGATAGAAAGTAATGAAAAGGTAGGTCTTTAATACTTGATATTGAAAATGGAACCTACTTTCTCAGCACAGAGAGAAAGAAATTGCCCCAAAATATTAGAAACAAGCATCAACAGTGTAAAAAGACTGAAAAGGCCTCCTTGCCGTATCCTTCAAATCATAACAGATTTGAGCTGCTGGCATGGCTAGCTGCCAGCCATTAGTACCACATACTATGTTTAGTCCCTGGACCTTTTATCTCTTAGGCTCAAACTCTGCTTATTTCACCCTTACAGAGATGAGAAACATGTATCTGAAAACATTAACAAATTGAAAAAAAAAAAAAAAAAAGCTCTCTGGGATTAGCCAGAATGTTGTGCCTACTCGTTTTTTCCAGCTCATGTTGGAAAATGGGAGCTAAAATGTTGTTCTAACCTTTTGATTAAAATGTGAAATATCATATGAGGATTTGTGCTTAATTAAGTTAGGAAAGATGCTGTAGCATTACATAATACCACAGATACTGATACAGCATTCTAAAGCACAATCTAAACTTACATTTAAGAAGATCTTGTCTTATTGTTCTTTTAATTTTTGCAATACTAAGCCCAGATGCTTTGGACTCAACCTTTCTCTTGATGCTCTGGGGGAGCACTGTAGCTTTCATTGCTATTTTTGCTTGCAGGCAGATTCCATCTCTGGTATTACACCACATTTTGTTTGACAGAATGAGGAATAGACCAGATTGCTTCGTAAAACTAAGAAATGGAGAAAATGTGGTTTGCAGTACCTATTTCACCAATTTTAAACAATCAGCTAGGTACTTAAGCACATGCTCAAGGAGTACTTTTGAGGAACTTAATTGCAAATACTTAATTCTCTGTCAAGTAAAACCTCCTGTATCATCAGTAGTAGCATCAATGGGGAAAGGGAGGCAATAACAGTGCAGCTGTTTACAACCTAAAGTACAAATTGCAGAATCATCTGCGGGAGTGGAGAATGGTCATGGAGTATTTTTTGTATTGAAAGTCAGATTGCATCCCTGAAAGCAGGGACAGTTCTGTATAGTTCTCTTGCCTGGATTTAGTATCTAAGAAAAGAAATATTTGTGACCAAGACTGATCTTCAATAAATACTAATACAGGGCTCACGAATGTAGGGTTACTAAATTTCAGCTCATCACACAAAATAACCCAACAAACTTTGAAATAGTCAGCCAAAGCAGAAACTTATCAGAAAACCAGCTCTGACATATGATGCCTTCATTTCCAAAAACAACTAGAAAGTTATCCAGTATAAATTATCTCTCTCACAGATGTCTTAAAGGAAAAAGCTATAATGATCATGATGCTTAAAAATAACAAATTCTTTTTTCAAGCTCCTGGCTTCTGGATGCAAGCCTCCCTTCCTATTCCCTGGCCCTCAGGCTGACTTCAAAACAAGTTCTGGCCAAAATTTGGAGCATCCTAATAGGTGGTTTAAAAGATGCCAGTGCAGAGGACAGGAATGTTTGCCATAACTTAACATCTACAGTGTAGGTAACTTGCCTGTAAGTTAGTTAAGCTCTCTATCCTGAGATCCAAATGTCTTATCCACCCCTAACCAGCTGCTATGTTGCACATATCTGGTGTTTTTCATGAATACTTGCACTTGGCAGTGGATGTCCTAGGCTGCAGACATGTATGTCAAAAAGCTGCTGCAAGTGGGCACTGGCTCATGATCTCTTCTTTGTGACCTGCACAGCATTGTCAGGACCACACTGTCCTGGTTATTCTTCTCCAGCTGCAGGGCTTCCTAATGTAGCATCCACTTGGGCAGGAGATGCTCAAGTCTGCTGGCAAAACACCCTCTGCGTTCTCTCCCTGACTCTAAAAAGGCTGCCTAAGCTGAGCCATGGTGCAAACTGCAGCAGAGAGCCAAGGATATTCCTTTCTTACACAGGGGAAGCAATAAAGGGTGAAATTGTTACTTCTCCTTTGAACAGCTGAACAGCATTCCTAATAAAGCAAATACAGTCCTGTTTCCTGTGAAGCACAGAAAGAGTGGAGCAGAGCACAGACAGGGAGCACTAAAAGTCACCCTACAGCCAGCTTTGCATTACGCAATGCTGCAGTGCCTGTGCTGTGAGGGTGACTGAGCAATCTTCTAGATGAAAATCAGCTGTGAAGAATAAAATGCCAGCACAATTTTCTGATGGTTGGTTTTCACTTCTTCCTCTGTTCTTATTTTTGCCTTTATTAATATTTCATGCTTAATTGGTTTATTACCGGGCTTATTGTTTGAGTGAACATGAGGCTAGAGAGGCAGGGAAGAATTTTAACTGCTGTCCTGCTACTGGACTTGGTTGCAGGTTTCCTAACCAAGAGTTTTCTTGCATTGATTTAACTGATGTGATAAGACACACCTGTCAAACCTTTGAAAGGTGACTGGTGACTTTGTGTACTGCCTGAAAAGGCAGCAATTAAGAGTGATGAGGACTGAGAAACAAAATTCTTTCAAGGTCTCCAACTGCGCATGCAAAAGACCAAGGTACCCATTTGAATTTCTTTGAAAATAAATATACATAATATTAGAGCTATGATTTAATCATGATATGACTGATTTCTAGGTGCTGCACAGATTTGCTTACCTCTGAACCACTGTTTTTCTCTTTCCAGTATGTACCTCTGTATAATAAATGTTGTCTGACTTCCTTTACCTTGGTCTGTACTATATTATCCTGCCTGAATGCACTGGGAACCAGAATGTGAAAACTCCTGGGATAAAAAATAGCATCAGAGGCAAGATCCCAGGGCAACTATCCTTCAAAGAACTGCTGCAACTATCGCTGAAACCAAATGGATTCCTTTTACCTGGAGTTATGAAGGTTGGGATGGATAAGTGACTTTTTCTAGGGTTGAGATTAGAATGGAAAAAGACAAGGCCAAGGCAGGTTCTCGATGGGATTTTTCTGGGCATGGTCCTCTGAACTGCTTGGCAGTGTCATTGGAGGGTAGTGGATGCATACAGCTGCATTCCTGCTCATATTAAAATTTCTTCAATCAAATTTTTTGCAGGTAATTTCCTGGAAAAAGCCAAGTCTAGGTGTTTGGAGTCAAAAAGACATTGGATTTTCCTTCCTCATAATATCAAAAAGTAGAGTTATATTTCTAGTTCAATATCTCTGAATTTGTTGGAATGGTCAGTGGGCAAGGGCCCAGCAGTTTTTAGAGGATCTGTGACTCAGAATCACTTTCCAGTGCTGTGGAAGCACATGGTCTTTCCCTGCTTCCCCCTCACCCATTATGCATCCAGATGTGCCACAGGCATAGGCCATTAAAGATCCCACAGTTGTCCCTGAAAAGGTTTCAGGAGCAGAATGCAGCCCTTCCCATCTTCCAGCCCAAGGTAACAAGGAAAGTCTATTCTGAAATGTTCAGAGACTGTGGCTTATTTGGTTCTTTAGTGGGGCTTTGGTTCCGTTTTGTTCCTGGTTTGTTTAACACTATATTATAAAAATCTGATGTGCCTTGATGAAAAGTCAACTCTGGTAAAAGATTAGGTATAAAAAAAAAAATCACCTCTTGAAAACTTTATTTTTTTTTTTAAATTAAAATAGCGCCATTATTAAACATTTGCCAGCTGTAAAGAATGGAGCAGTGCATGCAGTGTGTTTGCCTAAGTCAAGGTGTGCTTGGCATCAGATGTGATTCCTGCCTTCTCTGGGCCAGGAGAGTGAAGGTTCCGTGCTGACCCGAGGGCGCTCGTGCCTGTCTAGATATGCCCACCTGGAAACAGGCAGGACATGGTCTCTTGGAGGTAACACTGGCACTCCACAGCTGGGCATGGCCTCCTTAGTGGCTGCCAGCCAAGGGGAACAGAGCGCAGGCACACGCTGGGACTAGAGTTTCAAACCAAACACTGAGGTCTCTGGATGCTTTACTAGGGGGGTGATAGCTGGTGTAAGGAGTGAATGGATCCCAGGGGTGGTGAGACAGAGAAGGGAGAAGGGAGTTTGGATGTGTGTACATATTTTACTTTCTGCATTTGAAGTTGAAAATACTCTTAATCACTAATGATTTATTTTTAAGGGCTGTTGTAGACTAGAGCAGTGTCCTGGTTGCACAAGATGTCAGGCTGTACTGCAGCTTTTGAAGTAGCTGCTCTGAGACCTACAGGAGCCTGCAGTAGGAGTCGCATTTAGGAGAGAAGTCAGGGTTAAGCAACAAAGAGACACACCCTGGAAAAAGCCAGTGGTGATCTTTCTCCCTGGACCTGGTGAGAAACTGAAACGTTTTGTTTTCACTTCTCAAAATGATGTGTTGTTTACCAGCTCAGAAATAATTGTAGAATTTACAGAAGATTTTTTTTTTCCATTCTGAAGTGGAAGAAATTTTGAAACAATAGGAATGAATCAGTTCCACCCCATCCTTCATCAACAAAAGTTTCATTCTGCATAGGCACCTTGGGTGACCATCTTTCACCTTCTGAAAGAGTAGCTCATAATAACAGCCTTGATATGATCTGTTAAAACATTGTTGCCTGGTTCCATTCTTGCGCCATGTTAGATCAAAACAGTGAAATGTCAGAAGGTTAAGAATCAATTTTAAGCAGTAAAATACATCAAAATGTGTAGTCTGCTAAAATGTTCAGATACAGATGAATGCTTTTTTAAGCAGCTATCAAATGCACAGCATGCAGGATAAATCTTCTTATTTTCTGTGTGTTTTGATGAACATGTCTGCAACACTAACTTCTGCTATTACATTTTTGTACTTGCATGGTATTTTGCAGACAGGACACAGGAATATTTTTGAATATATAATCATAATTCAAAATACACAATAATAGAGGAAAGGTAGGTACACGTTAAAACCAAAAAGTATTTATTTTCCTTATTTTCCTTTTTGTTTGTTTTCAAAAGTGAAAAGGGAGAAAAAATCTTGCGTTTATACTACAGACTTCTTTACCTACTCTTAAGACCAGGCCTCTAAGAGCTTCATGTAACTTTTCATTTTTTCTTGTTAAGAAAATCCTAGCTAAGCAGAATTGTTTAGGTGTTGCCTGGAAGATAATGGTCATGCTATGCCAGTAAAAGTAAATGTGCAGATGGATGTTTGCTGAGTAACACTACTAAAGACACAGAAAGGAAGACAAAAAATCATGAAGTCTCTTCCATTTGAGCATGCATCCAGCTCTGACTGTTGTCAATAGTGCACAGCTATAAACACAGCCAAAGGAATTTTACATCAACCTGCACCTTTCTATGCCTGTCACCAAGTCAAAGTTAGTTTCTAGGCTCCCTCTACAGTCGATGGAGAAAAATCGTTACCTCTGGAGGGCAGGTTCCCCTATTTTCTCTAGGGCATGTCCTTTCCAGGCTTCAAGGTGACTTGGCAAAGAACAAAGTGAATTGTCTGAAAACCTGAGCACCTTAACAGTAAAGGCTGGAGCATGGAAATGGCCATCTTGGCTTCTACCTTTCATTTATCACTTAACTATTATACATATTCATTCAATAGAAAAAAGATGCCTCAGTATTTTTCAATATCTTCAAAGATGCCTTCTATTCTCTTTGACCACTTTCAGCAATGTGTAGTAGGTAATATTTCTTCTTTTACATTGATACTGAGGTTTAATAAAAACTCATGTATAGTTTTTGAATTATTTCGCTCAATGTCATTAAGTGAAGCTAAGTTCCTTCTCATCCACAACCTCAACAGATCTGTCCCTTGAGGATTTGTTTTTGTTAGCTGCCATTAATATGGGACAGCCTACAGCCTTTATGGTGCTATTTTCTACTCTGCACTAGCCATCACATTTGGAAAATACACCAGGATTCCATGAATTTTATTCATCATAACCCTCTGCAGATTCAGCAAGGCTTGTTCAGTCACTTTCTTAAGCTATTCCTGGCTCTGTGACCTCATCTCCATTGAATGATAAGGATTTGTTCTGTTTTTCTTTTTTTTAACCTTTTTTTTTTGGGGGGGGGGGGGGGGGGGGTGTAATTATATTTTTTTAAGGAACACTACTGAAATAATTATTTTCTCATGTTAAGGACTATGTTGTAGAAGGAGATCTTCAAGGAGATCTGAGTGCTATATTCATACAATAGACAAGAACAAGTTGTTCCAGTGACAAATACAAAAGATGAAAGTTAGGATAACCTTTGTGATAAAGACTCTGTGTGAATTTAAATAAGCACTAAAATAAAAGCAGGGTCAGACAAAAGGCAATGAGATAAATTTCCTCATGTCAAAACATGCAAAATTGATCCTCCTTTGGAGATCTAAATTAATATGGATCTTGCAAATGTGGTAGCCAACTGCAAAAAGAGGGAGAAAAAGGCTGTTTCTGCCCCCTAAAATGGACACTGTCAAAGTCGAAGTGCAAACAGCTGTAAGTGGCTCCTGAATTAGTATTCACTGCTCCTAATTCCAAGTGCCTAGCTCTGCCAGCAAACACTACAAACAGTGACAGAAAATGGACCTTATTAACACTTACAGACAGTCTCAAAAGCAAAGTTAATAAGTTACAGCACTCCAGAATGTTTTTTTTTTTTTGGTAAATAGGAGAGAACTACTCTTGCAACATACTAGTTCTTAGCACTACATACTGAATAAAAGTCAATAAGTAGTTGTGAAACAAAGCTTTGTTTTCACAGGGTGCATGATTGATTCTCTGTTGCAATGTCCCACCACAGCCACTGTGGTTTATGTAAAAATGTCATGCTACAGTGCTATTGAAAACATACAGGTTTAAGCCGCTCTGGTCTGTTCCGTACTTTGTCCTTAAATTAAACAAACAAAAAAAAACACCTCCATAATCAGGCTGTAAGGACTGTCATATTTCTGAACTCAGCTTTGAAAAGGCAATTTTTCTTAACATTGTGTACATTAGATTCCAGTTTCATTGTTGGTGCCAAATACTCTAACAGAGCAAAGGCAGGAAGGGAGCTCATACATCAAGAGCACTGCAGTTCCCTGGTTAGATCCCCAAATTGTGACATATACAAGAAAGCAGTAATTGGGTTCCGCCCCCCCCCCCCCGCCCAGCCCACCTCCTATTTAAGGTTTGTTTTTACCTTGTAGAATATATAAATGCTGAAATACAAAGTTCTTTGAATATTGTATAGAGTAAAGACTAAACATAGCAAGCTCTTTATACCTACAACAGAAATGTACAAAGGTATCAACATATATATAGATAGATAGATAGATAGATAGATAGATAGATATAATATATTAATCTCCCTTTCCCCAAAGCTACCAGGTGTGCTTTGGGTGCTTTGCTCTGCTACTGAATAATCTTCCACACTCTTTTCCATTATATTTCTAAGGTGAAAAAGCTTTTTATTCCCAAAGTGGCCCTCTCCACTCAGGCAGTTGAATAAATAGCCATATCCCCTGCCTGGCTGATGAACAGCACAGCACTACATACAGAGTTCAAACTGTATATTTGTTGAGGACTCCCATAACAGTTCAGATTTCTAATAAATTAGGGGTGCATACACTTTACTTATGCAGATTCCCTCAGATCCCTTTGCACACACTAGAGAAAAGGCTACTACAGGCTATTTTGCATCTGTTCCTCAGAAGTAGCTATATTTTATTCCCCCTGCCTCCCTGGGACCCTATTTCCACAGACACTCTGTCATAGCTCAGGTGGGTTTTAGCCCCACTGCCTTGTCCATGTCCTGGGTCAAGCAGGATGTCTTTGCTCAGGATGAGCTCCATCATGCAGCCATTGTGCTCCTCAAGCTGGAGTCCTTCAGCCTGGTGGCTGCAGCATGAGTCTGTCTGATGGGGCTGCCCCATGGCTCGTCTTGTGCAGCTCCTGGTGCAGCTGGGATGAGAAACTTCAATGGTGACCTGGTCTACACACAGGAATGTGCCCAGGCATCACTGAGATGATCCTCAGAAATTCCGCATGAAGATGTGACTTGTTCATGGAGCTGTCCAGAGAAGGACTGAACGGTGAGAGGGGTCAGCGGAAGAGCTCCTTGATCCAGCCCTGCTGCTGAGGCGTGTCATGAGATTGTGGTTCCAATGGTGAAGAGGCTGCCATGCTGTCTCAGGTGGCACAGATTCAGATCTTCTCATTCAGAAGTGGCCACACTGCCATTTGCAGATGTCTGTAGGCTTTCTGCCCATGTGCTTATGGAAGCACCCAAGTTGTGTGTGCAGACAGACTGAATGCAAATGCGTACATACTAACTCTCCAAATTCCATTTCTATTTCACAGGAATAGTTTTAGCTTTATAAAAATGAGATTCATTTAGGTTGTCTATCTGCTTTTAACATTATTATTTTCAGTATAAATCTTTGGTAAGGTTACCAGGTGCCCCAGTTTCCTAAGTGCCCCATTTTCATAATGAAAGTCATGGAGAAATTAAGGTGCTCTAGTTTTTAAAACTGTTGGAAAATCTTCTGCTTCCTTGGATGGATAATTATTAAATCTTTTTGAAGGAGAAAAAGGATTGTCACAGGAAAGAGAGACATTTTAAGGTGACAGCAAAGTAAAATAGTAATTTTGGTTTCCTGTTGAAAGTGCTTCACACTCTCCCTGATCATTTACTGTTATGTTTTCCTGCTATGCCAGGTTGCTCATAGTCATATACATTTCAATCAAAATTCAGATTTAAATGAACACTAATTTTATTCACTGTCAAGATAGATGGTTATGGCTGTCAAGAAAGCTATCAGGTTTTATTCCACCTGAATTTTTCCCAAAAGCTACTGTAGAAACTTAAACCTGAACAGTAATCCAATGTGTCTTTTGATTTGCAATGAAAATACTTTTGCATTTTTTTTTCAAATTAGTACTTAATTTATTTCACACCTACACACTGAGCCAAATTCTTGCTTGTTCTTCCATGGTTTCATCTAACAGGTGAGAGAACTTGAAGCAGTGAGTGAATGGTTCCAAGTAATTGATGGTGTCAGAGCCATTTTCCATAGCTAGTTCTGGGTCTGACTGCTGAAGGTCCCACACCCCGAAGTGGACTTTCAGTACCTTCCTGCCCATGGTCAGATTCGTAGAAATTAAAGCCAAAGGCATGTGAAGAAGAAAAAAATAGAAATATGAAAGCCTGAGAAAGGCTGTCTGTCTTGGAAACAGCAACAAGTTCTACTTTGTCATGGATGGATTTTCATACCTTTTTAGAACACTGCCATGCTTCTGTTCAAATGTCTTTATCAGAGGCAAAGCATTTGAGCCAAGCAAAGAGCTTAATATCTGGCATTCAAAAAACTCAAGTATTCTTGAAACTATAAACAACAGCAAACCTCATTCCTCTCTTTGCCCTTTTTTTTTCTTTTGTATTTCTTTAACACTTTCCCTAACAGTCAACAAAAATAATTATTACTTTTGTGGTTTTGTCGTTGGATCCCTTAAGTCAGTTCTTTCAAGTTGGTATCCTCTCTACATCTCCAATTATATCAAGGTAATAAAATTCAGTCTCATTCTGACAAACCCACGCTTTCATACCACTCTTGATCAAGGCAAAGCCCAATGGCAAAAGCAAAATGGACCAAAATCTGCCACTCCTTTTTTAATTTAATCAGCTGTCAACTGGTTCCTCGTGTCTGTCCTTCAGAACTTTAAATGCTTTCTAAATGGAATTTGATTAGATCTTCACATTGCAAGACAGTACTTTGTGCATGTCTAGGAGTCCTACAAACAGATTATAATCTCTATATTTGTGTTTCCTCAACTGAAATAGAAAAATCCTAAACAACCAGATTGCCTCATAGCTCCTGCTCTGAAAGGGAGCAGCAGCATGCTGCTAGCTGCCAGTGCTCTCTGCACAGATTGCTTCATTAAAACCTTTCACCCTCCTAAAGGGGGTGGGAAAACTTAACCTAAGAGATAAAAAGTGCACAATAACTGCACACAATTTACTTCTCTAATGGGGTTTAATACGATTAAAATAATGAGCATCACACTGTGCTCAACAGCACTTCAACTAGTATAACTATGGTATAGAACATGAAACATATCTCCAATTAAAAATATTTAAATTTAAAACTGCAACAGCAAGTCTGGGACAGCACTGCCAGATAGGTTACACTGCTGTTAGACTAAGCATGCTAGTAAAGATAGGGACAGTTTACTGGCATGGCCAAAGTCTGTCCAGAAATACAGTTCATACCTTCCTCCAAAGAAAACCATATGATGTAAAGCTCAGTCCTACCAGTGAACATGAGTCTTCAAGTGACTTCTAAATGCTGAGTTTTTCATGATGCAACTCCCTTGATCCTTGCCCAGATACCAACACGGTCATAGCCTCTGGCTCCTATAAGGCAGCAGCTGTCCCCCAGGCCAAAGGTCTGTGGCTGCTGGGAGAGGCTCACAACAACCAGGTCAGCAGGGAGCAATTTACAGAAGGTGCACCAAGTACTGGGAATTATGATGAAAGGAAAAGCAGCAAAACAGCAGCAGTCTCATGGCTCAGTATAAACACACTCTATATGGTGTTTGCATCTTGAACACTTACTAGAGACCTTAGGTCACCATCCAGTACAGCAGAAGTAGGAAAGATCCACTGAAGGCAATGACAAGGGCCAAAGAAGGGAAATGGTGTTACAAATAAAGAATCACTAGGTCTAAGAGCTCACCAGGAGGGAAATGGGGAGGAACACAGCACAGTTAATATGCTGGCTGAAATCATTGTCAACAGGGAATGGATTTTTCCTGTCTTTTTCAGTGCAAGGGGGATCTAGTGAAAGCAGTAAATGGCATATTTGAAACATCAACAACAAAAAAAGAGACTATTTTTCACATCTTGCGCAATAAATTTTACAAATGGATACAGTGGAGTTAAAAGTTTGCATGATGGCAAGAGAAAGCTGGACTAATCAAGGGGCAAAAACTGCATCAGTGACTCCCAAAGGCAAAGACTCTGTCCCTGCCGAGGAGGTTTCTGAGCCACAGCTTGTAGAGACTGGAAGAGCATTATGAGGAAGTATTTCTGAGTGTGTCAATATGGTTAGATAATTATTGTTAATATTGTTTTATACTGCTGATATGTTCCTAGCCCTTCCAGGCACGCTGAAGGACACAGGACTGGACAGACTTTTCTTGGCCTAACCCTTCTTCATATTTTATTTTGAGTACATTAGAAATGGAACTGGAAAAAATGTAGAAGGGAAACTGATATTTTAAAATATGTGAAAGATACAAGGGCAGATTTTTGTGGTGTTGATGTTGTTTTAACTACAGCCCACCACAGCTCTTGTGAAACTGATTTTCCATGGTCTCAATCATCTTCAGGGCAGCAAAAATATACAACTCTTTTTCATCCAGTAAGTGCTGTACATAATTTTCCTTGGATGATTGGCTCTCTGGAACATCCACGATTGCTTTTGACAATTCACTGGTCTCTTTGGGAACAGAAACAATCTCTGACATACTAAGCTGTGTCTAATAAAAGGACTCCCATGATTTTCTATCATATGTCAATTCTGACTTCTCTGGCAACCAGAGAATCTTTTGATTAACAGCAAAACCATCCATAATGCATGGAATGCACTGTGGTACATGCCATGAAATACTTCTTCTATAAAGTCACCATTAATAATACTATTTCATCAGATGACTTTGGTCTCTCTGGTTACAGAAAAATAATATATGTCATGTTAAAAAAGCAAATGTGCCCACTGTTGTCAGGATATCATTGTGTTATAAAGAGAGTGGGGTTTGCAGCCCACACATCAGACCTGTACTGACAACTAAATTCCAACTATCTTTTGTTTGTCACTTTGAGAATGAAGGAATACATTTTAAATGTCTGAGTTTTACTTGAACTTAAGCAGAAATCTATTTTCTGTACCAGAATTTATTCCTCTGATTTATGGCATTGATTCAGGCCTCTGAACCTTTCAAAACACCGGAATGTACTCTACGTTGCACTTCCAATTATAGAACTACATTGCCGGTAGCTGCAAGCTTGAAGTTGATTTTTATAAATTTTCTTGCTTTCTATAATAGGAATGGGAATGTTAATGGCATCTGAAACAGTTCAAGTTACTGCATTTCTGAAGTGAAGTAATCTCTACCTGGCCACAATATGGTCTTTACACAGTCAATAACTTTTTTGACAGCAGCTGTCTGTTGAATCTGGAGGAAGGGAGCAGAGTATACTTGTCTGTAATTATCATTGAGCAGTACATTAAATAGAATCTCTGGTTTCTATTGTTCCACCCTCATTCATCTGAGTCTCCATTTTTACGTGAAAACATTGCTGGAAAAATGATATGCACCAAACACTGTGGCCTTGATGTGATGTGAATTGACTTTCTTCCATTTATAAAAAATGAAGTCTAATATAGAAAAGTGAACTATACCAATTTCATCAGTTGATGAACATTTTAGGGTGTTTTTTCATTTGAAAAATTATGCTTATTTCTACAGAAAGGAAGAGATATGCAGAAAGCAACTAATAGTCTGAAAGAAATGCATGTGAGTTTTTTTTCAGAGACAAGTTCTATATCTTTGTTGGTGGATACTTTTTTACTACTCTTATAAGTAAAACCTTCTGGAGAAGAAGCAATAAGTAATTTATTTGTCCCCAGGTTAAAGAAAACACTAGTGTGAAAAAAATAAACAGAACTTACAACTCCTTGAGTTGCAAAGTGCATTTTGTTTTTGCTGATCATACTTCAGGAAAACACATTTTCACTGGCTGTAGTAAACTCCCTCGTTTCTAAAGTACTTTTTATTTTAATCATTAACTGTATTGATATCAGAAATAAAGTAGAGGAGAAGAGGAAGGGACATTATGATACTACTTTTAAAGTAATTTTTCAGATTAGAGGTATTTGAGCTGCTGACTTCTGAAACACTGTGCACACTTTCAAAAAATAATTTTCCACTCTCTAAAAATATACTTGAGTACAACTATCTAGAACAAAGATTGCCTGAACTTCTGCTGAAGCATAAACAAAATAGCCGTCTTCAAAAATTAAATCAGCTTTTGCTTCGGTGAATTGGAACTCATTGTTAATCTCAGTGGGATCTGGACAGCAAACATAACCTTTGTGAATCTGATATCGTACTTCTTGAAGACAGGGATGTTTGGCATACTTGGTAATTTTTCTGACATGCACCTATTTGTCTGTTTTTATTTATCTTACTCCTGATGTCTGTTTCCATTCTTCTTGCTCATGATTTTTTGGTACGTGGTGTGATCTGTACTTGACAATTCCCAGCAAATCATAATGTCTCACATTTTAATGAAGTACAAAATGTATAGAAGGAGATGGACAGAGCCACAAGGAAGAAGAAGGCTGTGTGGAGAGCAGACTGGCTGGTGTGACTGTACAACTGTCACAAACCAATCAAGGCACACAGGAGCAGACAACCTTTGGAGCTCAGACGATGAGTGGAATTGTGCTGGATGTGGATCTGGGCTGTGAGTGGACAGGGAATGACATTCAGCAAGTCATCAGTCACCAGACAGCAGAGGCTGTGTGGCAAGTCTGTATGATCCAGCATCTTCCATTGCTAAGAAAGAAATAAGGGTCTTTCAAGGTCTTGTTCTAAACTGTCATCAAAATGTGACGTTTTCCCCATGGTACAACTCTGAAAAGTTGAGGTGTCTGCCTCGGCCCCCACAGTATCTTTTTGCTTCTTCAAACATAATCCTTGGGAGTGTCTCACTTCTGCAGTGGAATCACAGCATTCATACTACAGTGGTGGTCAACAAAAGATTTTCACACCAAGACCATGCTTTAAAACCCCAGAGAGAAACACTGCTTGAGCTCTGAATACAAAATGCTTAAAATTCATGACCCTAAGGAGTGAATCTCAGAGTGAGGGAAGAGCTATTTTAGTGCTTCAAAAACACCATACATATTCTAAAGGTATTTAAAACCCCTCAAAATGTTAGCTTTTTCCAAGGAAAGGTCCATGTTTCCTGCTTGAAGTTTGGCTGGAAGAAACTGCCCTTCAAACAGCTTTCAGGACATGCTGTTTCAATGTTACTCACCATGGCTTCAGAAGGATTGCACCTGGCAGGTGTCCTAGGAAAGGTCTCAGGTCTAACATGAATGACCCTGTAAGAGATCCCCAAGTTTTCAATACTGTAAGAAAAGCATAACCTGAATTTTAGCCTTAATGTTGAATTTTATGTAAGTAAACTTTGAATTAAAACATAGCTCTTTAGCACTCACTCTTTAAAGAAAATTACACTGAATTAAACACAGATGTGAAGAAATAAATATTATAATAAATTTCCATTTAAATGTGTATTTATCTAGAGAGAGAAAGAAAGATGGCTTTCACATATGTGCATAGCAAACCTGTAAAATCTTTACCTGTGAATATGCACATGGGCACATACCCATACATACACATAAGTGTGTCTATATATCTGAAACAATTTATTTCTAGTTCTTTTCAAGCAGAAGGGTTAACTTAAGTACATTGTCCTAGTATCAGCTGAGACAAGTTGACAGCAGCTTCCACTTTGCTGGAAGTTGAGAGATGCCTGATGAACCTTTGTGGCCTCTGATGGGACGAGGCATTAGCAGTTCTTTGTGTTGTCAGCTTTCCTCTCATGGTTGAAAGTGGTTCTGGTTCTTAGCAAACAAGTTCTGTGCAGCAGCTATGACAGGGATGTAATGAGGAGGTCTTGTTTATCATTGCACAGACAGCTGAAGACAGAGGGCTGAACTCCTGCTGTAAAGGAGTTCATCCTCATCATCTGGCCACCTCAGTGGTAAAGACACATGGATTACTGAGAAATACTGCAGGGACACAATGAAGTTTGTTTTACCATTAAATTAAGTTTTGGTGGATGATTTGAGTTACAGCCCACTTCAGTGAGACTTTATAGGCATGCTATCTGTTTTGGTTTGAAGTATGTAAAGTGAGTAAGTAGGTAGCTGTTGGAATTTAGACATAACAGATTGTTTTCTGCCTTCTTTGATGTTGATGTCCTGTGGACACCTCTAACTAGCTACCAAACATTTGCCTATTTGCCCAGTGGATTCTGCATAAAACTCTAAATGCTTCTTAATTATGCACTTGTGTACCTGTTTATCATATTTCTAAAGCCTCTGTCATTCCCATGAGGTACAGTTTTAAACATTAAGATTGAAGAACAAGAGAATTTAAAATAACTGGGTGGCAAGGCTGTCTTCCTGACATGCTTCACTGCCAGCAAGAATGCACTGTCTTAGGGAAAATAGTAGTAGTATGCTATGGTCAATAATGATACCTGAAAAGCAATAGCGTATCAGTGCCCATTCATTTTAGACATGTTTCATCACAGAGGTTGCTAGTTATTGCTTTCAGCAGCAAAACCACAGACATTTGGTCATATAGTATATTTTTAACACTGCATGTTGCAGATAAACCTATAAAGCCTGCAATCTGCTAATGGAGTTTATATCCTGATTTTCCTTGATATTGTGGCTCAGTGAGAACATAACTAGTTGCTATTCTTTTGCTTTGAATTTTTTTTTCTGCTTTTTTTACTACAGGAGCAAAACAAATGCAACAGCTGGAAGAATAACTATACCTCAAATAAAATTGTGCATTTAATAAAGGCAAAGAGGTGGAATTAGCTTCTGGAGAAGACATATTTAAATCATGGCAATAGCAAGAACTGAAGGATTTCCCATCTCTGTCTCTCTGACAATTTCAGATATGAATCAGGTGGTGAACTGAGATACTGACCTGTAAACCACCATCCCAGGTAAATGTAGTAAAGCAGAATGCTCAGGACCCAACTACCCTAAACACCTCCTGAGGCCCCTTCCAGCCTGAATTATCCCACAGGGAGATGAATGCCATGCCAGTGCCTTGCTGGCATGCAAACAAACATGGGTTATGCACATGTGCAGCAAGGACAGGGATGACAGTCATGGAGCACAGCTCTGTACTGCAGTCTGAATACTTTGACTAAAGAAGAAAAAAAAAAAACAACTAATAATCAAATATCCATGAGGTAGCTGTTATCTTTGTCTTAAAATCATATTACAATGCCACTCACTATTGTAATTATAATTACTTTGACATTCTCTAGACACAAATTTCTGTATTTTGAAATGAACACAGCATCCTGAATAATGCTTGCAAATATCATTCCTACAGGAGTTTTTAAAGTGTCTGTTACTTGGTTTCTAAATGGAAAAAAAAACATAAAAATAGAAATTGTAAGAGTCTATCTTTAGTGTCTTGGCAATGTTCCTTTTAATACCTCTACACCCTCTATAAAAATGGAAACGACACTGTTGGCATTAAAGTTGCTTCTTTATCTCAGAGTAGTGTAGGGAAAGAGAGACCAATAAGCCTTGGAAAGAGTTTTGCAATTGTTTGTAAAAAATGCAGGAAATATGAGGAGAATGCAAGTTCTTCTGCTATGTGCCTTAATAGCAAAGTCCTCTTTATCCAGAACCTTTTCCTTGCAGTTAGTAATTAGCAGTTTATTATGCTGAGAATGAATTTCTTCTTTCTGACTTTTAACCAGCCTAATTAAACACAGTCATTAATGTAAATACTCTGTATGAAAGAGACACTTCATGCCTGAACAAACAATTATTTTGGAAGGTGTTGATCCTCTTATAACTATTCAGTATATTTTCTGGTTGATTGGAGATGTGGCAATGGCAGAGCATATTAACAAAATAATGGAGATGAATGGCTATGAAATTTAAAATTATATTTCTGCTCTATTGCTTCAAAGAAAACTATGTAAAAACTGTCTTGCAGTGATGACAGGAAATATTTGTAATATTAGCATGCAATTTTCATTGCTTGCAATGAAGGTCTTAAGTTTTTCAATGGAAAAAGTGTTCTTTTGAAATTTCACAGTGCATCAGTAAACATTGCAAGGTGTGTTACAACTGTATACACTGTATCACTCATGACTGTGGTACTCATTTTTCTGAAAAGATTAAAACTAATAGACCCTTTTGTTTTCTGCCCGTCCCTATGTGGCTGGACATCTCCCTCCCCCCTCCTCTCTACCACAGATAGTTGCTGCATAAAGAGATAACCCAGGCTGAAAGGCCCAGCAAGGGGTCATCTGTGGTGCCAAAAGGGCTCAGACCTCAGCTAAGAATCAGCATCTTAGTCTGGAGAGCAGATATGGGAAGAGATAAAGGAAATATTCTTGACTAAGAGACACCATTTTACAAACTATAAAAGACACACAAGTTATCACAGAGGCAGAAGCCTTCTGCATGCACACCCCAAAAGTGTGGGAGACCTCTCCCTGGAGACCTCCCACAGAACCACCCAGGTTCTGTGGTTACTTCCCAGGGGATTGAGGGAAAGGATCTCAATGTGTGCCCCACCAACAACTGGATGGCAAGATACCTTGAAGCCTAAGTTATATTATTTCTTCACTAGCTGTAACATTAATAGGTACCTTTAACCTCGTGCTGTATATATCTATTGGTAGTCTCTTTTTGTCCTAATTCCTCTGTAGTATAAGTCTTATGTCTGTTAGTTTTATGTCTATTGAACAAATAAGTCATTCTATAGCAGACCAAATCAGAATTAAAGCACTTGTGAATGGGAGTGGGTTTTGGGGTGCTGGCTGCCTCAGTAAAGCTCTGGCTGCTGCCTGAGGCCTGGGCAAAATCCAAGGACTTATCTAAACCCCCACTTCCATTTGTAACACCCTATGGACTGATTTAACCAGATTGTTCATTGTGGTATTTACTATGCATCCAAATTGGTTTGCTGCCAGGAGAGAGGACTGGGCAGTGAGGAGATTCCCCATGTCAGTAAGGCTGCCAGAGATGGAGCCCAGGAGAGCTACAGCAGGCTGAAAGTGGGCAAGAATTAACACTTTGTCTGGGCCTTGACCTTGGTGAGGTCACATAATTCTGACTGAATTAGAAAGACTTAACATCTGGTTAAATTGGATGAAAACATAATTGTCCAAAGAGGGTGATACTGGCCATGGTCTGTGTATAGGAAAGGACTACCACTTCTTTCAGAGCTTCTGCCCAAAATAAGCCTGACCCTCCATACAGCCCCAGGGATTTCTCCAGGCATCTTCTTGGGTGAATACTATCCAGAAAAGGAGGAGAATAGGAGAAAAAAGGCAGGATCTATATATTCAGAGAGAAGCGTCCTATGAACAACTAGTCTGAAGTACCTTTTAGGTCTTATTCTTAGTATGTACCTGCAGCAAATTGCCTTATTTTATATCTCTCAGCTTCCAGACATGAAAGGTTGTGCCAGTTGCATGCATCCTGCCTTTAGAATAAGATTCCAGTGGCTAAAATGTTGCCATACATTTTTATATGTAAGTTTTTTGGTCTTTCAAACTAATTAAAAAACTCACACAAGCAAAGAGAATGATACATAGATTGAGACACTGTGTGTATCTTTGATAGGGAATAAAAGCTGAATGCTCAAGCATATTGAAAACCAAACCAAAAACTGAAAGAAGGAGGTTATCTTTATGCTTCAGGCATTGACAAATACCAGAGAGTAGGAACTGGGAAAGTATTTTCCCTCTGAGCAAGTAAAACATCTATTTTGTGGACTTTATTATTAGCCTGTCACATTATACATCCGTTACTGATCGCTGTCACACCTGATGGTACCAGATGGAAAGGCTGTGGGGTTAGATCCTGAATGCTTACACCTGGTTCCATATTTTCTGATAAAAGAAAAACAATTGCATTGCATGAAATAATGTAAGAAAAATAATCCCTTGACTTTATTTTTGACAAATGTTTGGTTATTTTTATTCAGTAAAGTAACAGGAAGCAAAGTTGTGAGGATTTTCTTCAGCTTTCTGCCCATTGCTCATCTCAAGGGTAACACAACAGCAGTACATTGTCAGCTGTGCATATGTGTTATTTCCAGGTTCTGAGTCCAGTCTAGAATAATCCTTTTCAGTGTGGGAAAGAATCACAATAAGTATTGCTTAGGGAGGGCATATGAAATACACAAAAGGTGAGTCCTTACCAAAAGTAAAGATAACAAATCTGTGTTTTGTTTGAAGCATCTCCAGCACTACTGAAAGTGAGGAAAGAGTGACTGGAAGAGCATGAAGAGCAGGCTGTAACCTGCTCAGCATTCCCGAAAACACGGGACCTTAGGACAGCCACTTCTTGTATGAGGAGTCCACATCTGCATGTGTCCCATCCCACCACACAGGTTTCATATTAATGCCAACTCAGGGACCGTTTGCTACTCTGTGATTAGATCTGTACCTCTGCAAAAGTTTCTGTTCTGCGCATGAAAAATATTAATTTTTTTTTTGAGGAGTAAGACAACACTATATTTATAAATAAAATCAGAAAAGTTAATAGAATCATAAAATTGATAAAGTTGGAAAAGACCTCTAAGATCATTGCTTTTGACCCTTAAACCAGTACCACCATGTTCTCCACTAAACCGTATCGCCAAATGCCACAACCACCTGGTTTTTGTACACTTCCAAGGATGGTGACTCCATGACTTCCATGGGAAGCCTTTTCCAATGCCTAACCACTGTTCCAGCGAAGAAATTTTTCCTATATCAAATCTAAGTCTCTCCTGGCACAACTTAAGGCCATTTCTTCTCACCCTGTCACTTATTACCTTGGAAAAATGACCTGCCACACCTAATTTCAACCTTCTTTCGGGTATTTGTAGAGAGTAATACTTTCCCCCTGAACCTTTTTTTCTTCAGGCTAACCAGCTCCAGCTCCCTCAATCCCTTCTCATAAGACTTGTTCTCTAACGCTATTCCATTCTATTCTGTTCTTCACAAAACTTTCAGTTTTGATAGCATTTTCATAGCATTTATTTTGAAAAAATGAATGATCTATTAGAAAATTCCCTATGTAAATGGGTACTTATGCCACAAATCATGAAAATTTAAGTGGAAAAGTAGATGAAATTCTGTTGAAGATTCATGCTGAAACAATTCATGTGGGGCCAAGGATATCGCTGTGAATGGCTTATGGGGGTGTTGCCATGTTTACAGATCAAACATTCCTAGAAGAGAGCACCTAATCAAGTAAATGTTAAGTTTCTGCTCATTTAAATAGTAAATGTTCCCAAAGAAAAACCTTAAAAAGCATTTTGCTTTCACGTTGACCCAGTCCATTCTACTTACAATCGAACAACAGTTGATAGTTCCCACCAAGATTGATATGAAATAAGCAGTGAGAAATGATATTTGGGGTGAAAATGAGCAGTTTTGCGGTCTTATTTTCATCAGCTATACCCTATGTGTGTTTGTACACTTTAAGATAGGAATGTACCTTCTTTGTAGAATGAGCACCTTCACCCTCTCTGAGGTTCATGTGACTAAATGGTATTATTTAAACAATTTGTGAGGCTATTCCCATTGTTCACGATCCCCAGTGCCTTACTTTATAATTTTATTATAATCTTCTCTGCCTCTTGTATTGTGCTTTCCATAATCTGTGGATGAGATCAGATCCCCTGCTGGAGCTGTTTGTTACTGCCTTTCATCATTAGCAGATTCCTGCTTTCAGGACTCATAGGCGTGCACTGCTGGAAGTTACCCACTGGTCACACCTTCACTTAGGTTTCCAAAATTTCTGCATGTGAACCAGTCAGTGCAGCCTCTGTCTAGAAAGCTCACCCTCTTCTCATGCAGATGTCTACAGCAGCGGGGAGTTGCCCTCTAGAGCTGTTACTCCTCCACACTGACCAGCACAACTGAGGAGAGCCCTCTTGATCTGACTTACACATCTGCATTTTCAGTGGTCACAGACGAGGGAGATGAACTTTGCCTCAAAGACTATTTGGTTTGAAATATGCTTTTTGGCTCCAATGATCATGTAACACATTTATGTTCATAATTAAATACCCCTCATAGGCTTGGATTTCTAGAATGTTAGTTAAAATATGATAGTAAATTTCTTCCATATTTTGCTATTTATTTTCAATCTGCTTTCCTGGGTTTTGCAATGTTCATATACAAAACATGAAAGTAGAGTAAGATGGTCAAAGCTAATTAATTTGAAAATTAAGAGCAGAATTTCCTGGATCAACCATAAATTATTATTTTCTCATCTCTAGTCACACTTCCTCTTAGATAATATTGCCTAGAGACAATCAAGTGCATAGATATTAAGAGGAAGCAGCTGCATGAGGTACTTCTAGCAGTGCAGATCCTATTTGAAGTCCACTGCTTATGTCATAAGGCTGAAGTAGAAACTAAGAATGTGTCCCAGAAGACATCCTCTGCTAAACGAAACCAGGGAAAAGTAATTAGAAAGTGAAGCTTCTTACGAGCTCAATTAAAAGACTACTTCAAATTTGCAAACCTATCTCCCTGGCCAGCAGAGCTGCTGGAGAGAAACAGGTTCATCCAGGAGGCAATTCAGAGCATGAAAATCTAGATTCTCAGTAAGCAGGGGTTTCTCAGGTTAAAAGATAGCTAGTAATTTTTAGTAACAAAAATAATCTAGAATAACCTGTCCTCATAAGAAAAAAAGTTTCAGCACTTGGACTTACTCCATAGAGCAAGGTCTCAGGAGTATGCAGCGTCACAGTGGTTAAAAGCTGCAGAGTTGAATGCAAATATTCACGTCCTTCATCACTCTTAATCACGTTCTCATTTCCAACTCTGCTGAGTAACACAGCGAACATTTCCAGCTTCATGTGTCTGCTGGAGCTTTCCAGTCTCCAGCAGATCAGCTAAGAGTGTTTGGATTCTGGGATTTATAAAACTAATTGGAGATATTTCCATGAATTATGTGATTTTAAATATTTTTTAGGCTTAGATTTTGGAACTTTAGACTGCTGATGCAGATAATATGTTTTATACCTCTTTGTAATGAGAGAAATACCACCAATAACTTAGTCTTCAAATATGCTGAAAATCTAGTCGGCATTTTCGTCTGTTCATATTAAAATACATCTATACATGACAACAACATTTTTTTTACATGGGATAATTATAGTAACATTTATGTGTCCCTTCTGGCAGACTTCTTAGCCTCCATTATTAAAGATCACCTTCAAAGACCATGCTTTCTAATTTGCTGAAGGGCTGTTAGATGAAGATTTTACCATGGCTAGATTAAGAAACAGTTGTTTTGCAGGGTAGGCCAAATGAAAGGGTATGATGCATCTCTGCATCTGCATACATGATTGAATGCCCCAAATTCTGTTCCTCCTCCTTCTCATGATCTGAAAATTTGTGTGGCTTCAGTCCAGGCATGAAAACCTTTTTTTTTTTTTTTTTTTCCTGTTCTAATAATTCATTCCCTACTAATTTGGTTGCCTAAAAATAATCCAGAAAGAGAGCAAAAAAGCAGTGTTGGTAGGTGCATACAACCATGATAGAATTAGATTACACACACAACCATTACTCCAAAAAAAAAAAAAAAAGGATTAGATGCAGATCACTTATTTTTATTGATAAGTCTAAAATAAACTGTGAATTTGTGTAAGAAGGAGGTATAAATAAGCTTACTATGATGAAGTAGTTTTCAGCATTCTCAAGCAAGTTTGATCAATATCGCAAAATATTAGAACAAAATAAATCTGTGGTGTAAAAGCAGTGCATTAAAATTCTACCTGTACATTCCTTATTAAGGAACAAAACAGCTGTATGATGCATGTTTCTGTGAGTAAATTTTACTGAGATATAGTACACCATTAGCAGACATTTCTCAAAGGCATGTTCTAAAGCCTTGAACTTGGCTGCATATAATGCATTTGAAAATGTGCATTTGGAGAAGAAAGTTTGCAAAATGTACATTATAGTTAAAATTGAATATTTATTATTTCTTTTCCACAATGTCCTTGGGTTTTACTGTCACTTTTCAGACAAATGCAGGGAGACATTTCCCTGCTCAAAGCACTGGTAGAAAGCCTATGGCCATGATCCTGCCACTGATAGCACACAGGAGGAAAGTTGCCTCTAAATGGAGTGTCCTTGAAGACGAAGGGTGGTTTGAGGATGAATCAATCAGTTCACGAGCTATCATTTGAAGTGCTCTAAGCCTTAGACCTTAGCTTTGCTCCTCCTGATCTCTTACAGTTACCTTCAAAGGCTGCAGGATGAACCTACATTCATACTGGGTACAGATAAAGAAATAGAGGTGAGATGTAGATAAAACACAGAGGAAGGATTCTGCACACTCTGTTAGCTCTCACCAGAGCCAGCCATAATAGAGCATTATTGGTAAGGAAGAGAAGAGTGAAGAATTACGGCCTAGAAACTGAGAAGGCAATTTTGTTCTCACGGGAAATCTGTTTGGAACTGTGCTTCCTTTCTAAATTTAAACAAAATTGAAATTCTAAATTTTTCATGGACCAACAGGAAATTCCATAGGATCTCAGTTCAGAAAAGTGAAATTTCCTTCTCTCAATAGGATAAAAAATCATTATGTAGAACAAAAAACTGTATGTAAATGACTTTTAATATACACGAATACGTATTATGATTATCTAAATAAGATTGACTAAGCTTAATGCAATTCTTATTTTCAGTTTTGTCAAGAAAACATTGTAAACCAGGATATTGATCCTGATACATTTATGTTTCAATGAACAGCTGTTTTTTCTCATCAGTAGAGTTACAATAGTTCTAGGTCCTGAATCAGTCAGGGGGGATCTTCTGAGTGCATAAGGAAAAGAATGTAAGACATCTTCATCTCCTTCACCTGCTCTATATTTAAGCATAAGATCTGAATCCTTACAGACTGGCCAAAGGTGGGCTGCCCTCTGCTGGGAACCAGCCCAACCTGGACACCTGCCCAGCCTGGAAATCTCTGGGATGCAGTGCAGAGGTGCCTCCTGTGAGCACAAGAGAAACTGGGATGTGCCATGCTCTTTCATGCAGCACACGGCTTTGGAAAGTCCTTTATTAGCAGCTATGATAATGCAACCAAAATTGATTCAGCAAAACAGCCAAATGCTGATTTATTTTTAACTCTGCTGTTACTCCTGTATGTCTCGATGCCAGTTCTGCACTCTCCCTGTAGCCACTACTCCTATAGAGGAGGCACTACTGCTGGTACAGCCAGAATTAATGCTCAAGAGCACTTCCAGCTTACTCAATTTATTGTAGAGGGAGTCTGGGGAGCCCTACTGTTAGCTCTAGAGCGTAGTGCTTACTGGGTGCACCTGCATTAGTGTTTCCATTCAGGCTGGAATGGAAGTTTGGAAGCCAATCTTATAACTTCCCTGCCTATTGCACCTTGGTTCTTGTCCAGAAATTATTCGTAGTACTTAGGCTCTGATTCTCAGGTGAAACTAAAACAAAACAGGAGCCCAAAGCACTCTTCAGTCAGTATCCAGACACCAGGACCAAACTGGTCTTTATTAGTGTTAATCCAAAGAAAAGAGCTCCTGAAATGCAGATAGTTTGGATGTCAGGTCTCCAGCAGCAACTGATGCTCTGGAAATTGGTTCCTATTACACCTCAATACTTTCTGCTGGATGCAAGGCTCCCCAGGCAGATCTAGCCAGGCAGGGGATAAGACCTACTCACATAACAAATCTACAAGGTTTGTGATGGAAATACACACCAAATAATTTGTGCCTCTTAATTGTTAAGATGTGATTAGTGAAAGATGCCTGTGTCAGAATTAAGGTTCAAGCAAGATCATATGCCAAAGTCAATAATACAGATTTTATTTAACAATGAATGTGAGGTAGAGACATAGAGAGAAATAGACAAGATAAATTAATTGACAAGAAATAGACAAGAGAGGAAAGACAGAGAGAGGGGGCAAGAAGATGGTCACCACACATGGATCCAGAGGCATCCCCTAGCTCCTTCTTTACACTGGGCTTCTTAGTTGTTGGGGGCTGCATTTTTCAAAACTTTTCACTATTTATACATCTTAGCAAACATAGGAATTAAGGCTCATTGGATACACAGTTCTCTTATACTATTGGTTAAATGACTGCCTCAAGTGAAATATTCATTAGTCTGTATGTTCAGTCTTTCTCTTCTTTTGAATCTGTGGGTTTCTTGGGTTGATAGGCTGTGAGTCCATCCTCACGATCTCCTCCTGCCAGAATTACTTTTTTCTCATTGGAGCTGATTCCAGCATAGTTTCAGAGTTGGCTTTCCTGGTGGTCCATAAATTCTGCATTCTTTGTGTCCATGATCAGTGATAGATTCTTCTCCCCAAGCTTGGTTAGTCTCTCCCAAGGTCTGACACCTGGACAATAGTACCACCTATTCTTATCTCAAGTTCACACAGTGCTGACTTCTCTTACACTCCAAGTTCCATGTGTCCACAGAGACACATTCAGGGGGGCTTTACGGCCATTGGTGGTCACAGATGCCATCTGTCCCATAACTTGGGGGGGGTGCATGATCTTTGTTTGACCAGTGAGACACATATAACTGTTGCTTCTTTACACTGTTTGCCCCAGTGGGAATTGTTGTCCAGATGCATTAACCAGGATGATCAGATCTTGCCTCCAGCAGGCCTTGGGTTAGCCCTATTCTCTTACTCCATCCTGTGCTTATCTCACGGCAAAGTCCTTCTGTGGCCTTAAGAGTGTTTGAGACAGGCAACTGTGCTCCTAAAATCTTTACAGTAATAGAAACTGCTATGCCAGTTAGCTAACAGTGATTCTCCTCAGCAGTGCTCTCTGCATAACAATTCTGAAACCAGGATCCTTGGGAAACGGGGCACAAGAACAGACTCCGTGACAGCACTGTGGTTCTTTGGAATGACGACTACAAATGTATGATGAGAAATTTGCAAATGTGCTACATTGTTTCTTTTTTTCCTCAATGTCTGGCTCTTTTTCCTAGTGGATAAAAGCTTTTCTAAATGCCTATTTTTTGTGCTAAAATTAGGTTTTAAGTTAATGTCTTTGGCATTGACTCTATCCTAATTGCAAGATTTATGCCATTTCCTGGTACTAATAGAGTGTTCAACGTGTGCCTGGGAGGTTCAGTAATAGGTATGTCCTTGACAGAAATCAAGTCAGTATAGTTCTTCTGTAAGAAATCTAAAAAAAAAAAATATTTCTATATTTCTTATAGGAAAAAAAAGCATATTTAATGTTAAATATATATGGAAATAACTTCTAAATATTTGTGTTTAAAAGTAAACTTGTAAGCAAAATTATAAGTCTTGGAAATTATATTTTCTCCTTCTCTAGGTTTTATCTTGTTCTTCTGAATTGATATGCTCTATTCTGACTAATGTGCTTGTCATTTCATGCATACTCTGTAAATTAAAACAGATCTTACACCTGTGTAACTGTTATCTTGCCGTTATTTTTAAGGATTCCATTTGTAATCCCATTCTCTGTCTAAGAACTTTCAGAGGTGCTGGTGCATGAACTGGAAAAAACACAGCAGAGCTGTTGAAATCTGGGATGAGTTTGAGGGGAGAGATGATAAAATCCTTTTTTATTCGTGCACACAGAAAGTAGGATATGGAAACTGGTAACACCTTGAAGGTGGAAAGCCACTATCTCATTTAACAGAGCCCAATTTTATGGTAGAAATGTAATTCCATTGCTAAAAATGTGGAAGCAAGTGTGTCCTTGATAAAGATTCTAGAGTTATCACCAAGATATATAAGCCTTGATAATTTTATCTGTATGACCTTGAAATTACAAGGCAGAGTCATAGAGATGTGAGGTGAGGTTCCTATGACACTCACCTAGAGTCACTGCATTCAAAGCAGGAATGGAGGCACTTACAGAAGATGTTATGCAGGTAGATATGTGCAACAGATAAGTAAATTGCTCTCTAGGAATACTTAGGGGTGAACAAATAGCTCATATATGTGTGCATAGGCTGCAATTGCCAGCAGATAATGAGACAAGTGCCATCTCTAAAACCATAATCCTGACTTGAATTGTGTTGCCCAACCATTCTGCTTGTGTGAGAAGAGACAGTAGAATTGACTATTTAACTTTTGATCTTCACATAGTGTTAGGGAAGGGTGTTGTATAGGCCTATGTTAAGTTTGTTTAAAACAAAGATGGTTTCTTCAGGTTTGTTTGGTTTTTTGTTTGTTATTAAATGTTTTTTATAGGATCTTTTATTAAATTGTGATTGTAAGTTTCATATGTAACTCAAAACTTCAATTTGAAATAACTCACTACTGGGCCTGGGGAAAAAATAAAATAAAAAAAAAAAAAGTGTGATGCATGAAGAAGCTCCAGAATAGGAAAACACATTGTTCACTCTAAATGACTTTTGTTCTGGTCCTGAGACAGGCTTGTGTCCTGAGGGAAACCAGCTTTACCAGATCATCTGGTACAGGCGTGAAATGAGACACTGAGGAAGCAAGTACTTCTCTCTCCCAAAAAATAAGGTGTATTTGAAAGAGAAGCAGTCCTTTTCAGGTGCAATAGAACTGATTAATGAATTGCTGCATCTGACAAAGCAAGCTGGCTATAGGAGGGACAAAGGGCGAAACACTTCTACGCCATAGATAAATACCGAGAAAGCTCAGAACAAGAGGATCAGGAAAATGAGTGACCCAACTCCAATGAATATTTTACATATTTTATTCATATTCATCAATACAAATAATTTAGTTATGAATAAGGAGAGACCAAGTTCAATTTACAGATTATGATGATGATGACAACTGTGAGGTTCCCTGTTTGCACAACACATTTTGTACTAAAAATCTCTCTCTAGTGTTTACATCAATTTATATCCACTGCTGTGTCTCCCAGAATAAGCAACCTCCAAACCAGCCTAGACTAAGAGACACAGAAAGGAGTATTGCCAAGCCACTGGACTGTTTGAGAGGTGTGGGTGTATGACTTTGGGAAAAGCCCACGCCAAAGCCTTACCAGAAGACTGCAAGCACAGCAAGCCAAAATAAAAGTTTTGATGTATGCATCATCTGTATGGAGCTTAAAGACCCATATGGAGCTTGATAGGGCTACAATAAGAGTTTGTTCGGCTTTGTGATGCCCAGAGAGATTTCAACAACAAATAAAGAATTGTGGGTGGAATGGACAGAGAACACACTTGATAAATATCACCTTACAAAGCAACTTCTTGCAGGTTTTCACAGGTATAGAAAGGAATGAGGACACAGAAAATAGAATAAAATATGTGTCAACAGTTGATGGTTCACTTTAACAGAGAGCTGCATACAGTCATCAAAAATAAATATATATAATGACAAGCCATACTCTGAAGAACACACATTACTCCAGGAAATGACTGTGACCTGTTGCAAGAATTTTTTACTTAGTCAGTGTTCTGTACTGGTCTCTGCAGAGAGTGAAGGCAACAGAAGAATGAGGGCTGTGGTGAAGCCCTTTGCTGATGCAGAAGAATAGCTGCCTGTTGGCCACCCTTCCAGTTTCAGACTGAAAAGTGCACAGCAAAGCACAAAAGGAAGAAGCAGCAAACAGAAAAACAAAACCCCAACACTCTTTTTTCCATACAACCCCCTGCTAGGTACTTTGTCAAAACATGCATGCATTGCTTTATTTAGTACTATATTACTCATGCAAAAGCTTGATTTCTTCATCGGGTCAATACCCAACTGCTTTGTGCCTGGCAAGGCAAGTCATTTATTAATTAGAACTGCCCTACAGTCTGTCACTCCTGTTCCAGTACACTTTGTTTGTGCCATTCTCCAGCTGGTACAGCCATGATGTCACTTACTTTCAAAGACGATTTTAAAATGCGGGGAGAAAATGTGAAAAACAACAGAGTTAATCATGTTTTAAGCAAATTTCTGAAGCATTTCCCTGTTTCACATCTCCTGCAAGAAAGGGACAACTCTGTACATGTCCCTTGTGAGGGTTTTTTCTATTTAAAAGTTGCAAACACTCTAAATTTCATTGTTCAAAATGTTGTAATACATTTGTTTGCCAAATCATATTGCTAATAATAATATGGTTCACATTTGGCTTTAATCTGCTGGTCTGAAAACACTTTGCAAAAGAAGTCTGCACCACCACCTTCATTTCTATTTTTCTGTTTCCCCTTGATCACTTTTTCCCAAGATGCTCAGTAGAAGGTGTGTGGATAGGAGCAGCAGCATTATACAGTTCTCTGCTGTAGTACTGTGCATGTATATTTTGTAATACTTTGTAATCACATGATTTTGTATTCCCTTATTGTTCCCAAATGTTTATCCCAGAGTGTGCCCCTTCCCTTTTGCCTATCTAGTCATTTCCTTCTGCTGAGATCATCCCCAAAACCCCCTCCCTAGTTTCCTTGTCAATCACTTGGTATCCTGTCCCCTATATCCAGAACTTTTGGACAAAGTCATTGGGTGATTTGCTAGGGGCCAAAGGTCAGCCCCTCAACTACTGTCCTGTACGTTATCTCAAATGTCCACTCCCATGGCCTGATGCCTGGGGGATCTTTATTGGTCAAGCAATGTATATACCTTCCGTTCCCTCCCATCTTTAAATGTAGCCTCCGCATTTCCCTTGGGGCTCTGAGCTAGAGGGCCCCCCCTGAGGCAACCAGGCTCCCTCTGAATAAACCTTGGTTTGGCCTCCTGCTGAGAGTTGGCCTTTTATCTCCTACCACTGTCTCCAGAAGTCTCTCTGCTGCAAAGGCCAATAGCCTAACAGCCACCAGCACCCCGGGCACGAGAGAGTGTCCCCCTGCTTTCGGTCCGCTTTGGGGCTTGCCCCCCCTCCATGTGCCGGCCAGGGCCAGCCGGGGTTTGCTGAGAAGGCTCCCAGATAGAGACAGAGACACTCTGCCTCAGTGATTGTTTCAGCTCTTGTATTTGATCACTCAAGGGAAGCAACCTAGTGCCTGCAGCACACCACACAGCCCCATCTGCCTTCCCTGGCAGGGAATCAGATGTGTGAGGTCGTCCTGTGGCACTGTCATCTTTCAGCAGGACTGCTCTGTGCAGTCTGCTTTCTGAAGAGTTTTAATTTCACTATCTCCCAAGCTACTGATAGCATCTTGTGACTGAAATCTGTCATTTTTATGTGAATGGTATATCTCACTGAAACCTCGTCTTACCAGATCTCTGATACAGTCTGTAATACAAGTAAAAAGAGCATTTTCAAGACATCCCAAAACTGAGATCACAATGAGAAGGCTAAGGCCATTGATGGACCTGTACTGTATTTTTTTACTAAAAAGAAGTTAAAAGAATATATTTTTGCTCTTTTGCCATTTCTGTTGTTGTCACTATCTGTGGAGTGCTCTGTCAAAGAAGAAAACATTAATGACATGACAGAAAATTCTGAGGAGACTACAGGCCCTTTCCCGTGTTCCTGTCCGCTATTACCAAACCCTGCATTCTTAAAAAAAAAGAAGTCAGCCCTTGTCCTGTGTATGGAGACATAGATCTTCCTCTTCCATAGATTTCCATAGATTTGCCTTTGCCTTCCTCTTTCATAGCTTCTTTTTGGGCAGGAATACGCATATGAGTGCATAGGGAATGGTGATCTACGGTTACTACTTAGGGTTAAAAGTACAGACTTAAAATTTCAGGCATTTTTCTGCTACTTGAACATATTTCACCCCACAGAACAGATCCAGAGGGCCTCTGCAATATGGTCCAGGCCTGTGCTGGCCAACCAGAAGGAGACAGCAGACATGCTCATAGTAAGAAGGTTGAAAGTCTCCAATGTCTCTGTTTATCAAAAGGAACACAGAGGAAATCCTTCCTTAAATCTATTTCTCTCTGTTTGGCAAACCAATGCCTGTACTGGGTTTGCATGGCCTGGTTTTGGTAGTGAGGGGGATACAGGATGGCTTCTGTGAGAAGTTGCCAGAGGCTTCCCCCACATTCAGCAGAGCCAATGCCAGCTGGCTCCATGATGGACCTGCTTGTGGCCAAGGCCTATCCCGTCAGGAAGGATAGTAATGCCTCTGTGATAAGGAATTAAAAAAAAAAGTTATTGATAAGATGTCAATCTTATCAATAAGATCTCTCAGAGAAGAGAGGAGTGATCTCTCAGAGAAGAGCTCTCAAAGAGTGAGAATGGGTGAGAGGAGCAGCTCTGCAGACACCAAGGTCAGTGGAGAAAGAAGGGCAGGAGGTGCTCCATGCACCAGAGGTGAGATTCCCCTTCAGCCTCTGGCACAGCCCATGGTGGAGCAGCTGTGCCTCTGCAGCCCATGGAGGAGCCCATGGAGGGATGCAGAGATCCACCTGCAGGTCGTGACCCACACCAGAGCAGGTGGGTTTCTGAAAGAGGGCTGAGCCTATGGGAAACCTGTGCTGGAGAAGGCTCCTGGCAGTGATCTGTGGACTCATGGAGAGAGGAGCCCAAGCTGGAGCAAGTTTCCTGGTAGGACTTGTGACCCTGTGAGGTACCCACGGTGGAGCAGGCTGTTCCTAAAGGACAGCACCCCCTGAAGAAGTGACCTGTGTTGCAGCAGTTCAAGAAGGACTGCTGCCCACAGACTGTACTCATGTTACAGAAGCCCCTGGAGGCCAATCTACCATGGGAAGGACCCACTGGTGGAGCAGGGTAAGGACTCCTTTCAGTGTCTGAAATATCCCCTGCACTATTTAAACTGCTTTCTCTGTGTATCCTCTCTGTTGCATTGCTTTTTTACCTGCTTATTATATTGCATAATAATTCATAGCATTTGTGTGAAAACATTATTTCTCTGAGGAGGAACACTCTTTCCCACCTCTGTGAAGGGACTGGCGCTACTCTGAACTTGTAAAATTACTCTTTTTTTAAAAACTAACCTATGTGACATTAACATTGTAGCATCCAGTCAGCAGACTGTGTACCATCAGATTTAAAATAGATGAAGTAAAAAGAGAAACCCAGGTAGAAATTCGAGGTGGTCAGTTGTCACAGCTAGAGCCTAGCTGCATATAGCTCCAGTCTGATTTTTGTAAGTGGTTCTGGAAATAGAGGCTGGTTGACACTGATCAGGAAAAGCAGTGTCCTTTTGTTATGTCAAGATTTTGAGAGATTAACGAGAGCTGCAGTGGTGAGAGGCAGCTGTATTCTTACTCAGTGCTCCTGTCAAGATGATCACTGCACCTAACAAATGGGTTGGGTGGGTTTTGTTAGTTGGTTGGTTGGGGTTATTTTTGTTTGTTTGGGTCTTTTTGTTTGTTTGTTTGGGTGTTTTTGATTTTGTTTTATGAAATAAGAAGGAAACAGAATTATTTGCAAGGATTCACTTCCCAGGAAACAGCACATGGGAGAAAAATGTGACATTATTCCTTAAGAAATGAAGAGGAAAAAATGGTAACCATCTTTCCTCAATGTGCTTCCTGAAGAAGCAATTTTTTCAGTAGAGGTAACATTCCTCTCCAGACACTTACAAGCCTAAACTGTGTCAGGTGCAGATATTTTTTGAGGGAGCAAAACAGAGGCTGTGCTTAAAAAAATTTAGAGCGCTTTCTCTTTAAGTTTGCTGAACAAAGATGTAATTTCAGAGAGCTGTGCCATCAGTTATTACAGTGTAAAATCAGATATGAGAGGTCATTCCCTGGCACTAACAGCTCTGGGCACACTTGCTCAATGACCTCTGTTTTCCTGATGGGCAAATTCATTATGTGATTGTCTCTGCTTCAAATTAACAGAGCTCTACCATTCTCCACATGAGGAGATCAAACAGTCCCATGTGACTTGCAAATTAGTCCTCTAAATGAAGGTCCCCACACAAACAATTAGGTTGCTTTATTGTGAGACTGTAACATTATCTATTTTCACTAGAAATGTCTAGGAAGTTCTCTTCCATTCCTCTTTTTTAAACTGAACTTTCATTAAGCTTAATGCCACAAAGTATTTCTGACACTACAGGCTTATCAAAACAACTTAATGAAGAAATAGAAGGCGTAGTTTCAGTGTCAACTATAGATCTTAAAAATCCATCCAGTGGTTTGAATGTTGAATGTTGTTTACGAGTCTCAAATATGTGTAAAGAGCTCACATACCCTGAGTGTGTAAGCAGGGGTCTGTGCACATGCAACCTCCTGCCTGGAGTGACCAGCAGGGCCAGAGCCTCTGCCTTGATGACCCCAGGAGCAGCTCATGCTTTACCAAGACTAATCCTTCCTGACTCATTGTGAGGATACCCTGCATTTGCAGGGAAAAAGTCAGGAGGAAGCAGCTGAGCATTTCTCTAGCCTGTCCCCCTGAAAGGGAGAAAGGAATCCACCAAGGGATGAGGCTAATGGGAAACCCAAAATTCAAGCAGAAAGGGCAGCCCAAGGCAGAGGCAGTTTGAAGCCTGGTTATAGAAAACTCAAATATATGGACAGAAATCAATCAAAATATGAACATTAAATTGCAACCTCTACTGTTGTTACCTCTTTTTCAGTTGTTTTGCTTCTTTGTTTATGTAGTTCCCATTCTGTGTATTGAATGAGTAGCATGAAGTGGCATCTTATGTAAAACCTGTGATTTTTACTAGAAACATGCATTACTGGTCTCAGCTATAAAGAATCTGACCCAGATAAGTGATCATTCCATAACTTTCATGGGTTACATTTTGGGGAAGAAATGTCATTTAAACATTAATTGAGTAGGTGATAGTAAAATAAGAATTGTTTAAATTGACTAGATTGTTCCCTCCCACAAGATTGTGAGAAATGGAAAAAAAAATATCTTGGATTGTCTGCAGATTTGTGCTTTCTTTCAGTTATAGTCTTCAACCCATAGAGCCATGTGAATCCCAGGATGCCTCAAAAAGTTGTGGCGCTCTCTGCAACCTCACTTGTCTCTGGCTGTCACCACCACACCTTTTTCCCTTCCTTTTACTTCTGTAAAAGAGACTTAAAAAAAGCAAAAGCAGAAACAGTAAGGGAGAAGTAGGCCAAAGAGGCAAACCTCCTTCAGATTTTAACCTCAAGTATAAGGTATTAAAAGAAAACTCAGATGATCACTCTCTGCAGTTAGAATAATGAAGCAGAATCTTTTCAGGTCAAAATTATCATAAACCCATTGAAACCTTTGTGATTATGACAGCTAACACAACTGAACTTCTGTTTCAGTTAATGTGAATTATTTAGTCATTGTTCCCTTGCACAAAATCCAATGCATTCACATTTCTTCTATTTTCTGAATGACAGGTACAACACTCACTTTTGTAGTACCTATTTTGTTCTAAATAGCATAGTCCAGAACATTTTGTAAAGGAAATCTAGAGAAGACTAACCTTCCTAATGATATTCTGCAAATCAATAGATTTTTTTATTTAATAATTACATCACAGGGAATCACATTTTTTGTTCTTCTAACCCGAAATTATCTTCTGATTTAGTCTTTCAGACCTTGAAATGTCTAACAGTAACTGAATATTGAGCCACTTGATGTTCATTTACTTGCAGGAATGTACATTCCTGTGTAGATATGAAGACAAAATATGGGAGAGAAAGTAGTATTTCCTGTGCACACACACACAAAAAAATAGTATTATGCAGATAAAGAGCACAAAATCTAGGCCTTTACAATAATAACAGTCACTGAAATGCTGCAAATATGCTTTTAGCAATAAAAATGAGTGGTGTAAGGTTTTGGTTTTTTATGAAAATCAGTCAGTGTTGAAGCCTGTTAAGCAACATGAAAGAAACACAATGAATTTTCTACCTATTCTTTTGGATTTAGTAAGGAGATGGAAGTGTCTGCTTAGAGAATAAATACAGACATATGTTGCTTCCCCCCTAAGTAGAGCAGATTTCCACTTTATAATTGTGTAGACCCATGTAGTGAGCTTGTCTAATTTATCATACTACAGAATAATAATAATAATAATAATAATAATAATAATAATAATAATAATAATAATAATAATAATAATAATAAAATAATAATTATTATCATACTAAGAATAATAATTTATCATACTAAAGTTTGCACAAGTTGCAAAGACTTAGCATAACTTTTCTCTAAGCTGAAAAGGCATCCTGACCCTGTGAGCATCCCAGTGCTGCCCTGGTGCCAACATATGACTTCTTGCAGGACCACCAGTGGAGCCAGACAGTGGCACTGGGGGAGGGACCTGCTTGGGGTGACAGACCCTCAGCCAGAGAATCAGCTGTGCCGGGGTTTTGTCCCAGGAACACTGCTGGCACTGCTGCTTAGAGAGGAAAGATGAAAAGGCAGGGAAAAGCATGACGTTATTGTTTCCAGGGTCCAGAATGAGGTTTTTATATGCAAAGTGCTAAAGCCAGTGGAGCCAATCTAAAAAACAGCAGGAAGTCCTAATGCTGTGCTGTATTCCTTTTTGGGATTCTCTTAATGGAGTAGTGCACACAAGTGAACCAAACAGACACAGTAACAGGCAGAAGTCTCTATGTGTTTATAAAAACACAACTGAGTAAGATTTTCAATCACATCTGGCTCACTCTAAACCATCTCAAACTTGAGAAAGTGTCTGTGGGGAATCAGTGTGCAATCATACAATGGACCCTTTGTCTACCCAGCTGTTTTAACCTAAAGAACTGCAACAATAAATAATCTTATATAATCCAGATCTTGTGCAGGCAAGACCTGACAGTCAAATTAAGGAAATGGCAGAGTTCACTGCCATTGAATGCCTGTGTCATGGCATTGCTCCACTACATGCTGCTCTGACCCTGGCAAGAGGCTGCCTGGACAGCAGCTACATGGACATCTCTGAAAGCTCCTGCTCTCAGGTAGCAAAGACAGCTTTAATCTCAACATCTTCACCCTCCTGCACGTTCCCTTGGTTTGCTTTACTGTACTTAGGGCACTGTTTTCTTTAGTCAACACAGTTGTGACACTATATTTAAAAGTACTGAAGGACATTGCGATGAACTCAACTGCTCAGGAAATACAGGGGAACAAGATTTGTCTTGTGGCCTTGCATCTGCGCTGAGTTACAAGTGTGGTACTGTTTTCATGGACCGTGCAAGGGACCAGGCTCCTTTTTAAACAGGATGATTGTTTTTGTACAACTTTGCCTCCTCCCCACAGTGGACACAGGTATGTTGGTTTAGCTGCCTATAACAAGAAAAACTACCTTGACTAAAACAGAGGTACAATAGAAAATGGAGAGGAATGTCAGCAATCCAGGGTAACATCCAAAACAAATTTGTAAATATGTCAATACTACAGTATATTAGCATTTAGAAAGACTGTCTCCTTGTCCCAACACTGGTAATTCTTGCTTATCTTTCAAGCCTGATACTGAATGTAGGTTGAAGCCTTCACTAGGATACTGAATGCTCAGAGCTTGACTGGGCTCTGTGCTGTGCTGAGCAGCATTTAGAATCAGAGCCAGCTGAGTAGGAAGGGTGCATTTACACAGAATGAGTTTGGCTCTGCTTGGCCAAATGCCCGTGAGAGCCTAAGCACAGCACCATTCTCTTATGGCTGCACTGGAGGTGCCCTGTTTTTCATCAGCTAGGGCCACAGTAGAGGGAAAGCTGGCTCAGTCCTCCATGTAGGTAACACCAGTGGCAGCTGAATTTTGCTGGGCCTGATCCGTGATGGCTTTCATGCTGAGAGCAGCAGTACAGCTGTGTGTGCCCAGCTGGGTGCTCTGCACATGGCAGGAGGCTATCTCCTGGGCTCCCCTCCTGCCTGGTGCTTTTTCCCCGTGATTTTTGTACTATCCTAAGGTATGAACTAATCTTTACTTTACTATCAGCTCAGGCAGATGATTTCTTATCTCACCACTTCAGTGGTTTTTTGTAGGTCTGTGTTGGTCCTTCACAACATCAGGGAGGTGAACAAGCAGCTTGAAATTCCCTTGCAACTTTTGAACCACCAGTGGGCCAGTGGCAACAGCTGCAACTGGAATAATCAGTTTGCTATAAAAAGGCTCTAATGTTAATGACAAATGGGTCCTTATATGTTGCAGAACTGACCTGACTGAGGAAGAAAAATTAAACAGAAATAGCTTTCTCTTCTTTTTGCACTGGAATATTCTCTATTTCTGTAGATAATTTATTCGTGAAGGTCTTAGGAAGAGTAAGCTTGTCATGTCATCTTAGAGCAACAAGAAAAGCTGCAGGAGCAGCAAAAGCAGCAGATCTAATCAATATTTTGGCTGGCCAAGACATAGCCATAATGATGGCTGCTGAGAAGGCAGTTTTCCTCAGATGTGTACATCTTATCTCCTGTCTCCCAGGCAACTTCCTAACATCTTTTTGAAATTACTAAAGACCAACTAATGTATTCTAATACTGTGACAAGCCTTATCAAGCCAGTACAATGCCACGCCATTTTCTAGTTTGAGTCATATACAATAAACCAAACCCAGTAACTAAATACCGATGGCTATAATTATTCATTCCCACATCACCATGTAAATAAAAGCTACATTATTTTCACATTTGGCATGAAAAATAGTTGAATTTGTACACTGAACTTCTAGACAAGCTGTATATCTAATACTATTGCATACAATATGAAATTCCATGGAAATTATTTACTCAATGTTCCTTATGCTTTAGAAAATATATTTGCATTAAACCAACAAACTTTCATTTCCCAGTACCAAAATTATAGCTTGGTATTTTGGAACATTCAAAACATTCAATATTTTAAAACCTATAGTCAATAGCATCAAAAATACAGAAATATTTTTCTCCATCTGAAGGAACTTGAAAAATATATTAATTAATTAATACATGCAGTAAGTCTTGATGCAATTGCTTGTGAATCTCATAAGATATAAAGGTTGAGCTGAGATGTAGGCTGTCAGCTCCCATGGCATGACTTGACACAGTAGAGTGCACTTTTCAAATATTATTAAAGATTGCAAATGATCTTACTGTCTTTATACAGCTGATGCAGAAATAGAGAATAAAATAGATTATAATTTTTGATTTGATTTAGAAAACATTTCTCTAACCTATACTCCTATGCAATAAATAAAAACATTCTGTATCTACAGGGGGAAATAGAAAAGAAACCAAACTCAACATATCCATGAACATGGGAAGAAATCTCTTTGACAAATATTGCTGCTTCAAATAATAAACTACACAGAAAAACTAGTATTAAAATTAACAAAAGTAATACCTCTTTTTAAAGAATGATAGTCTTTCTCACTAAGCAGTTAGAAGACAGGAATTCCCATTTTTAAGACTGATATTTTTTGTGCATGGTAATGACTGCCCTTGGCATCAGAGATAAAGTCGGTATGAAGAGAGAATGAATTCAATGCTTTTAAAATCCTATTCCAGACTGCTGAAACAAGAATGGATCTCTTTTCTGCAATCTTATTATCAAATTTGCTGTCCCTACTTTGCTGTAAATAGAGAATACTTCTGGATCAATGGTTTCTTTTAGTTTTACTACAGCCTGCATCTTACAAAGAAGTCATAAACAAGATTTGCTGAAACAGAATTGTATAAGTTTTGGATTTCTGAATAACCATGCTAATACTTAGCTTGAAAAATACTGCAACACATTTTACCATGTGTAGAAAGTTAGGAAGGAAAATGAAGAGCAGGGCTAAATCTTAAGGCTATTCAATCCATATACACCATATGAGCTGAGAGAATGGTTTGTAATGGAAACAATTTTTAGTGACACATCAGGCTTAGAAGGTGTTGCCATTTAATTTTTAAAGAGCTTGAATTTGTAGTGGAATGGTACTAACCATCAGTCACTGGAGGCTGCCTAGAACAAATGCAGAGCACATATGAGGGCAGAGGATCAGCACAGGTTCATTTTCAAAGGCTGGAGGTTTTTTTTCATTTGAACAAAACAGAATGAAGTATTAGGTGTGAGTTGTTTGGTCTTTTTCACATTGCTATGTTTCTGCCGACAATAAAACCTTTGTTGATGCAAAGACAAGGGGATCAAGTGCACTCTCAATCAGTTTGCAGATGACATTAAGTTGGTCAGGAGTGCTGGTCTGCTGGAGGTTAGGAAGACTGTAGAAGGATTGGACAGGCTGGATCAATGGGCTGAGGATAACGGTATGAGGTTTATTAAGGTGAAGTAAGAGGTCCTGAATTTGGGTCACAACAACTCCATGCGACACTACAGGCTGGGGGCAACATGGCTGGAACACTACCTGGTGGAAAAAAACCTAGGAAGGATGGTTGACAGCAGCTGAACGTGAGCCAGTGTGTGCCCAGGTGGCCAAGAAGGTCAGTGGTACCCAGGCCTGTATCAGGAACAGTGCAGCCAGCAGAAGCAGGGCAGGGATTGTCCCTGTGTACTCAGCACTGGGGAAGCTGCATGTCAAACCCTGTGATCACTTCTGAGCCCCTCACTACAGGAAAGACATGGAGGTGCTGGAGTGAGTCCAGAGAAGAGCACTGGAGCTGGTGAAGGGTCTGGAGCACAAGCCCTATGAGGGAACTGGAATTCTTTAGCTTGGAATAAAAGATAGTCAGTGGAAATCTTAGTGCTCTGTATGAAATGAAATCATATTAAGATGAGTGTCAGTTTTCTCTCCCACACAATCAGGGACAGGACTAGAAGGAATGACCTCAAGGTGCACCACAGGAGGTTCAGTTTGGACATCAGGAAGAATTTTTTTTGTGGCATTCATATTCTCTGAATAGAGAGAGACATAATTCTCTCTCCCAGGATTTTTCCTGGAGAAGCACAGAGAGAAGAAGAGAAAACAATTCTTATCTCTACGTGCTGCTCCTGTTGTTTTTGCACATGTGGAATGTGTAAGGAAGATTGCTTACCTAAAGGGATTTGGTAATTGGATTCTGCTGAGGATTGTTTTGTTTCCTTGGCCAATTGGGTCAAAGCTGTGTCCTGGCTGTCTCAGACAGTTGCAGGTTTTTCATTAGTATTCTTTAGTATCTCTTTAGTATGTAATTTATTATAGTATTAGTGTGATGTGGTATGATTTAATAAAGCAATTGTTCAGCATTCTGAATCATGGAGTCAGATGCCAATCATTCCCTGCATCGGGGGCTCCCTGCATTTGATATTTTTTCACTGAAAAACTGATTAGGCGTTGGAATGAACTGCCTAGAGAGGATGTGGAGTCACCATCCCTGGAAGTGTTCAAGGAACAACTGGACATGGCACTTAGTGCTATGTTTTGGTTGATGTGGTGTTGGATCAAAGGTTGGACTCAATGATCTTGGAGGTCTTTTCCAACCTTAATGTAAGATTCTGTGTCCAGAATGTGGTTAAATGCACGCTGCTAACCAATATTGTTTGCTTTATTGGTAACAGCTTTAATTGTGCACACCTAAGCTTGAGTAACTTCGGCTCCACTGCCATTGCTGCTAAACATGCTCACATGCCTGCTACCAAGCACCAGAAATAATTATACAGAAATCTACAGCTCCTAAAAGTTCCTACCAAAACCAATATAACACACAGACTATTTTTAAGGAACTAAAAGAAAACATAGAGATCAGTAATAGTCAGAATGAATTTTATAAAACCACACCATATCAAATCAAGTCAGTTTCCTAATACTCAAGGCAACAGAGAGAGAAGCAAAACATGCCATATACCTTGGCTTGTATAAGACTTTAACGCTGTGTTGCATAGAGATCCAATAGCCAAGCTAAAGAGAATTTAGATGAGGAAAAAAGTTCTAAAGTCATGGGAAAATTCTACTTGTGAATTCATTATCAGTGGTTCAGGTATACTCTGAGAAGGACTGAGTAATGTCCTAAAAGGATCAGTCCTAAGGGAGTGGTATTATCAGATATTTTGTTCAATGACCCAGATGATCAAATACAAAATGTTTTTATTATATTTGAAGACACCAATAAGCTGATAGTATAGTTGCAAAATGGGAATAGAGTTAATGGAATTCTGATACAAAGGGAAATGATATAAAAAAGGAAAAGATGCTGTTTATTATGGGCAAATCTCAGGCCATGAACTTGGGTAAGAACAATTAACTGCACAAAAATATGGAAGGGAACAAAGGGCTTAGTTAGAGCTCTGTAGAAGTATATTTAGAATTGTTGTGAATCATAGCTTCAAGGATTGTGTAAATGCAAAGCCCATGTGATTAATCACACACAATGATTAATAAACTGTCACAGCTAACAGGACATTTCAAATAATCCTTCTCCTTTCAGTGCTGACCTCTGCTGCAGTGCAGCAACACTGATTGTTGAGCAATGAAATCCAAGCAAGACAGGACAGCCTAGACGGCATTCAGAGGTAAAATTTTCTCAGAAGAGCATTGAGAAGGAAGAGAGGACAAAAAGCAGATGAAGAGGAAAGTTTGGGTGAGATAGAGTTCTATTGCTTGTTGCCTAATTACTTTTTGAATGACAATTAAGGCTTCAAGTTTCTATCTTACAGGAAAATAAAATTACTCATATGCCCCACAAAGTCCTGTCAAGGCATTTAATGGCTTTTCTCACTTCCCAGAAACGCTGCAAGTGACAACGAAATGTCTTAAAATGTGACCAGGTTGCCTATTCCAGTTTTTTTTTTTTTAATTCTCAACTAATTTCCTTTCTCATCCTTTTCCAAAAATATTAGCAATGTTCTTTTACTTCATGTTCAAGCTTCAGAGTCTTTAGGAAACTCTTATTTCACATCTTCAAGCCTTGGGCATCAATCACAACACCTAGAAGTATCTTTTATTATGTTCTTTTGAATCCAGGACTTTGTGTCTCTGGGTCTTAGAAAATATGACAGACACTGAAACTGTTGCCAGCCATGATGGTCCTTGGCTTCGAACCCAGCACTTACTGAACCAGATGTTCACTACTGAAATTATTTTTTTCAGGCTATACCTGAGCTCAAGCACTGTGTTTGGATTGCACTCATTTCACACAACAGCCAATGCTGACTTTGTCTTAAAGGAAGAAAATGTGAGAGGCAGAGAACAATTAAAAAAATCAGCTCCTTCTTCATTCTAGATGCTTTCATTTTGCCAACCCTATCCAATGTGAAACCCTCAGAAATGTAAGATAACTTTTTCAATCTGCAGAGCATATGTAGCATAAATCCCACTTGCCTGGTGGGAAAGACGGGGGATGATCCTGGTCCCTTGCTTGCAGTGCTACAGTTTCTAGCTAACTGTGTGCTCCTCAGAAGAGTCTGTCACAGTAGGGGTGCTTTCCATCGCATGGTCACCGTGTTTACACCTGGTAAGCATCATATTCATTTCCTGGCATGCAGGAGAGGCATTAGTAAACTGTGAAGTTTTCAATGCCTTGTGTTACCCAAACTACACCAATTCTGGTGCCTTGACCTGATGGGATGTGTTCATTGCCCTGGTTTTCTTCCTCAATATAAGCAAGGTGTGGACTGAGAAGGGATGGGGCTAGCTTGATCTTGCCCTGTCATAGCCATGGCATTTAGCCTGTGCTTGCAGGGTCTGGGAGTACTCCCAACAATCACCTTATCGAAACAACTCTTGAGACCTCAGTTTACCTAGAAATCAATCATTAGTCTGACATGAAAATCTCTTTATGTAAACATCACTCTGAACATCCAAGTTTCAGACACCACTGAAATGCATGAAATTTCTATTCAGCTGCAATATGCTATGGAAATGCCTCAACAAACAGAAGCCAGTGAATGTAGTCTTTTACTGCTACCCTTCTATTTCTTGGGATGGATAAGGTCCAATATCCCAGAGGCAGAGAAAGGCAAGAGAGAACAAAAGGTGGGGAGTTTCTCACTGACAGTCACAGTGTGTTACTCTTCTGGTTGCTTTCTAGGGGAAACAGTATAGCCTTGTATGATTCTTGTAACAGCACTCTCTGCTCCAGATGAATGCTAAGCATCTGTGTGCCCTGATAGCTTGCTCCTTTGCCACTTCTACCTTATCAATAACGGTAAAATAGGTGTGGCCCCTTCCTATTTACCATAGCTTCTTTGACAGTGCTTCAGCTATCCATTTCTTCATTTTCCAGTGACAAACAGCCCAAATTTTCTCCCTTCAAAAAGCATGATAATTATTCAGCTAGAATTAGGAAATCACATCAAATCCTGTCACCAGTGACTAGCCACTAGGTCTTAACTTGTGTTTTCCCACGACAACAGTCTTTCTACAGTGCTTGCTTTTTCATGGTGTCCAGAGTAATTCAAGCTGCTATCTAAAGCCTTGGGTTTTCCCATTTCCTGGTAGTTTCTTGGCCCAGGGATTTAAAGAAACTGTCTTTTACAGCTTATTCTACACTGTGGAAAAAGTGGAACTGATCCAGTACTTGGCATCTATTAAGCATCTGTATTCCAACTAACAATTAATTAGGATTAAGGGATGTTATAGAAGAAGAAAATAATTACCAACTATGAATCATGTATTATGATTATGTATTATTCTTTCAGGTACTTAAAAGATAATTTCATGCACTTTCCAGAGGATCTAAGGAGACTTGTGAAATATTTAAATTGCCCTATAACCCAGGTTCAATTGAGAAATGTCCAAATTTCTTACAGGCAAACTAATGCTTCTGTCTCTCTGCCCATGCTGTTATTTAAAACACAACCTGCTCCTTGCAGCACCCCAAATTATGGTTTACTGCTGCACAGCAAGGCAGGCAAGCTCTATCTATAGGACATTGCTGTAGTTTGTAGAATACATCCTCTGTCAGTGAACAAAGAGAACCGCTGCAGGATGCCATTGCTGGGGTGGTTTTCCTGCAGGGAGGATTTCCTGCATCCCCTTGTCAGTGGAGGGGTTATCAGGTGAGGTTACAAACCTTTCAGTTCTACATAATACCTCATAGATATGAACCTGATGGTGTTGTGGTGAAAAAGGATGCATCCGGAGAGCTCTCCTTCCCTATCATACACAATGAGAGGAACTCTTCTGCACATTGGCCATGTATAGCCTTCAAGTGATCTAGGCAGGCTGTACCCTCTAGTTTCACAACAGAAGATCAATCAAAATGTTCCTGGGAAATCAGTGATGAAGCTGAGTTGCTCTGGTTAGGCCTACAGCTCTAGTAACATGATGTATTTCTAAATTCAACGTAATGAACCTGAGCATTAACCACCTGGAACTCTTAATAATCCATTCTAAGTCTGATGGCTAATTAAACTGAACATAACAAACTTGCGTGCAACTAGAATTGGTTGTAGGCAATTTGAATAAAAAAATAGCAAAAGGTTATTTGCATATCCAGAAAACTTACTACTCACAAAAATATTCAATAATATAGCAAATCTTAGTTTTTGAGTACTAGATCTCATTCATCAGAATAAAAAGAATGCAGAAAATAATTATGCAAAACCTATTTTAACTCCAGAAGTAGATTTATCAAGAATCAAATGTGAAATACTAGAAAATGAACAAAATGCTTTTGGGTACAGAGTTTCTATTTTGTATGTTGTTGATATCAGAAGCACATATGGTACTATTCTTTCTGATTCTTTAGGTACAATGTGTTGTACTCAGAACACTGATTCAATGAGTTTGCATTTTTCCTTTCCTGTTTGTCCTTTCCCCAAAACAAATGTTTAATATATACAGATTTATTTTACTAAGCACTTACATTGCTGACTCACTTTTAAATGAAGATTAGTCCTCTAAGAGAATGACCATCTGTTTCAGCTGTTTATTCTCCATAATGGAATTGAAGTGATTTCAACAATGGAATTTTAACAGCCAAGTGATTTCAACTTCTGTGAGGAAAAAAAAAATATTGAGCCCTAAGTTATTCTTGAAGAAAATATCATTAAGTGACTTTATTTATATTCTTACTATTGTTAGGAATAAGCATACTTCAGCCAAGGTGTAATTAGTAGGATGTCATGATAGGTAAATACTGAATGGGACTATTTTGACCACCACAGTCGTAAACAGGTCTGACCTTAAAGAAAATTTCCGTGTGGAAACGTTATGAGGACATGGGGCATCATTCAGGAATACTCTGCATTATTTGACTTTAGTCTTTAAATTATTTATTTTAGTCTTTAAACAGGCACAGAAGTTTGTGCTGAATAAATGTTTGTAACACTTATTGACTGCTTTTTATGTGACGTTGCTGGGGAACTCTGACTAGGAGTTAGATATTGATATATAGATTTGAATATTGATCTTGAAAGTTAGATATTGAGAGTCTGGGATAAGGGTCCTCATTCTCCTTTTTAAACACAGGTCTCTAAACCAAAACATTTCCAAGGACTTCATTATCTCAGATAAATTTAATTCTTCTTTTTTAAATCTTTGTGCTGCACAGGACTGCCTCACTAGAAAAAAAAAATGTCATCCCTGTGTTATCAACACTGTTTTGTTCAAAAATCCAAAATACAGCACATACTGGGCTGTTCTGTGGGAAATTTATTCCACCCCTGCCAGCTCCTGTATGGAGTGATATTCAAACACAGACATGGAGAATAATTGAAAGAGATGATGTACTGTTCCTTCAAACATGCATGTGTGTTAGATACATTATGCACTAACACATTGTAAGTATGACAGGTATGGATGACAAAGGTAATTAAACCTGATATCTAGGTCAATAGCTAATAAAAACTCCCTAAGTTAATAAAGAAGGAGTAATCAAAATCAAATTATTTCATAAGAATTATAAAAAGTTAAGTCTGATTTAACTTTTCTGCATTTTCTTTAATCAGAAGGAGATGAGATTTCTGTTAAGATGTTCTGAAAATTTTTTTGCTAAGAAATGAAGGCTTGATTCAAGCACTGAAATCTCCTTGAGTATAAATAAAAATTTGAGTTAAATCTAATCTGTATGAAAGTGCCTTTAATCCAACACTCAAACAGCTAAATTTTCTTTATAATCAACATTTTAGAAAGGAATGTTCTAAAGGTCCACGAACACCTCCCCAGATATCAGACTACGGTCTAGGAGTAGTGTTGCTGTCAGTGGGGATGGACAGGACATCTCCAGGGGCTGGTGACCCAGCCAGGGCCACCTCGGCACAGACAGCTTGCCTTGGGGCTGATGGGAGAGCAAGGACAGTAAGCAAGGCTGCCGGCAGGGGCAGGGGCAGCTCTGTTCTATCCCCAGGGTGCCCAGCAAGGTGGTGTCAAAATGATGTCCTTTAACTGCTGAGGCGACTTACTGAGGCCAACATACCTGTGGCTGTCTGTGCCAGTGGCAGAACCCCAGCATCCCAAACAGTGGCAAAAAGAAAAGTCAGAGTGAACAGTGGCTAGGCTAGAAACTCAAATGCTCCATTCTCCTTTCAAACTACAAGCAAGGATGTACTACATACCCCTGTGGATTGTGATGGAATAGATGATGTCACAGCACCATCTTACTCTGTCTACCCTTTTCTGTCAATTAGGGATGATAAAGTTACAAGACTAATACTGTCTCTAATGACGCTGACAGGGAAGTCTGGTTATTGGGCGGAAGGAAGAAGAATTACTTTGTTAATTAATCCATTGTTGCTCAGAGATTCCAGTAGCATTGCTTGGAGTAATTCCTGCACAGATACTGTATTTGGTTTGTAAAACTAATAAAAATTTCATTAAGCTAACAGCTTCTAATGCTTATAATAATTCTGTTAACTCTTAATGGATATACTTGTCCTTGCCTTACTTTTTCATTTACAATTTATTGCAGATAAACTTCACGGTCTCTTGTGTCTCAGATTAGTGTTCTATATTGCCACAAGATCATTGTCAAGTCTTACTGTGACTTTTAGACTGTGAAATATCTGTCTCACACTGTCCTCAGGAACTTCAGTAAGAGCAGGAGTAGTCTTTATCTCAGTTTGAAATCCATTAAATGTGTTTATTTAATTTTTTGCTTACAAAGGCATTTTTCTTTATATGTATTTAAAGAATTTTAAAACAAGTTAGAAATAGGAGCAATGACAGGAATGTGAAAAATTCCTACGAACAGGAATGTGAAAAAATTACTTGCCAAGATCTTCCCAAATGAAAACTTTACCTTCTTCATTCAGCCTTCACTGAGGATGAATGCAAAAAGAGAGCTTTTATCCAAAATTCAACCCCTTTACAATTTTAATCATCTTACGCACTCTGCAAAACACTGTGAGTTGCAATGCTGCTAGTAACACCCTACTGAGTGCTATAGCAGCATTTTATGTATGAGATCTGGCAAATCAGATCCTAGAGGGATGTTACTGGCAGCAACTCACACAAACCAGCGATGAGAAGGGAGAAGGAGGTAGCCAAAGGTAGCAGCAGCCAGCTGGTGCCAATGCTCCTGTGATTTCAACAGTGACACCTCAGGGAGGGAGAAGAGGAAGAGGGAGCTAAATGTAATATAAGACAAAAAAATATTCATTTTCACCAGAATAGGTAAATCAATAGCAACAATATAATTTCTGCCACTTCTCAGGATTAAAATAAACCATATGCATAATACTGTTTTCCAGATAGTATGGGAGTCTTAACCATCTTCCCCCTAGAATTAATACTGCATAAGGGAAGTCATTGGCAAAAATATTGACATCAAAAGAGTGCCTTTTTGCTTTTCTGGCATGAACTGGCAAGGAAAGAGAATTTTATCATTATTTGTTTTTTATTAAAAAATTATTAAAATTTATATTTTTTAAAATTTTTGGAACTCTCAGCCTGTGAGGAAATAAGGTAGGTCTTCAGTGACCTCTGCACAGCACAGCTGAGGGTGTGTTAACAACCAAGTAGTGGTTCCCTGGATTTGCCCTGCTCTTTGTCTCACTGCTTGCACACATATCCAAGTACTCTCTGGCCCAGTAAGGCCAGGACTGAAGAGCTTTGCTCTTCTGAGGTGTTCAGAAGCTTGTAAAGATAAGGTTAGTGGGCTCTATCCAAAGCCTAGTGAATGGGCAGATGATGCCCACATTACTGGAACACTTCAACATCAGGCATCTTCAGGGCTGTTTCACCAAAAAGGCTGAAATGGCAGGATGTCCCTTCATTCCTTCATGTGATTTCCCAGCCACACGGAATGCTGACTGTTATCAGGGAATGATGAACTCCTACAGCCTACTCTCTGGTTATGGACATGGCTGAATATTTTACAAACACTAAATTTACTCTTCCCAAATATTATTGTATATCTTCTTTCAAATCTGCATAGAGTTAATTTCTCCCTAATATCACAGTACCAAATGAGAACATGAATCATCTCTTCATTTACTTTGCTAGGTAAGAATGAAACAGCCTGGGGTAAATACTTTTAGATTTGTTAATAAAAATGTTAAATTGATAATGCATATTGGTAATACGAAAAAGTACCATCCTTCTTCTTCAGTGGACTCATTTAGATTATCATCAAAGAGGCTGCAATGGTTCAGCACTACACAGATTTTAATTAAAAAACTAGGAGAATAAAAGAGTTGTGTTATTTAATTATGTACTTTTCCTTATGTTAGATTTAAAATAATAGAAATAGGTTTAAAACAATAAATTTCCATTGTATTAGAATGTTTCTTTGAGCAATTTTGCTGCAGATTAGATTTCACAGACATATACAGACTATTTGCTGGCTTTTTATTAGATTTGGCAAGAACTACTGCTATGAAAAAAAATTCTCAAGGCAAAACTGTGATTAAAAGATATAAAAGATCCATATCTGAGAAGGATGGTGATAGAACTACCAGTAAGATCTGTAGTGGCTCAGTGGAGCCATCCTGTGTAAGCATATTTAAATGATACACATGTGAATATATAAATTTAATCTATTTTTTTTCTTGAAAGTACAATGTGCAAAATAAACCTAACCAAGGCAGGCCAGGTATGTTTATACTACATTTCTGGAAATAAATGTAGATAGACAAGCAAAAGAAATTCATAGATTTATGGCTATGATTCCACTAAATTACATTATTTTTGTACAAGATGGCTTTTAAATTAAGTGATCAGAAAGAGGTGATAGTTTTATGAGATGTTTAGTGCTGGCAGAAGTGGAGCAGAGGTTTGAGGCAGAGTTCAGAAAATAGGCAGAGCCTCTCTTGGCTGGATCATGAAACAAAGACATGAGGTAGATCTGGTATATAAAGATGGGCTGGAGTGAAATGGGAGAGAGCCCCAATTTTGGCTGCATAACACCTTTAGAGGTGTTCAAAGAAGTCATTGTGCAGGGATAGACTCTAAGGTCTAAGGAGAAGGAAGGTGGAGGGATGGGCTAAATTATCTGGTCAGAAAACGAGGCTTTTTCACACTCTCCATTCAGACCTATATTGATAGTAAATTATTAAAGATACTAAATTTGCACTTACCTCTTTTGCTTCATGTGATCAGATCTGGAGGAATTTATTAACTAGCTGTGCATGTGAATGCAAAGAATGCAGAGAAGTTTAGGGAAGGAAAATATGATCTGGAATCCAAAAGTATCAAAAGGATAACTTTTCCTTGGAGAAAAAAGAAGCATGATCAAAATTTTAAAAATATATGCTGTTCCCAAACAAAAAAAACCAAAAAACCAAGAGCTCATTTTATTAACTGCACTCTTTTGATCGAGACATAGCCCAGAAATTAAAAAAAACAAACAAACAACCCAAACATACAGTGTGAATTATTGCTTTGCTGGAAGGACCAAAAGGCAGATTATCATATATATCTACAAAAGATTAAAGGTAAATAAAGAAACTCCAGAACAGAGTGAAAACAAACAGATATAAGATAAAGTATAATAATCTCTTCTCAGGAAAAGGATAGTTTCAGGTTAAACAAAAGCAGTTGACCAATATTGTATTTGATGGGCTAATGGAATTTTCAGTCAAAATAAAAAAACATATTATAGAAGTACTAAACAAGGAATTAATATTTTCCCAAATGCAAGGAGACTAATTTACAGTGTTCCACACTATGATTTTCCCAAAGGACTTTCACTAGAAAGAAATGGAAAAAAAATGTTGAACATTTCACTTAGTTGAAAAATTTAAATTCTTCAAAGCTGGGAGTCTGGAAAGGGCCCTTTTCTATCTATTCAGTTCCAATTAATCATTTACTTTTGGATTGTGTAGCTGGCATTTTATGGAGCATCTTCATAGATAAAACAATAACGTTACTTTGTTGAGCTAGATCAAGAATAAAAAGATATTTCTTTTCAGTTGGATTTTATTTTAATGAACTAAATATCAGTTGCATATAAAAGTCCCATAAAAATAAAATAGCAGGTACTTAATAAGCGCTATTGCCAGAATAGCTGCATTTTGCACCGTGTTGAGTCTCTGCAGTGAGAAACAGGAGTATTTTCTCTTTGCCTTGGTCTCTGGTTATCATGACTCCTATTCTGAAATTGTTCTAGTATGATGTTGAATTCCTGAAAGGATGAATTCATAGCAAGGTGGTTAATCCTCTGTGTTCCATGACTGATATTTAGTTGCAAATAAAAGTAGTTATGTTCACAGTGTCTCCAGTTCCATGACCCCTAGTTCTCTACTGGATATAGGATTTCAAGAACATGTCTCATACATCTCTCACTGTTTATGTTGGTATATGAACAAAACAACAGTGATACAGGTAAAACAAACCACTTTGAAGACAGTAACTCTTTCAATCTGAAAAAAAAAAATAAAAATCTGAAGTACCTTGATTCCAGCCCTAGGATATGACTGATGTGGTCATATCATGGTAATGTGTCTGTCAAATACTACCACCTAAATGTTATTCCTGTAGCCAAAATGTTCAGGAGTTTCTATTTTTCTGGGGTCATGATGGTCATGAAGACCTTGAGAACATAATATTCTGGCAAAAGCATAATGGTTAAAAAATGTAAAACTGGGATTTGTGCTGCCTTTCATCAGAACACTGGCTGGTGTCTGCCTTTATTACATAAAAGCTGGAACTGAAGTATCCTGGCACAGAAATGATGAAGATCTACTTGAGAAAATACCTGTTTTTACTTATGATGAATACAATAAATTTATGAATTCTAGATTTGCATACTCCTTATAAAGTTTATAAAGGGGTGGAAGGAAACTTAGACTGAAAAGCTTATGCGAGAGCACAAAATAAATGCATGATGCAAAAATGTACCCAAACTTAATGTTCACAATTTCAGACTGGTGCCACTTTTCTCAGTGTCTAAATCCCCTTCTATTTGGAGTTTTCTTTTAACATGTTGTAAATACATTGAATACGTCTTAGTCTGTCACTTAGGATCTTTCAAGAGAGACTTGCTTTTGCCACTTAAAGAGTCGATTTTTATCAACACCTATTCAAACTGATCCATCTGATAACAGAAGAAAACTTTTGGTTATGAAGAGAAACACACAGAAATACTCAATCATTTCTGTTTGTAGGCCTCTTCAACAGTCTGCTTCAGTACAGCTTGGCTGCTCTACTCTCTCTCTATGCCAAAATGATATTTCAGCTTTGTTGAATATTTAGTGGGCCTATTTACTTATAGTGTACAGTATTCATCAACAATTTATTTCAGACCAGCCAGGGTCAGTTTGGATCCCTGTGGTATGTCTTTCTATTTTTATTAAATTCAGGCAAGCAACACAGACTGTGATCTATTTTGCCATCAGTTACACTGGTGAAACCTGACAAGAAAAAGTCGATACAGACAGCAGTTGTCTGCACTCCTAATTCCCAGTGATACAAAGATTATGATTCCATTACCTCAAGTCTGATCAGCAGAATTGGTACCAAACCAAACGGTTGCATTTGGACTGCTATTGGTCAATAGAAGTTTGGTGATTAAATGTCTTTAATTAATGAATAAACAGAAAAACTGATACTGGCAATAGTTTTCTGCTGTTAAAAAGGTTTGCCCAATCTCGATATTTTGGTAAACTAACAGCTTTTATTAGAGGGATCATGTCAGAGTCAAGATGTCAGTGGTTGCCTGCTTTCTGACGTTCACTAAGTCTGAATTTTCAGTTTCTTTTAATTTCTAGACAATGTTTCTTCAGACCACCTGTGCTAATAAATGTTCAATAGACCTATCAAATATACATGAGGTGATTTTTGCAGCAGGCATTGCAAATGAGAATCTCCGATAGAGTTTCATCTGAGATGCTTATTAAGAAAGAAAAGAAAGGTCATCTGATTTCAAATTTAGAATACTCTCAGCTCATTGCTCAGGAAAGATTGTGTTCAACTTGAAATGCCATCTGAAAGGCAGACATAGTTTCTTTAGCTTTTATCCAGCTGAATGACATTTGTGTTCGGCAGAGTGGTAGGCTGCATAATTTGCTGGATCAATGGAAAAATCACTTTGAAGCTACTTATACATATTATCATGCTTCCTATGTGAGAAGGAAGCTGCCTCCAGCCAGAAAGAATGCGAGATCGCAGCCTACACCCCTGCCTCCCTCCCCAAAACTTGGTAAGGTATCAGAACTGATATGATCACTGCTGGTGACGAGTGAGTTTTGTGGGGTGTTCGCAATGTTCTTATATACAGTCAGTACTCCATCTTCCACAAGAACTCAAGAAAGGTTCTGCTCAAAAATGAAGAGAGTGACTTGCACAGCATCTGCAGAAGCCCAATTCTTTGGTCAGCTACAGTGAGTGTCTTTGCTCTTGTACCCATGCCTCAGTCAGCAACAACCCCTGAGGTAAAAATGGAAAATTTGGTGTGGATTTAGACCAGATGCTTTGTCTTTCACCAAGTTGCACATTACAGAGGTTTTATAAGGAAATAACTGGGTTTAATGAGACATATCCCATTCCTTTTTTTCTGTTTCTTGTAGGCACTTGATTCAGCACACCACAAAAGCCTAGAAGACCTGAGGAAGTGACTCAAAGTCCCAAGGAAGAACTTATATTGATGAAAGAACTACTTAAGGGAACAGAAAGCTCTGTTTATATGAATGACAGCTGAATGTCATTTTTCCTCAATTTCCATGGGTGCATGGCACAGCCAAGTCCTGCCTGTCCTGACTGTTCTCAGCTGATGGACACATTGGAAGAAAAAGCTGTTTGTGATATTATGTTGTACACAATCCTGCTTAAAGAAGGTCTTAGATACACTGAGGGCATTTGCCTTGTGCTCTCAGCATGGAGAATGCAGCTGACAGTCAACTTAGTGAAGCAAAAAGCAATGTGTAGTGGAGGAGAAATTGTGTATCGGAGTGTTGACATATTCTATTTATAAATTTCCTGTTAGAAGTACATGTTCCATGAACAGAGATCACAGAATAACAGAACCCCAGAATCACAGCATTACGGAATGGGGAATATTGGAAGGTCAGCTACCACAGTAGGTGATCTTGTCCAGCATCCCTGCTCAGAGATGGACAAATGCTGCTTGTAAATCCTTTTGCAGTATGTTTGGTGGTCCCATTTCCACACTCAAATCCCTGGCTGAAGAATGAAGTGTTATCAGAGTGAACTGCTGCTTATACATCTTCATTTTAACAACTGGGGGGGAGGGGGCCTCATAATTCTCATATTGTCAGTCATAAAACCAAAAATGGGTAGCAACTTCCATCCTGTTTCCTAAGATTCAAGACCTGTTCTTGAAGATAACTTGGACACAAATATGTAAAACTATCATCTGGTTTTAACAACACAGACCGAAATATTAAAGTTGTGGTATTGTTCAAGGGCCTTTAACCCCTAATTTATCACAAATTAAAATACAGAACATCAGTCCTCAGAAATATTCCTCAAGTGCTCTGATATTTTAGATTTTGCTGTTTTCAAGCTGATAGTATGGTTGGTTTGACAAAGAAATAGTTTTTGGGCAGAAATAAAATATTTTGTGGATATCCAATTTAGTGTGTTCATGAATTAACATTTTATAAGAGCTTGTTTCTTCTCTTTAAAAGCTGTAGACAAGTATATGGAATAACAGACTTCCTTAATTATCTTGAATATTCTGACATGCTTTAAAACACTGGTAGTGTCTTGTAGAAAATAATGGTGCTAAAGAATGATGTGACCTAATTAAACAGAAAGGAAAAGTTTGTACGTATGTGACAGAAAGGAGGCAAAACATATGACATTGTATAAATCCCTGTTCCTGTTCACATTAGCAAGTGACTCACTGGTTGTGTTACCCTTCCAATCAGAGTATGGGAGGAAGAATGAAGTGGCTTTTTTTTGTTTTGCTTTTAACAAAATATAGGCTGTATGAAATAAGAAATTGTTACAGAATGAAAGCAGTTTTTATTTTTAACCTTTGAATGCTGACCTCCACTTACAGTATTTGAAATAGAGTTCAAAAGGTGTTTGCTGGTGAAAGTATGGCTGTGAAAACATGAATTATTTTAATTACTATATTTAATTTTTTTTATAATTGCTATTATTTTTATATTCCTTGCTTGAAAGAAACAGACTATAAATGGACACAAAGCAGCCAAGAAAGATGAATACTTTCTTTAGAGAAAGTAGGATTTTTGAATAGTCAGTGTAAAATTGCAATGAGCTTATCTACAGGTATTACTTCTTGAGCTGTTATCCAATGCAAAGGTTGTGTAAATTTACAGTTTCATTGGAAAAACCCACTGATAAAATAGATTTCCGTAGAAAAGGCTTTTTTTGTTGAGCTGGTGGATTATTCTGTTTGCTTTGACTGAGTACTGCTTCTACATACTTTCCTTCCAATCCTGACAGATATAACTGATGGATTTGGAAACTCTAGCAAGAACCCATTCCCTGAGGGATATGAAGGAGCTCCTATGAAATCTTGCAGCTGGAACTAAATCTTCTTTAAGCTATAAAAAATAGTTTATCTTCTGAAGGACCAAGTTTTTCATGGAAAAACAAATAAGCCAAGCTAAACTTTAGGCTGTTAACTGGCTATCAGTATTTCTGAGGGAAAAATAACACAAACTTGTGGGAAGCTATATCAAGATTTTCTGATATCTTTCAATGCTTCTAAGCTGCAAGAACTGGGGCAGGTGAAGCCTTGTTGTAAAACATGCCTGGACCCAGGAACACGCAGAGATTTTGTACCCATACAGTAAATCCTGGTTGCTGGCAGGCCTTGGGCTAATAAAAGAGTAGCAAGCTATTTGCAGCCCTGGTTCTCTCTCTCATTGTTTGTCAGTTCTCCCCGCGGGTCCTGGCTTTGCATGTAGGGAACTGGTGCCTGCTGGCAGTGGCACCTGAGCCAGTGCAAGGCTGAGCGAGGGCTTTCCCAGAAGGGAGCTATGGAAAGAGGACATCCATTGACTCAGTTTTGCACTTCCTGCCCTAGACATGGAAGGAACCGACCCTCAGCTAACACCCCTCTCCTTGCAAGAGGTCCCCTGGGAATGTATTTAGGGCATTCTGCATTTGTGAAACACCAATTCAGGTATCTGTACTGCTGCAGCCAAACAGGCCCTGCACAAGGTGCAGTGAGAGGCATCAGCATCAGCCTCAGGGACATACAGTACTTTCTGCACATTGTTCCTTCCCCTGTATTAATAGTTCTCTCTTCAAAACAACAAATATAAATTTCTGCTGCAGACAGAAGAATTCCAGCAGAACTGTGGTGTATTCTGCAAAATCAATATTAATCATTTTCAAATTGTTTGCTTGTTGACTTTGTGAGGACAGGAAGAAATCCTAAGGGCAACTTAAGCACAGCACAAACAAAATGTTCAACAACAAGAAAATGTTTGGCTTTTTTTTTTTTTTTTGCCTCTTACATCTCACATTTGACCTGCAGAATACTGTTGTCATTTAATCGCATAAAGGTCCAGAAGATGTGATGAATAACTAATGTCTTACCCATAGTGATATTTGTATACTAGAATTCTGAAATTCTCTGTGGATTGCATTAATGCTGGTTTAAACATTTTATTACATTATTTTGTGATTTCTTGACTATAGCTCATTTGCTGTGAACCATACAAATAGGACAATAAAACCCTTCTTCATTTTTGTCCCCAATAGCAAGTCAGTAACAGAAAATAAGGTACAGAGATGCAATTTGGGCTGAATTATTATATTCTTTTTAATAGGTAAGCTATTTTCATTTTACTGATCATCCTCAAAGTGTTTGTTTTTTTTTTTTTAACAATGATGGCATATTCATAACAGTGATTGGATTCTAGGGAGAAAAATGTTTACCCCTGTTCTTTGATAGCTCTCCTTTTGGTGACTGTTTCAAGATGAATGCTACTGGAGTACTTAAAGAAAACATAAGCAGTCTGAGATTTAATAAAATTATACGAACAATAAATCCCTGTTAAGAAATCTAAAGCACATTAAGTATTGCTGCTGAGTCTATCCTTCTCTCTGGTGCTGGGATAAATTCTTGGTAAATTCATGTAGTAAGCTACACTAGTTTTTTGGCAATATGCAGGAGCAGCTATTGCATCACTTAGCCATAGGAAAACAAAACTTCACCTACCTTCTGTGCATCCCTCTGAAGGCTGATATACTCTTCAGGGGCAGTTTGTCTGAACAACAATTTCACTGAGATAAGAAGGTTTACTGAGAGTAAGAAAATTAATAGAGTAAGCCTAAGAATGTTTTGTTTAATATGCCTCCATTTACATTTTGTGCAAATGGAATGAGACTGAACAATCCTATACAAAGAGAATACTAATACATATATTTTCCCCAGAGCACCATGTGGTCCTGATCCCAGAATCAGATTTCTATCCTACACATTGTACTCAAATATAAACAGGAACTACCTCTGCCCTTCTTTTAGTCCCCAGGTTTTGAAACATTAGTGCATCTAATGCTTTTTGTTCAGTCATGCTCTCTTCATCTGTGCTGTGATATGTGAACAGACACATGAGCATGCACACGTCAAGCTCACACATCAGGCTTTGAATTAGAGCTTATTTTGTAAGTCTATTTATCAGAAGTCACTAAGATTTTTAATGTCTATTGAATAACTTAATAAGCCCAAAGAGCCTATCTTTTTAGAGTGTCATTGTATGAAGTATGATAAACCATATCTTTTACACATGGATAAAGCACTTTTCTTCCACTGGGCAGTGTTCTTCAAAAGCTGCTTCTCACTAATTCACAGTTCTCTTGGATATGATTTCACTGGCAAGCCTGTTCTGTCTGGCACATCTGTGTAGAGGTGTTATCATGGGTAGAGACTGAAAATGTTTCAACAAAGTAATTGAGGAATAACATGAAGAGCTACTGGGCTCCTGTTTGTAAGGTTTTGGCCATATCCTGTATTTCTGCTTTTTAATTATTTCTAAGAGCACCTTTAACATATATTGAAACAGAGAGATGTATTCTTTTCAAAGCTTGGAATTACTGGCCACAGTTTTATAGCTCACAGCAAGCAACCAAGAGGCCTTATTAATACTTGATGAATCCCTCTCAATGTCTCAGCAGTGAAGAGAAGACAAACAACCTGCTGGATGATTGATGCTGTGCCTGCCAAGGAGGAACTTTAAAGCATGATTCTCTCTTACAAAAACTGTAGAAGAAATCCGGTCTGATCCAGCATGATCCTGCAGTAGAAGCAGCGTGAGCTGAGTGGAGATGCAATCTCTGCCCTGTTGCACAATAGAAAGTGCATTAACAAGTGGTTTAAGTCCTTTGGCAAGGCTTTCAGCTTTCATCTCTGCCTCCTCCCTACCCACAAGGCTCCCTACATTTCCATGGCACACTGCTCTTCAGCAATGTGTGTTTGCATAACTGTGTTAGGCTGCTCACGAAAACTTAACATTATCACTACTTTCATGTATTGTTTGCTCTCTGGACCATATAGTTGAAAACAGTCTGTTAATCCCCTTTATCATTGTTTTTCTTCTCCAAATCATGGACTCTGTTTTCCGCGCAGCTGTTTTCCTTTTAGTCTGTCTCTTCATGCTACCCTCAGGTGTCCAGACATACATAACCTTTGTCAGATGAGACACATGGTTGGACTTACTGAGTAATCTCCTGTGTGCCTGCCCAAGCTCTAAAAATCAGGCTTGAGAGATCCTGACCTAAGCATGGTGCCATACAGGCAGAGAATCATTCCCCTTTCCTGTGGTTTGATGGTTCATAGCAAACTGCAATGTTCTGCAGTCTTTTACTGGAGCAGGGCCACCAAATGGGTGAAGTGAATAAACCTATATTTTATTCCAAATGAAATTTTCAGTCACATGGGCATCACAAAGAATCTCTCAGATCAAAAAGAATCCCTAAACTGCACATGAACTCCTCAAACTACAGTAGCCAAATTGCAATTCTGCTGTGTGCCAAGTCTGCCTCAAAAGGGATGACAGTAGTAGATATTTTAAAAGTATGGCCATTTTAACTTCTGCAGGAATATTCAACATCAAATAGAAACAATTTCAGTAAAATAAAATTTAATTTCAATTAATACATCTGGGTCCATAAATTTGCCTTTCACTTATTTCATTTTGTTTTTGTAATTGAAACATACTGAAGCCAAAGGGGAAAAAAAAGATTCTACTCCAGGGCATAATGAATTATTGATTACGGCAGCTAGATCAGTATGAAGCCTTATAGGAAGCCAAAAGTAAATGAGTAAATGAAAGGGGTTTAAATATATACTTAGAAAAAGAGATTTTTGGCAAATTCTGAAATGAATATTAGACAGAAAAATCTCAAACTGTCTGAATCACTACCCCTAGTTGTCCAGTCAGCCCATGATTAAAATTAATTACAGTTTAGAGTGAATTGTGTGGGAAAATGAATCCAGTAAAGAAAACAGCTTGTAGAAGAGCTAACACTGAAAATGTGGCAGCATTTAAATCCCTATCATGTGAAAACATTTGTTTTACAGATCAGACAAAAGATTTGTGAAGAATAGAAAGATTGAAATGCTGTTCCTCAATAATAGCATAAAATGAATGTCCACTGAAATCAGTGCTTGTACACGGATAGTTCATACCAGAATAATGAGAGGTTCTCTTTTATTCTCTTTTATTGGGATAAAGTGATGGTAAATCGGGGAAAAAAAATCAAAGAAAAGAAAAAAACCTCAAAAATCTCCAACAAGAAACCACTTAATTAATCTGCTTTATGGACGAACTCTAAGGGAAATTTGTCTCAAGAGAGTGTGAGGGACATAATTAAATTATTGTCTTTTTGCTCTCTTACAGCAGAAGGTGTACAACAAGATCCTTCTGTTAGAAAAAGTGAAATCTCTAATTTTGTGCATAGAGAAATAGGGAAATACTGATATTCCAGCCAGTAATCATAGTCAGAAAACATCAATATGATTTTTTTTTAGGAAAATAGAGAACCAGAAACACATATAAAACCACACAGATTTGTTAAATTTTCTCTCAATGGTCATTATAAAATTAGGTTTAACATACCTGTTTAGAATTTGTAAGGGCCATAATACTCCTGAGGACTTCAAATCAAACTCAATTGCGAGCTCTTATTTCTCAGTATTTTAGTGACATAATTAGGGTGTGAAGCTTTACAGAAGAAAACTTTTCTCAGATAGACAGTGCCCATGGATAAAACTGATTCTCAACCACAATAGTTAAAAAGCTGTCAAAATCATACAGGGACCATTGAAAATTATTGTCTACTCAAGAGGCTCCATGAAGACTATTAAGACTATTAAAACTACCAGGAATCTGTAAACAAATCATTAATGTGTCATGATATCTTTTAAGATTAAATGTGTTTCTACTCTGAAAATAGATTCTGTCCAATAACAGTTTAGCATTATGTGCACTCTGGAATGCAACACTCTTCTAGTTCCTGGATTTATATATACATTAGAAAGATATATGTTTCTTCTCAAGTGAAAAATTCTTCAGTGGGATATGAATTTCAATTTAATTTCTTTCACCTTTTGAAAACTACAAGCGAGGAAACCTGCAGAGGATGTTGTAATCATAGGGAAATTGGATGAAAAGTGATCCAAATAAGATGAAGTGCCAAACGAAAGAGAATCAAATTGAAATGTTATTCTGGAAGAAAATGAAGGTTTTCAGGAATGGAATATTTTATCTTCAAGCCTGGGAGAAAATCCTCTTCTTTTAGAAGGTGTTTGACCTGAATCTTGGTCCAAAATGTAGTCAGCTGTTTTCTACAGAACTGGTGGCCCAAAAACTTAACTCCTCACGCCTGTACATATGTGCACATGAGTGGCTTTCTTGTTAGCTCCAATCTGCATTTCCTAATCCAACAAAATTAACACATCATTTCCTCTTTATTCTGCTCGAAGTTTTTATTTTCCAGAAAAGTGTTCTTTAAAGGTCATATTTTTTTCCGCAATGAGAAACCAGCTTATGCATAGAGTTTGTAACTTTTGGGTTTATCATCTTCTAAGCTTTAATTAAATAATTATGGCCTTTAGGAAAACACAACATTGTTAAATTCCCTATGCATAGAAGTGAGTGAAACAGGCATCCCTAGGGGTCATGAACAAATTAATAAAAGGAAACAACAACAAAACATTGCTCTGTTTGTGATTTAAGTGAATTTCATTTAACATAGATGAGCAATAAGCAGAAGGAATTTAATTATGTAAAGGAACACTTATCTCCAAGAAGTTATGCAGTTGTAGCATTAAAGAAACAACATTTTAAAAGTAAGTTAAAACACGGTTCTGCCTTACATCTTGATATATCAAGTGACAGCAATAATTCACAGCATTAAACCCAATACTATCTATGATAAGTAAGATACAATACATGTATGAGAATCACACTATAAATCCTCGCAGGCAAATTAAACTCTGAGAAGAAAATCATTAAAAGGCAAGAAGAAATTCATATAAGCCTGTAAAATTAGAGGAGAAAAAGATATTCACCACACTCATAAGAGAAATATTGTAAGGAATATCCCTACAAATCTGTGTTATGAACCAGTCAAGTACCTGAAGCAATCCCCTGTTATTTTTGAGGGTTTCTAGAAGGAGCTATATGAAGTATTTTGCCATTGAAATAGGCCTAATTAATATATATTTTAATAACATTTCATATTTTACCCAAGCAGCCGACTCTTTGCTCTTTAAAAATGCTGTCTCTGCCCCTTGGTGTGTGGTAAGAATGTTTATCTCCCACATTCTGAGTTAAGTGTTAAGGCCATAAAATTGAAGGACAGTTCTTTTTTAGCACTTCTATATGCAAAGCTGTTACTTGGCTTGCATATCATTTTCCATATTGCTGGACAGCGCTTCCAAAACTTCTTTTCTTCTTCTGCCCATTTCCTAACTTTAAAGATGCATCTGCCTGCATGCCAATCAGCAGCAGCAGTAGTCACTGCCAGCATGCACCTGACCCCATGGAAAGGCTCTGGTGGCTGTTTTGGGGGCAGCTGTTGAGCTGGAGGTACCATGAGCCTGAGGTACTGTAGCCACAGGTGTTTGTCCAGAGTGCTGTGACCTTCCAGAAGAAGCATCTTGAAAAAGACACCCCTGGGGCACAGGCACATCTGTGCTCACGCTGGGGGATTTCAGCTCTTCTGTGATCCAGGCAACACAGAAAGAGACACGGAGTCTTTGTGGGGGGTTCCAAGGAGAGCCATTATTAAGCTACTTCCTCAAAAAGATCCGGGGACAGAGCCATACAGGCGGGAAGAGCAGGGGTTTATATAGGGATCTCAAGGGGCATGGCAGAACACCAGGGCCAATGGGATGAGGGAACAGGGGTGGAGCAAGGGGGGAGGGCCAATGGGATACATTGAATCTGCATGTCACAGCAAGGCATGCTGGGAGAAGCCTTTTTCCTCACCCTAACAAGGTGGTTATTGCTTGAGGGGTTTTCCCTCTAGGAGAGAGTTGTGGGTTCTTTCCCTTTTGGCCCACCAGCTTCCTCAGGATACCCTAGCCTCAAGACTGCCCATGAGCTGTGGGTGTTCGGGACCCCATGAGCTGTGGGTGTTCTGGCTGTGTCCCGCAGCTGTGTCCCCGAGTAGGTAGTCAGGAGGGAGGCAAGGAAGGATCTGTTCCAGCAAGCTTTGCATCATTTGGTTTCCATTCCTCCCCTCAGAGCGCTTAAGGGCAGTTCATTTCTCTAAGGTGATGAAGGGACAGTGACAGACCAAGGATGTAAGAAACAGAGGTATTCGTATGGGAAAAAGTGCAGAATTCACGAAGGATGTCACCAGCCTCACAAAATTTCTTCTGCCTCATGATGTTCACTTGGTAAATCACAGCACTCCTCTGCAGGGAGAGCTTTACTGATGAGGAAATTTTTGAGATTTGTGGAGCTTTCCAGTAGAAAAGTCTTCACACTTACCAGTAGGAAAGGGGTTTTGAGAGGTTATGTTGTTCACGCTCTCTATTTATACTTTATATTCTGGGATGTACCAATATTTGCTATTTTTGAGAAGATCTGCTAGTTGTCTTTCTGTTATAGTAGACATAAACCCTGACAACTTTAAGCAATCATCCACATGGTGCGTGTGTTTGTGGATTTCCTGGGAAAATGGATCTTCCTGGGAATGCACAGAGCATGCAAACATAGGAAGCACTCTCATTTTTTCAGATCAAGGCAGAAGTTTCTATTTGTACCTGTCTAGTCAGATTTCACTAATAAGAGCACTAAAGAAGGAGAATGGTAGAATTTCATTAACAGTTTCCTTCTACTTGGTATTGTGGGCAAATGACTGGCAAACTCTGCTTGCCAGAAGCAGTATCCGTGCCCAGCAAGTACACAGCCATGATACAGGTCTGGGGTACTAAAGACAACCTTTCCAGGGCCTTTCTTCCAAACAGTATCTTTAGTCTCCATTTGCAGAACCAAATAGCCCATGTAAGAAGGACCTTTATATTTATTTCAACTGTCAGTAAAACCAGAACTGTGCTTTCAATTCTCAGTTTTCAGTTTTTCTTTTCTGAACAGGTTGTTTCTTCAGTTCCAAGTCAACAAGTCCCAGAACACATTTTCACTCAGTGTCCCATTACACCAGGTAGTCAAGAGTGCCTTTGGAGTTCTGCTTGCATGTTGGTCAGGCAGAGTTATCTCATGGGAAACAATATATAATTTATGTCTGCTAACAATTTTAATACCAAAAAGGTTCTCTGTTCTTATGAGTAAGTTGTATTTCTGAAATTATTATATTCCTGGAATTGGAAAGTGTTAGTCTCTCTGTTGCTATCAATGGAAAGATCTCTTTGACAAGTTTCCCAATTGGCTCTGCCCATGGTCTCTCACTCAGCTGCAGTTAATTGCTGCCAGTTACACAGACAAGAATAAAGTGATGATTTCCCCTCATCAAAAATTTCTGAACCACAAATCACAAAATATGAGCAGAATGACCAGCTTCTAGTTTATGATACTGGATCTCCCAAAAAAAAGAAAACCAAAACCAACAAAAAACAAAAACAAAAAAAAAACCATGGCTGATGTACAGATTGTTTTTGCTGCTTATCTCTATGCCCAGTGCCTTAAGTACCCTGCACTGCCACTTCCATCTCTTCTCCCAACCCTTGATTCCTCCCATTTCAGTGTTGGGTCTGTCACTGGTAATTACCCATCATTTGAGCAGTGACACATAACTACAAGCAGAGGACACCTGATCTGTCATTGTGCTTGCTGATGAAATGTAGTGGTGTTGTACATATCACAAAACTGCCAGATAAAGTCCAGACAGCTTGTTCAGTGCCAAGAGTGCTAGAAAGCTGAATGTGAATAAAAGAAGAGGGAAATACATTTAAAAGGGCACAGTTAATTGTTCAAGGATTTTTTTATTTTTTTTTACTGATGAGAGCATTGTAAAAATATTTTTTTTCCATATTTTGGAAGAAATCACAGAAAACACAAATTCAGACGTGTTCTTCGGAAGTTTTGGGAAGCTAATTAACCAGATCATGAGTAGGAACCATAACATACTTTTCTGACCCAGTACATCTAAGGAATACAAAAATCAAGGTCAGAACAAATCATACAGACACTATAGATTGAATAATTAATATTTCTGATGCAATATCTGTCTTTTTTGTGGTTATTGTAAAAAAAAGGTTTCATTTGTTGGATATATCAATCCATATTAGGTTTTAATTATAATTGTAACCTCCAAAACACCGAGTGAAAATATACATGTATATTCCTATTACTCTGATCTGATCTGATGTGTGTTTAAGTTCCCAAATATTTCTCATATTTCTTCCCTTTAGCTGATAACATTGTGGAATGCTTTATTGATTGCGGCTTGCCATCATTTTCATAAAAGCATAATCCTATTGATGTCATAACTTATTTCTGAGGTTGTTAGACATCATGCCATGGATTAGAAAGGTCCTTAATTAAAGTAGCAAGAACACAGACAGCCATAACAACCTCAAAATAACAAATCTAACTTAATTTGTTGTGACAGAAAGAGAAGATGAAGGAATTAAAACTGTAATTACTCTAATTTGAATTGTTGTAAATCTTCGGGCTTATGTGGGTTGAATTTGAATGACATAAAATCAAATTAATTCCTTTCATAGTCTTTACTGAGAATTGTAACTTCACTCAATCTATTTAAGCAGTTTGGTGAAAATACTGGGGTAATAGCAGAGTATTTGAAAAATCAAACCAGAAAGCAGATATAACTTAAGAGAATGCGATGTCTTCGTTGATTAGGTTGTTGGTAAATAAATCTTGCAGAGTCATTTAGCCAGGAACCCATGCCAGGAACACTAAAATCTCTCCCTCTGGGACTTTGTAGGGTAGAGATCTCCTGCATTGCACCAATGCATTGCACTGGTAGCAGTGATACACACATCTGCCGTAGCAAACACAGCCTCAGTTTTCTGCAGAATTTGTCTGTGAAATAATTTCAAATCAGGTCTTGGAGCACATCATACAGCTTTATTGTTAAGCATGGATTGTTGAAATTGTCTTTATAACTGATGCAGTATGGCACACTGAGCAGCTGAAATAAGGAAAACAAGGAAAAAAAGGTGTCATTCTCTTAAGTAAAAACTTTATAGCTTGCTTCTGCATTCCAGGAAAACTCACAGTATGAGCTGATAAATCCTCTGGAGTGTTTATGAATAAGTGTCTCATTTGCTGCAGGGGGAGAAGGGATTGGCAGGAGTGCTGCAGATGTGATCCCATGTGTTTCTGTTCACTGGCAACTGACAGCTTTAAAGAGAGCTATTTTTTTTTTTTTTTTACTCTGTGTATCTGCTCACATGAGTCAGGTGAATATATGGGGCTGAGGATTTGTGTTAGGTTGATATGGTGTTAACTGATTCACATGAATAGAAAACCATGAACAAAAAGGAAAAGCTGACTTTAAAAAGATGACTGGTAGTGTTGTCTAATAAAAACAAGATCCTTTTTTTTTCATCCCATTAGCTTTGCTTTCTACAGCAGTGAAGGTGTGAAGATGAAGATTATCTTGCAGAATAAAGCAAATAAACTGTAGATATAAATATTGCAAATAGTGGGAAAGGTTGTTATTCAATGAAGAGGAGAGAATAGGCAGGAATAGGTAGATCAGGGAAGTTTCAGCTGCTGAACCTGCAGATTTTTTGAATCCTGATCTACAACACAAGCATCTCCTTCCAGCCCAGTCACCTCAATGCCTCATATGCTCAAAGGTTAGTCAGACTGCTTCTCTCCAATGAGTATAGGGGAATGCAATTTTAATTATGAAAATTCTAAATTACTGTAGGTGACAGTTATCACCGATTAACTCTTTAATAACATCTACAACTAATAAAAGAAATCCCGCTCACATTTGATGATGTATTTACTTAACAGCATGTAGCAGGCATATTTATAAAAACATCATTCTCTGTTGTCACAATTAAGTCATAGCAAACATTTGGATTCACTTGGTTTCCAGTATAATAAAATTACCATAACAAACTCTGGTATGCATGTGGTATTAACCTCCATTCCCAAAGGTACTCTGTCATGCAGCAATACTGGGAATTCACTTAACACTTAGAATAAGATGGGCCCAAGTAAATCTGTACTGAATTATCAACTGTAATATACAACATCACAAGGCAATTTCCATGCTTCCAGGGAAAAGAGAACAGCCTAATTTCCTAATTCATTACATGCTGCTCCACTCCAACTGATACATGTGTTACTGAAATTACTTCATATTTATCTTTATCTTTAGTGGTCTATTTATCTTTAGTGGTCAAATTCTTCATAAGAAATCTTGATGGAAAACAGCTCACTGTGCTGCTCGATCTTTCCTAGTCTTTTGTATTTTTCCCTTTTGAAATCTTCACCTTTTGACCTGTAATCTTCAAAGGTTTTCCCACTCCTTGTAGTTCATCAGAATGGAAAATTAATGTAAGTGAAAAATCTATGTTAACATAGCAACTGGTAAAAAAGTGTGGCGTCCCACCCCTAAAGGGAAGGGAGCACCCAAAATTCTTTGATGCCCATGTTTGAAAAGGAATGACAAAAGTCAGAGGGTCCACAAAAACTTAGAAAATTTTATTAATAAACACTTGGCATGGAAATTGGTATAAATTACTCCCTTATGTTCCAGTATAAACACACAGCAGTGGATTTTCTATGAGAGGAAGGAAGGAAGGAAGGAAGGAATGAAGGAAGGAAGGAAGGAAGGAAGGAAGGAAGGAAGGAAGGAAGGAAGGAAGGAAGGAAGGAAGGAAGGAAGGAAGGAAGGAAGGAAGGAAGGAAGGAAGGAAGGAAGGAAGGAAGGAAGGAAGGGAGGAAGGGAGGAAGGGAGGAAGGGAGGAAGGGAGGAAGGGAGGAAGGGAGGGAAGGAAAATACATCAGTCCTAGATCTAGTGTTAATCCAGGTGCTGGAGTGTTCAGGAAACAGCCCTTGTGGGACTACTTTTTATTTATAAGTTTCCCCATCCTGGAGATAAGATTGTTGCTTTCTATGCAAATTAATTACCATGTGCAGTTTGTTCTTCTAGACATTTCTGAAAATGAGTCAGAGGGGTTGGGGATCATTGATGATCTTGATCTGCCTGTAGCCACTTCTTGACCTCATTTCTGTGTTCACACTGTACTGTGCTATGGTCATCTCCAGGGACCAGAACAAGGATGTTTGTCTCAGAAAAGTGCTGCCCTACCTCTGTATGGCTCCCTTCTTCAGCCACATCCTGTTCTTTCTCACAGTGGGTTGTTACCAATACTTGCTTGGCTCCACAGCTATGTGGGTGTCAATGTTTGAGCCACACACATTTGCTCTTCTTTTTCCTAGGGTTCTGTGAGGAAGTAGCTCAGGCTTCTCAGCACAATACTGCATTGTGCTAGAAAATACAGAGATACCTTCCCAGCCAGCTAACCTGAAAAATTTCCTTAGCATTGAAGAAGAAAACAGTAGTTCCTGTGACAAATATGGTTTCCTATCAGTTTTATCAGAATCATTCATGACTGTACAAAGCAGAAACCTGCACCATGTCACCATACTTGAGCTATACCTCTGCAGCTTCCTAGTAAAAGTCTTAGTCTGTGAAGTTACTTTCAGGATCCAGTTAAAGCATTGCTGGTGAATAAAACAATCTAAACTCCTCTTCAAGTTTATTCTGAACTGTTTCAGGTATAGGAATGCTTGGAAGTGCTTATCTTCAGTATTTTAGATGCACCTCTGTCTCAGGCAGCAATATCACCTTAATTGAGAGTACCTGCCTATTGTTCATGGTGCCATGGTGGCACACAGTTACAGAAATTAGTAAAATGTGATCATTGCCTCCATTCTACATTTTCCTTTGCCTTGTTCCTCTTACTCTGTGTCAGAAGTGTACCAGATTTTCTCCTGTAATGGTTTGGTTTGCTGCACTTTGCTGCACACAAGATAAGATGTACCCAGTGACTTCCATCGAGACGCCCCTGGATAAATGTGTGCTCCAGCAGCGGAGCTCTAAGGAAAATCATGCTAAATATTTGGTTTGTTTTCCAGTTACTTAGCTAAACAGTGGTCTAGACAAATCATGTGTCTGTAATTCTGCCTCATTTCTGCAGGAGTTTCGTTAGAATAAAGGATGCACTTGAAAACCTCTCTTCAACAGAGATTGAAACATGAACTTTTCTTTGTGTTCTTCAAAAATGTAAGCTATTATGAAAAGTCTGGCATCAGGCTTGTTTGGTTTTTTTTTAATATGTATATAATTATTATAAGCATAATTTATAAGGAGTGTGTCATGAAACTAGAAATAGCTTCTCAAACTACTTTTCCCTGTTTCATTCCGTTTACTTGAAATAGCTAACAAACAATTCAATTAAAGTTTCATTAAAATAATAATTTTGAGAACAAGTTTTTTTAACTCTTTTTTTTCATTTGGTGAAAATTGCACTCTGGTGATTCCACACTATATTTTGATTCACTTTTTTTCACTGCAAAGCTCTGGCAACTACAGAGAGAAAAAAAAAAAATAGTGGAAGAAGCTAATCTGCATACATGATACTGAGAAAACTAAAGGTAGCAACTAACTTTTTTTCCATAGTTTGCAGTCACTAATCAAACTCTAGTAGTCCGTCTTTAGGAGAGTGTTAATTATTCGCAGAATAGTCCTAAGGCTTCTGTTTTTCTATTGCATCTGATCATTCCAATCCTGGTTCTTCCTGGCCTTAGCAGATAATGGCTGTGGCTTTCCCCTGTAACTTCAAATAAAGACACATGTGACTCAAAGTTGGAGGTTCAGATCCTCACAGGGAGAGTCTGATATTCTGCCTTTGGGATAATGTCTGCTCCATCCCATGCAGTGAACACTTACACAGAGCAAAAGCAGTATCAGCAGCATGAAGTAGGGACACTCTCTACCTTTTTACTCCACCAGGTAAAAGCCCTGGGTATTAGGTGTTAGAATTTTCCATCTTTAAATGACATCACTAATTTTGTATTGTTTTCTGTCCAGAAGCAGAATTTCTGCAGGAGTGATACCAATTGCCTTTCAACTTTACCCCAGTTTTCAAGGATTAACCAATTCTAAACTGCTCACCTACTCCCTGACAGCAAAATGCATTTTTATGCTTCCACTGTGGTTGCATCTTTTACAAAATATTTATTTTTCCAAATTGGTACTAAGTCTGTAGCATGATTGCCAGGTAGTTACAGAATTCAAGAAATCTGAAAATTTGGTATCTTGATTGATAGTAGGATGTAACATGACAGACAACCTCTAAGGTCATAGTTAAAGTTTCACAGCTTGACAATGTCATGCACTGAATATTTGAAAAAGCCAGGAGTGTCCTCAGCGTTGACTCACCCATGAACACAGCAAGGAAGTGACAGACTGACACTGAAAAAATTATTTGGTGTGAAGCAGCAGGACTTTCTAAAAAAATTTAGAAAAGGAAAAGTGGAGATCATGACGTGGTGGAAAATAGGACACAAAATCTCACAGTTCCCTGAAAGTATGACAGTTCCCTGAAAGTAATGTTGACAGGGCACCATTTTTCATGACATGGAGCCCAATGAGGAACAAGAGATGACTCTCTACAACACACTAAACTGGATCTTCTAAGCTTATGTGACTTCTGTGATTGTGTACTACACAGGTGGAAGAAAATGTTTTTCAGACAGATATTTTCAAAGAATATAAATATTAAATAGATATACTCAGAAAATAGATGTCAGAAATAACGCTGCTGATAAAACTTTCTAGTATACGCATGGCCTCAGATTGCTTACTGACTTTCCCTCACTATTTTTTTTCTGAGAGACCTATTTCAACATATTTCTCCTTTTGTATTTAGAGAGAATAGGACTGCAAAATTGATAAGTGTCTCAACTATGGAAATAAGCCAGAATCCTGGCTTTAAATTATGTGGTGCTATAAATACTACCCTCCACAGGATTTATATAATTTTGTAAGACCTGTCACTCTTCTTCCATGAAATCAGAAAAATACTGGTAATTACAGATTTGCTTAGCAGCTCCACAATCTGATATAAAATATCTGCCTGTGGTGCTCTGCGGCCCAGCAGCTCTTCAGAAAAGGAACTAGTGAAATGCAAAGCAATGTCAGTGAAAACCTTTGGGTTACATCATAAAGCAAGTAAGCAGCTGGTGGCTTGCAGTTTTCATTCTTTCTCTGTGTATGCCTTTTACTTAGAATCTTTATTACTATTACTTTTATTGCCATTACTATGGTGTATAGATTCATCCAACTACATTTCTGAAATTTGTTGGAATATCTTGTTGATGACAGCATGAATTAACAGTGTTGTATTAAACTGGAATTCCTGGCTATTTAAGTGTGGGTAACTGTCCTTCACTGCATACTTTAGGAGTGACAACACCTACCTTTTAACAAGAAAGCCACTAACTTAACTAATCTCTAAACATTTCATACTTGAAACTGTATTCAATTTCTGTCACTTTCTGCATGACATTGAATTAAAATTTTTTTCATCTAGCCTGTAGTGCTCAAAGGCTTGTGCCCAGTTATTTTCTGTTTTAATTTATAGAGAGGGAGATAAACTGAATGGATGGATTATGGAGATTAGCCACTTGGATAAAACTGAAGCCCTTGTTCTTTGTTTAATGTGATAGTGTCTTTCCTAAAGAATTATGAAAATGACAGCACCTGTACTTGCTGTTTGTTGTTAAGCTCATCTGCATTTTTTCAATTATGAAACAACTCATCCTAGAAACCCAAGGGAATGTGAATTATTAACTGAGCAAAGACACACTTGTACTAAAATCTTATGGGAAATCACAAGATTAATATCAGCTATGCAGTGAATATGCCTTTTGAGTTTTATTCAGAAAAGACAGAGACTGCTTCTTATATATGAATACATAATTTACTTATAATATACTCTGGTTTACTGCATTGAATTTTGTATACATAGAAAATATTAGTCTATGCAAAAAAATTAAATTTTGTCTAAATATTAATAAATATTAATAGAAAATATAATACAAAAATAATACTTTATTATATATGGAAGACACTTGCTTTAGATCATTAAAACTAATAAATAGATGATGCAAACCCAAAAATGTTATATATGGAAAGCACTGGCTTTTGACTGTGATATTTGTTTTTCAGAAAGATTGAGTTATTTATACAAATTTGAAGCAAACAAGACTTGACCACTTATAGGTTTCAGATTTTACAATGCACTGCACTGTTCCACTGTGATGTGTTTCTCACCAACTTTCAGTGGATAAAACTATAATTCCATAAAACCATAGGAGATTAGAATATTTATTTTCATTGAAAACATGTTATAATTAAATAGAAAACAAACTTGTACAGCCTTATCTTTTACAGCTTCATACTTGGACAAAATGAGCTACCCAATCTTATCTTTTCTCTTGTATTTAAAATAATATTTTTAAGGAAATGTGTTTAGCAGGAGGCTTGATGACATTTGTTTACTAAGATCCCTAATTAGCAATACTAGAAAATAATCAGTGCCTAACCTACAGTTTCTCATTATCACTTCTTCAATATTGCATGCTATTAACCAACTCTGTGCCTTAAGCCTCAGCAGGTTCTACTTTCTGTGTTGCAGATAATATCATTCCTGGAAAGGTTTCTTGAAATACTGCCACTGGCAGAACGGGCAGTCCTGCTTTATAATAAAGTCTGCCTACAGAAACCTGGTCCTGTTCTGAAAAGCACCATGACCAGCCTCAGTGGTGACTTGGAAAAGGGAACGGTGTTCTCCATGCTTATATTGTATTACCTGGAATATATGTAACACACCAAGCTGTAGAAATGGATGTTGTAGAGAGGAAAGGCCATAACATTTCCTCTTTGCCTGTCCATTAATACCTGTGTGACGGACTGGAGGCAGAGAAAATGGTAGGTGGAAAGAAAGAAGGTAAGAAAGAATTTATCCCTATGGCGTTCGCCTTTCAAATATTCATGGACAGAAGAAACCTTCTCTGACTTCAGTCTCCTAAATTTTCCACAGGACCATTTGGAAGTTAATTGCCCTTGAACTCAACATGGTCCTTTGACTCTGTACGATGTACACTTCTTTGCAGAGACTTACTTGTCTCTTTATTCCTTTCTCTCTTTAAATCCTTCTAATTTTTCCTGCCATAATGCATGCCTCTTTCTATCCAATTCATTGGAACTGGGCTGTGCCACGCAAGTCTCTTTGGTTTTCATTTTAACCTTTCACAATGCTACAAAATGATTTCCTTCCAGCATGTAAGAATGGATGCAGTGGTTAGTGAAGGACACGTTACTGACTAATACTCAAAAAGCACTGTACAAACAAATGGTGCTGAAGCACTGGTTTTTATTGATTTCTGCAGCATAATTTCTACGAGAAACTATTGTTATGTAAGTGGATCCCTACTACTATACAACATTTTCCCAAAGTATGTATATTGCATTCACCTCCTATCACTAAGATTTTCCCTGAATGCAGGTCAAATCATTCTTGCTCTTCCAACTACTAGTTATTTTTCTTATTTTGCAATAAAGACCTAAGCAGTGTACAAAGCAGAGCTGATAAAAATAACAACGTACAGCTCTTTCTCTGATGATTTGCTGTGTTTATTATTGCAAGGAATGAAATTTCTGATGCAACCAACAACTGAAGAAGTGAGTGGGACCTTGTAATCTTTTTGAGTACAAGCACTGAATGTGTCATATGCCACAATGTGCTGCCTTCCCTGGTCCTGCTTTGCACAGCACTCACCCATTCCATTGTGAGCCCTTGCATTTGCTGTATGAAACACTGCAGAAGTATAATGAAAACTCCTTCTATTCTGATTACACTAGAAATTTCAAATATATTAATGTACAAATAATGCACAAGAGAAAACCAAGAGGAGTGATTAGATAATCTACTGCACCACATATTTCTGTATTTAAAGGATAGAAAATATATCAATATTAAATCTTTACCAAATAACACCTTGCCTGCTCAGGAAAAAGTCATCTCCACCCCTATTGTTTCAATTAATTAAGCTATTTTTCATTTCCCTTCTGACACCATCTTGCATAAAATGATTGGAGTAGAATGCCAGCTGCATTGGTCTCCTGAGAAAATCCATGGAGATTTTACCAGCATGAAATGTGATCATTCTTCTGCAGGTGCTATGCCTACTGAACTCCTTCGTCAGTATTTCTAAAGTCTTCCAATTATAAAGTGTCGCTTGCAGTTATTAAAACTTGTCCTTGCTTCAACTTTTCTATAAGGGTTTGTCGGTTGGAGATTTTTCTGTGTTCCCAGGCAGGGATTGGGTTGCAGAGAAAATAGAGTTAATTGATTTGTGACTGTGTGGTGATGGCTGAGATGTGGAACTTTAAGTAAAACCTAGTTAAGCTGTTTATATTCTTAGCTGAGTGTCTGATCTGTTGTTTAGGCTTTTCCTCATACCTCAGCTCTTCTCCTTCCAGACATGGGACATTTTTCGCAAAATAACCAGACTCCACTGGGAGCTAGAAGATGTTTTTTTCTCTAATTATCTTGGCATGAGAAACATTCCTAATGGTTGAGATTGTGGTTACAGTTAAGAAGCCTGTCCTCCCAAATCCTGGAGCAGGGCTCCTCACAGTATATTGATGTGAGAAGCATACCTCCTCTTCTCAAGATGTAACATGAGACAAGAGATTGTGCTTTGAGTGATGAATAATCCTAAAAAAATATGAAAACTTGGTCCCAGAACCAGATGCCCACCTGAGAATGCCATTGTGTGCTTAGCTCATGCAAAACCCCCCAGAATTCCTCTGGGTAGAGTGCAAATGCAATGTTTCAATTGCACAGGCAATGTTTTGGTATCTCAGGCAGGTTTCTAGTATACCCTGGTGAGGTAAGTGGAATATTTGGGATCACTCAGGTTGTGTGAGTTTCACTCACATGCCTCTGAAAGCTGCTAAGTGCTCTTTGGACCTTGGCCCAACTGCTCCACACAGCACAGAAATGAAATTAAGTGAAATTTCTCGCTGTAAATTGTTTGCTAAGATTAGCTTTAGGAAATGTCACTAAACTTAAGCCACAATAGGAGAGGTGCACTATAAAAAGAGAAATTTTTATTAAAGAGAAATTTTCATCAAAATGGCAGTTTTAAAGATTGTACTGTTAGGAGGCTGCAGTCTTTTATATGCACTTTCATGTTTACTGCTTAATTTGGCCTCTGCTCTTCAAGCAGCATTATACAAAAATTTTCTGGGCAGTCACTGCTGCACTTTTCTCATCTGTTTAGCCATCTGGGTCCTGTGGTGACATTTCCATGGTATATCATAAAAGGGAAATGCCTGGTCTTTTCTGTGAGCTGCCACATGCAGCGCTGGGGAGGCAGCAGGGGAAGGCGTAGTGTGCTGGAAAGGTTTGTGAAACCACTGGGCAGCATTGCTTTGTGCTGCTAAGGAGATCAGCTGCAGCTGGAGGAGAGAGCCAACTTTCTTGGCAAGGGAACAAAGAAAGGAGCTGACATTTAATCAACAGGGAAGAGAGAGGGAAATGAAGTAACTGTGGAAGAGCACAGTTGATATTTCCACTCAGTTCTGGCAGCAGGCAATCTCATCTGAACTGTATTCTCTTCATTAAAAGGTTATCCCAGGAAAAAAAGGTAAAAAACAACTATTACCAAAGATTTAGCAGGACCCAATTGTGGCTGACTCCAGAATAGATGAGTCCACAATTTTGATTTCTGAGTATCAAGGAGATGAGGGCTGAACCCACAGTCCCAGTGCTCACAGGACTCTACCTGCACACATCCCTGGAGGGCATGCCTCTCTTTAGCCACAACCCAAGGGTGCTGCCAGTGGTTACAGGCAAAAATGTCCCTTAGGAACACTAAAAGGCTCCATTACAAGATTGACCTTCTGAATGGCCCACTAGACAGACGGGTGCAGCACATGTGATTACTCCCCAGACAAGGCTCTACCTCCACAGAGAGTCACTTGGGAGCCTTACAGAGGGTGCTGGTTTTGGCTGTGTGGAGTTAATATTCCTCAGCCTATTATCAGTAGCTGTTATTGGCCTTTGTATTCAGTTTGGACTAAAACCAGCATTGATAACCAAGGGATGGTTTAGTTACTGCTGAGCAGTGCTCACACAGAGCCAAGGCCTTTTCTGCCGCTCATCCCATCCCAACAGCGAGGAGGCTGGGGTGCACAAGGAGCTGGACCCCAGATGACCAGAGGGATATCCCATAACCATATGGCATCATGTTCAGCTATAAAGAGGGGGAAAGCAGGAGGAAGGGGGCAGGTGTTCAGAGTGGTGGCATTTGTCTTCCCAAGTCAGGTTTAGATGTGATGGAGCACTGCTTTCCTGGAGATCACTGAACACCTCCCTGCCCATGGGAAGCAGTGAATGAGCTCCTTATTTTGCTTTGCTTGTGCATGCAGCTTTTACATTCCTTATTAAAATATCTTTATTTATATCTTTGCCCATGAGTTTTCTGACTTTTACCCTTCTGATTCTCTTCCCATCCCACAAGGGGGGAATGGGGCAGTGGATGGGTGGGTCTGAGTTGCTGGATGGGGTTAAATCACAACAAAAGCCAGCAGACAGGGCTGTCAGCACCCTTGGTTCCTGGTTAGTGACTATTTTTTCTTCTTAAAGCTAACTGTCTGTGGGAGATAATTATCATGTCAGGCAGTAACCAGCTCATTCTGAGCTGTCACTGCCATCAGTTCCCATCTTCCCTGCTAGGAGCAGGTCCCCGATTACAACACTGACTACCGTTGCAGATGAGTGCACATCATGCTTTATATTTTCATGGTCTTCAATATTTTCCATCTACAGGTCCTAGATATGGCAAGCTGGGGTATATGAATTTCAACATGGTGAAGTTTAATCTACTGACACCAGACTCTTTTGGGGGTTTTTAAATCTACTGCTTGATGAATAATTTAAGTCAGCATGTCCATTTTTATAGCTGCTTATTGAACTGGGCCAGAGTGCCAATCTGGCTGAATAGCAAGTTTCCTAGAGCAGATCAGTCAGGGCAGCTCCTCATTTTTGACTTACTAAGTACCCACATAAACATTTGTGCCAGGACAATGCAAAAGCTAATTTGGGGACAGGAAGGAGTTGCCAAGTTGCTTTTGTTTGGATTTTGCCCGGAAGTTCTGGATTATGATGATCTAATGGATGTGCTGAAATGCAGCCTCCATTGCCTATTGTGCAGTGCCTTCAGCACTGATCCCAAACTGCTGGGATTTTTTAACCACAATATGAAATCTACTGCTCTAAGTATAAAAGAGAGCAATGGCATGGCCTTGTGCTTTCTCTGGCTCCCTGTGAGTAAAACAAGTCAGGATAAACTGCTCCACTGAGGGTGTTTCTGGTGGATAAGACATAGTAAGAACTATTTGGGTTGCACTTAGTGGGCACAACTGATACTAAAACTGGCAAACACAGTGGCCCTAACAGAAAGAGAATTCTTCCCAGAGTATGATTATGTGAAGGAGCACCTAGAGACCTATGATGAGCATAAAGTGCTCTCTTAGTATCATTGCATTCCAGAAAAGAGGGAGCATTCTGCTGAAAACTGGAGAAGTCACCTCAGTTACAGCCAGAGCCACCATAGTGGTTGCACAGCCCAGGAGCAGACACAGAAATTGTTCACAATCACCAGAGATTCCTCCTTCCTCAGTTTCTGAAAAGAAAATACAATGAAAAATACTTAGCAAGTAAAAGATCTTGTAGAAGGAGTCATTTAGAGAGCTTAACCTTGATAGATTCAGCCCTGAAAAAGCATAATTTACCATCAGTTCCAAATCAGCACCATTAGTACGGTACTCAGCAATCAAATGCCCCCCAAAAGACACTTGTACAAGTTGTTGATGACATAATTTGCTGATGCTGACTGGTGATTTGCTCTAGCAGTACACCCATCCCCACAGACTCTGGGGGGTAGCTCACAGAATTAGAAGCCCCCAATCTCCTCATGTGTCAAGTTGGCACTATCAGGTTTTTGGAAGAGAACAAGAGGGAAGAATGTTTGTTTCTTCGCTTCTGATGTATTCCTCAGTTTGAGTGTGTCAACAGATGGAGTAGGGATTAGTGATAAAATAATGTGGCCTCTTAGCTTATGTAAAAAGCAGTCCTAGAATGCTGTGGATTTTCTGATGGCTCATTAAATGTACTCATGCAAACTAAAGGGTGCTTAGACTATAAATAAAATTCTCATCTTCAGTGAGTGTTTGCTTTTGATAGATAATGTCAGGGCAATGCATGAATGTTTGGAGAAACATGTATAGAAATGTTGAAAAAGAAAGAAAATCTGTTATTTGCTGTTTGTGATCTAGCCTGAAACTCTATCTGTTGATGTGTGGCAGGACTTAGGACTGCTCGCTCTGTGTTCCACGTCCTGCTGAGACTATCTAATAGCCTTTTGCAGACTGACATATGTTCCTCCACCTTGTGTCTGAAGCAGCACTCATGTAGCTGTGGCTGGCGTGGCACAGGGAGCAGAGCCCTGCTCCAGCTGCACAGCAGGGTCTGTGGTGGAGGGGGAGTGTTGCTGCAGCTTGGTCTGTGGCTTGCCTGGCTCGCTCCTTGCCAGGCTCTGTCACACCAGGGACCAAGCTCACGTAGCTGCACAGGCAAATAACCTCAACCTCTGAGCATGCAGGTAAAATGCCAGATAAAAATTAGTGTTTTTACCAGTAAAATACACATGGTGAGGGCCAAAATTCATGGATGATATTTAGCATTAGGCATTCCTACCATGATGTCTATGTTAATCCTCTCCCTCCTTTTCCAGCTCCCGAGTGAGGGGATGCCTTTGCTTTTGCCTGTGGGGCTCTTTGAGACTCCTTTTATGAACCTAAGCCAATGACTGATGTGGGTGAAAAACATCTGGGGAAAGGCAGGATTTCCTATATTTCAGCAGTTTTCTTGATTCAATTCCCAGAGGTAAACACATGCTAAATCATTTTGCAATGAAAAGAGGCCTTATTCTCAATCTGTAGAAACACTAATATCTTATTGCTTTTCACCAAGATACCAGCACTCCTTATCAACACTGCCCACTCTTCCCAATGTGAATGTTTCCTAGCTAAACATCCATGGGCAAGCTGAGCTCTGTCCAGAAGAGCTATTGCTGGCCTGCAACACAGATGCTGAACTGATGGCACCAGGAAGTTTTCTCATGGGCAGAGGCGTTCCATGCTTGGAGAGATACTGTAAAGATGCAAGTCCTACACACCTCCATAGCAGAGGGTTTCATACATAAAGGATGCATTACAGGGCTGTGAGCCAGATGAGTTGAGGAGCTCTGTTAGCTAAGAGTAAGGCACAATTCTGTACCTGCACAAGCAGTCAGATTACTTTGTGTTTGTGCCAGTGCCTGGGATCAGTTCCCCAACAGACATCTCTTGAAATTTAAAACCTCACCAACCTTGTGATTCAGTAACTGATATTTGCTGGCTGTTTCCCACTATTCCTGGGAGTGATAGAAAGGCTGTAGCATTTAGGAAGAATGGAAGAAATAGCAATAAATTTATAAAGCCCACTATTAATTTTTTTTCTTCCTCACCCCAACTGAACTCAGTAAGTTCCCTGATTACCCCTTTAAATAAGAGCATTTGACATTTTCCCTGAAGGCTATGTATCAAGAGTGGCTTTACAATAATAATGGTGTCATTAATAGATTAATAGCTGCAATAATGCATATAGCAGCATTAACAGTATAGGTGAACTAATTAAGCAAAATGGGTGGATTTTTGCTTTTATTTACTCACCTTTTGTAACTAAGACTTTTAAAGGTTAGACAAAACACAGGCAAACAAAATTCACAATTCTTATCTCAAGTCTCACTGTATTTTCTCTTTCCCAGTGACATTTTCAGTTCCAGCTCTACTCTGGCTTATCCTCTTTCCTCTTAAGATCTATTTCTTCAAAGAAAAGAGAAACAAGAGTTTTTAAAATAGTCCAGTGTTTATGGACTATTTTCCTGCAAAAGGAATAGCCCTACTAAATGCTTAAGTTTTTCTTTCGATAAAGGGTAAGATATAATTATGAAAATCTTTCCTAAATAAAACATCTTTTCCACAGTTTCCCCTCATTGATGGAAACTGGCTATGAAATTGTTTAAAAGAAGAAACCCAGAAAACACTGGTTGAGCTCTAATTACCTCAACCCTGTGACCTGGCCCCTGATAAGTTACAGGTGTACTAATTACCAAAGAGGAACAGCCTTTCACTTAATGGGTCACTTAATGGGAGTAATCAAGGTAATAGTGATAAAAAGGGTGGGTTGGCTGGTGAGAGAAAAACTTGTGATGAGGATTTGGAGGGGGTAGGAGAACCTTTTCTCTCCTTGAGTACAAAGAGCTATTTGGAGATAGAAGGTAAGAAACTTGCCCCTCTCCTGTTCTATCCTCTCTTTGAGTATGAAGAACCATTTGAAAATTGAAGGTAAGAAACTTGCCCCTTCTGTCTTCTCTCCTTGAGTAAAAAGAGCCATTACTTCTCCAAGATTTCTAACACCTGAATCTCAAAGGGCTCTTCTGGAATGTAGCAGGCTGAGACCTGCAACTCTCTGAGTAGGGCCTTTCAGAGCAAAAGAGCTCTCAACATTGCTGTTCCGCTGGGACCATCACCAAACCACAGCACCAGAGCCTGGGATGGCTTAGGTTATAATCGGAGACAAAGAAAGATTGTTATCCATAGATCAAACTCCACTTATATTTCCTTTAGCAAAATAGGGAATTTTTTTTAAGTATAGGTTATTTAGATTTTTAATACCTTTTGTGTTAACAATACTGAAATAAGTTAAAACCTTTATAGATAATGACCTTTATGTGTTGATAAGATTAAGTAATGTTAACTTTCACTATGTTTAGATTTAAGTACTCTTAAGTACTCTTAAAATTTTGATATTCTGTAAAAATTAAGTTTATTGTTCTTTGTTATTAGAGTTCATTCATTCTTAGTGTTATCCCAAGTTTTGTTAATTTTTTTTTTATCCAAACTGTAAGGCATGTAGTTAATTTTTAGAGCTGAGATAGCTCTGGTCAAAGCAGCTGAGATCACACAATGATAGACCTCTTTGTGAGTAGAAGAGGATGCAGTTCATTATATCATTGATTTCATCAAAAGTTCTTTTCTTCATTAAAGTGTCTTCTGTTTTTGTTTTCTAGTGGTAACCTCAAAGAATAGTAATTGTTATTAGTATCAAACTGTTTAAAGTTTTTGCTTTGTTTTTTGATACATGATTGTTTATAAAATGTTGTCTCAACTTTCTCAAACACTTACTGCTAATATTTTTGAGTTTACTGATTTTTATGATAAGCATTATTTATAGGGTATTGCTATTGTATTTTTAGCTGGCTTTCATCTGTTTTACCAACTTATGTGATCCCCTACAAGACACATGTCACTTTCAGGATCCTTCTTTTGGTTCTCTGCCAATATTTTATAACTGCTATTATGAAAAGACTTGCTTTTAAAGTATTTTAGGTAAGCCCCACCAAACAGAGCTTGGGCTGTGCAGGGTCCTGGCTCTACCTGGATGGGATGCTTGACACCAACAAACCCAGATGTTTTCTGCATCAAAAAGTGTTCAAGTCACTTTGACTTGACAATTTGGCCTTGTTAATATGACAGCTAAACCAATTTATAAAAGTAAGCTTTGGAGAATCATTATCAAGACATGATAATCTGGCATTCTACTGGTTTGAAGTTTATCACTTGTAGCAGACTGTGGTGACAGTGTTTTAATTCTTGGTAATTATCTAATTTCACATGTGTTACTGACTGCATGTATTATTTGAAAAATTCCTAGTTGCTACAGCAAATTTCCAGGTGTTTTTCCAACAGCACACAGGCAGAAATTAAAAGAAGTCCCTGCCAGTGTGTGGGTTTTCTTCTATCTCAACAGGTGCAGGATTCAGGTGGATTCCAGCAGAGTAACGTGAAATCCTATTGAATGCAGGAAAACACTGACCACTCCACAATCGAAGAAGTGGACATACAGATGTGAATTTCTCAGAGATTCCAACTTGAACCTGACTTTGTGTGTTTCACCCACAGAAGGCTGTGAACTTTGGGTTCCTTTTTTTAGTGTGAGAATCAGTAGTGTTGTAGAATTTTTGTTAGATAATAGCTGAAGGGAAATATGGGGCTCAAGCAAATATGTTGTCTTATTGCAAGAGTCCCATACCTTCTTGGTGATTTCTCATGGGCAGCTCCTCACAGCACTGACTCCTTCACGGCACAGCCAACAAACTCCAGCTCTGTCTGCAGTTTTCTTCTTAACCAGCCAACCCACTCTCTTATAGCACTCTTCTCATTGGTTACAGCTGGGGCCTGTTAAAGTCAGGTCTGTTCCTAATCTTTGATAATTGGTACTGCTGCAATTCCTCAGAGGTGAGATTACCTTCTGCACTATCTTTATTTTCTTACATTCTATCCCTCCACACAAATATGCTTTTGTCTGTTTGCTTTGCTTGCTTTTAACCATTCAGATTTGCCACTGAGCCAACATATTGGTGACTTTAGCTAATGTATCAGGTTTAGATACCATATGTCTGTCCAACACAACCCCAGAAAAACCATTTTCTACCTGTCTAGTGGGTGTGCCGGTGAATGCTTGGCCAAATCCAAAAGAAATTGACAAAGCCATGCAAGGTACCTTCACAGGATCATCCATGTGGGATCTTTGGTTCCCAGTAGATGTGTGGGGTTGGTAGGTTCCTCACCTCCCCCAGACATCTCTTGAATCTCAGGAATTAAAGGGTCTTGGGTCTTTAAAAAGCCCCTTTGTGCCAAATTTGATTATAAAGGAAAAAAAATCAAGCTGTAGTTACAGCTGTTTCTCCTTGTATCATGCTATATATGAAAATCATACCTATTGGTGTAATCATTTTTTGGTTCAATCTGCATTTAATCTCTTTTCAATTACCACAGGGAATGTTTTTCATTTGTGGAGATAGTTTGGCCTGCTATCCCAGCACACATCAAAGGTGGACCATGTAGCATTGAGAAGCTTAGACTGCTAGCACCCAGTGTAAAAACAAAACATAAAATCAATACAAGTCAGACTGCCATGATTATTTTGAACCTCGGAGTTTTTGAAAACTATCGTCAGCATCTCTTTTTCTGCCACAATTTAGTTCAGCAGTGGCTCTGAAACAATTAGATTGACTAAGGTGTTGGCAGAGTAAGGAGTTCAATTCTATCTCCCTTGAATTGAGTGATACACTAACAGATGTCAACAGTGTTAGATACACGACCTTGCAAAACTCGGCTGTGATTGACTTTTGTCTTACTAGCACATGGACGTGGATGGGAGGATTTTGAAGAAATGTGTTATGGGAATTTACCTGATCACTCAATCTATTTAAAAAGCATACAGCAGCTCAAAGAGGGTGTGTCAAAGAGTAGATTATAGAACTTGGTATATAGTTTGTTTCATAGGTGAAAGAGCATTTAAAAATAGGTCTATGCATTTTAGTCATAATAGTTGTGCTAATCATGGTGCCTTGTTTTCTCCAATGTGTTTGACAAATGATTGACAAAGTTATTAAGGGACTCTACATGGTTCAAAGAAGAGGGGGAGGGCTGGAATGCAAGTCTCTCTGAGCTCCTCAGAGAGAGATGAATGCAGGGGTTGAATCAAAGCCTTTAGAGAACTGAAGATATATTAAGCCATATAGATATGAAGTAGACGTTATAGTTTTATGTAAGTAGAAATACATTTTAAGTGCCTTAAGAAACTGTGCTAGCTAGTGAAGGCCCTAAGGCCTAGTTTAAAGTTCAGTAATTTAGCTCCAGACAAAACAAAAACATGATGGAACTTTGCTTGCATCACTAAAACAGAACTATATGTGTAAAGAGAACTATTCGTGTAAATAGGTAAACTTATATATATGTAAATTTTAAGTAGGAAAACAGTATATCTGCATAAATAGATAATATTATATACATAGTGTTTTAGGTAAGAACTGACACTACTTTTTTACTACCTTTGCATGTTAGAATCAAGTTTAGATTGGTTTAGAATGAATGTTTTAGAATCATGTTTTTGGCTGACTGGATGCTTTATGAATAAAATGCCCTGTAGCAGGGTGCAATCAACTCAACAACGACCATCAACAACCACAAGAAGAAGGAAAAGACAACAGAAAGAAGAATAAAGGCTGTGGTCTGTGCTGCTGCTGCCTGGCACATCGGACTCTGTGCTTGGGAACAACTGTTACTGGTGCTGCTGCTGTTCCTGCATGGAACCTGGGACTCTATACCAGACAGCAGCCTTGCAGCTGCTGCTCTTGCTTTGGACTCTATGCCAAAAAGCTTTTAGCATGGACTTCAAAATCTTAAACTCTTAGCCCTCGAGACTGATGTATTCCAGCAATAAACAACTTTACTGCAACCAACAACTGCTCTTGTCTCATTGAAGGCCCCAGGCCCAATACAGCCTCGACTAGAAGCGCGCTCCTCTCCTCGAGTATGAAGATCCTTTGCAAGAAATCTTCTAAACCTCAGGCTGAATTTGCAAATTTGAACCTTCTGTACTAGATCTCATGTATTTCTTAGTCTGCTCATAATCTACATGGAAGTAGTTTGCAACTTTGCCAAAAGCCCGGCAGAACAGATGACAAAATTTCTGCATCTTGAAGGCCAGATAACACTTGTGAAATGAGTCAACAACTCCTAAATTTTACTACTATGAGATATTTTAAGGAACTTTGAATTCTATTTATTTTTATGAAGCATTACTTAGCTTGAAGGGGGAAAATAATGGGTGCTTGCTTGAGCAAGACAGCCTAGGAGAAAATTAAGGCAGGCAGAGTATCTTTTACTGGAGCTTTAACAAATAACTACACACATAACTGTATTTACAGAAATACAGCTGAGGAGGAACTCCAGACTAAAGATGATCTTGTGGGAAAACTGGGTGAAATTGCAATAATAGAAGGAAGAACTATAATTTTATGTGGGAGAAAGAGTGTTTTGCATGGAAAGTGGCAGTTAGTAACAGAACTAAACTTCAGTAAGAAAAAGGAAAGGGGAATAGTGCAGAAGTTTCAAAACAAATTAAAAATAAGATTAAACTTATCTATTTCTTAAAATTTAATAAATTTTTAAAGGCTAAAAAAGCCTCTTCTGAGCTGGACTACTAAATCTTTTGGAGACTTAACTCTTTATGAATTAGGTCACAGCAGCCTGAATTACTCATGCTTAGACCATTTCAGCAACACCTACCATGTAAAAAAGATTAGTTTCCTCTAAACCTGAGTAAAACTGAGTGCTTACCTCCTTTTCCCCCACAACAGTTTGCCCCCAACAGCTAACCAAACTGTCTTGATCAAGTGTGCACTTCCAAAGGGAAGGATAGTTTGAATACTCAGCCATGAAGAAAGTTTGTGAAGCACCATGTGCTCTCAGTGAAGGAAGAGGGGCAGCCCTTTTGTCCCAGCCCTGCTGTAGATTTCCATCAAAGAAATACTCCTGACACCTGTCACAGGACCACTGCCATTGCTGTACCTTTGCACTAAAATGCTGGTTACAAGATGATGGTCTGTGACTGTCTCAGTTTGTCAGATACTCGCACATCCATCCATCATCCCATTATCTGTGTGGCATTGTTTAGTTAGACTGTGAATTTTTTTACATAGATCAACTGCAAGTATTTATTTAGAACTTTCATATATTCTTTAGTCTTTAAGAGTACTCATTGCAATATCATGCTGAATTTAGTAAAGTTCTAATAAAATTAATTCAAAGTCACTTGAACTAAATTTGCCAACTTTACTTGCTACCTTCATTTTCTTTAGACTATCTTTGGATGCTTTAATTTCAAGCTATTATTGATCATCCACACCTGGGGACCAGAAGATATGTTCTTATGATTTATAACTTTCATACATATACCATGTATGAAAGAGGTGTTAGACATTAAATAGGGAGAATAAGTATGAAGAGCTGTAGTTAAAGTCTTACTGAGATGTTTTCCTAGACAAAGAGGACAAAACTGTAATAGTATCAGAATTCTAAGTTCTTCACAAAGACAGTTGAATTCCCAGGCTGACCAGTGGGTAGACTGTGCAGGATGAGATTTTTGTATTATGAGATTGAAAGATTCATGTTAAATGCAAAGATGGAAACTTCACAGCAAAACTTTTCAATTTCTTGAAAGTTTCTTCAGCCCAAAGAGGAAAATTTTCTGCCTCATTAAGCAGAAGGGAAAGATTCATGGCACACCTCTGGAATATCTAAAGTTAAGATCTTTTGATACATTGCAAATGAATTTAGTGAATCTTCTGGGTCCCTTCAAACTCAGACTAATCTTTGAATCTGTGATTCTATGAAATATATATGCGTAATAATGCACAGGCAGTAAAATCCATTCTGATTTCTGGTACAAGGAGACGTATGGTCTTGAACAACTCACAGAGAAAATGAGACAAGACAAGCAGTAAAAAACCTGTACAGTGAAAAAAGGAAAATAACAAACAGCAATTTGACACACTCGTCCCACCACACATGACTTTTAAGATGGTTCACAAAACATTGTATTTTTATTTCCCTGTTTTCTTCTTGTGTGATGGTCGCAACTTCCTCTGGGAGAGAGAGAAAATATTGTCATAAAAAAGGAGATGGAGAAGCTTGGGGGCTAGCAAAAACTTGATTCATACAAAATGCTGCTCTCCATTTGAGGACTATACAGCATTTAGATATCTTTATTGAAGCATTTCATAACAGAGCCAAAGCTCAGACATAAATTCTGTTTATGTTTTGCATAAAGCAAGCATTTATTGACCCTTAACAAAAATCTTGAAGAACAAATTTTTGGTAAGGAATGTCATATCTTTTAAAAGTTTGAATGTACATTGCAGAAATAATATGTAAGGTAAAGACAAAAGACTGAGTCTTGGAGCAGCCTAGAATGAAAGGAAATTACAGCTAAGAAAGCAAAAGGGAATTATTGATGTACCAGAGCTTTGAGGGGCAACAGACCTGAAAAATTAATATCTGATATCAGCATCTGACTTACTGCACAGTGAAGCAAGGGGAAGATATACATAATCTGAAATATCCAAGTAGAAGAAGGCAGAAAAGACATGAGGCAACCTCTTCAATGCCAAATCTCAAGTCAGAACTAATGAAGAACTATGACCTTATCAAACTGGAGGAAGTTATGCACCAAAACGTCTTTCTTTCTCAGAGCAGTGAATATGTCTATAGTGGATTAATAATTAGAGAACACTCTGTAATGTCTACCATTAGGTAGTTATTAAAATAATTTATTACTTTTTAAATGCTTCAGCCTTTCAGTGAAATTACTTCTCTCTCCTCTGAATGTGAAATTTCTGCTTTGTTCCTAAAGATTCATCCCTGATAATACAAGATTTATATGTACCAGATAGTGCAGCTTTAAATACCAAATCTTCCCAGTCTGCAGGGCTCTTCAGGGTTAGAAAGAGAGAGGTCAATTAAACCTCTTTTTTAAGGAGATGCATCTCTCTAAAACAGTGGCAGGCAAGTTAAAAATACTGTAGGAAATATACAATGTGCACATTAAGCGAAAAAGGCATCTAATTAACAATATTATTAATATTATATAAGTATTTTAATAAATCAAAACTGGCAACTTTATACTGACCACACCTCTCATTTGGTAAGAGTTAGATAAATGAAAATATCAGTATCATTTTCTCTTGATTCTTTGTAAAAACAGCTCATATACATGCTACTTTGTAGCAGGTTTGCACTGGATTATTCTGCTAGTTAATACATGTTCTTTCATCAACAACATTATTGGGTCACAGGATTCTGAAATGTTAATTTTAAACAATCGTAACAAGCAGAGCTAGATTTTAGCAATGCCTCAAGGTCTCTTAACCTGAAAATATCTGGGGTTTTTCTTTGTCTGTCTTGTTTAGAATTTGGGGACATTTTGGGTTTTTTAACATCTCCTGTACTACCCTATTATGAAGTGGTTTTTTTCACTTTTTGCTTTGTTTGGCTTTGTTGTTTTCCAGCTACTCTACTAACAGACTTTATACACCTTTTTACACTAAAGACAAACCATTGTGCATTATATAGCCAGGGCTTTTGCTTGGTTCCTTGTTATTATCAAATAGCCTGGTGTCTATTGTGGGAACTAACTTTCAGATAGATACCTCAAAAACGTAACCATGGCTTATACCTTCATAACCATTCCAAAAAGAACACAAATAACAAATGCATAAATGCAGTCAACGAGACTCAGCGAGAGAAGTTTCTCAAGACAAGGGTTATATTCTGGGAGAATGGTGCTGTGAAATTCCAGGACACTGGGAGTGGAAGCTGAGACAATCATGTATTGGAAGTATGTTTGGATCATTTTGATGTTTTATATTTATTCTTTTAATTTTTCTCTCCCTTAGATGTCTTGGTAATTGCTTTCTTAGTAGCTAGTACACTCATTTCCCTAGACAAGAGATCAGAAAATAAATAAAAATAGTTTCCACTCATGTTTCTAAAACCTTTGAAATTTTTTTTTTTTTTTTAAAGAGGTGTTGCTGATCTTGAAGTACCTGTTCTGTATAAGACATATCTGATTAGAGTCAAATATCTGAATGTGTTTTATTATGGTGATCATTTTGAACAGAGGCTTTAATAGAATACAGCAATGCAATACAGCAACATGAGAAGACAGGAATTGTTAACACATGATTAGAAATGCTGAAAGCAAGGATGAGTTGTCTTGGCAGAGAAAGTATGAGACTCAAAGGCTCTTGTTAGTGTAGTCACTCAAACATCAATTTTGAGTTTGAATTTATTTAGAGTTATTAATGAAATGGACAAAAAAACCCCGTACTATCCTAATAGAAACTGCTACTAACACAAGGTTTGGGTACATTAATGCATATGAAGAGATAGAGTAATTTATGTGTGATTCCCTGGTAACTGTGGGAATTGGGTAGAAGATCATGCATGTAGGATCTAAAATAACCTTAGTTGTAAACTAGGAGCTCCTCATTTAGAAGGCTGTCTGAGAAAGGAAAATTTTGGTATATTACTTGTCCATGCAAATGACTGTGAAGAGCTCATGAATGTGACCATGAAAGAGTCAAATGTTACCCGGTAACATTTTTCCAGTAGATAGGAAGAAGCACCAATATCTCTGCAACAAGGCAAAATCACGTGTAGCAGTATGTATTTTCCTGAAAAGGAGAAAAGATGTATTAAAAATTCATCCACTCCTGAGCTGCTGTCAATACAATTTTCTAATTGAGATGAGCTACGAAATGCAGCAACAGAACAACTTTTATGATCCCAATATTGGCAGTGCTGGAGCTAAATTCAAAGAGAAACCTCTGTCATAACTACTTACTCTTAAAAAGTAGAATGTGGCCAGGTGTTTACAGGGTGTTACAGGCAATGGCAGATAACAGGATGATGACACGTCTGGGGTCACCATTTGATGCAATGGTTTTCAGGGCAGTTAGGACTTGGTGAAGGGAAGGAGAGATCTTGACTCCATGTTTTAGAAGGCTGGTTTATTATATTATGATATCTATTATATAAAAAAGACCACACTATAACTATACTACAAAGAACAGAGAGAAAGATTCATCAGAAGGTGAGACAGGAATAGAAAGGAATGAATAACAAAGTTCTGTGACTCCCAGAGAGTCCGAGAGCTGTTGCCTCCTTGATTGGTCAGCAAGTAGAAACATCCCACATTGACCAATCAAGAAAGCACCTGCTGCATTCCACAGTAGCAGATAACAAATTGTTTACACTTGAAGCTGAGGCCCTCTCAGCTTCTCAAGAGAAGAAAATCCTAGCAAAGGGATTTTCATAAAATATCATAACTACAATAGGACACAAACATTTTTTATGAAATAGTACATATTGCCCAGAATTCCTGTTAAACTTTGGTTTGACATTTGCATGAGTCAACTTCTTTCTAGTAGTGATTGTTTGTTAGTTTTTAATTAGAGCGCTTTCTTGGCTTGCAAGGGCTTGCCTATAAGCAGTAATGTGTGGTGTAGGGATCTGAGCTCTCACAGACCAGAGTGGTACAACCACATGAGACGGAGCACAGCATTATTCAGAGCCTGCTTCAAACAGCTCCGCACTGGCCCTCTTGCCCAGCTGGCTCTGCCCCCTGTGAGCACAGGCACTCAGCTGCCTGTGCACCCACGGCAGGGATCTTACCAATCAGAGCTTGAAAAATGCCCTCTGTGATCTAGCCCTGAGTATTTGTATGGCTGGAGTCCTTGGAATAGTTTTCTAATGCCGCTGGCTGGGCTACAGGGTGTACCCAGGAGCTGCATCAAAGCCGGATAGCATAGCTCTGAGGGGGGCTATTCAGCTCAAGCTGTAACAGCGCCTCCAGCCTGCGCCTCAGCAAGCCTTTAGTGATATTCAGCTTTAGTGATTCTCAGCTCATGAGTGATTTCAGCTCTTTGGGCTTGCTAGGCTTGGCTGGGGCACGCAGCAGGCACTCGGAAGACCAGGAAAGAGAGGAGAGCACTGTATGAGGTTCCAAGACAATGTCTTTATTGGTCTTCTTCGTAGCTCTTCCACGGAGTGTCTCGAAGGGTCTCAGGGACAGCGGCTCTGCTGAGCCGTGCAGAAACAGGGGTTTATATAGGGCAAGGGAGGATTGAGAATTGTCCAATGGTAAGGGTTAAAGGAAAGTGACCTATAGCTTTACAGAGAGATAAGCAAGGGTCCGAAAGCGGGAGAGAGGGGCTCCTATTGTCCAGTCATCCTGACTCAGCATCCTGCCTGTCTTTAGGCCTCTGAACGCCAAGGCAGGTTTGCAGGGCCTGTGCCTGCTACAGTTTTCTTTAGGAAATGGAATGCCTTTATGCTATGGTAGAGGAGAAAGATGCCCTGAGAGAAAAAGAAGAGCTTGTGTTATGGAAAACTGCAAAGGAAGGAGGATAAAGAGTGAAGCAAAGATAGTTATTGGTGCTCATATAGTTCCAGAGAATTCTCATGGGGTGATACTAAGAATATATAATAAAATGACAAGTTGCTGTGCTTTAATAAAATAAACAACAGCTTTCTGATTGCCTCACTGTCTTTGATGAAGATCTTCTGAGTTCCCTTCAGTGGTAAACTTCATGTTTCACAGTGAGCGTCACCCCTTCTGGTGAGTGTTATCTGCTCAAAATCAAAAATCAGAGACAACACATTATTTTTACCTTAGGAGATGTTGAGTTTGACAGGCATCAATATATATTTTCAGAATCTGAATTGCTTGCACTTCCTGGATGGCTGGGATAAAATATGTGCTGAGATGTACTCCAGCTGTTCAGGAAATGATCCTTTATATTTTTTTTATTTGTAAGGAAACTGCAATCACAAGGAAAAAAAAAACCCAATCACCACAAGAAAAATCCTTCAGTACAGAATTTTAATCAATAAAATAATGAAGGGATAATCTCAGTCTGTCTTGACTTTTTGCATTACAAAAAATAAAGTCAAATTATCTTTAAAATTAGGTATAAAAACCCCTGTACATCCCTTTGGCAAAATGGGAAGGTGAAAGGAATGTGTTCCATCCTGTTGCAAATAAGACACTGTATCAGCATTTCAGATCTCAACAGAATTCTGTCTTCCTGTAGTTTAATACATTTCTAAAAATATATGTTTTCATGGATCATCGATTTCCAATTCCCTTCCTTTGACTGTGAAGATGTAAGGAAAACTATTTTCTAGAAAAACCTTGTTTTGATTTAGGAGCCTTTTTTGGCATACTGCTTTGGGCATGAATTATTTTTTTTCTCTCTCTGCTCATTTTCTCCCTTGTCACAGAAGGAATTTTAAAGTTCTGTTTGGCTCATCATTATGCTTCCAAGAGATGGGGTCCTGTCTTCCTTAAACTTGCAGCATAATAGCAAATGTACCACCCTTCCAGCCTCAGATGAAATCTAAGGAAGGCACAGATGTCCTTGCCAACTCAGTGAACTTTCAAATATGGCATTTTCAGGGACAAATCATAATCAGCAGAGTTAGACCACTCACATCTAGAAGTCCTCTGGAGAAAGTCTCAAGGGTGTTTCTCAGCTGTGTCTGTGAGATTGAGTCACTGCATTACACTCAGGGCAATCTATCCACATTGACTGAAGATGTTTTTGGGATACAGGCAAAACCAGAGGGAAGGAGGCAGATAGCTGTTAGAAACAATGAGTGAGAAACCTGTCCCTCTGTGGGGATATTAATTTCGTTAATTTCCTTTGAAGTATTTGGTTAGGAAAAACAAATTAATTAGCACATGAGGAAATCAATTTCATACAGTTCGCTTCACTATGTGCTGTGAAAATAAAAAATTATACTTGACACATGCCTAAGAAATCACTTAGATTATAACCCAATTTACTTCATGGAAAAAGGATCAAACTCTACATGTTTCTACTAATGATGATTGTTTGAATCCTTCTATGCTCAGAGAGGTTTCCCATTTTCAGAACTCCTAATTTATATTTATTTTGCAATAATTTATATTACCAGTGAGAAAAGCTGTAACTGCCTTTAGGAGATACAAGGAACAGAGCTGACACTAGAAGAACATGAAACAATATGTGCCAAAAAGATAAAATATTACTTAAAATTATTACAATAAACTATAATAAAAATAAATTATTAATTTTTTGCAGTAGTGTTGCCTCTTCTTTGTCAGACTAGTGCTGACTGTAAAAGTAAGTCTTGAAGAAATGAATCAGTAGGTAAAACTTGAAGATGGAAATATGAGGGCAGCATGTATTCACTTGCCTCATAGATCAGGAAGCAGATAAGTATCCACCAATATGACCATCCTTTTCATGCTTTTCACAGGTACAGTATACAAAATGTGTTGGTAAATCTATATGTTTGTGTCTATACCTATCAGAAAAGGTAATTACTTCATTATTGAAATAGAGCTGTTTGACTGACTTCATCAGCAACATAACAGAATTTTGTAATTTTCTTATTTTTATGAAAGATTTTGAGAGGGAAATGGGCAACAATGTGAAACATCACAGAAAGTTTGATGTATGCAAATTCAATTAGACTGGGATGTGGCAGGGCAATAGAAGACCATATACACAAACATAACTGTGTCCAAAAAACAATAACAGAATTTTGAAAAAGTGATAGCTACAGAAGAAGCTTTTGAGGCTATGACTAAACCATTCAGGCTCTATTCTCATGGTTTACAATTTTGCCCTAAAATCTGACTTGATTTCTAAAGTAATTATCTATTAAATTTCTTGCATTAAATGATGTGCTTTTTGCCATTACATTACAAATTTTTTCCAATATTGATTTATTATTCAGCAAAGAAGTGAACTAAGATAAAGTAAACTAAAGCTGAAAAAAGCTTCACAAATGCCACTTCAATGAATTCTAGAAACAAAGAGTTGAAACTTTCCAGAGAACAATTTGTGGTGGGTGAGGTCTTACTCCTTCAGGGTTGTTTCAGCATAAAATGAAAGAGAACTTACTTTTTGGTGTGTCTTCTTGTGAGCTCCTCCATACAAGTGAGACATGTGCACACTGGAGAGAGTTAACAAAGGGCTACCAAGGTGATTAAGAGACTGGAACACCTTCCCTAGAAGAAATGACTGAGAGAGCTAGAGCTGCTCAGCCTGGCAAAAAGAAGGCTCAGAAGGAAGCTTAAAGGAAATTCCTACCTAAAGGAAAGGTGCAAAGGGAACAGAGCAGGGTTTTTCAGTGTGGTGTGCCATGGCAGGACCAGAGGCAACATGCACAAACTGAAACCTGGCAGGTTCTCTCTGAACATCGGGAAACACTTGCTTACTGTGAGGGTCTCTTTCCTTCAAGATGTTAAAAACCTGTCTGGAAATGGTCCTGAACATCTGGATCTGGGTGTTTCTACTTGAGGAGGGGGATTGGACAAGATGGCCTCCAGGGATCCCTTCCAAACTCAACCATTCTATGATTCTGTGACTGGTGTCCAACAACATGTAAAACACAGGTAAAAAAACATAAACCTTGACATTATAATTGTTTGCTACAGAATGCGTTAAGAGTCAGATAATATGATACTGAGTCAGACTTTAGGAAGACTCATAACAGTGTCAGAAAAAAAGAAGGGCATGAAAATGAGGCACTAATGGGGACAAAACATAAATGAGAATAGTTCCTGGATCCTCGTACTGAGTTAGCTTCTGGTGCAAAATCAGGCTAATTTGACTTTATATCTGACATGCCAAAATAGGTTTAGTACCCATCTCTACACACCAGGTGCTTAAGATAAGTACAGCGTGTGTCTTCCAATGCCAAATGTAAGTGTAACAATATCCAGAAAAGAGTTTTCCCATTTATCTGTCAACTGAAGACCCTACTGAATAGACATTCATGCACCTAAAACATACCAGCAGAATCACAGCATCAAAAAGATTAAGCTTTCTTTCAACAAAGAGATATTGGTGTTATAGCTCCTTTATTTATTACAAAACAATGGTCTGATTGGTCTGAGTACTTATCCTGAAAGTGAAAATCTTGAATCTGTCAGCATCCTTAATTTGGGCAGCTGCCACCAGGGATGTCTGTCACCAAGACTAGCCTGAATGAAGGCACTTTCCAAGCCTTCTGTTGAAGCTGAGGCTATTGTGTGACGAATACAATGAAAATGACAACTGAAAATAAGCAAGGAATTCAAATTAGATGTCCGCAGTCCAGGTATCTCCATATGGATGAAGTAGCTGAGTCAAAGGAGCCTGGGGAGCTCTCCAGCTGACCATGTGTATGTACTCAAGTTTGCCTGATTCAAATAATTCTCCATAGCAACAGGACATCCCCTGACTTCATTGAGATTCAATAGCCCAGTATTTCATTTTCCCCTTAAGATTTTTACTTTCAGACCTTCTTCATGTTTATACCCCTTCTCCTCGTTTAAACTATGACAGGGAAAAACTTCATACATATGCAAATTCTCCGCAGACACCCTTATTTACAGTTAATAGGATTGTGAAGGGAAAGAGGGGAAAGGCTATGAGAGAATGAGGACACAATTTCTTATTTTTTAAAGAATAATTAATGACAGGAATATATGACACACATGACTTCTCAGGGAGAGCAACTGGCACAGAGTAGCCCTCCTGCACAATTCTGTGACCACAGAGAAAATTTCAGTTAATACCTTTGACTCACTGCTCTACAATTCCATTAAGAAAGGAGACTTCAGCAGGGATCTGAAGCAGAATTAGGAAGTACCTGCCATGCAGAAGAGAAATTTTACATGAAAAGTGGCATGATAAAATGTGAAGGGCATGACAAGCAGAGGTCTGGGTGGGCAGATTGATATTACCAATTGTGAACTGTCCTTGCATAATCATTTCAGTTTCCCTAAAATAAAGTAATTTCTTGTTCCACTGCAGTGAACAACAAAAACTAACAACTTTTTTGGTTTGGTGTATTCACAGAGACAGAAGCAGCAGGGAATATTAGGTTCTCAAACCACTTAGAGATTCACTGTCACTCACACTCACTTTTTGGTTAATACCAGCTGAAGCACATGACCTGCAATTGCTGCTGGTGGTACTGAGCTGTTATGTGAGTTAACACAGCAGGAAAAGTAGCCTGGTTCATCAAGATAACCTGAAATTAGAGGCAGGGAGTAAGAGGGCAGTGTGTGAATTTGGAGCACAGAAAAGGTAATATTGTCTGATTGCAGGATAATGTCTTAACTCTAATGTGCTATCCAAGTTGTTAATGGGTTCATTGATTCTTAGGCTAGAGAGGACCATTAGATCCTCTCATCTCACTGGATACAAAGCACTGTCTACAAAACCTTCCAGAAAGAAGTGAAGTCTAATTTTGAAGGCAGTGTGAACCAATCACTGCCCTTAGAGTTTGTTTCCATTGTTAATAATGGTAATGCAAATTTAGAAATGAGCCTACCACTTCTCAGTAGGGCAGCTGGTTCTTTCAATGCCTTTCATTTCTATGTGGGGTGTTCTTATTGCCTATTTTTTTTTTTTTTTACTTTATGAAATATTGATTTAATATAATTAATTCAAGTTGCAGTATTTTCCTTTTAAATACTTGATATGTGACTACCTCTGAAGGGCATCATTTACCCTTTCATTCTGGCTTTCCCTGGTTTTTGCAAATCTCTTCTATAGAATTATGGCAGCTCTCTGCTGGAGAGCTGGCAAGAAAGGAAACATCAAGTGTAGCACTCATTTGACTTAACTATGTCTACGTATGATCTAGACTCCCTTCTAAGTCAGTAAAAAGAAAGTGGCAATTTTGTATGCAATTCATCTAACCTGTCTTAAATATCTCTCTAATATACTTGAAAATATCCCTTCATTTTCTCTGAGGGGAGCCAAGGTTAGGTTACTCAAATATAGACATAAGATTTCAGACAGATGAGTCCTGCTGCAAGTAATTGACCCTGGATAACTTTCTTTACCTATTTTCCTCACCTTGAGGGCATACAATTATGTTCTGGGAGAAAAGAAAAATGAAAGTAAAAGATCATGTTAGGAAGTGCTAAATTCTGGCACCCCTTGAAGTATGATGCCTTTGAAATTTATTTCTTTCCCTATTCTGACTTCAGGAAAAAATCTTTTGTGCCTTTAAAAAGTGTCAAGCATATAACTTTTCTGCATTATAATTTTGAGAAAAGAAGGTGTGGGGATGATGCCGATTTCCTTTGCTGAATGTGTTTGATTTTAGATTTTAGATTTTACACATCCTATACCTTGTGGCTCAGTCCCCAGTTCATTCTAAGCTCCTAGGAAGAGTAATGCATGTTGTGTTCAGCAGAAGGTGAGAAAAGGGTATGTAGTTTATTTGATCCAGGATTCAAGATATGTGTTGAGTTAAATAACTGTGCCTTTGATTTCTTTCAGATTTTAACTCTAGTCCATGACAGACAGAGGAAAATTAAACTCTCCTAGAGAAAGTATTATTTTTACAAATGTTAAAATTATCTTGAACTGGAACTGTAAATAACCAATTAGCTGTATGTATTGAGAGTTTACCAGACACAAATATTCCCATATTTGTTCAGAGTTCAGTCACCACACACACTGCAAAAGACCCTGAAATATTTTAACATTTTCTTTAGCAGTGGTTTGATTATTTTTGCCCACAGTATGCTATATGGAAGATAAAAATAATAAATAAATAGATGCTGGTTGTTTTTTGGCACTAACTGAGGTCACCAGTAACTCCCTTCCAGAAGGTTAGAGAATAGGAATAAGAGTGGTGTTTTTTGTAATGTGCTCACTATATTTTTAGTCTGTTTTACTCATCACAAACTGTTTATTGATCTCAGGAGACACAATGGCAGAAAATTAACAGTCAGAACACTCAGAGCCATGTAAACTAAGTCTGGACTACTACAAAATCCCTGCACTTTTTAGTTTTAAAAGATTCACAATCACTTTTTTTTTTCCTGACATTTGAAGATAACACTGTTGAACTTGAACATTTTGTCCAGACTTAGGTGGCCTATGTTTTTTGTCTCTCAGGATTTAGAGTCTTACAATAATAGAGCAGTTTGGGTTGCAGGGACCTATGGTCAGGAATATCTTTCACTAGAGGACATTGCCCAGATTCCCATCCAACCTGGCCTTGAACACTGTCAGGGGTGGGGCATCCATGCCTGTGCAACCTGCTTGAGTGTCTCACCACCCTCATAGTAAACAAATTCTTCTTTATGTCCAAAAAAAACCTATCTTCTTTCAGTTCAAATCCGTTACCCCTTGTTCTTTCACTACTAGTTGATGAAGGGTCTCTTACTGCCTTCCTTACAAGCCCCTTTATGTAGATAAAGTCCACAGCCAGGTGATCCCAAAACTTGCTCTTCTTCAGGCTGAAAAACGCCAATGCTCTCAGCCTGTCTTCACAGGAGAAGTGCTCCAGCCCTCTCATCATTCTTGAGACACTCTTTTGGACTCCCTCCAGTAGGTCTGTGTCCTTCTTGTGCTGGGCATTCCAGAGCTCCAGGAGAGCTCCAGGAGAGGAGTAGAGGGGCACAACTTCCTCCTTTGACCTGCTGGCCACACTGCTTTTGGTGTAGCCAAGGATGCAGTTGGCTCTCTGTGCTGCAAGCACATGTTGCTGGCTCACATCTAAATTTTCATCAATTGTTGTTTCCAAGTCTTTCTCAACAGGCTGCTCTCAATCCATTCATCCCTCAATCTGATTTGGTGTTGGGGTTGTGCTGACCCAGGGGCAGCACCTTACACATTGGCCTTGTTAAACTTTCTGAAGTTTGCATGAGCCTGCTCCTCAAGTCGGCAAAACTCCCTCTGGATGGTATCCTTTCCCTCTAGTACATAAACTTTACCACTCAGCTTGGTGTCACCTGCAAAATTATTAAATGTACCTGCAGCCCCACTGTCTATGTAATTGATGGTGTTAAATAGTACATGCCTCCATATGGACACTTGTAGCACACTGTTTTTTACTGATTTCCAGCTGGACATCAAGCCATTGACCATAGTTTTTCAGACACTTTCATCCAGACAATTTGTTTCCCATCCATCAAGCCCATATTTTTCTAGCTTAGAATATCGTGTGGCAAAGTATCAAAGATCTTATCGAATTTCAGGTAGATTTTATCAGTAGCTCTTCTCTTGTTTGCTGATGTTCCCTTGTCACTCCATCATGGAAGACAACCAGTTAAGTGGGACACAATTTGCCCTTGGGCAAATGTGGTTGTCTCTTATCTCCTGGCTGTCTTCTATAAGTTTTGACATGACTTCCAACAGGATCAGTGATCGTACTGGGCACAAGGTTTAAGTTGACAGGTCTGTAGTTGCCAGCATCATCCTTTTTACTGTTTTTAGAAGTTGGGTGAAGTTTTCAAAGTCCCTGGGGACTTTGCCTGATTCATATGACTTTTCACATATGCTAGAGGCTTGCTTGGCAACCACATGAGGCATTTCCCTCAAGACCCTGGAATGCATTTCATCAGGTCCTATAGGTTGTGTCTGTTGTGGCTGTTTGAGTGATCTCCTTTTAGCGCCTGCCTTGAGGTCCAGTGGCTTGAGATATATGGCAAGAGAAATTACCTTTGAAAATTGAGGCCAAAAGCATTGTTGAGTACCTTAGGCTTGTCCATGTCAGTTGTCACTGACTGTAGTTTCTCAAAAACAACTCCGTGCAGTCCATCCATTCTTCTACAAACAGGGCAAACCTCCCTGACCCTGCCTCCTTAAATGTCCTTTCTAAAGAGTTCTTGGCCTGCAATCTGGTAACCTCATGTGAAAAGCTGTTTCTAGTTTTCCATGGGTAGAGAACACACTCTTACATATCCAGAAGCTGGGTAAACTCTTCTGCTGGAAGCACTAATTAAACGTGATCTGTATAGCCCCAGATTCAGATGATCTGACACAAAAACCCCTCTGATCAGGGGGTGTCTCTCTGATCAGATCCCAATTCCACAGTCACTTAAGAAGACCATTTCAAACATAAATTTCCCTTTCATTTACCTAAAAACACCCTTTCATTTACCTAAAAACCTCAGAGGATCAAAGGGAAGTCCTCCTGGAAAGGGCTTCATGGAATAATAGAGTCATTTCTCTAGCTCAGGGAAAATAACTTAGTCCTAACATATGTTTCCAATAAAGCCAACAAAATATTGCTAAGCAAATTCAATGTTTAAAGGGCTTCATTCAGGCAAGTGCTACATCTCAGTGATTGTTTTCTACTTGCTTCCTTATTAGAAAGGTGCCCTACTGTGTAATCATCCTTTTTGATGTATGCTCTTGCAGTAGAGACCAGATCCTTATCTCTCCTGCACTGTTCAAACATGCCTTTTCAGAATAGTTTTGAATTTCACACATTTCAAGGTTGTTTTGTTAAGCAATCTAAAGACTATTCTCTATTAAATTTGGATGTGTAGCATGTTAGCACACTGTCTCGGGAGCAATTCTACTTGCTTGATTATATATCCTCAGGCTTTTCGGTAGCAGCAAGTTCTTTCTCCATTGGAATCAAATTGAAAAATAAGATTTCTTTTTTCCTGCATATATTCATAATTCAGAGAATTGACTACACTGCATTGTACGTTTATGTCTCTTAATATATTTCTCCCTAAAGGAAATTACCTTCTGTTTTCTGACAGTAGTAATAGTCTGTTTAAAACTTAGTCACTGACACCCATCCTACTATATGGTTCAATCACTTTCTTCAGACAGGCGAGTGGAAGGGCTTCATCAGCACTTGCCTCCAAAATATTTTTGATCTTGGTTAAACTGCTCTGTTTGGTGGAAGATGAGAAGGCTGGCAGAAAAACTTCCTGGTGGTACACCGGGTTCTTTGAGGTTTTTTGAGGACTTATGTTATTAGTTAGAAAGTTGTTTTTCAGAATGTCCAGCAAGCAAAGCAGTCTGAAGCCATGGGTATATTCCAGTGTAAACTAAGCTCCTTATCTGGCTTTCCATCATTCTCACAGTTAATCCAGGCCCTTCTGCAAAATCTGCAATGAGCTTTACCAGTCTGGAGAGCCCCTCAAGAGCAGAAATTATGTCTTTCCTTTCATCAGCCTGCTGAAATGAATCTGAGTCCAACTGGTCAACAGCATATGGCTCTGCTCGGACACTTCAAAGTTCCCCAAGCTCCATTGGCTCATGGACCACCTGCTCTGCGGGCTGTGAAAGCTGAAGCTGGCATGCAGCAGCAACCTGAATCCTGCTGAACCACTGATTCCTGATTCAGTTTAAAATACATGAGCCAAATGCCAATGCTACCTCCAATAGTTGGGAGCTACCTGAAGCCAAGGATCATCTTGCACAGACAAGCCTGCTCCTTGGATTAAACTCACCAAAGAAAATTTCTCCCAGAATTTTGCTGGGTCTGAGCTGACTCTCACAGCTTTATGAAAAACAGCTCATGTGTTTTCCATACTTATTGAAGGCTCAAAAAAAGACTGTACTGTGTGTTTCACTTTCTATGCAGCCTTTTTGAAAGTAAGAACAGGCTTAAATGAGTTAAATTAGACTGGACTCACTTGAAAAATGAGACAAGCACAACAAAAGAAAAATAGGATGTTTACTCATACAAAAGGAAAATAGGATGTTTACTCATGCAAAGCAAAAGGGAAAGTCTAAATTAACAGGTTATAAACTCAAGTGAAAGTCTCAGCAGTCAAATCTAAGACTTTGTAAAATTAAATTATACCTTAGAAAAAGGTTCCTAAATAGTGGGTTTAGTGCCTCAGCCCTGTAAGGATGTGTCTTAGGGCGAAAAATAATACTAATTATCTCCTTCTTTCACCCTGGGGAGCTGATATCACTGAGGTGCTTTTAAATGTATTTTTGTCCCCTCTTTTTTTACTATGCAATCTCTTTGTCCCCTTCTTTTAAAACTTTTGGTTATTTTAGCCAATAAAAATTTACCTTATGGGCTTAGATCACATGAAATTTTAGTACTATTTCTTCTCTGTATTGTTTCTTTGGATATTAAATGCACAGTGAGTTTGTTAGGGTTCTGGTGTTCCTCCAAATTAAATACCAGTCGGGGTAGCTTAAATAGAACAGACCCTTTCTTACACATGTTCCTAGTTAAAGCATATTCAAGAATGTTACAGATCTTTGCATGGATAGGTAAGGGTGTCATTCATTTGCATCCCACAGGAATTATTCCATATTATCAAACATCCTCACCCCCTTGCCTCCAGTTTCTCAAAGAGATTGGATATGCCGTGCTAATAGTACAGCTGACAGTGTGGAGGGGTTATGCCTTCCTCACTTCTCATCTGTTTCAGCATTCAGCATCTGACTCAGATATAAAAACTGGACACCTGCATCTGCACCAGCACACTCAGCATGAACAACAAACTGGAGGAGCTGAAAGCCCTGGTAGAGCAGGAAGGCTGTGACACAATTATGGAAACATGAGATGACTTCCACAGTCATGAAAACATGAGATGACTCCCAAAACTGGAATGCTGAGATGGATAGCTGTGAACTCTTCAGAAGACCTAGGCCAGGAAAGAGAGGCACTTTTTTACTATACATTCAGTTCTTCCATAATTTCCGTGTGGTGCTCAATAGGTCTTAACCAGGAGTGGTTAAATAATTTCAAAATACACCAGTGATTTTCATTGGAGATTTTTTCAATGCCCAGTATCCTTTGTCTCACTGGATCAGTTGTTCTTGAGGGCTTAGACAATTACTTGTGATAGTATTATCACGACTACTTGCTTCCAAAAGCTCTTGCAGCATGGCTGAAAAAATACCATGCGGATAGTGGTGGTGCACAGTCAGATAACCTTAAATTAAATTTTTTAACTAAAGTATTGCAAGGAATACAGCCAATATATGAGAATAGTTTTTAAATAAATAAACAGAGCAACTTTGTAATAAAATCTGTATAGTTTTTTCGAACAAAAAAAAATTTAAAGAAATTATTCTAGCTTTTAATGTCATGAGTATATTTGACTTCTAACAGTGAAAAAAGAATCAGAAAATGCACTAAGTTTGAGAAAATTCATGATCTAGGTCTAACGATACTAATAACTCAATCAAGTTCTTTACTTTCTAAATTTATTTTCTGTTGAGAACCCAGTCGAGTTCAAGACCTTTGAGTCTGACATTAGAAATCTTGTCATGGGACGTGACCTACTTGCAGTCACACAAATTTATAGCTGTGTTCCGTGGAATCAAAAACAACGGAGACAACCAGCAAAAGACATTTCTGTGTTGCTTTGTGATTCTCGTATTTGAAATAAGAACTAATTGCAACCAATGTGTGAACCACTTCTGACTGTCATGGATATTCAATAATACAGTTGCAAATTCTGTGTGCATAGTAATGCAGAACAGATAGAAACAAGACTGCTCTGTGTTAACTTTGATTTTGTAAGGGTCTTTGATGCTAGTCTGATGTTAAAGGAAAATTATATGCCGACATAATTCTACTGATGTCAGTTAAATTCTTCTACTAGAAATTTTGACCAACAAAGTAATAGACAACATTTAATATAGAGTTCTAAGACAACAAAGATGAAGGCTCACAGACAATCATTCCACAGTTTCCAACAGCAACAATGATTCATATTAAATACAAGTAGAATGTTTCAGAGGCTGAAATGCAGACTAATGAGCTGGGGGGGGAGGAGGGGGAAAGAAGGGGAAAAACCTATAGGCCAGTCTAATTTGCATTTGATAAATGATACGCCATGAATACAACAGGTTATTGAGTAGTATAGCAGACAATTAGAAATACATCAGGGTCAGGAGAGGGCAAACATAAGGTGATATCATAAATTTTTTAATCCTATGCTACACCTTTGGGATCTAGGCTTATGATGCATACTCAGTAGGATATAAAGAAATCATAGGCATGTATCTTGTATTCTATTTACAGAATACAATGCATACTCCTGCAAACACCAATTACACTTATGTTTTAATTATCTTGCATCTACCTGGTGTTAATGGTGGATCATATAAGGTTGACTCCCATGGGAAAGATATAAGATGATGTGGGAAATATAATCATGCCATGCTCACTGAAATGTTCACTTGCTAATTGGTCTGACTGATCTTGAAGATTATTTTGTAGAGCTATAACAGTAGTCACACTTGGCACAGTTCCACATCCATTTATATGTCTGCCTAATTATTTTTTAAGTACTTGGTTGGTCTTCAATAAAAGGGTAAAATTATCCCTTCTTATTCTATAATACAGACTGCTTTGTCCATGAGAAAGAAGAGATGTTCATATGAAGGATTTTATTAAGTACTTGGTTGTGCCAGGCCAGGACATTCCACAGTTCATTCTGTGTGCAGCTCTTACAGAATCCAGCCTGCCCAGCTGCCACACAGAGAGATGGGGCCTCTGCTAGTATGTACATCTTTAAATTTAATGTCTTTCATCACATTTAAGATATTCTTCTCAGTGTGTCTTTCCATCACACAGGATTATGTAGATGCATTTGAGCTTTTTCACGCACTTGAAATATGAGAGATGTAATGGTGAGGTGTTTCTCCAGAGCTTGTTTCACTGAGCTGTTGCAGCGTGGATTTCCAAGGGCACCTTGACCCCAGATTTCCATCAACAGATCTGTACAAGTTACCTGCCTGCTCTTGAAATGGCAGGCAAGTAGCAGGATAAGCTGCTGGATCTGAAGCTTTTGGGCCTAAAACTTAGTTGAAACTTTAGTCTTAGGAAGATTCTTGAATAAGTTTGTGTGAATTGGACCCAGAATCCCTAGTTGTCCAACACCCTGGACAGGTTTTCATGGGGGTCCTCAGTTCAGTAGAGCAACACTGCCCCCTTTGCAGGTAATTCTAATGGAAGGCTGTTTCACAAAGACTACTGCTATTCTTCATCAGATAAATTGCCCTCATTTCAGTTTATTCATAATCTTTAATAACGCAGATGTTTCTCAGCAAACATTTTTCATACTAACATATTAATCCTGACAATCAGACCAATGGATGAATTAGTGTTGCATGGTACACAGACACAAAGGAAATTTTCTTACAGGTCCTGCAAACTAATGATGCCCATGTCAGAGGATTAACGCTACTGCAAGAAAAATGGAAACAGGAAGAGACCATATAGAGAAATTAAAAAGAGATCTACATTTAGAGCCAGCTGTGACTAGGGTTTATAACATAAATAAATCATCATAAATTTATATGCTTAATAAAATCTCCAAGGAAGTCAGAACTACTTGTGTGGAATTTCCTTCCTAAATTTCAGAATTGAACAAAAATAAAAATAAAAGCATCAATGAGCAGGACAGTGGTGAACAAGCTTTAAAAATACTCCACAGGTAAACAGAACAATAAACGAGACAAAACCCACCAAATTTGCTAAATTGAATAAATCATTTCAAAACAGTTTGTGAGAACAAGCCACAGCTGGTGGTGTCAACCTGAGTCATATAATGGCTTATTAGACAAGTTGCTGGGGCATAGCAGAATGGAGCAGATGTACCGGTAGGCCTTGATGTGCAGTGCAAGAAGACCAGAAGACAGCTCTGGCACGGAGCTGCGCAGAAGCATTTGCAAATGAGGGGAATCACTAAAAAGCTCTTGAGAGGGGAAAATACCACGACACTTAAATCTGCTTTTCCCATAGAGCCTGAACTTAACTGTCCCTGCCCACGGGAGGTGCAGCCAGAGCAGGCACTGATTTGCTGATACCTACTAGGTCCAGGTTCAAGTCCTGCAAACAGGAGGTGTGGAGGGAGTAAGTAGGAGTGCCTCACCTTGGTTAAAGCACTGCTAGTGCTCGTTATGAAATGACCAAGCTTCACTTAGATGAGATCCACTGCCCACTCTCACTTCAGCCTTACTTACCCACCCTCATCTCTGATGGTGAGGGTCTTGTGCTTGGGCAGATGTCTGAGTCCAAGAGATGTTTGTGCACAGCCACATATGCCTGATATATTTATGGAAGCTCTCTCAGCCAGGCAAACAATTCATCAAAAATACTAGGAATGGTTATTTACAAGAATTATTAGAAGATAAATAAATAATATTTCAGTAAAAGCCTGTTTCATTTTCTCATGAGCTCTTCTCAAGCATCATTTTGCAGTAATAAATAAAAGAAGCCAATTCAACTGTCAAAAAGCTATTTATTCCTACCTGCATGTGCATCTGTTCAACTAATAAAGACATCACATGAGTGTCTGACCTTGTGAGACTTGTCCTAGGAAGAAACACAGGGAAATTGTACATAAATCATAAGCTTCTGTCTCTGAAAGCTTATTCTCATTCTGAAAGACCATTATTAAATTCAAAAAGTGAGTATGGAAGCATCATATGATTCAGGTTTAGAAAAGTTTTAGACAAGTATAAATAGTTGTTTCTGTCATGTAATCTCAGGTGCAAAGGCACACCAGCTCTGCCTATGCTCCACTGCCAGCTGATTGCACTTTTATCTACAGGCTTCCCATTCCTTAGGCTATGTAAGTGCTCCACACAAAGGCTCCCTATTTTGTCTCAATGGAACCATAAGCAATAAAACCCCAAAATATTAAATAGCAAAACTGTACTCTCTTTCTTCCTGAAGGTATACTTCTGGAAGGGAAGCAAGTTTTAGAAATTCCATTATCAGCTTTATTATATTTTTATTGTAAACCTTCTGCTTAAAGGCTGTGCTAAATTCTCTTGCAGTTTACATACAGGATGCATATAATCTTACACTCAGGATTTTCTGCTCCTGGTGTTATGTGAGGCTTGCCTACCCAACACTTTTTCTTATTACTGCAGAGTGAATTAGAATGCAACTTGCAGCATGTTAAGAGCTCTGCACCAAATCTTCACGTGGATCGTTACCTAATGATGTATGCATTATATATTGGCTTACAGGAAGAATTATGCCTCTTTCCCTACCATCAAGTGAAAGACAGATCCACCTGATGCTGAAGCAATTAACTTCTAAGATGTTTCTGAACCTTAAGCACATTAATATTGCAGTAAGTAATAATTACAGAACAGCTAGGAATTAGTTTGTTGAAATATTTCTATATGGTATACTTGAGATCTCATGCTTTTGACGGCCAAGAAAATTGATTATTTAACACTTACCAAGAATGGTCATGTATAAAAGATAAAGTCAAGTCTTTTATATATCTACTTGTCTTCATTAAGACTATCAGAGCTTCACAGCTCACCAAAAATTTAATTATGGTCTTAATTACAATGAACAAACTGACCTTGGCAAATTTGGTCCTTCGAACTTCTACTCCTGTCAGGGACAATAGCCAATGCAACACTTTGAGCACTGACATTTTCAAGTTCTTGTAGGAGATAATACCATAATAATGATGTTCTATAAGGTATGTTGCTCCCACAGATGCAGAATAATTCTTCCCTGCACTTGATGTTCACTTTTGGTCCACACAGTGAATCAGCAAAGAGCAACGATGGATCTGTTAGTTAGCACTATAGCTTGTGCACTAAATTCTCCCTGCTGACAAGCCCCAAGGTTCCAGATGAGGAACTCAGAACAACTTTAGCACAGCTGTAAAGTGCAGAGGGATCCCTTTAATCTAACCAACCTCAGTTGTGATATGAAAGACGTGTACATGGTGAAGAAGTGAAAATTTACCTTGTTAATGTGTCAGATAAGCCTGGTTTGACTTTTGATGAAACATTCATGGGGCCAGGAGGAATATTCAAAACACAGGTGACCACTAACAAGGTTAGAAATTCGTTTAAGAAAGTGCTTACTCAAAGCATATGGTCCTAAAAGATCTCTATATTATTTCCTTTACTACGTTCCAGAGTGCTTTTTGTTATGAAGTTCAATTATTTTTCCAGGAGGAAAATAAAAAAAAAATTCAGAAACTGGAAATGAGTTAGCTATGAAACATATTTTGCCTTTCTGTAGCTGACAGCCCAAAAGAGTCCTTTGATGCATAAAATGATTGTTTAAAAAAAGACAAATCTTGTTTACAATCCCCACACATACTAGAGTTAAGAGAGGGGAACATTACATGTAACAAAGACAATGTGAAGAGGATTTACTGTAGAAGCTACCATACCCAGGAAAGTCTTGCAGTGGAAAATGTTTGAGTACTCAGGAGGCTACAGAAATATTTAAATTCTTTCTGAACAAATGCAGCATTTTCATTGCAGGAAGACAGGTTTATAAAATGCTAGTCATTTACTAACTCTTTCTCTCAAAATACAAATCCATTTCATGGCTTTGTGGCATAAGATTGCATCTTCAACTCTTAATGTTAGAAGAGACCTTATTCATTGCATAAGATTATGCTGAAAAATATTACTCACATAATAAAGCCATCATCAAAGTCAGGTCAATGTCAACGACTCAGAACAGAAAAAAAAATTGGTTAGGTGAGGAGTTACAGGAAAATAATAGCAGAATAAATATTGTGCCATTGTCACAAAAAATATGTATTGCCTCTTCAAAGATGATGGGATATGCTATTACATTTATGCCAAAGCTGCTGCTGCACAACATGTATTTCCATTTTTCTTTTTTGAAGGGAAATAAGCAACCAATTGCAGAGCAGCTCAGCATGCCTGAAATTGCCTTGTATTATGATTAGATGTCCAGATCCCAGAAATTCAAAGCCACATGGTTTCAATGATGGCAATTACAACAGGCAGGACATAAAAACATCCAGCTGATCCCCCATTGATTTCCCCCTCCCAGCTAGTAGCTATGTTCTGTGTAACTCAAACAAACTCAAAGGGACATTTCTTTGTTAAAAAGGTGTTGTGAGTGGTCTGAGAGAGTTCAAGTAGTTCTGATACATTTTCTGTGGATGAGAAAACAGAATTTCATGCAGGTGAAGAATGGACACTGCAGTTGCTCAGTGGTGCTGCTCCTCTGCAAGTGATAGCACCTCTTCAGAGACCATGGTAATGAAGAGATTGTGTTTCCCTTCATCAACAGAAATCTATGAGGTCTCCCTAGATCCACAAAGTTGGGACAAGGTGCATTTCATTCTGGCAGTAAGAATTTGTGATAATACATGAAAATATTAGTGGTGACATCTATATTACTTGGGGCTTTCAAGTAAATTTCATCGATCACAAACCCATGGAGGGTGCTGAGAAACACAGCTGAGTTTGGAGGACAGACAACAATGCTAAATGCTGATACATACCATGGCAACGTAGATATAATTTATTCTGTTCTCAGGTCTGCAACAGAAATAAGACCATACATAATTTCAAATGTTGTGGAGAACCTACAATATATTTATGACCAGTTTCACATAGCAGTTTGGCTTAAATTTTATGGAAATATTTGATTTACCTACCAAGAGCTTCTCTATTTTATTGCACCCGATAGATTTAAAAATAATGAAATTTATTTTGGAGCTTATAAATGTCAAAAATTTATATATAAAATGCATCTATGTATGCATAAAATACTCCAGCATTAAACCCATAAACAGCCTACAAAAGAAGAAAAATATTTTCACATTACTCACAATAGATTATTCTTGTCAAGCTCATGCTTCAATAACTCCACAAAAATTGCTGCTAGGTGAACCTTCAGAAGACCTCCAAAGGAAACTGGATATTCATTCAACAAAAGAAAAGTAAAAGGATCTTGAGCAACAAATTAAAAAAAAAAAAAAAAAACAGAAAAGATACATTTTTGTGAAAATATGGGGTATTCCATTCTGTATCTTTTCATCACAATCCTATGCAAATAAGAACAAACTAGTGTGAAATATGCAACTACATCTCTAAATAGTCTTATATTTGTATTACCTAAAACAATCTATTATGAAGTGGCAGAGTTCATAGAAAAATGCTGTATGGTATAAAAAGGATGAGAAGAAGCTTGGTTTTCCTTTGAAATGGAAAATGTGTTTATTCAAATTTCTGCATTGCCAGAAGCCAGCAGCAGAAATGGAACTCAACACTTGCACAACACAATTGTAGCAAGTACCACACACAGCTCAAAACCAGCTCTTATCTCTAGAGAAAACCCAGCAGATTACAGCATTTCCTTGCTACCAGCTGTATTTTTTCCTCACCTAACCATCCCTGTAATCCAGACAATTGATCAGTCTCTTGGTTAAAACTAATGTTATTACGAACCATAGATAATACATTAGCTGCAGCTCACATGGATGACTCTTCTGGCTTTGTATGCGTTAGCTTTCTAACCCACACATTGACTCTTGGACCTTTTTGTCTAACTGCAATATGTTAATTACCCTTTATTGCTCAGCCCAAGGTTTTTGCTCCAGCACAGGCTGACTTGCTGTTGTGGGTGGGAAACTGACTTTTGCTGTTCTCTTCAAGAAGCATGGGGCTCTAAGACTAGGGGGTTCCCTGGGTCCAGTGCCATGGATCCACATTGCCAGTTTGCAGCTCACCTCCCACCCTGAGTATACCTGTGCTGGGTAGGGCCGAGCTGACTCAGCCCAAGGAGGGACAGAGGTCAAGCAAGGTGTGATCCAGCAAAGCCTGGGTGGCAGAGAAGGGCTTTGGTGTGTGTTTAACAGATACTGAGAACAAGGACTTCTCCCATGTTGTGTTACAGTGTGGATTCAAGACTGAGGCCCCTTTCAGGTATCTATTTGCATAAGATGAACATTTAGGCTAATACTGACAAAAAGATCCAGCAGAGGATGTTTTGACCAGAACAGCTACTTTCCTGCCAGCTGTAACGTCCAACTAATTAAATTTCTTTCATAATTACATCAGTTTTATTCTAGCACTGCTTGGTTACCTTCCCAAAATTGCTCCAGGAACTTAACTCTCTGGTACATGCAAACTCTCCTCTCGTACCAGATCAGTTGATGTCTTCTTCTCCATGACTTAACTGTGCTTTATTACACTTGTGTCATCTTTTTCCTTTGGCTTAAATAATTCTCCACCTCCATAATATGCTTTATTCACATCCCTACTCACAGGTATACATCTCACTTCTAATACCATCAATCTGTCTCTGCTGTCCCTCCTCCTGACTTCATCCATTGCTATATCTGTTTCTACAAGTTTTTCCTCTTCCTGTACTCTCATTCTCCGAGAATTTAAGTGTAAGTTATTTATCAGAAGTTTTTGTCACATGAAGCCTTTCCCCTGGAGAAGCACACCCCAACTCCTATGCCATGAATATTTGGAACAGAGGGAAAATTCAGAGCCAGGGACATGGGTGATGTGAGTGTGGGGTTGTTTATAGAAAGGGATGCTCTGCACCCTGCATCCTGCAGCAGCACAGCACTGTGAAGTCCAGACATGGGACAAGAGGATTAGACTCACTCGGCTTCAAACTGCAGCCCCACAGAGGGTGGAGATGATGGCAAGTGCAGGGCAGCATCAGGTGCACAGATGGTAGAGTGCAGAATTTCGATTATGAGGTCATTTTGGTGCCCTTATCCACCTGCTTCTATGGTGATTCCCTACTCTGCTTAAAACATCTACATGCAGAAACTCCAGAGAAAGAACCCTAGACCACAAGGAACAAGACTGGTCACCTGCTCATCAAGGACAAATTGTTTATGGCATTCCTATTCTGTGTTCTCTGTTTACTGACCTTTCATGCCTTTATATCTTCTTTTTAATATCCATGACAACTATAACGTTATTCATCATACCTTTGGGTCCTCCTATGATGTCTAGAGCTACTTACAAATCCCACAAAAGAGCTTTGTCACAGATTTAATGTCAGGCATTCCTGTAACTTCAGCTGCATATAAATCATACCTGATACTGGCAACACAATTTTCCTTTCTCCTCACAGCAGTATAATATTTTTATTAGGGTATGTAAATCTAGATGACGCATGGCCTTGATCTCCCATTCTGCTGGTGTTCTTATACTATAAAAGCTCTTACTTTTATTGGATATGCCAGAGTTCTCTCCTGGTATTTTATTGGGGCTGATTCAGTATTCACTGGGCAAGAGATAGGCTGATTTCTGATTTTTATATGTTCCCAGGGAAGCCAGACCTTTTGAACTTTTGTCAAAAAATCCTCCCCTAGCAGACAGCTATTTAATCATCTCCTGTTCTTTTTCCCTGCCTTTTCCCAAATAAGATAGCAATCATTCTTTTCTCAGTTTTTGATTATTCACCACCACCTCAAAGTCCTGGGACCTCTGATTTCCAAATTTTCGCCTGGACCTAAACAAGGAAGCAGATATGCTGCTGGTAAGTTATTGTAGCTAACCATGCAGCCATGCTCACCCACACAAAATAGAATTTTCACATTTCAGCTGGCACGGAGTAGTTGGTTTCCAATTGGACAGCTTCTTCCAGCTCCTCAAGCTTGCCCACTGATTTCCATACATGTGGATTTGCAAGCTGTTGCCATTCTCACTTTGGGGCATTAACACTGAAATCTGTGCATTCCAGAGAAAAGACACACCATTGTTCAGAGGACAATATTAAATACTTCTTTGACAAAAAACAAACAAAAAAACAAAAAACAAAAAACCAAACCAAAACAAAAAAACCCAAACAAAGCCAAAAAAAAAGCCCCACCCTTCTCACATTTGTTTAACTTCTATTTAGCAGGATGCACAGTGGTGCTGCAATGACACTGTAGTGACTGTGCAAATACAAACCTGTCACCCAGCTCCACATGTAGCCAGAAGTTCTTAAAGTATTCCCACAACATAAGCAGCAACTTAGCACTTGCCAAGTCACAACATCAGCTCCAGTGTGTTTTGCATAATCTGTTTTAAATAGTCAATAGCTGTCCCCACACAATCTTTCAAGCAATTTTCTGCTGAATTACTCCTAAGCAAAGCTCCAAGGAATGGTGAGAACACATATGAAAATATTTTTTTATTGTTTTTGAGGTCACAGAGGTCCTTCTCCCAAACTTCTCTGAAATCCATGTTTAACTCAAACATCCTGGTGAGTGATGTGTAAATTTGTTGCATACTGTGGCAATCCAAGTAACGTCAGTGGATCACAAAGGTCATTCTGCAGGGCACCATTAGAGGTGTAACCAGGCTATTGAAAAGACAGCGCCCTAGTCCTGTTGGAAATATTTTTATTTCTGGCTCTTCTCTAGACAGAGTCTTTCACTGCTGCAAAAGGAAAACATATTTTCCCATAAAACAATTAGCAGTCAGTCCATTGAACAGAAGACCTTCCAAAATGAAAGGACAGTTTCATCTCATCTGCAGAGGCTGGAGCTCCCCTAACACACAGAAATATAAAACATTTTCAGGATAGTGGAGACCATACGCGGCTTCTTAGGGCTGTGCTTCCACTGCAGGGCTTTGGTCACAGACTGAGGGCAACACGTAGGGAAGGAATAAAGAAGCCCGGTCTACTACAGCTGGTCAGACACTCCATAACCCATGAGATTAAACTAGTGTTTAGCCTGCTCAGAATTAAAACTGACACAAACATGTTGAACTGCTGAAATCTAAAAACATGTTGTAAACTTTGATATTTACATTGTTGCAAGGAAATTCTTGTAATTTTTGCAAGCCTCCATGGCCCAATAAAACCCTGAAAAGATGGTGTTTTGTCCATTTTTTTTTTCAATTACTGTTAAAGGCAGGAGTGTATGTTGCTGGGACTGCATTAACCTTGGCTCTATTTCTGTTGCCAAGGGGAAATGGATGTCTAAATCTTTGATGTTTGTCTTGCCTCCTTTATTCTGAATATTTCCTTCCCAGAATGATGCCCAGATCCATCCTTCTCTAACAAAATCCTGACTGCTTCTGGTTATTCACAGTTTGACTTTCAGTTAGAGGACTTTCTACAGTTTATTATTATTATAGGATGTTTGGAACAATTCATTGAGGTTTGTAAGAAGTAGGAAAATGTCACCTGGATGTAAAACAAGATGTGTTGCCTGACTCCCTGAATTTCTCTTTGGCTTTGTTCAAGGCTTTGAAGGTAATGGCCATTATTGTGTAAATTTCCAAATGGAAAATGGAGATATTTTGGTGTTTGTTAAGATTTCAAAAATGATATTAAGAATGTGATTTTTTTTTAAGAATTCAAGCAATTTTAAAAAATATTGAGCCCAGATATTTTATTAATTAAATAAATTAATAACTAAATTAATAATTAAATTACCCCATTCCCAGCAATACAATGTTTTTTTCCCCAGAGAACTGTTTGCACCTATATTTGCAAAATGAGTATGAAATTCTGCAACATTCATAAATGCATCCTTTAGACCAGGGCTTTTTTAAGGAATAAGTCTGACGTGTTTGTTGAAAGACTTAAAGTACTTCTTTCCTTAATATAGTTAAAATTTTACAAATATATTACTATTGAGTAGTATTATTAGCTGTGTTTAAAAGTCCATGTTGTTTATTTGCCTATTTTTTTTTCCTGGCTTATGAATAGTAAAATTAAATATCCTTCAGTATAATATGAAGAACAGCTTTCTGTATTCCACCTTCACTCCCAAACTATCATACAAAGATGAGGAATTCTATGAAAGAAAAACCCTATACATAGGTCATCAAGAAAACAGTTTGCTTTGCTGTGGTTTTATAAGTCTTATGGAAGGTTGCATTTATTTAATTCTTTTTTTCTTGGCCAACAGTTATTCTTCATTGCATAAGTTGGTAGTATGTCAGAAATTGCTCAGGAAGCAAATATATTCTTTGGTTAAAAAATCAGAGCCTAGTCCTTCTGCCTTTAACCTGTATGGAGGACATGCATTTCATTCCTCCATGAGAATTCAGTTCCCAGGGTGCTGGGGGATGCTGTCTACCAGTGGGGAAGGTGCTGCCAAGTACTTTGGGAAGGAGCAGGCTCTGACATCTGCAATGTGCAGATTTCACCAAGAGCAAAAAGGCAGGAGTCTGCTGGTGAGCAATGGGCTTACTTGATACTTAATTTTTAATGAAGTATAGTGAGACACAAGCATTAAAAATCCCAGTGTTCTTCTCTTTTTGAAAAAAGCAATCATTTTTTTTTCAATGTTCCTTCAGTGCCAAAAGAAACTCTCATGCATTATTTAAATAGTCTTTCTTTATTTCTTGAATGTTTTTCCCATCTTCTTGGCAAGATTCTAATTTTTGGGTTCTTATTGTTTTGGATACCCAATCTTTCAATCTAGATATTTCTCAATTTTTATAAGAAAATAGCCTATATATTTTTTAAACCATCTTAAAATCTCTGTCATTAGATATTTGCTCAATGCTTGTCTGATGTTTAATGGCTATGATTTTCTATGACAAGTGCAAGATCTGTGCCCAGCCACCTTAGTTGCATAAGAGGTGACTGACAGCTTTGCCTGCTCAAATTTTTCTAAAGGATTCAAAGGAGGAGATAATATGATAATTAAATACCCTAATTTCAAGTTTTCCATTACTCTTTGTGGAATAGCTTATCTCAAATGATGGGCAAAGCTGAAAGCTCTAAATGCCTATAGGATCTTCAGCAATAGGGAGTGAGTTTTAATACCTCACTGGCTTCTAAAAGACACTTTGCTTAAGGGCTTAAAAAAACTCAGAGTAGATAAACCATCTTTAGCCAACTTTGTTGGGAGCAAAAAAAAAGGAAAAGAGAAACCAGAAAATTATTATGTTATTAATAATTTAAACTTATTTCTTTTGGTATAAATTCATAAATTGAATTGATGTGATAACAGAGTGGTTGAGACATCTATGAGCAATGGAGACAGGAATTTCAAAAGACAAGAAAAAAGTTTTCTTCTGTTACAGCTTCAAAAATGATATCTCAATCCTTTTGCAATGGATTGAGCATTGCAAAGCCTACGCTGGCTACAGCAGAAGGAAGAATTCACATCCATTTCAACAGATGTTCTGCAAACAATGATTAAGGCTCACCCCTGTGAAGTAAATGAATGCTGTCACTCTCATTTTACAGATGGTAAAACTAAGCTACAGAGGAACTGTAGGATTTGCTTACTGCTGCATGCAAAGTTGAGTACAAACCAGGCCCTTATCTTGTAATATGTCTCCTTAATAACTGGACTGCACATCCTTCCTAAATAAGAAATGCTGTCTGGACTCTTTAGAGATATATTTACCTGGCAACTCATATACTGGCAAAAATTCTTCTGTGACATACATACCCTGAAATACTTCTGAAGTCAAAGCAGAATTCATAATACAGACTTTTTTTTTTTTTTCTTTTTGCTCACAGATTTCTTAAATGTTTAGGAGAGAATTTTTAATAAGTAAAAAAGTCAGACATAAACAATGGAGGTGACTGGAGGTCTGTGCCTTTAGAGGCTCAGAGAAGATACATAAAAACACACTCTTTGAGGAAAAATCCCCTGCCTTTCACAGCTACAACAAAACACCATGGATCACAACACCAGGATTTGTTAGATGCTGTTTCCCTGATTCCTTTAGACTCCAAAAGTTACCATAGCCAGCAATGACCACTCTAGAATGCAGCATCTGTAAAACAGACTATGAGCTGACTGGCTCAAATGTCTCAACCCATGCAATTATCTTCCAGCAAATATTCCTACTAGAAGTTTCTTCTTTTTTCTGGCCTGTTAAGCACAGGCCCTTCTGCTGACTGTAACCTCTTAAGCAATTTCCAGGTCATCCTGTTCATGGCTACTGGGGTGGGATAAGCCTGGCCATAGCTGTAATGCCTGATCCTCCTTGTTTGGATGCAGAGCTTTTGCTGCAGATTTACAACCAACAGGCAAAAGCAGGAATATCTATGTTGCAGCCAATTCCATCTTAAAGACAATTAAAGACAATTATCCTATGCCAAATTTAAATGGGTTAAGTGAATCACTCAATAGGCTCCTACTTCTTCTCCCTGTTTGCAATTTGGAAAGCTTGAGCTTGCACAGCTCAGTTTTGTCAGGTGAGAGGGACCCCAGCCCTGGCAGGTTTGGTGAATTATGTACATGGTTTTACATTTTTCTTTACATGTTTTGGTTTTTTTTTCCCTGAAAAATATCCTGACATCCTGATAAGCAGTTGTTCCTTTCCTTCTCCCATGTGGCAGACCAGCTCTTGGAAATCTGTAACTCCCTCCTGTGCCAACCACTAATGGCAGTCACTACCCCAGTGACACATTCCTGAATACATACTCTATTTTGTTCTCCTCTTTGCACTTTCATGAAAAAAAAAAAAAAAAAAAAAAAAAAGAGAGTAGGGGTAAGTAAGAAAGATGAGGACAGGAACATAAAGAAAAAGGAATAATGTACGAAAATCATCTTGCAGAAAGTTTAGTGCAACAAGGCTGGTGCAACATAGTGGGATGCATTTTGACCAGCTTACCAGCAGACATTAACAGAACATCCAGGCATTGACAACTCCCAAGTGTGTCTTCCTCCTCTGACATATTGCAAGTAGACTTATCTCTGCTGATGACCTGGTTAAAGAAGTTGAGACATCTTTCCTTTTCAACTGGTGTCATTTTATTTATTCTGGTGGCTTTTATCAAGGAAGGCTTGTCAGAGTAGTGCATCTAATTTTTCTAAGTTTTCTAAGTTCAGGACAAGCATTTTTTCCCATTTGATCAATTTCAGGTGTATTTTTGATTAGATCTGACCGGAAAGTAATGTTGCCAATCTGAAAGGAATGTAATTTAAAAGAAAATATAAGTGCTTTTGAACTTATTCAAGCCAAAGTCTGTGATATTACCTGAAAGAAAGATAGATGTTCCATGGATATTTGCACTCTCTAACTCTGGAGCCCCTTGGGCAGCTCTGCCTGGCAGCCTACTCCAGGACCACTGATCTCAGAAGCTTGTCCACCCCTCTGGGTGCTCTCTTTTTAGTCCCTGCAATGGGCCAGAGGAAGATCTTACAGATGGATTCTTTAGACTGCTCAGCAGAGACCAGAAAAAATTAGTGCTGAATCAGCCTTAACAGTGCTGAAGCAGGAGCTCAATGAATTGCTGCTAGGGAACTTGTTTTACTGATATATCTCATTTGCCCTCAAAAGTCTGATGCACTTCTAATACGTGGTACAATAGCAGGGTAACTGATGAAATCAGAAAGAAATAAAAATGCTTTGTACTTTTGGTCATTTCCCTCTCTGCAATCAACATGAGGTTTGTCATGACTTCAAAGGGAAGTCATGGGAGAATTAACAGGTCTCCTGTTCGAAGTATAGCTTGCACGATTTTGAAGCATTCTGCGATGGCTCAAATGCAAGACAAAAATTTAAGGATTGGAAACCTCAATTAAAAAGAAAATCAACAACCTGAACCCCTAACTTTAAAGTCATAAAGAAAAGCTTTGGCTCTAAAGAATTTCTCTGAAAACCCTTCTGGGACAAATTATTGTAATTGTTAGCTTTGCACCAATGAGCAGTCACTTCCACTGGAAAGAAAGAAAGCAAAACAAAAGGAAAGAATTTTCATCTTGATTTTGTTGATTCATCATTATTTAACAGTGAAAATAGAGAAGAAGGAAAAGGAAAATACTTCCTAGCTGCTATAAGGCAGATCTACTGCTGACTTCATCTTCTTTAGATCAAAGAAAATAAAAAAGAGACTTCTCTTCTGAAGTGCCCTAGTGAGGGTTCCTCTGAAATAAACAAGTGCCCCTGCAGGGAGAGAAAGAGATTTTCTTCTTGCTTGTGTTGATCACAATTCCCTCAAAGAGGAAAAGGGAGAAAGGGAGACAATGCTCTGGCATGCTGTTCTGTGCTCCTCTAGCCCAGCAGAAGTGTTTCATGCTGGATTACTCTGCCTGGCACAGGCTCTCCTGCTTTCTGCTTGGCTGGGCTTACAGCTGAGGGAGCACTCACTGGCTCCTTCAAGATTTTCCTTCTCCTTCTTTCTTCCATACCCAGTGCAAAAAAGGATTCAGCATAGAAGTGTGGTCTGAACATAGGATCAGAAAGCTGACAAGGGTGGGAAATATTTTAACATGTTTGTACTGACATTGTCTTCTTAGAGGTTACTGTATGGACTTTACATAGGAAAGAAAAGACAGAAAAAATTGACCAGGATAAATGGCTGCTATTACTGAAGTCCTTGCAGGCATTGGCTTTGACATCAGAGAAGGTGTCTCATCTGAAGGGTAAATCTGTTCATAATAGCTATCAGAGGGCTGATAAATAGCAGCCAAGGTGACAAAACAATTATATAGTAATTTCCATATCCTTTGTGTTTATTTAGTAGCACATTTAATCATTTTGTAAACTATTGGTGCATCTGAGATAATGAACACTATATGGAGATAGATGAAGGACAGTGATGATACATGTCAGCCGACAACAAATACAGCAGTCAGTGTTAATCAATGAAAACATTGCTATGATGAATCTGAAAAGATGCTCTTACAAATACTTTTTCACTTTTCTTGAGAAATGTGTCACAACTTCCAATATTCCAGCTTGTCAAGACAAGACAGATGAAGTGTCACTGCATGATTAGTAATAGAGAAGGGCAATGGTTATGGTAAATAAAATCTGAACCCACATTCCTGATGCTAGGCCAGTTACTGAGTGTCAGAGAAAGGCCAAGGACACGTGAGACACCCATCTTCTGACATTCTCTGTTGCATCATCCTTCACTTAATCAGTCTCCACCCACTCTCCATACTTAGAATCATCTGCTTTCAGCCCTGATGCTCCTGCAAATACCTTTCCTTTTCATGGGGAGCATCATGTCCCTCGGGAAAAGCCTCTGCTGGGACCTGGCCCCCATCAGTTTGGAGTAGGCGTCCTGCAGGAGGCTAAAACTAAACAAAAACTGAAAGATCCAGCATGCACTGTCTGCAACCACAGCTTTCCAAGCCTGTAAATCCCTGTTTGCCCCCAGGATGTGCTAAACAGCAGCCCAGCATGGAGTTTTTCAGAGACATTAGCTGAGAAGTTGCAGAGAAGCAAAAAGGAGATACATAAGGAATTTACTGTAGAAGGTCAATAAGAGCTGGCTGAATGACTGGCTTACCAGCAAATAGATGACACTGAGCAGACATAAGAGAAGGGAAACCTTGAGATTAACCTCTGATGACAAGAAGTAAGAGTAGGTATACATCTGCTTGCATTTATTTTTCTCAGGTGCAGTATACAGCACAGCTGAGAAAACAGTTCTACAAATGCTGCCAGTGTTAAGCACTATTATTTTAAGTTAATTAAAAAGTAAAATTTATGTCTCTTCTACTACCTTTTTATTAGCTTTCCTCTGTAGAGATCTTTCTCTTCCTTTCACATCATTAGGAAAAAATGTCCAGCTTTCAAAGAATTCGTTGCCGGACTCATTTTTGACGAATTATTTCCATTTCTTATTCACTACCATCTTGCAGATTATGCCTGTGACTTGACTAGCTTCCCAGCAGAAATTAGTTCAGCTCCCCTTAGGCACTCTTGAGAGTATTAGAGTAGAAGAAGAAGTTAGATTTTTTTTTTAATTTTTAGTTTATAAAAAAGGAGGAGTTGGGGAAGAGAATCTTTCAAAAGGGAATGGAAGTATTATGCTGGGAAGAAAAGTGAAATATGATGAGTTTCCAAGACAAAAGAATCAAAAAAAGGAAAGCATTGAAAATCTTATAAGATTATAAAAGTCTTTTGCTTCTGCTCCCTCCAAATTTGAAGGACATTCTTAAATGCTGTGCAGACACACACAATTCTGAAAGCAGTTCCCAGAACTAGCACATATTAATTGGTAGAACTGGGAAAGAGGCATCCCACCCTGAATGATTAAGGGCATGTGCTTCTGGCCCTAACGATTTATAGTAATGAGGGTTTAAAGTGGTGTCTTGTCTCACCAATGCTTGTCCTTGGTGCTGCATGAATAAGTAAGACTCAAGTGTTTCAAATGCAGGATAGTCATTTGATAGTCATTGATAGTCATAGCATTAGGTGCTACCATGCTGACCAAATTGTTTTCTTTGAAGACACTCTTTTATAGATCAGTAAATCTAATAACTTCTTTTTCTGGAGCACTTCATCTCTCTGTAGGTCAGATGTATAAATTTTCAACTGCTCCTACCCTGTAGTCAGATTGGTAAATTTATAATTGTCTATATGGTGCTCCACTATAGTCCTCTCACGTATGACTGTACCAGTTTCTGCTGGTTTCACAAGCTTCTTTATCTCAGTGTCATATAGCTTATGGCTTTTCTGGTCATCAATTCACCATTTTCTGTTTTCAGAATAACATTATCTCAGAATTAAAGTTATCATCATGTTTATTGTTGCCATTAGATTGGTCTTCTATATAGCTGAATTCCTACTCCAGCAAAATTACAACAAATAACATTTTCCCCTATGAAATATAAATAATACCTTTTTTGTCTTCTAGGGCTGAAGCATTTCTACACGTGTTTCATCTCCTCTAATTTTAGGAATTTTCACCTGACAGATTGAAAATATCTGGGTTTGATGTCAATCTATGTGTTATCCATTTCCACAAGCATTCAAGTTACTGTCTCCAAACACTATTGTCCTCCACTTGATCTTGCAAAAGGACCTGATAGCTGCGGTCAGAAATGGCTCATATGAAGGGATTGTATCCTCATATCCTACACAGAAACACAGAAGGCCCACTAGCTGGTTTTTATCCACTGAGTTTATTCCTACTCATCCCTTTCAATTTTTTTCTTCAGTTTTTTTTTTCCAATTCTGCACGATGTAACAATCTGTTCTTTATTCTATACACCATGAATAGCCCATCAGCCAATTTTGGCTTTCCTGGGAGGAAAACTATGTCTATCCAGAAGGATAAAATCTAGATTTTATAGCACCTTCCTGAATTTATTGTAAAAAAAAAAAGCAATTATTTGCAGCATCATGTTAAAAAAATCCCTTCTGTTATTTCAGAGTTTTAGGCAGCTCAGTCCTACTCAACTTTAATTTGGTTCAAACATTTTCTCAGTTAAAATTAACAAAGCACACAGATGCTTCTCCCTCTAACCCTCTGCCCCCAAAATACTTCTTTTCTTTCTGTCGTTCATATTTTAACATAAAAAGCTTCATGTCTTGCCATTGAAGACAATGGATCTCATAATATTTCAAGTCTCATTTGGGAACAAAATGCAATTCATGATCTTCTCTTGCATAGCAGTCTGACAGGGACAGAGATATTCTGTTTCTTTCAACTCATTCCAATGAGCAATCTCATGCTACAGCATGCAACCCCACTGCAATGCAAAGTCAGGACAGACAGCATCCTGTTTTTACTAGCCAGTTCTTTACTGTTTTGAAGGTGATTAAACTTCTTCCAAGAATTGTTAATTTTAGAAGAGATTATGTTTAGATAAAACTTTTTCTATGTCACATTTTTCCAAGAAAATGAAAATGTGAAAGTCTATTTTGTCAACTCACTCTGTTGCATCATATTTTTTCAGTAAAGTAGTAGAGAAACAGACAAACAAGGTGGAGGGCAGAAATGGGTGTGGAAAAAAACCTCAGCTTTGTAAAATCTCAACTGAAAATTTCTGGTTGTATAAGCAACCATTTTCCAGACTTGAGAAATAAAAATGTTGACTATTTCTTTTTTTTTTTTTTTTTAAGATCTAAGAATTTTCTCTGGACCTTAGGCAATAAATGAGTTAATTCTCATTAGTGTTTAATTTCTAATGAGAAAGATCCCTCAGCCTTTCTAAATGCAAATCATATTTGTTACATAAGAAAAACTCATTCTGCAGTCAAAATAGCCTGAAAGACAGGCCAGGTATTATTATAAAATTACTTCATTTTACTGGAAATAGTTACGCCTGGAAAGTCAAGAATAGAATTTGTCAAGAAAATCAGTCTATTCCTAGGTCTGTGACAAAGATATATATTTCTTTTTTTAAAAAAACCTTTTCAACTAAAAGGTATGTGGTGTCAGTAAGAGACTTAAAAGAACAACATGCTAAATTCAAACCAAATTGGCATTTTCAGAGCATTTGTGTGCTCTGAAAAGTAGAGAAGGACACTGAGTTCCCCCAATCAGCTCATGGCATGGAAGGAGATAATCCAGTCCATGAGATGTTCTGTCTGAATAAAAAAGCTGTCCAGAGCAGTAGGGTGAATTAGGGCAGGGTCAGCACTGTGCTAGCTCCTCCACCCTTGGGACTGGTGCTGGTACCTGCAGAGCATTGTCCTGCAGAGCATGGATGCATTCCTTAGCTTGCAGCTGCCTTGGAAATGCTACACAATGCTTTTCCTCTGGAGCTGTTCTCTTCTGAAATACCTGTGTTCAGCCATCTAACTTGAATTCCTGAATCTTGATGTGATGCCACAACTCTAGTAAGTCCTAGCTCACTTCAAAATATATGTACATTCCTGAGTTTTAGCATTCCTTTCAGCAAATGCATCACTTGAAAAATGGATGTTAAACCAAAAAGACATAAGCCAAACATACAGATTTCATATCTCAATGGAAATGTTTTGACTAACTCTGTGTTCCTCCTGGCACATATGCATGTCTCAGCAATATTCAGACCTTTTCTTGACTTTTATATTTTGACTGAGGAGACTATTATAGCATTTGATTTGGAAATCTGAGAATATATTTGACACAGGAAGCAGCAGCTCCACCCCACACAAATTCTCCTCAGTCTTCTTAAGGTCCCACTCTCCCTTCCTCAACAAAACCATCACAGGACCAAACAACTAAAGGAAACTTACATAAAGTTGTATTAAGAGTAAAGAGTACCATCTACCAATTACCGTGTCTGCAGCTTCTACAAGTGAGTCAGCATCAAGTAAAACTCTGCAGCTACAAAAAATGTGGAAGTTGTGATGCGTGAGAATGGAGGTACCTTGCCAGGTTCCTTGAAAGGTTGCACACTGGCCAGGCTCTGCAGGTGACCCTAGACAGGAAGACATTGTCCACTGTTGTATTTAGCTTGTCACTGGGTGTGCATCTGGCGATGTCCCCTTGGCTTATTTGTAGATTGCTGTAGTGATGCACTAACGATATACAAGCAATTTCTCTTCAGCAGCCAGTCTCCTTCTTGTCCAGAAGGACTGTATGGAGGTTTTGGGGTAACTGTTGAATGCCCCTTTTGCTTTTCTTTCAGTGACTCTGTATGCCCACTCTAGTATACCAATTCAGTTTTCTAGGCTATGTAAAATCTCTTTCAAGGAAAGAATGATCCTAGGGTGCTTTTCTTATCAAATTTTTCTACTTGCTAAATTGTAGCAGCTCCTTATATCCTGCATGGAAACATAATTTTACGGGATCCTTGTTTCATCCCTTGACACTTAAAAATCGAGCTATCACTTTTGTCCTTCCATTTTCCTCAAGGCACCACAACCTTATTCATATGTTCAGCTTGGTTCTATATTCTAAAGGCTAAAAAGTCTGTAATTCAAAACAGCGTTTCCTGGGAAAGAAAAGTCAACAAGAGAGTGGCAGCTCTCTAGCACAGTAGGTGCTAAAAGGTCTGATATAATGGCATGAAGAGAAAATTCTCTGGTTTTTCTTTTCTCCTTAGTCATCTGTGTACTTCTTAAAACTGAAGTGCTTTATGCCTCCTTCCACCAGCATGGTACCTCTGTGCCAAATAGAGTACAGGTCTGAGGCATGGAGTTATTTAAAACCTCTGAGCCTGAAAGTTCAATTCATTCTTGTCTGTTTTGAAAACTATATTTTGCAGGAAAGATGGAAAATGTTCCATTCTTACAATCAAGACAGGAATCAAGAGAAATATCTGCTACCATCCTCTGAGCTTTCCTTGTCAGATAAAGAAGAATGAGCCACAGAGTGTATGAACAAATTCAGAAAGATAAACTATTCTTCACTCTTTTACCATAGACTATCCTCTGGCTTTAGCATATGGCCAGGATATCATACAGAACAACAGTTTCTTAATATAGATTAGGAACAGCACTGAGCCAACTGCAGTTTCAAACCCATCTGCCCATGCAAAAATACTTTTTCACTGGGATCTTCCTTCTAATGCTGAATTATTTCTGCCCACAAACCCCTTCTTCCCAAATAACTTATGAAACAATGCACTTTAAAAAGATATAGAGGACTCCCACTACCCAGTATCCCTACAGTGGCCTGTCATTAGGCATGAGGCTCACATTCTTCCAAGGTCCTGTCAGGACAACTTCATAATGCTTATCGTCATTGTGTTGATTCTGCATTCTGTGAATATCCATATGCAAGCTTTCTCCTGTAATCAGATTTATCAGAGCAGACTAGTGTCTATGCAGAGTCCCTCCATAGTCTGTAACATTCAGCATCTTTGCAAACATCTATGGCACTCCCCGGGCCTGCATCCACTGCGCCATTTCTTAATTTTCTTGTTGCCTATCTAAGATTTCTCTTTCTAATTGGAAATAAAATTGTGCTAGCTTTTTTCATGTGCTTGCTGGATTTTTTGGGTTTTCCGCAATCTGACTGTTTTTTGTTCTGTGGGGTGCTTCCCCCCCCCACCTCAATTTTCCTGTTATTCTTCCCAGACTCCTGATATTCTTACTCAAAATTTCTTTTTTGCATGATAATAAAAATACATCCACCATATTTTCAATCTCTTCTAATCATTATCAGCTCAAAACTACATTTCCTTCCAACAGAAACAAGACTTATTCAACAATTTGTCGTGAGCAAAAATGTTTCTTCTCTAAATTGTCTAATGAAAACATTACTCATATTTGTAAAAGGGAGTGCGGGTGTGGGATTAGACGGTTTAATATGACTGCTTTCTCTTTCGCATTTTGAATTCAATACTGCAGATCAGGCACTGCACTGCAGCATTCTTCCCAAAACTCACAGGAACCCAGCTCTCATCTCTCTTGTTTTGCTATCTATTGGTTTAACTCCATGCAAGCCTAAGAGATTATACCAATAAAAGCTTGAGATGACACATTAGAGAATCAGGTCTATATTAACTTGATTTTGACAAAGCCAAATCTTTTCCTAACTCAGTTCAAAGCATTCAGAATTGTTTCTAGCTATTCTTCCAAATGATTCCCTTCAATTTGGAGCCTGCTGTTGAAGTACCTTGTATATATCTCAGCCACTTCTGTGCTTTTGCTGCATTTTAGTGAGCATATACATCACTCCCAGAATGGAGAAAAACTTTTTGGACAGGCAGAAATGAAGCTGTATAAGCTGAAGTGGCTGTATGAATCTTCTTACTCATAGGTAAGTAACTATAAGGAAATTGAGATTGGAATCAAATACTACATTAACAAGTTAACAGCCTACGTAAATCGTAGCTGTCCATCACCCATTAACTCGAGTATCTATTACAGAATCCTTGGACTTTAGGCCTCTGATTCATTTCTAACTTTTTTTTTTAAGTGCTTTTTAGTAATTAAATCATTGTCTAAATACACATTACAGATTCATTGAAGAAGGATGAGATTTATGTTTTCCATTAGCTGTTGAAATGGTCCATTAGCTGTTCTTGGTCCCTAACAGGAAAACTTCGTAGGTACACAGTTTATAGTAGCAGTAGTTTGTAGTAGTTGGGAGTGGGGCTGAGACCAAGCCTCATCCCCAGTGGGCTACAGCTGTGAGAAGCAGGTGAACAGCATTGACAGCAATGAGCCATAGAGCGCCCAGGTGCACTGAGCAACCACCAAAGGGAAGAGGGCACGCAGGTGCAGTGAATGAACCATAAGGGGTATCAAAGATTGAGCTAAAGAACAAGGAGGGCAGCTGCTCAAAGCCTTCTGAAATGGTGTGGTACTGCTCTGTATGGGTTGAAGCCTTCTGAAACTGTGTGATGTTACTCTGTATATCATGGCCATCTCAACTGTGACATATGCTGTAACAAAACCTGTGAGTAAGTAAAGGTAAATTCCTGTGGACCTTATCTCACTTTACTCCTCACTGAGTAAAAAACTGGCTGGATGGCTGAGCCTAGAGAGTGGTGCTGAGTGGAGTTCCAACTGAGTGGTGGTTCCAGCTGGTGGCTGGTAACAAGTGGTGTTCCCCAGAGTACAGTAGTGGGGCCTCCTCTGTCTCAGAGGAGGGGATCAAGTGCACCCTCAGTCACTTTGCAGATGGCATTGAGTTGGGCTGGACCATTGATCTGATGGAAGGTAGGAAGGCTCTGCAGAGGAATGTGAACAGACTGGGTTGATGGTCTGAAGGCAATGGTATGAGGTTCAGAAATTCAAAGTGCCCAATCAAAAATTCAGAGTGCCCAAGGATTCTGCCCTTGGGTCACATTGGCCCTCTGCAGCACTACAGACTGGGGGAAAAGTGGCTGCAGGGCTGCCCAGTGCAAAAGGACCTGGGGGTGTCAGTTGACAGCAATTGAAAAAGAACCAGCATGTGCTCAGGTGGCCAAGAAGTGGCCTTATGTCAGAAATAGTATGGCCAGAAGGACCAGGGCAAGTATTGTCCCCCTGTACTTGGCACTGATGAGGCCACACCTTGAATCCTGCATTCAGCTCTGAGCCCCTCACTATAAGAAAGACATGGAAGTGCTCTAGAGAGTCCAGAGAAGGGCAGCAGAGCTGGTGAAGTATCTGGAGCACAGGTCCTATGAGGGGTGGCTGAGGGAACTGGGAGTGTTTTGCCTAGAGAAGAGGAGGCTGAGCAGTGACCTTACCACCCTCCACAACCATCCTAAAAGGAGGCTGTAGCCAGGTGAGGTTGGTCTCTTCTCCCAGGCAACCAGTGGCAGGACAAGAGGCAAGTCCTCAAGTTGCACCAGGGGATGTTTATATTAGGTGTTAGGAAAATTGCTTCATCCAAAATCATGCCATGCACTGAAACAGGCTGTCCACAGAAGGTAGAGTCACCAGCCCTGGAGGTATTCAAAAGACATGCAGATGTTACACTAAGGGACATGGCTTAGTGGTAGAGTTGGCAGTGATGGGTTAATGATTGTTCTTAATGATCTTGAAGGGATTTTTAACCTAAAGAACTCAATTACTTTTATTCTGGCTCTTTATTTTTTAGAGATTTTTACTAATAACAAGCTTTGAAAATGAGATTTTGTTTGAAAAACATTAACTAAAAAAATTATTAGTTTTTCTTCATGGTGGGGACATGTCTTGCGACATATGACAAGACATAATGCAAGTCATAAAAACAATGAATTTTAAAAGGTTTTCCATCTATTCTGAGATGGTTCTTTTCCATTCAGATGTCATGTGTTCATCTCAGCTTCTGTTACTTGGCCTAAGTAATTAGCAGACATTTTAAAAGAGATGACAACAGAAGACATTTCCACTTACTCCTACCCTTCTCCATAAGAACTGAAATGCAGAGGATTCCTGGTGACAGCCCAGATCTAAAATACACTCCAATAAAAGGTATCAACAAAAATATCCAGGTTTTCGGAATTTCCCCTCAAAAGAGATGAGCATATAGCAATTTTAGCTTTACTTCCCCAAAAAATGAGAATAAAAAATCTCACAGCCTGTGTGCCATGTGCCAGACCAGCCTTTTACCTGATAACTACTGACTGCAATCACCTATATTAAAAAGAAATTATTAAGGAGAAAAAGCCAGCATGGTATTTTTTTCCTGAGAGTGTGAGAAAATAGGGAGACCTTAAATTGGTGGTGTTAATGTTAAGTGCAGCAGTAATAAGACATACATTACTCTTTTTTTTTTTTTTTTCTCTGAGAATTTATAATAGTAAGAGTATAATATTTGCCATTGGAATATTCCATAGTAAAAAGAACTGAAAATGTACTTAGATATGTACATGCCTGGCAAAGACCAGATTTAACTCAAGAGCAAAAGTTCTGATGGACACAGCCAGGATGGGATCTGAATTCCTAGCATGCAGGTGGTTAACTGTATTGCTACTGGACTCAATTGGAAGCACCTTTTAGGAGGCTTCAATCCCATGACTTATGAAGTCTTCTGGGCTGCACTTAGTGAGTCTTAAAAGAGAGATTAGAAAACCCATTTACTTAGGAAAATCAGGGTAAAGCAAAGAGACAATAGGTCTTGCCTTAAAACTTGTTGATATGGATCTGCTATATTTCACAGAATTACAGAACAGTTGAGGTTAGAAGGGAGCTCTGGAGATCATCTGGTCCAATCCCTCTGGTCAAACAGGGCCACTCAGAGCTGGCTGTCTATGGCAGGTTATAAGCATCTGCAAGGATGGAAACTCCACAACTTCTCTGGGCAGTCTGTGTAACCTATTTCTTAGGTTATATATAGATTCTGCAAAGAACACCTGATTTTTCTCTCTAAGGATGATATAAGGAGGTTTGTGGTTTATTTATCAATAGTTCAAAAATATACAGAACCATACTCTAAAAATCCAGTTTTTACCTAAACTGACAATATACCACCTTTTTGACCAGCCTTTCAGTGTTTTCCATCATATTCACTCAATTATGCACTTTTTCCCCACTTATCTAGTCAACCAGTAATTTTTTAGATACTCATCTTTCTCCTTAGTGATTAAATACAGCCATTAATGAAAGATTTGCCAGAATAAAAAGTGAACAATTACTGCTCCGTACAAAAGCTAACAAGAACATTTCTTAAACAGCTGGAATAAAGTACATGGGAACTGTAAATGTCAGTCTTCTGCAAAATAAAGATAATTACAGCAAGATATGCACTCTTGAACTCTTTTAATGGGAGGCCTGAAAGAGTGATATGAAGCTTATGCTTTTTATCCAGGTTCTTACACCCTTCATTTTCCTTCTTTTGGTGCATCTTGTCATGATGAGGCAGCTCAGCCTCTGCCTCACCAGCTGCAGTGCTGGTGCTAAGCAGGGAGAGCCCTCCACTCCAGCATCCACCCAGCCTGATTCCAGCTCGGTTTCATCTTCCTCTTTGTGTCTCCAAGCATTCATAATACCTCTTACTCCTGGGGCTATCTGCATGTTCTGGTTGCTTAGAAACCATTCCTGAATGGCTACAGAGGATGTACAAAAATTGTCTTCAATAATTCTCCCACCTCTTTTCTCATAGTGGAGTACTGTTTTAAGTACTGCAAGCATTTCTTTTTAACTTTCATTTCCATTAAGTTTAATGTGGTGCTTGTTAGGTTGTCCTCTGATCTTACGAACACCACACTTAATTTATTTTTTTTTGCTTTCCTTTTCTTTCATCCTTATAGTCCCATGTAACTTTCAGCTCCACATTTCTGCAGGATCCTTCAGACGCAAGGCAACTGAAAAAGTCATCACAGCCAGAGCCCTGGAAACAGGATTTGTCTGAAGGGACAATGCAAAATCACAAAGGTCTAGTCCTAAAAATATTATAAGAGCATAAAAAAGAGCTGCTTCCTTTACCTATGCTAACTTGATGTTGTCATCAAATGCAGAAAACTGCAGGGCCCTCCCAGGCACTTCTGAGGCTGAGAAAAAAGTGTGTGATAAGGTCTTACCAGATTAACACCTTTGTGAAGATCAAAGGCTAAAATAGGTAGCAGATCCATTGTGAGAACCCAAATAAGAGCAGAAAAAAAGGCAAGAAGGCTCTTTGTCTTCACAATGACTTAAATGGACAGAGCATAATTTACCAGTAGCCCTGTAGCTACATTTTGCTTTTTTTATGGACACCATAAAAAAAAATGTATATTTTATGCTGTGTATTGATTTTCAACATTCTGATACAAAATAGCCAGCGTTAACTGTCCAGCATGAGATCTTTTAATACATGTTATTAAATCTGTGGGCAGAGTTAATGTTTTCAAAAAGACAACATATTTGTTTCATTTTTTGGAACTCTCGAATCTTTATCCACATTTCCTATAATTCCTTGGGTCAAATATAAATTTTATTACATTCTTTTGCACTACCAATGTGTGACTGAGTCTTATGGATATTCTAGCTGCCTGTCTAAAAAAATCTGTGAATAAGTAAGCAATAACTTACTGTGAATAACAGGCTATTTTGATTGTCCTGGATCACAAATAAACTCTTTGGTAGCTGAGCAAATAACTGCCCAATTAAAATGTCTGTGGAAAAGCTTCTAGTTAAGACCAAGAATAGTGACTACTGTCAGTTGTGCACCTTCCTCATCATCCTCGCCTGGAATCTGAATTTTCCCAGCATCCTGGCACAGGTCATTTCCTGATACTCTGTAGTTATAAGTGCTGAAGGATCTGCAGATGGACAGACTTGTGTGAAGGTTCATGAAAACACCTGGCTGTGCTAGTGCAAGCCAGGGCTAGAACCCCCTCTCTTTATTGAACACCAAGATACAGTATTAGTTTGTTGTTTTTCTCATCTGTGTTTTATGGCATTCCAAAGCCAGAACTACTGTGTCAGCTGTGAAGCTTCAAGAGCTCAGAAGTCAGATTTAGATAACTAAAAAAACTATTTTGAAAAATGAAGCTATCAGTGCTAAAACCAGAAGTGTGTTTGACACATTATGATTACAAAAACTATATCCCTGCCTGGAGGCAGCTATGTCTTCAAGTGAAGACACAGCATGATGGACCCTCACAAAGGGTCTCCCAGACTTCACTTATACTACTATGATTTCCATCCTGCAAGACCTGCTTCTGTAAGCTACAAGAGACAATGTGACTCTTCTGTCCTTCCCCTGGAACGTCACATATGTCTTGCACTGCAGAAGAGCAGCAAACAGACTAGCCCTTGATACAGGGCAATGTCCTTCTCCCTGCCATCTGAACATAAAAAACTGAGAAGCTCTTATTTCTGCCACTCTTCAAGTGATCTTATTGCTGCATCATACCCCATCTTAAAAGCAATGCTTATAAGCAGCATACATTCAGGGTTTAAAATTTGTGCATAAGCACCAGTTTAAGCACGGTGGACTCTTCAATAGATCTGAGACAATTCAATGGTTAATTGTTGTTTTAGCTTAGTCCTGTAATCCTTTTACTTCTCTTACTTTTTCTGCCATCATTTTAAAGAACAGCTGAGTGCTTACACCTCAGTGTCCTATACGCTGGGGAAGGAGGGAGAGGGAGGGAAAACTATTTATTTTGCTGCCTTTATTCCCATGAGAACGACTAATCACGTGGGAGTAGAACAACAAGTTCTGCTAGGCACACAGAATCTGCTTATGAGACATCTCTGCATGCTCTTGAGGTTTCATTAGCTTAAAGTGGATTTTTTCCACTCCTCCAGATCATTGTTATTTCAAAACCAAATTTATTCAAACTAGGAAAAGACACATCTCTTCAAGTATGTCAACTTCAAACTCAAGCACAAAATGTACTATATGTATTTTTCAATTATTAAAATATGCATCAGTTACAACAATGGGTTTATGGAAAACTCTCTTTTCCTGCTGTAGGGAATGCTAATAACTAGCAGGATTTTTGTCATCCTTCTAAGACACCACTGAACCAGGAGTTATTATGGAGAAATACTTTTTTGATAGGGGCTGTCTTGCAAAAATAACCAGTTCTGCGTTTGTTCTACGATAGTCTAGGGAGAGAGTAACACAATAGCTACACCCAATGGCAACTTCACTAACAGCTAGTTTTCAAAGTAAACTAGGATTTTCTTACCAGAGGCTCAACTAACAAGGTCAGATATAAGTACTGAGGCCAGTTTTAACAGTTGTTTTTTCTTGGAGATAAATGCATTTTTAAATGGTGATACATTGAGTAATCTTTGATAATTCAATTTTTTCTTGCAATTTATCTATTAATGCACGACAGTGTTGTACTTTTGCCTGGTTTATTATTTTCACTCAGACTAATAAAACTAATTGAGCCACTTATTCTTCTCCTTACCAGATTCTCAGGTTTTATTATGTCTATGCCATTGTTGTGACAAAAGCAGCTTTCAGATTATTAACCACAGGAATTTTTGCTGTGTTACATTGTGGGTTTGCAAAGAAAACTGTAAGTGATGCTCTCATGTGCATAAAGTATGTCTCCAGTTCTGTAGAACAACATACTAGTCCCTGAAACTATAGAAACCAATAAAAACATAAAGGACCCCAGTTCTTGGCTTCTGAATTTTATTAGGACAATGATTTTTCCTACTGCAATGTTAGAAAATTTTCATGGAAGTTAAGAATTTCCATTTTGGCTTAAAGATAATGAAAAACCATATTACATAGTTTCTCAGTAGGTACAAAATTGCACATTAAGTAGAAAGAAGTACATTTGGGAGCTTTGCTACTAATTGAACCAGACCAAGGAAAAATAAAGTGAAGAAAATAATAGTCTGAAATTTTAGAGTCAGCAGTGCATAGGACACAATTTTGACATCATAAAATTAATGTCAAAGAAAGACCTGAGAAATAGGAAGAATAAAACAATGGACTTGCAGCCAATGTTTCTGGTGAAAGGCAGAGACCTCCATACTGTGATTTTTCTAAATTTTATTTTTGCATCACTGCTATTTTAAGTTTGATGGATTAACTTTTGCCTCAGAAAAAGTGTCAAAATATTGAATTTCAGTTAAGTTTCACTACTAGGAATTTTGGGGTAATTTCTCTAAAATTTAATACATGAAAGGCTAGAATTTACATATGTCCTTATAGCTTCTAAACTTGTATAGTTCATACAAGTTTATACATTCATTTTCCAGTCACATTCTGCACCAGTGTGAAAGAAAAGGGATTCATGAGCTGTATCATGCTTTCAGAGCCATGAAATTCAATGGAGAACTGATACATGGTCCCTGCACCCCTGAGCAGTTCTGTTGCATGACATGTTGCATGTCACAAAAACAACAGTGATGTTCCTTCTAGACATATAAGAAGAGTTGATCCTCCTCTGCAGCAAAGACTCCAAGATATAATAAAATATAAGGGCAGAAAAGGTGCAAGGGGATCCTAGGTATGGGATTAGCCAGTTTGCTTCCCCCATACCCCGACTCTAGGAAAAACCCAGAGAGATGCCAAGACAGTCAAAATGACACAGAATGATTGAGCACAAGTCATCACTCAAATACACCAACATGTTATCTCAGCTTCACCTCAATAGGCTTTGGGGCACCAAAGCCTCTGCTAAAATCATCTGGATATTTTCCTTTGAAAATACCTTCATCATTGTAACAAAAAAAAAAAAAAAAGCCTTCATGATTGCCCATGGAAATAAAACACTCTCACTGTTTCAAGCATCTTTTCATACTTAGCCTACATATTTCCTCAAAGCTTGGAACTGCTCTTTGGATTCATAATTGGAAGTTCAACCCAGCTTAATATTTACCATGTGGAAAACTTAAGTCCAAAGTTACTTGCTTATTAGCAGAAATGCTTTTACTGAGAATCTTGTAGATCGTACTATTTAACCATATGTAAGAGCCTCCCACACCACATTCCTCAATCCAAGTTCTGCTAAAACTAGTTATGCTGATTGCAATTTGCTTAAAGGACAGTTAAAGGTTGCTGGAAGGATAACAGTGAGTCTATTGCTGGAATATATGCATTAAAAGACCAATGACAGGCAAAAATACAACAGGAAAACTTCAACAACAAAACAGCTTAATCAGAAACCCCTGTTTTAGCATAACAATGATAGCATAGAGTTTTCATTTTTCTGCATACAGTAAACCACTTGTTACATAGAAAGATCCCTGAAAAAGCATTTTTTTCCTCAAGATTTATCACCAGTGTTAGCAGACACCTTGCAAGGGTGGCTCCTCCTCACACAGCAGTGTCCTCATAAGCAAAAGAAGCAACTTGGTTCTGATAAGCATGTGTGTTCCCAATGTCAGGAACAGCTCTTCTTCAGTATTTGTCATTTATCAAGAAAAATGGGAGGAGTTTCTGGTGAGACTGATGACACCTCAATGCCTCAGTTTTAGATGCAGAGCACCCAGAGATTACCCTGTCACTTCCAACACAGCTTCACTTCAGGCTCTTTCAGATCCTCAATACAAAATTCATGCAGAGAAAAACAATAAGAAAAAAATTATGGGATCCTTTTGAAGGAGAGGTGGCTGGGTTTTAGATTAAGCTTATCCATCCAAGCTGATAATTACCTTCCCTATAAAGAAGCTGATGTCTTAACAGCAAAACAACTTCAGCATTCAAACAAACAGAAAGGACTCTGAGCTCACTCTGCAAAACTTTCCAGCAAAGACACTGTTGTGGTAAGTCCATGTCACAGTCCTTTTCCTACTGAAATCAATTAATTCACAGGAGCACTGTGTTTAGGGAATTAGATCTGACAAATCGAAATGCCCCATTCTTGCACTTACTGAAGACAAGAGAAGAATCATCACTGACTCTGAGACTGGAATTTTTTGACTCATCAAGCTAAAATATCAGTTTATATACGCAGCTTAGCATACTGACTATGACTAAGCTATTTGCTAACTTGGGGAACAAAGCAGCAGCATGAGCAAATGGCAGTCCATGGGCATGCCCTGGTTTTACCTCTTTTTCCACCTTTGCTTCCTTGCACATCTCCAAATTCATCCTGGGAACCAAAGGCCCCTTGTTTCATCTTTTTGGCAAGCCTTCTTATTTATGGTGTAAAGGTCTTCAGGACTGAGGACATTTATGGTGTAAAGGTCTCAGGTCTTCACACCCTGAGACCAAACTTTCTCTTGAGTTCCAGCAATCTGTGGACATGAAGGGTGTTTTATAAGCACATGAAGTGACAGCTCCATAACCTAAATATCTGACTTTTTATAGCTGGCTTCACACAGCAAGGGCCACAACAGGGAATGGCAGGGTTGAAAGAGGACAGAATTATGAGCAGGGCAAGCAAGCACTGAGATGGGCTTGGTGTTGTGTGTCCACTGTGAGAAAGATGTTTTTGGGAGATCTCGCAGGCACACATATATGGGATTTTGTTTTTCCCCCAGCATATAACATCGGCTGGTTTTTGTAGTACTCCTCAATCAAGAGTAAATTAACATTTTCTTGGTAAAAACTGTGGAGGGTTCACATCTAGGCATTTAATTCATTCACTTAAAAGGGTAATTAATTCACAGATACCACCGGTTCCTTCAGGCTACTTCTTAGCATGAAACTAATATAACTGGTACCATCAAATAAGCAAAATCGTTTCTCTGAACTGTTTTATTTTGGTGGTGATAGGGGAATAGACAAAGATCTGAGTCAGCCCCACACATCCCTGCTGGCTGTTTGGTCAGCCTCATTTCACTATTTGTGTTCGTGCCTGGCTGCTGCAGGATATAACACCACACTTTCCCTGGAAAGTGAGCAAGCATTCAGAATTCATTACTCACAGGCTGCAGCTCCTGGCAAAGTCACCTTCATGCCACGTAACTTGCAGGTAGGAAACACTGCACAGGGACTGCAGCTTGAGGGAAGTCCTCAAAACCACTTGCACAAACTCCTGCACTATCTTGCGGATAACTATAGGATGAGATTCTACTTGAGATTAAGCAGCTCATTAACTGTGTCCTGTTACGTGTCAGGACAAAAAAGACCATTACAGCCTTATGATTTAATTTTATGCCTATCATAGAATGTGACAAATGGCCAACTTTCCTCTTCTGAGGCTACTTTCTCCTTGTGCTCCTCCTACAACCAAGGGAGAAGGATGCTCCTATGTATGTCTATGAGTTCAGACTTCTTCTGTACCTGATTCATTCCATCTCCTCTGACTATATAATGAGAGATTATAGTGAGATTAGCCCCACAAAGTTAATAGTTTTTGCAAAGACTTCTTAGTCATGCTTTGTTGGCTATTACTGAGCTCAACAACTCAGTGAAGTGAACATTCATTTCAGAAAGGCATCTGTTCTTGAATTGAAGGCACTACAGATGAGATTATCTGATATCTTTGTCTCAGCCATCACCCTCATTTTGCTTTCTAGTCCTTCTAGAAAAATAGGGCATGCAAAAATACTTTGGAGAAATGGTACTGTGGAATGCCTTAAACAAAAGGGATCACTTTCAGAGACTCAGATGAGATGAGTCACCACTGCTTCACTGCTTTCATTACCCCTAAAATTTAATTTTCATTTTTCACCTTGTTGGAGGTTTTTCCTGATATCCAGAGAATCACAAGCAAGTAAATATCATCTCTCAGTAAAAGGGAGAGACAGAGAGGCTTCTAAGCCCATGTATCTGTGCAGACATGCTCATAAACATAAAAAACCATGTCCTACACTCTCATAAATGTGGAGGTTTAAAATGTCAATACATTTTAAAAATAAATCTCATGATTTGCAGACCTTCCTAATCTTTGAGCAGTTAAGGTTGACAACATTGTAAATAGCAGCTTCTGGGCAAAAACACAAAGCAAATTTTAAAACTTAATGCAGAATGACACAAAAGATAAATAAAGATGACCTTAAATTTCTGTCAAAAAGTTCATAAACAAGATAAGCCATTCAGGAGAAAGGTATCACATTTGAAATATCTGCTTACACCATAAAACAATCTTTCAGATCCACAAGGCAGATTAGCAAAGAGTAGTAATAAATTTCCACCATCTGCCCCAGGGCAATGAAAAGAGAAATATACGACTTTGTCAACAGATCCAGAAGGAACTCCAAACCTACAGTCTGCACAGCAGGTGAAAGACAAAAATTTAAGTTTGGGCTGAGTCTTCAACAAAGTCATCAATCCATTATCATGACCAAAAGCTTCTTCCAGTCAAGTTCTCTTTGCAGTGAATCGTTCCTGTTGACAGCTCATTTCCAGAATCGGTCCACCTGGAGCTCTAGGCTCTTCTTCTCTCAACCCAAACATGCATCCCTAGCCCAAACCCTAAATGAACCAAGTAGATTGCCCTCTTTCAAACCCACACTTCCTACATTATCTCTACTATGCCATCTTTGTGCAGACTGGGTGTATAGATTTTGTGAAGGAGCTGGGAAAGCAAACTGCAGCATGTCAGGCTCAGGTCCTTATTTCAATTGCCTCAGGTTAGTTACTTGTCATACACCTGGCATTGCCTTCTTCCTGGTACTTATACTGCCCTCTTCAGCAGATCTTATGTGTCTCCTTCAGTAGTCTTGTATGATCTAACTCTCCAAGTTTCCATTTCCAGGTGTGTCAGATCAGAAGATCCCTGATGTACATCCAGGTGCTCAGAGAATTAGGTTTCAAGACAACAGGACAGGCTTACAAGTTCATTTACATAAACACAAATAGCTCATCCTGAGAAGGTAGGCCCAGGAGAAGGCTGCACTTTGAAAGCCATTAATTAGATTTATAAGAAGTCTTTCTGTAGAAAAACTCAATATTTTTTTCTCTTTTACTTAGCATTGATTTGTTAATCACTACTATTCACCTAGACTATATTTTCAGGACTTTTCCTTTGAATAAGGTAATTAAAAGATATTTAGAAAATTAGAAAGGTATTCTTAGGCACAGATCACTCTAGAAGCCTGAACTTTGACATGGTCATCACATACACAGAATAAAAATGTTTTTCCCATTAAGTGCTTTCATCTACCACCTGCAATGAAGGATAAAACATGAAAGAAAGTGAAGAAGACATTACCTTCTCAGATGCAAAGCACAGATTATTCAGATGTTTACTTTAGTTGTCAATACCAAATCATGACCGTGAATCCCTACATAATTATATTTTAAATTGGTGTACTGGGTCTATTTGAGATGGGGTTAATTTTCATCATAGCAGCCCGTATGGTGCTGTATTTTGATTCTGCAATTTAAGCAGCGTCAGTAATACACTCAAGTTTTAGCTATTTCTGAGCAGTGTTTGCTCAGGGCTGCCTCTATTTCCCACTTTGCTCCCCCAGTGAGTAGGCTGGACAGCTGACCCAGATTGACCGATGTGGTATTGCATGTCATGCTCAGAAATAAAAACTGAGGGGTGGATGGTTTAGGGAAGATACTCATTGCCTGGGAATGGCTGGGAATTAATCTGCCTGTGGGAGGCAGAGAGTGACTGCCTTTATATTACTAGTTTGTTTTTCATTTCTTCTAAGTTTTTTTATCTCTCTTTACGTCAACTCATGAATTTTCTCACTTTTTGTCTTCATATTCTCTCCCCGATCCTACTGTGGGAGCTAAGCTGACAGCCAAGGTCAAAACACTGTCATTGGGACAAATTTGAGTCAGGGGAAAACATAGTTCCTTCACAATCTTCCTTCACTGATGACTTTTGCCTTGAAAAGAAGTCAGAAATTGTCCAGAAGTAAACAAGCTCTGGTTTGCATGTGTTCACATGCACTTGTTGAATGCAAGTACATGACCTCAACTACTGTAGGAGACAGTCTTGCACTGCATGGACTTGGGCACAACATGCATTCAAAGACGTGAGCTAATAACACATACTGTGTGCTCACCACAGGCTACTGTGGGTACAGGAAGTTGAAGAAAAACTTCAAAAATATTCCAGCTGTATCACATGGACCACAGTCTACAGTCCATATGTTGACACTCGGTAGTAGGGGAACTCTGGAATGACCACATCCTTGGAAAAACTGGTTAAGTATCATGATTAGACCATACCAATGACATATACCAGTGGAGTTTCTCTGGTGACAGTGCACCCACATGGTGTTGATGGGGTTGCTTCTACTGCTGTCTTCACCCTGGGCTGTGGGATGGGTCCAAGCAGGTCACATCGCCCGCCTTTGCTGCTTCCAGCCACAAGCAGGGGCCATAACTTCCATTGCACATTGCCTTGATGCCTTAAAGTGTCCTGGGCAAAAGAAGCCCATCTAGGAACACCTGCTGTGCATTTATGGCAAATGAGAGTGCTCTGGCTGGGGGCATTGCTGGCCAAGCAGATGCTGAGAAACAGCCAGAGGGGTGGCTGTGGTCGCAGGCAGGCTGGTGAGAGAGGCCAGACCCCACAGATGGGACGGGGCAGTTGTGCCTGGTGAAGCAGCCTCTCAGGAGGGCCAACAGAGATCCAGGGGTGTTAGGAATGCCATGGGAGACAGCCAGGCACTGCAGGGGGGCAGCAAAGGCAGGTCCTGCATGGGGAGAGAGAAATGAGGGCCACGAGGCCTGCAAGAAATATGGGAAAGGGGGTCATGCTGATGGCTGGCACAGGATACCATCAGGGTCCACACTCTGCCAGGGCCAGGCAGGGACCACCCCTGGACACGTGATGACCCACACCAGCAGCAGCGCCCATGGCCAGGGAGAGCACTGAGCCATCGATGTCAGCCTGTGCCAGTGTGGGACCCTGGGATCCCCAGAGGCGTACTCCGGAGTCCCTATGTCACATTGTGTCCCCCACCAGGCAGGAGTGGCTGAGAAGCACCAGCCCCATGGTGTAAGCGGGCGCTGCTCTTGCAAGGATGTTTCTATTCATAGAGCAAGGAGAAGAAATTAAACATAAGGGCCATGTACAAGCGTTGTTTTTCCTGTGGTGATGTAACAGGGATTTACAGCCCAGCTCTGTAAGACTTTCGGTGAAGAAGGGCCCTGGGCTCAGCTTGACAGTAAGGAACGATGGGCTCATGTTGTCATCTCCATCATTTCACACAAACAAGGTTTTGCTCCTTCTTCCACGCATGAGCTGCAGGACAAAACCAGGTCTGGATTTACTGACAGCTGGGTGCAGAGGCTCTTTAGCCCCTTTTACCTTGACCCTCAGTGCCCAAACTGTTTCATTTAGGTGGCACTTTGTCTGTGACCGCAAACGACCGCGCAGAGCTCGGTGCTTTTCCCTTCTCCGCGGCCGATGCCTCTCCCCAGACCCGCGCAGCAACAGCAGCATCTAGTGGCGAGTGGGCTGGTGGATGCAAGCGCAGCAGAAACCACCTCCCAGTTAAGGAAGGATAAACCAGGCACAAATAATCAAGGTTAGAAAGTAGCAAACAGAAAAAAATAAAAAAAAATCTGCATTAATTTATATTTAAAAGTTTTATCATGTTTGCATGCATACATAACATATAGAATATATATATATATATCAAAAATAAACTAGTCTTAACTCGTTCTTTGCTTCACACGACTGACACTCATTACTTCAAACACCAACTGATTTGATGACAATATGTTTATATCCTAGTTAGCATGCTTAGATTTTACACATCAGAAGCATAACGACAGAATTTCAAGGGAAATTATACATGCAATTATGGTTTTGTTAGGTACTCAGACAGTGAACAGAGCTGTACAATAAGACATTCAGTTCTCCTGCAAGGACAGGATTTTACCTTGTCTTTCCTATGTAAGTTTCAAAACAATTCAATTTTGTTTCCTCTTTTTCCCTTCTGGCACAAGTCCTGGGTTTTGCAAACTACCATTTTTCAAGATAGATGATTTTTTAGTTAAAACATGCACTTAATCTACATATCCTCATTGCCATTGTACTGAGTCTGGCTGGGATGGAGTTAAGTTTCCTCACAACAGCCCATATAGTTCTCTGTTTTAGATCTGTTATCAAGCCAGTGTTGATAACACAGGTGTATTTTAGCTATTGCTGCACAGTACTTGCACAGCGTCAGAACATTCTCTGTTTCTCACTCTGACCCCACACTGATTAACCTTGGAGTGGGAGAGGGGGTGGGAGAGGACATAGCAGGTCCACAGCTGACCCAAACTGACCAGAGGAATATCCCATATCATGAAACTTCATGCTCAGTGGTAAAAAACTATGGGCAGTCTTTCCGAGGCAGCTGCTGCTGAGGGAGTTGCTGGGCATCAGTCTGCTGGTAGGAAGTGGTGAGTGATTGCCTTTGCCCCCCTTGGAGTTTTTTGGTTTGTTTTTTTTTTTTCCCTTACTCCTTTCTTTCACTTCTTAAACTGTCTTTATAATGACCCAGAAGGTCTTTCTTGCCTTTCCTCATTCATTTTCTCTCTCACTGCTGGGGTCAAGGACTGAGCATGCAGTGGGTCTGTTGTTGTGTGACTGCTGGTCAGTGTAACCCACCACAACCAAGCTTCCTTTGCTTAATATCCTGTTTTATATATGCACATTACACTGTGCCCAGAGCTACCCAGTGTGATATTTCACATACTGCTGTGATATTGCTATGAAGCTCCCAGTTTTCACAAGTTAAACTATAGGAACTAAACTAAAGGAAATACAACATCGTTTTTCATACCCAGAACGTTTCTTGTGTCTTGGCTTCTTCATGAACTCATCCCTGGACACTGCTTTGCCCTTGAATTGATCACTTACAACCAAGGTTTCCACCCCCTGAGATTATCCCAACAAAACTCAGTCTGGACTTGTGCTCCCCCAAGTCCATTCCTCATTGATGATGCTTTTTCCATGAAGAACACTTTTCATAGATGAGAGGAACTATAACAAAAGGGCACCTTTACCCTTTATTCAGTTTCTGGTTAGAGAAAAACTGTCTTCAGCAGCAATGTAGGCAATGCATATACAGAAATCCATGGCTTAAATCCTAAGGAGGATATACAAAGAGTATGTTTATTTCTCTAATAGCAAAACATATTACTAACCCTGTCCAGACCATGCTGTTCTATACCCTGCACCTATATGTGTCACAAGGAGACTTAATTCATTTGCTAGGTTCTTTTATTTTTTTAATTTCCTGTATCACTCATTCCTATGCTTTAGGACAGAATTACAGGTTCCAAAGAGGCTCATCAAAAGGAGTTAATATTTTCTCTGTGCTGTATCAGTCCACAGGGAATGTGAAGAAACTGGGAACTCACTACAGTGAAGACTTTTATTTTACAGGAAGCAAACAGAGTACAATTTGAAAATTGTCTTTGTCAAGTACTGTATTAATGTTGGAAAAAATATAGGGGTAGAACATGAAGCAGAGACTGTGAACAGATAAGGAAGTATAATCTCTACTTGGAAGACTTTTTTCATAGGTAATTTCTTATGAAGTACATGTTAATTTATTTTTCCCACTCTCAGAAAACAATCTGTATGTGTTCAACAGTCAGTGTTTCTACTGATAATGTGTCAGCTTACCAAAGGGATGATTGCCCTGAATAAAAACTAAGTGGATAGCATATTTCATTTTCCCACTTATGCATGCAAGATGGCAGAAGAAAGAAGAGAGAATTATTTCCTTCCTAAAACAGCATCATAGAGTTTTCCTGTCCTCTTTACTTGAATCACTCCAAAGCCAGCTGCCTCCAGGAGCTTGCTGTACTCTGCTGCTGTCCTCTCTTTCCCTTCTGTCTGGACCAACATATTCATTGAATACAGTTGGGTTTCTACAGGCCCACTTTTATCTTCCTTCAGAAGGGATTCAACCAGCAGCACTCCCCGTGAGGAGAAGAGAAAGAAAACACAGCCTGAGCAGTGAAATGTTGCATTAAGTCGTATTTCAGCATCACAGAAGACAATGAAAGAACCAAAGCACCAGAGCATGTCTTTGCTTGGGCATGTAGGTACTGATGCCCCAGGGAGGAAGGGGGTGCTATCACCGGGATAGAAATTCCCCATTTTCCCCAGCTGAAATTGACAGGACCTTACTGATTTTGCTCAGAAGATGACTCTGTAGGCAGTGCTTTCAAAGCCCCTAGGGTTCAGTTCAATGCTTAATTGGATTTTTTCTATGATGTATACACCTGTCTAACAGCACAGTGTTATGGCATATATCTGATATTCCTTCTGAGAGCAGTTATTTTTAAAATAAAATACCACAAAAATGAAAGTATTAATCCTTCTCAGAAAAATGTCTTTTAAAGAGCTCACAGAATTTTCTCATAAAAAAGGAACAAACATTGGTAGACATTAGATAACCACTCTGTTAGATTTCATTATCTTGTACAAAAATAAGCTAAAATATGGCAGCTGAATCTGAAGCACAAAGACACTGCAGGGTCTCTCCCCCTAGAGATGGCTGAACCTTATCAGAGGCACGTATGGAGCCCTCACTGCCAGTCATGCAGACACAGAGTTCATGAGAGCAAAGAGACAAAGGCTGATGAAAGAGAACTGTGTCACCTCCAGCCTAATGGTAACACTCTAAGTGGCCCCTGGCATCAAAACACTGGCAATCACAACTTTGGTATTTATAATGTGAAAGGAGTCACTGCAGACTAGCCTTCTTTGGCTTCTTCTTTCCAAGATGGGAAATTAAAAACAGAGCCACTAGACCAGGCACTGGGAAAGCAGCAACGGAGCCCACAAGGGAGCCATATGACTCTTAGGAATCCTGGCAGTGCTCAGCAGCACTAGGACAGCAGTGTAAGAGGCTTCTGAGAGTCTCTCAACCTAATGGCACTGACTGAAGGGCAGAAGGGAGAATCTGGCACCAGAAAAATGTATCAAACAGGCAAAAAGAGAAAAAAACAACAGTTGCCATTTATGCAAGGGGATAAACCACCCCTCGCACAAATGAGATGGTAGAAAAAACATTGAGCTTCCTAAAGCTCTCATCACTCTCACATTCTCCTTTTTAACCCAACCAAGACAGTAAAATGCTCCCTTTACAGTTTACAAGATTCTGCCATATGTCCTGTTTTCCAATGTCATACCCATCATATATTATAGGAGTATTTTTTTTTCTTTTCATAGTTTCTGAAAGACAGTTCAGAGGCTTGTTAAGAAAGATCTATTGTCAGTCACGTCCCAGATCACAGACCTACCTGAAAGGGAAAAAGTATAATGCAGCAAGAATATCTCTACCACATTTATCCACAGAGTTCTGGCCAGTCATTAATTTCAGCATTTCTATTCAGCATTAGTTTAATTGGAAAACAGTTGTTTTTATATCCTTCTTATATTGTGGAGCTCAAAGCTACACACAGTGCTCCAAATGGGACTGCACCTAACCTGAGTACAGTGGGCCAACCACTTCTTTCCACAGCTCAGTTACACTGTGCTTCAGAAACCCAATGAGGCAGTTGTCCATTTTGGCCACCACAGCAATCTGGTAGTTCCTATTGAGAACCAAAACCCCCAGATCCCTTTCTGCAGAGCTACACTCAAGCCCAGTACCCCAGTCTATAAGTACATCCAGGATTACACCATCCCAAGTGCATAATCTGGAATTTGTCCTTCTAAAATTTCATATGGTTGGTGATTGTGCACTGGTCTAATCTATCAAGATAATTCTGTAACTCCTCTCTACCCTCAAGGGAGTCAATGCTTCCCCCTAACTTAGCAACATAAGCTACCTAGTTTAGCATCATTGGCAAGTAACTTGGTAACATCCATCTGAGGGAAGACTCCTTTATCTCCAGTTAGAATATGGCTGAGATTTCTTCTCAAAAACATGACAAGAATGTGAATTTTGAAATCACTATAGATTGTTAATGAGGAACATTCAAACTGAAATTGAATAGAGGAATTTTATGCAAATGCACATACACACAGGAAAACAGCATCAGCAAACATTAAGGAAATTGAAACTGCTCCCTGTCTGCCTTAATGATATGCTGTCTGGGAGAGAGTCATTATAAGACACTCTGTATTCACAGTCCCTTCCATCTGAAGGGACATAATATACAAATGTTATCAAACTTAGCCATCTGCATGACAAATTAGGAAAGAGCAGAAAATAGGTGAAAAATCTTGTTCTTTGCATAGTTTAACAGAGGGGGGGAAAGGTAATTGAAGTCAGCCCTTTGTTTCTAAAACTTCAAAAACTAAAAGTGGGAAGAAATCCCACCACAGAGGAAACCTTCCACATTTAAAGCAATCAGACAACAAACCCTCATGTACAAACCTCATGTTTTTAAATCTTCATGCAGAGACAAGTTCTACTCAACCAAGCCTCCAAAGGTGAGTGGGGTCTCAGTAAATGTTAGGTCCATCCTGAGGGCTAGATCTGCCTTAGTTTTTTGCTGGGGATTTTTTCCTTTAGACTTCTATCATGCTTGTTCAAGTTCAAAGTCAGTTTACATTATGATGCTTTATTATGAATGATTTTATTCCCAGAGAAGAACGTCCCTGAGCATTTCAGTCTTAGACATCTATGTAAGACTGAGTTATATTTCTCATCTTGGGGATTAAAAATCTACTGATGTATTGCACAATGATTTGAGAATAGTCAAGGTCTTCTGTCAAATTCATCTTTCTGGACTGAGACACAGATTTCCTGGCTCTCTTAATTTAAATAAGCTTCTTTCTACCAGACACAGAGTACAGCATCTGATCCACATAATCTTATTGCTTCTGAGAAACACACTGGTTTCAAAACATGTTATTTGGCTTTGATGTGTTCTTTTATCAGGTTCAGCTGTTTCTTCCATCATCAAGTATTAGGCTAAAGAAGCAGTGTGGATTAAAGCTTGTATTGTCAGTTCTTCAGTCAGCAACACGCTGGCACCTGAGAAGCACTTGAAAGCTTATAACAAGGAAAACAGGAATCAGAACAGAAGAATACCAAGAACCTGAACTCAGCATGATGAACCAGAGTTCATAAACAGAAGCAGAATCTTACTTTAGGCTTGTTCAAAAGCATATAGTCTCCACTGAGCTGGCTTTTGGTGTGGGAAGGTTTCACAAACAGAAACAGAAGATAGTAAGGGATAGAATGTAATATGAAGAAAACCTTAATTGATCTATCATGCAGCTCAGCCAGACAGATGTGGGGAAGAGCAGCTTGCAAAACATGATCAATCAGTAAATTTTCCCTCACCTTTTCTCTATTTCACTAGTCTGGTTCCTCCCCTACCCACCTTGATTCCTCCATTTCCTGCCTTTGGTCCTTTCTCTAAATACTCCAAGTTTCCTACAAGTCCCACAGTAATTACTACAAGCCTACTTTAACTTCCCATGATGTTTTCACTCTGATAAGCCTTTTGATCATTTTGTTTCCACCCTTCTTCTCAGCTAAAAATATTTGGCTGAACTTCTTCATGGTTTTGTGTTCATCCTCCGGGGGTCCTCCACTTAGGGGACAGGGAGTTTAATATTTGTCACTGTGCTTCTCATTGCCTGTTTGCTAGCTTTTGTACCTAGATGTGGTTGATTACTGCTTTTGTCTCTTGACTTTGTTAAAGGCTCTTCAGCCTCACAGACTGAAGAGACTTCTGTCTCAAAACTCAGGTTCCCTCACATTATGGATTTCTTAATATTCTTAACATTCAAAATGTCGTAATATATACAGCTCAGAAACAGTATCTGTTTCCCAGCTTCTAATAGTACAGGGTCTCCTGTGTTACCAAAATACTAGGCCTAAACATATAAAAGTCAGAGCAAATTCCAAGCTCTAGAAAAATGTACAACTCCTCATTCTGGACAACATAGCCCAGAATCTGTGAAGGTTGCATTTAGCAACACACCATTTTTAATTTTTGCATGTTTTTAATAAGCATTGAAAGGTGAACAGTTTTTTCAAGCCATGACATCCTTAGCATTCCTATCACAGCCTGGAACTGCAGTCTTCCTTTTGTACTATGAAAGCTGAAAGAAGAAATCAGCAAGGCATAACACAGGCACTGCTTCATTTATCACACCGAAGGTTTATGGGTTTAAGAGTGTATTCCATTTCAACAAAGCATTTCCTGTTTTAAAGGCACAAAATACAGCACAGAACAAAGACTTAACATGTATCCTTCTGACAGCATGAGTCTTAAGTCATTCTCAAGCCTCATACTGAGATGTTGGAAAAAAACCAATAAGTTTTATGTGCTTTAAGTCAGCCCCTGACAGCCAGATTGCACCAATATGTAACATTAAGACCCATTTCCTATTTAAAGGAGTCTGTTTCACCCTGTAACAATTAAATTGCTTTTAGCAAGCCTCAACATGTATATTGCACCCTTTCAGAAGCTGCATGGTGTGAGAACACCCAGTTCTGAAAAGGCTACCCTACTGGCAGCCTTTCAGAAGACATTGTGCTCAGGGAGTCAGTGTCTTAGGCCAGGTCTGCTCTTAGGGCCTGAGAAACTCATGTGTTAGTAAGGCAGTCTGTAATCCATAAAATATTTGGGAAAGGTAAGCTGGAGGTGGACCAAGGGGTGGAAAGCATTGATCTTGAGCAGGAGCTTTTTGTAAATCTAGGAGTCAATGCCTCGATGGCAGCCGTCATGCTGCGTGCCCAGGGTGGCCTCAGGCCTGGGCTGTGCCACAAATATCCCTCAGCTGCAGGGGGGCTCAGGCAGCTCCCACTCCTATGCCACCATCACAGCCTTGCCTTTAACAATGCAGCAACAAGATCTTGTGAGAACAGCCTCTTTCTTGTGAGAAAATGATAACTCAAACGACCCAAAATGAGGCGTTTCCTTCCATGGACAGTGTCTGTACAACATACTGTGGGAAAATCCCACAGGGCTCCATCCAGTGCTGGATGGAGCATGGACATATATACCTGGCATCTGAAGAAACACCAAGATTTACTTGCTATCTATCTGCCTCTTCTTCCTCATTAAAACAGTTGTTTTATCAAGCCATTTGTTTCAGGCCTTCCTTGCTGAGTTCCAGAAAGCACCCCTGCCTTCAGTGTAGAGCATACTCCATAACCCTGAGAGAGATTAATTCAAAACATTGCTTCATTCAAAGTGTTGCCCGACACTAAGCTAGTCTACAATAAGGCTCTTTTGAAGGGCTAAAGCATTAGAAGGGAGAACTGTGGAGAATTTTGGGGGAAAATCCACACATTCATAGAAGCACACAGCTCAGGACAGTCTGTGGACAGGTCCCAGATGCCTCAAGGATTCTCTGGAGCAGGTCAGTGGAAGAAGGAGAGCTGAACCTTGGAGCCAGCAGGGAACCTGAAGCATGGGTCCTACTGTCCCACAGTGGTTCTACAGCCACAGATACCGTGGGACAATTTCCCACCCTTCTGTCCCCCATATGAGGTCTCCTTTGGGAAGATGTTTCTAGCAGCATTCAGCCCCCAGCCTGTGCCTGATCCTGCTGCAGTGAGGCTGTTGTCTTTCTAAGCAGGGATTCCTTACTCTGTGCCTCTCCTGCTTTTTTCTTGCTTAGTCGCTGTTTCTTTTGTTATATTTGAAGCAGCATTTTCCTAATGCTCAAGGCTGTGCTTCTTCAATGACCCACAACTATCAGCAAGTTCTGAAAAGCAGCAGCCACCAACTTCCAGTTACCACATTAAGATGGCAAATTTCCTGGCTTTTCCTGCCCTCTGCTGTTTCCTGTAACTCCCAGGCCACCAGGCCAAGGCCCTGCTGGACGTTTTTGTCCTCCCAGACAGAGCAGCCTGGGGCACAGCTGACTTCACTCAGCCCAGCCAAGCACAGCCAGTCTCAGCTGTTTGCTGCCCGGGGCATTCTTCTGCTCTGGGCTGATTACCTGCAGCTGTGGCCAGCTTTCATTCATTACTCCTAAGCCATACTGAAGCTAGAAAATGTATCTCAGTCTGTGTGGCAAAAAAACTCTGTGGAAGGGGGAAAGAACTCTATTGGCAGAGCCATCTGCTTCAAACAGAAAACCTCCCACTGCAGCACCGTGAAAGGGCATGAACATGGGAACAGCTTTCACTACCCAAAAACATGAGTGACTTGGTAACCTCCAACCTTCATTCCTTTCTTCTGGCACAAGCTTTTTAAAAGTTAACATATCCAAGAACAAGCAAAAAACAAGGACAAGAGATCTTATGTATAGCAAGGTGTCATCAGAAATGTCTGTTGGAACATGGGAACTATAGAACAAACAGGGCTTTAATTTGCCTACATGTAGCCTACTTGTTTCAGGTTCTCTTCACAGTGTTTGTTATTTAGGAAAAAAAAAAAAAAGACAACTCTCCAAAACTGAACATTTCAATCATGCAAGCTGTCCCATCATGTCTCTGTAATTGCAATGATATTAAAGCTTTGTGTCTCCTGTGTGTACTGAGGCTACTTTCTCCCTGTCCTTCTCCTACAGTCACATGAGTGGGAGGCTCCTTCTCCAGTGGATGGGTACTGAGTAAACTATATCAAGCTCCTCTAGTATCCAGCTTAATGGGCAAATGCAATTACTGTTCCAGAAAAAAAACTGCAAAGTGACTTTTTAATGCCTTCTCCAAATGTTTCTCACTTCAGTAATGTATTATTCTGCTTCCAAGAACAGCATGGGTAATGGCAGACTGTGTTTGATCAAATGATTTAAAGAAATGGCAGGAGGCATGCAGTAAGGACAACCCAAGTACATAACAGAATTACTTGGTTGCATCTTCTTCCTACCTGTCTTGTAATAAGAACTAGTCACTAAAGTACAACACTTTTTCATAATTTAAATCAAAGTCTAAAGGAAATAAAAAATTAATATATTTTTTCATGCAAAACTCCCCAAGGCTCAGACAGGGTTTCTCCTGGAACTCTGAAAAGCACATAAGGAGATGTAATTTGGTCTGATTTTATTATATCAATATTTCAGGAATGAAAATGCTGGCACAAAAGCTCAGTACAGGGATTATTTTTATTTTGCAGGAACTCAAGTACAAATTCAGCTCTGCTTTTGTCAGATACAGTATTAAAAATCAGAGACTGATACAAGCTGAAGCAGACACACTACACATTTCTTTTGTGGATTGTTTCTTGTTTCTTTCTTTTCCTCACAGATCCAAAGGCAAGCCAAGACAGCTTCCGGATTTGTAATACATGCATGTTGAAGATCTGTTATTGGTGAGTCTTTTGACAATGTATCAGCTTCCAAAAAAGTTGGCAGCCTTGACTAAAAGCTAAACTGATCATTGCCCACTAAGAAGAGAATAGCACATTTCTCAACCTTTTCTGTTTTGTTACATACATAAAACACATTCTACTATTTCCTTCCTAAAACAGCATCATAGAGTTTTCCAGTCCTCTTTACTTGAATCACTCCAAAGCCAGCTGCCTCCAGGAGCTTGCTGTACTCTGCTGCTGTCCTCTCTTTCCCTTCTGTCTGGACCAACATATTCATTGAATACAGTTGGGTTTCTACAGGCCCACTTTTATCCTCATTCAGAAGAGATTCAACCAGCAGCACTCCACCACCTGGTGGAGAGAAGAGAAAGAAAACACACCCTGAGCAATGAAAAGTTGAACTATATTTGAACTGTTACTAGGACAGATCCTAACCTTACTTTCAGGGAGAAGCAGTCTCTACATTAAGTCACATTTCAGCATCACAGAAGACAATGAAAGAGCCAAAGCACCAGAACATGTCTTTGCTCAGCTATGTTGGTACTGACATACCAGAGCTGAAGGGGATGCTATGGCTGGGACGGAAATTTCCCATTTTCCTCAGCTGAAATTGACAAGATGTTACTGATTTTGCTTTGTAGGCAGTGCTTTTGAAACTCTGAGGCTTCATTGTGATGCATAATGGGATTTTTTTGCTGTGATGTATGCACCTACCTAAATGATAGTAAGACTCTCTTCGAGAGTTCACACCTACCAGGTTTGCAAGCTTTGTAGACTTTTGCCAGCAGTTGTTTGCATTTGTCATCATCCCAATCATGCAGTATCTTGGATAAAATATACAGTTCAGCTTCAGGTATTGAATCATTAAAGAAGTCTCCTGTAAAGCAAGAATACATGCCTTATACAAATCCCCACAACACTGAGAGCTGAGTTATGCAAATATTTTCAGTTCTGTTTGATTTAGGGCTTGCAGTGTCCTTCAGACGTATCAATCAGCAATGGAGGTACCAAGTGAAAGTTTCACTGCGTAGGGAATTTTGCTCTTGATCAGTCTTAAGAAGATCTGAAACTATTAAAAGCAATAACTCATCCTGAAACAGACTGATGCTCAAGAAAGCATTTGAGTTTAGGTTTTCTCCAATGACAGAAATTCAAATTCATACTGCAGTAAGGACATAGGTTCACACAGTTCCTGTCATGAAAAAGAAGGAGGGAATATTGCCTTCTCTAAGAAAGTTTTCAAAGATCTTAGGTAATCACGGAATTACTTCATAAATCTGTAGGTAAAAATACACCTCTCTCACCTCCTAGCACTAGCTTTGTTATTCCTTTTGTTTAGCACCTGCTGTACTGCATTCAGGTTTTTTTCTCAGCATTTTACTTTGTCATTTCTTCTCCTATTTTGTTGCATCTTTGTTTTTATACACTTCCCTCCTCAAGGCTTCTTTTCTCTCTCTCAGCTTTGAGCAATTTTTAGCACTTCTAGCACTTTGAAGACTTTTGTAAACAGTAAAAATGAGATCTCCCTTTACTCACTTTTCTCATACATAGTACAAAGACTATGCAGGATCAGTGGTCTGGGCAAGAGGAATAGGAGCTAACTCACCACTTTCATGCTCTAAAATATCTTAGGACTTGAAGATCAATCAATTGTGACCAGAGAAGGAAAAATCCTTGCTCAGAGCAGACCTGGCATCCCTCATATCTGCCAGGAAGTTTGCAAAGGAGAAAAGGGGAGTGTTAGGAAAATTTATAACAAAGCATAGCAGATTTCAAAATTGCATCGTGCTTTTTTTTTTTTTTTTTTTTTTTTTTTTGCTAATGTACCCTTGTTGTTAAGAAATGAAATAGTTCTCTTCAGGAATTGATGTTGCTGAATAACTGAGCTGTGTCTCTGACAGCTGCTGGTGGACAGCTGGGACAGCTGCAGAGTGCAGAGCCAGGTTGGGGAGGCTGCAGCCTGAGACACTGTCCCCATAAGGGGCAGCTGGAGACCTGAGCCTCCAGTGTGACACCTCTGAGCAGAGCCAGGGTTCTGGAGCAACAGCCATGACAACATCACACCACTGTCCCCACCTACCTTCGTGGAAAGTGATCTGATGATCCTCAGGGGAAACAAACTGTTCTTTGGCCACCTGCACAACTTTGGGCAGGTCATAAATCGTGACGGTGGAATTGGGATACAAAGAAACACACTCTTGGGCCAAAGCTCCTCCACCTCCTTTGGGGACAGTAAAAGAAGGTCAGTACTGACACAAACCCAACCTATTCAGTGACACCCTCATGAAAGTATACAGACAATGGTGCATTCAGCCTCATGGACGTTGGCAATGTACATTTGCACCCCATGTGTTGCTGGGAGGGAAGAGGAGGGGCAGGAGAAGTCACTGTCTCCATGTGTTCTGCAGGAAGGTCTGGGGCCTGCAGTACCCAGGCATTTGGGGTCAGCCCCTGCCCTTACCATTTTTATACTCCCTCCTAGCCAGACCAGCTGCAGGTGCTGGAAGGTGAAAAAGGAAAAAGAGTCACTAAACCAGGCTCTGGGGAAGAAGTGAGGGAGACCAGGAAGGAGCCTGCCTTGTCCTGTGAATCCTGACAGCACTCAGCAGTGCTGGGACAGCAGGGTGCTGCAGAATAAGAGGCGGTAGGCAGTACCTGAACAACAGTGACTGAAGGGGATGAAGGAAAGAGTCTAGTACTGGAAGAATGCATCAAGCAAGGCATGAAAAATGCTAAAGCTGCCACATCCACAAAGGGATTAGTGACTGCTTACATAAATCAGAGTGTAGAGAAAAGCATTCACCTTCCTAACGTTCTCATCACTCTCACATTTGTTTTTAACCCAGCCAAATCAGTAAAATTCTCCCTATATTGCTATGTCTTACTTTCCATTGTTTTGCCCATCATATAACATAAGAGTTGTTTTCCATTGCAGAGCTTATAAAAGACAGTTCAGGGGCTTGTTAAAGAAGATCTTCTGACACTCACCTCCCAAGTCATAGATCTGTGTGAAAGGGGAAAGGTCAAATGCAGCAAGAACATCTCTGCCACATATCCTCCATACTGAGTTCTGGCCAGCCATGAATTTTAGCATTTCTTCATCTGATCTAGTAATGCAAACAGTGACAGCACAGAGAGAGGGTTCCTTACCACATTCTCAGAGATTCCTATAATATAACTTCTTCTACATGTTTTAGCTTAAACAAAAAAATCTCTGGTTTTATTGACACAGAATATGTCCTTTTTGCATATAAACCTACCTTGAATATTACTGTATCAGAAATGTACAGTCATGGATTCCTGCATTTAAATAGGGAATTAAGACTAATGAAATCCAACAGTGTATTATGCTGCTCATTCTCAGAATTTCCAAGGGACTTTTTTTTCCTTCAACTACCACTGCCTCTGTTAGAGGTCTGTGATGTTTTTCAAATTAGGAAATTATATACTTCTATTCAAAATATCAGACAGTTTGCCAGTAACTGATATTGTTGAGAAGTAAAAACATTACATGACATGATGAGAGGAATTCTCACATCATCATATTTAATTGTCCTGAGTCATAATTAAAAACATTAGTTTCATCCACAACAGGAAGAATAAAATTTCTATAAATATTCTAATTATTACCTGTACATTGCTCCAAAAGGGTCTTTAGATGAAACACCAAAAGCTCTTTCATACTGGTTTCTTCCTTCTCTAAAATAGCAATTGTAAAAGCCTATGAGAGTGCTGATATATTTCTCAACCTCTCACAAGTATGACAGGTTCTTTTCAAGGTCAGGGAGGGATGGCACTTTGAACAATCTGATGCAGTGAGTGGCATCCATGGTAGGAAGGTTGAAACTAGATGATCCTTAGAGCCTCTTCCAACCCAAACCATTCCAGGATTCTGTGATTTATGGGAGCACACCCAAGGTAAACGTACAAGACTGATGCAATCATCACCATCATCTACACCATGTTTGGTCATCAGTTGCATGGACTGGAACAAGTGAGACTCCAGACCCACATTAAACTGCCCCTATAAACCTTTGCAGCAGAAGGATCCTTAGCCATCACTACTCATTTTTTACTTTGTTGATGCCACGTCCAGTAAGATCCATTGTAATGATACAGTGCTTTACTGAAGGTGACACATAAAGAAATATGATTTCTAGATCATCTCTACAATGACAGGGAAAAGGAAAATAAGAACATACACAAATGGAAAACAAGGGGGGGAAAAGCATACATATTGGCCATGTTAACAGCTGAATTATCTGTTGCTTTTAATTTCTGAGAACCAGCCAGCATCCTTACTGAGCTCTTCCCCAGAAACACACCACTCAGAGCAGTGACACAGATGCTGCAAAGCACCAGACAGCACACAGCACTCCTCCTTACCTCACAGCATCAGCCAGGTACTGCCAGCACAAGTAGACTGTGTTGGAATAATACATCATAATATGATACTGAGACTTCGGACTTGATTTTGTAAGGTAGACGTTGGAAATTTCTGTGTTTCTGTAGAGAGCTAAAGGGTAAAATAAATATATTTACTAACATATATGATATAACACCTTGCCAAGTCTGTTGTACAGCTTGGTGTTTATCACCAGAAGATGTCTATACAGCCAAAGACACAGCCACATTACTTCTACAACCAAAACCTTCCACTGCAATGAGCAGTGGGGCAGGGGCATTTCAGCAGTGGGTGAGGGCTGCTGAAATCTGTGTTACCCCATTCTATCTAGGTAAACACCATCTCCCTACGCTTACCTCCAGCCCCAAACATTTATTTCAAGGAGAGCAAAAAAAAAAAGCCTTTAAAAAATGCTATAATTTACATATGGGCTTCTGCTCTCTGAGGAAGCTTTTGGTGTGTTCTATTTAAGTGAGAACTCTTTGTGGACAAGTGTTTTTCCTGATCAACAAGGTCAGCAGAGCGAGGAGGAAAGTCCCCAAAACATCAGGCCAGCCACACCTACCCTACCTCAGTTCACTAGGATAGGACCTTCTGCCAACAGAAGAATGCCTACAGGACTCCCAGAAATCTCCCCCATTCCCTCCAATGCATCTGCAGTGGCATCACTCATCCACTGGACTTGCATACCAAAGGAGTATAAAAGATAGATCCTTCTCTCCCCAAACTCATTGGGCAACAACTATAATCCCTACAGCAGAGCATGCCAACACAAGGCAGAGCAGAGGACACAGCTTGTGAGATAGCTGGTCCTGACCAGCTGTCTGGTGGCTAGAGATCCCTTCTGTCCAAGTGGATTCCATGTTTCTGACATAAGAAAAAACTTTTATCACCTCTCAATTCTGATCAACAAGCTAATAAAATAGTTCACATAATGGTAAAAACCCTAAGAAAAACAAAACCTGTTTTAAATCATGCTGTTACTGTCCACCCCAGCATTTTGTTTTAAGTTTAAAACCCTGCCCATACCCCAGAGATTTCTTCTGGAGAATTCTTTCTCCACAGAGCTTGTGGAGCTATCCTAAATATCTTCTCCAAAGTCACATGGGGCTCTTGTACAAAGACATTCAGGGATATAGAGCCCTACACCTGTGTTTCATTTTATACTTGTGATCATGCTGACATTTGCCTCCTCTTTCAGCTGAAGAGTAAATCCTAAGAGTGATTCTCTCCTTCTTACAGCTACATTAACTGACTTAACATTTGGTATCACCTTTGCCTACACATCTTACCTCACTTTCAAAACCATCAGAGGTTTAAATCTTGCAATTTATTTCCATTCCTCTGCCTTTATTACCTCCTTCTTGGGTCATCTCTACTGCCAAGAGCTTCAATCCCACACAGGCATCCAGCAGTCTTCTCATCCCCATTGTGCTGGCACCCAGACCTGCAGCAATGGCATCTGAAGACAGAGGATTTCCTGACTCCAGAAGAAGATCAAACACCCCCAACTCACAGGCAGTGAACATAACCTGGAAAAGATGGGAGTGAGGGATTAGGTGAAAGTACAAAGCCTACTGCATTTCACAAGCTGCTTAATCAGGGAAAATATAAATTTAATAATATTTATTTCAGATAAACTTGTATTTCATATAAACAAGTCTAATTATTAAATTGTAGTTTATCTGAGTTCCGATATAACATACTATGCATGTAATGCACTCATTAATCTTATCTTTTTCCTTTTCTAGTGAAGCCAGCTAATGCTTTTTGGCTTCCAAAAGTCCATATTTAGAGACCAGATTTCGTGTGTAAATGTCTTTGCCTCTTCCTTAGTTTAGGAACACATTCTCACAATCTCTTAGAAAGAACAAAGGCAAGACTGGGTGGGGGTGCTTGTTGTCTGTTTATGTTTCTGTTCTTTAACAAAGGATCTAACACATGCTTCAGTGAACCCTGGAGACTCTCTCATGGCTTGCAGTAGGGGGAATATCCCATTCTATGGAGCTTGTTTTCAAGGACTGATGTGAAGGACTGTCAGGGTCTCTGAGGTTGAGATGACCCCAAGGTGTTAGAAAGTCTCTTTTTCCCAGCCCCGAGACTGAAGAAGAAGCCGAGATGCATTGGTTCTGCTTTTCAAGGTTGTTTATTTTTCCTTATCTATAACATTCTTTCTCTGACCTGCGGAGGTGCGTCTGGCAGGTCACTTTGCGGCACACTGACCATCCCCGAGGCGGTGTTAGTTTTTTAAACTAAGAACTATGTATATTTTATTTACTATAATTTTCCACTACCTATCACCTATGTTAGACAGTTTGTCTGTACTCTAAACCAATCCAAAAGTGTCACTATCACAGCAAAAGATGGAGGACAAGAAGAAGAAGGAGAAAGGCAGAAGATGTCCAGATTCCTCCATCTTGCTTCTTGAACTCTTATTCTAAAAACCCCAAAATTCTACTTTTTCACCCTGTGATAAATTAACTATCATTCTACTTAAACTCTCGTGGCTTGTAAATATTCATACAAAGCTGGTAATTTTTTCCATGGGTTAAAATCGAATGCACAGGTGTTTTTGACTCCGTGCCAAGGTCTCTGAGCCCCCTGCCAGGGTCTTGAGCCATCCAGGGCAGTCAGAGGAATGTCCTGGGTTCCAACAAAGGACTACAGTGATCTTCCAGAAGCAGGGAAGTTCCTTCCATCCAGAAGAACTGCTTTATTTAAATGAACAAAACTGCCCAGTCTTTCCACAGAGTTGTGCAACTTCTCCAGCAACATTCATCAACCTTCAGATAAACATAGCTAATCATTCAAGAACCAACCATCTTTCTTTAGCTATACATAGTCAACCTTACAAGTATCAGCCTATTACTCCGGACACATAAACACTCCTGAAACAGTAACAAAGACTTCAATTTAACTGACTGCCTGTTATCTACAATGGTTTGAACTACAATGATTCCCGTACAATGAAGCTCCTTTTACCCTGAGTAAGAACATGGCTTAACGTGGCCAAAGTTGAAGTTGTTTCTCTAAAACATAGTACTAACAGCACTAATTTGGAAAGCACTGGGCACCTCTTTTTCTCACAAAGTGATTTTTCATTTTCTATTTCTCCTCTCTTTATTGTCAGCTCTGCCTTTCAGGAGCTCAAAGTGCAGTGGTTTTTGCACAATGCAAAGAGCATTACTTCTGTTACCATGTTGGCCAGAAGTACAGCAAGGGACAATAGGAAAGTTAAATAATAAATGAGGAAAAAGTCATCCACTGCACTGGATATTATAATTTTATGCCCATGTGCTTAAGCTAATAACATCAACAAACAATAAGAAGAGTGGGATTACTAGTTTTGCCTTTGTGCCTTAAAAATATGTCTGGAAAACCAGTCATTATACCAGTGCTTTCACCTCTTACATTCGGGACCTAAAGAGAATTCCCTGAATATTTCTTTCTGCATACTTTCTAAGAGTTATATTTCTTACCTTTGAGATTAAAAATCCATTGCTGTATTGCATGATGATTTGAGGATAGTCGAGGTCTTCTGTGGAACCCATCTTCCTTCTGGACTGAGACACAGATCTCCTGGCTCTCTTAATTTAAATAAGCTTCTTTTCACCAAACACAAAGCGCACCAGCTGATCCACATAATCTTATTGCTTCTGAGAAACACACTGGTTACAAAACATGTTAGCTGAATTATTTGGCTTTGATGGGTCTTTCTACCTGGTTCAACTGTTTTTTTAGATCTTCCATCATCAAGTATTAGGCTAAAGAAGCAGTGTGGATTAAAGCTTGTATTGTCAGTTCTTCAGTCAGCAACACGCTGGTACCTCGGAAGCCCTTGAAAGCTTGTAACAAGGAAAACAGGAATCAGTACAGAAGAATACCAAGAACCTGAACTCAGTGTAATGCACCAGCATTCATAAACCAAAGCAGAATCTTGCTTGGGACTTGAAATTTGCTGTGGGCACAGTCCAGGGGACCCTGGGCTGGCAGTGGGGTACACATCGTCCCTAAGTGCAGAAGCAGCAAGTCCAAAGAGAAGCCGTAAGAATCTGTTGCACTTTTCTTACTGTGATTAGTTTGCTCTGATGACAATCACTCAGATGAAGCCTACAAGAAATTAAATCTACATTTTTTTACTTCTCTGTATTTTGCAGGTCCTCCCACCCAACCTGATACCAGCTTAGAAAAGAATACCTAGAGCACCTCAGCAGGGGTGTCCTACTTGTGCTTTGCCATATTTTGACAGAACAGGATGCTGAGGGATGACAACACATTTTACATTTTCCAGCTGATTATTACAGTTTCCCTCCCCTTCTCTGCAAAACAAATCAAGGGCAGCAGAAGCCCTTGGGAAGAAACAATGAAATGACTGCAAAGTGCAAGATGGGGCATGGATTTCTACTTCACGCAGAACATACCTCATAGGTTTTCATCAGAAAATTAAACCCCTGGACTACTTTCCTGAAATCTTGCTGCCCCACAGTTCCTATTTCTCTGTCTCTGACATCTTGCCCATCTCACCTTGGGGTAGATGTGGCAACACTGAGGTGAGGAAGATCAAGGAAAAGACTCAGATTTTACATCACACATTTAGTGACCCTTCAGGAAACAATAAATTAAACCTTATTTAGGTAGTATACCAAAGGCAAAATGTTACAAACCAGCATTTTTTTCAGTGGCAGCTTTCTCCATGCTTCAGATTCCACTGTATAATCTTTCTCTGAATCTGTACTTTCTAACTAAATTGTACATAATTACACATCACCAGCCAAAGATAACTATTGTTAACCAAAAAAAAATTAGGAAGTTGTATGGAAATAAAAAGAAATATCTTCTAATGGCCAGTTCTATGTGCTTCTGAGAAACTGGTGCAATTTCATGAAAGCTTAAGGATTTCCCACTCCTGGGAACATAACAGCTAAGCAGCCCCAGGCCATAAATGCACTTCACTTAAGGCAAAGTTATATGGTACACGAGTCTCCACTAATAAAATGACCACACAGTTGATTAAATACACTTGAAGTTCTTTTCCAATTATGACTAAATCTGTCTGTTGAGGATACCAGTTATAATCATCTAATGGGATTACTACAAGAAGTGAGATGTAGGGGAGGAGGCTTGCAGATAACCCACACCAGATTGAAAAAAGCCACATGCAGAAGCTGTTTCCAAGTAAATTGTTAGTGAGGCTTAGAGTTTAAGCTCCTTTTAAGCTAGAAATGCATTCATGAAGATGAAATTGCAATGGCTTGCTTTCTCTGAAAACCCTATCAAGATTTCTCTCACAGGGCTTAGACCACATGCAGGCTAAAGCCCTTTGTTACCACCACAGTCTATTTCAGTGATGCATTTTTCTTTGTCTAAATGACTTACTACAGTCAAATGCTACACAAAAACCAATTATGTCATTTTTGCGTAACATTTGAAAGTAAGAAATTATCTATGAACAAAGGAGATTTAGTAAAATGAATGTGCCTGCCAGTGAGAAGTGGCAGATGACACTATCTTCTCACACAAAACCTTCCTTATAAGGAAAAACTACAAATCCTGGGGATGTGACTACGATGAGTTTCAATAATGCCAGTAGGGAGCAACTGTGCCTTGCTATCATGACTAAGTCTCTAAGCATACCCAGTTTATAACACATGCCCTGGAAGGACCCTAAGGTAATGGTTTGTGGTCTTTTTTTAAACAATCCTAAAAAAACAAGATACTCAGTATCATACTTTTTCTTTGAAATAAAGTATCAAGTTTTAAATGCTCCTTTTCTTCTTTGTAGCTTCTAATTATTCTCATATTTACAATAGATGCATTTTCCTAGTAACATGACTATTATTTCCATCACTTTTGACACACACCAATTATACTTTTTTCCTGCTTTCATCACATATGCTAATAGCAAATATTTGTAGTGGGCACAAAAACCTGTATATCAAGCTCATTTTCTAAGCAAACTCTCCTGAAGGAACCCGTGGGTTTCGGGCTGTAAATCCCCCCGGCTAGCTTGGGATTTAAGCCCGCACGGATCCTACATGGACGAAGTAAAGGACGAGAAGCGCTCTTTCTCCACGTGGTTCTGATGTCCTGTTTATTAGCTGGAAGGGGACATCTGCATCGTAGGGTTTCCAGGTGAAGAAGAGAGCGCGAATTCCAATCTCAAGGGACATTTATAACCACGGAATGGGAGGCGGGGACAGAAGGCCACAGCTAAGGGGACACAGTGAGGAGGGGCGAAGGGAGGGGCTTCAAGGGACAAATCACCTTACCAGGGGGTACCATGGGAAAAGTTCACCCAGTGCAGAACATCTAAATACCTATCTAGTGCATCACAACACTCTCCCTTCTCTTTAGATTCACTTACAGTAAAATGCTCTGAGAACATCTTTTAAAGTATATCTCAGGCAATCCAGAGTTGTTCTTGGTTTAACTTGTATACTGCAAATAATCTCTCAACAAATAATTAACTACATAATCATAGAGATTTCTATCAGAGGAAAGTCCCAGCAGATAAGTCATAGTCTTCCTGAAGATATCCAGCTACATCAGCTACAAGTGGTAGATGCAGAAACTTTAGAGAGAGAGACAGATGCAAACAGAAAACCAAGATGGATAGCAGCTGAGGCAGGCTCTGATTTCAGAATTTGCTTGTGTTCTGTCAAGCATCACAAAGGAAAACCGTGGATATACAACTGCCTTAAACAGGTTATTTTAGAAGCTTGGCTTTGCTGGAGATGGCAGGAACACCTTCTTGCCCAGGGAAGGTGGTGAATAAATTCCTCATTTTGCCTTGCTTGTGCATGCAGCTTTGGCTTTACCTTTATATGGTGTTTATCTCAATCCATGAGTTTTCTCACTTTTACCCTCACAATTCTCAATCCCATCCCACCAGGGGTGTCTGAACACCTGCATGGAGTCTAGTTGCCTGCCACTATAAATGACAGCAGCAAGACATGTGCAATGAACAGAAAAGGGTTTTACAGCCCTTCCTTTTTACAGGGAAGGTAGAAAGTAACAGACACTACTAGGCAGTTCCTCAAAGTGTTGATGAACACATGTCCAGGATCATATGCAGAATTGCAGGGAAAATATAATTTGAAGGTGATCAATTCTTGTTCAGACATTTTGCTGGCAGAGCCTGGGAATGACATCCCTTCATATTGTCCTGCAAATAGTTCAGTATCATGGACAGCACATCTGAACATCCCATGCAGAGCAGGTAGTGCTCACCTGGCAGGTGCCACAGTGCACATGCAGTTAGATTAATTATCAATTAGAGAGCAATTCCAATCAGCCTTAGCCCTTCAAAAATTTCATAACATATGCTATGGCAAAGCATTAGGCTGAGTTAACCTATGAATTCTTTTTTTTTTTTTTTGTTAGGCAGCAGGAGATTCAGGAGTTGCGGCACGTGAGGGGGTACCAGACCAAATTGATTTTCCGTGCAGCCACTAAAGAAGAAAGGATAGTGGTGCACATCACGTCAAACAAGTCTCAAGAGCGCAGTATTAGAATAATATAGGACACTTGATTCATTCTGTGCACCCAGTTCTGAAGAATCAACAGCAACTAGATTGCTGCTTTATACAAACACTAGAGACAGCTGCAAATTTACTGCGAAGCAGCAAACGATCCCTTCTGCAAATAATCTGCTCATTAGACTTGGGAAAGGCCAGATCAACAGAAGGCAATGTGAGCTTACTGAAATGGGTGTTGTATCCAGAATAACCAAACCTCAGAAGCAGGATACCAGCTCAAGACACAGGCAATGCATAATAAACACAAATTTGATCTGTATTGTAATGCAAGACATAAGTGGCCAATTTTGTCCACACTTTTATAAATTATTTGCCAAACTAGTTCATTTAATATCTGTCTTTTATAGAATGTAAACTCTCTAGCTCTGCTATCAAACATGAGCAGCCACAACAGTCTGTTATATGATCCTATACAAGAACTGCCCTAAAGCTGACATTGGTGCAAAATCCAGATAGTCCTGATCACCAATCAACTGTTACTAGTTTGTCTTTATAGCCTTGTGGCACTGATAGAATCTTGTGTTCACAGTTTTGGGAGCAACTGCAAAAATTCCCCTTTTCTCTGTCAGCTTTAAAGACGATGCTTCCAGGTAACATATTTTTATACACATACCTAATTACGCCTATGTCTTTATTTTAGGATGCTGAATAGATTACTCTGCAAAGGTAGAGCCAATTAGAAACAGGATTTGGATATGGTTACATCTTTGGTAATAATTTTTACTAATATAAATTACGGATGGCAATTTGACTCACACATCAAAATTCCATTACCACAGCAGGTAGTAATCAGATGGAAAATATCACAATAATCATACTGAAGGGCTTTGGCCTTGCTGTTGTAGCAAAGCTGTCGTTTGACTAAGCTGCTCCCCAAGCCACCTAGTGCAGGCTGAGGCCAGGAAATAAAAAGAAAATTGCAGGTCAAAAGCCTGGTACATGCAGAGGCTCATCAGCCCTCAGACAGATACAAGAGGAGACGTTCCTTAAGAATAAAACATCACTATGCAGTAACACTGTCCATAGCAACAGGAACTTAGATTTCTTACCCCTTTGAGACTCCTGTTCTTCTTTGCTTCACAAGGGCTGCAGAAAACCACTCCTGGTTGCCACTGCCAACAGCTATGAGGAGGCAGCAGCACATGCAGAGAACACATGCACCAGCTCTTGCCCAGAAAAGGGAGCTCAAGAGCTTTGGCCCACAAACTTCCTACCCTCTTCAGCTCAGACCTTGCTGAAAGCAGTCTGTGATTAGCAGGGTTCACACCTCCAACAGGAGGAGGTCACATGCTGCCTTGTATCGCTAGATGAACAGTACACTACAAAACCCTACACATCCTCAAGAGCAAAGAGGGTTCCCACTTGATCCTGTCCTTCTGGCAAGGACAAAGGAGACATTGTGGTGTCAGATGTGAAATCTCTCCTGGAGCCAAGTGCAACAACTGAGGTGCATACTCACAACCGAGAAAACTCTCCTCCTGTCTCATCACGCGAGTTAAGAATGATCAAGAATGACAGCAGAACACTGGAATAAACACTGGGCATTTCTTGGGACTCAGTACATGAAATAGGGCTCAGAGGTCTCTTTCACTGCTGCCTAGGCTTTCCAGCAGGCATGAACACAGGGCTGCAGCATGAAGTTGCCCAATCCATGGTTTAACGGGATTTACACCCTGTATTTATACCACACCAATCAGGCTCACTGGGGAAACTAGTGAAGGAAATAACCTACCAGTTAAGAGTGAACCTGAGCTTTCCCCAGCAACAAAGCCTGATTTTAAACTAAGCTTAAATTGATAGGTATGGCTGCCTGACACAAGGTGGGTGAGTTCTTGACTTTGCAAGGGAAGATCTACAGATTTTGGATATCACAGAAACAATCCCCTCCCTTGACCAGATGGCAACACAGTAAGTGATGTTCCCCAGGACACAACTAACTCTCCTGGCTACACTGAAACCCACGTTCAGCCTGCCATCCATCACAACCCCCAGGTCCCTTTCTGCAGGGCTGCTCTCCAGTGTCTTGCTCCCCAGTCTGTGTGTACATCCAAAGCTGCCCCATTCCAGGTGCAGAATCCAGCACTTGCCCTTCGTATGGCTGGTGACTGCCCAGCCCTCTGATTCGTCTGTGCCCCTCTGCCTTCGAGCGACACAACAGCTCCTCACAATTTAGTGTTGTCAATGGCTGATCTTTTCTGTCCACAGCGAGTAACTATAAAGATTTCAGCAGCATGGTCTAGTAAGAAACAAACCCACATGGATTATGAAAGTAAAGCAGACAAACTCAATCAGCCAAGGATCCAGCTGAGCTGCAGCACTAATGTGCTTCTCAGACACCCCAGGAAATGGATACACTTTGATTTCATGCATCAGTGTGAGGAAAATGGCATCTGAAGGCTGTAGTTAAAGAGCACACATCCTGCTGAATTAAGAGCTGACATAGCTGTAACATAACAGGACCATCAAGAAGAGAAGCTGAACTTCATTATTCAAATGTGCTGAGTGATGCTTTCAACAAACAGGTTCTTAACACAACACTTCTGCAGATTTTAATATACTGACACATGAAAACAGAAACTTCAGTTCACTGGAAACAGTTTTCTTTTTAATTTTACCATAAAAATGCAAAATAAACTCTTTCACTGTAACATTATAGCTTTTAATATTCCTGAGCTGCATTTTAAAAGCAAAAGTATTCTTAAATGGATTTAACAAGAGACACTGCAGCCTTACTTTTCAACAACACAAGTAAAAATAATTTAGCAAGAAGGCCCCTTTTTCAAGACAATGTTTAGCTCTTTATGTACCTGAAAAAATGTTTCAAGTAGCTCTATGCCACCTGAAATAATTACAAAGCCAAATATGTCAACAAAATATCAGAACAACTTTCAACCGTTTTACCACTGCTTGTTACTTCCTACACCAGGTGTGCCTCTCTTACACGGAAAGTACTATACAAAGGCATTACACGCCAGAATAATTTGGGCCACAAAGCTTGGCATCATACAAACATATGAAGGAATCAAAGCAGTTTCAAAGATATCATAACTTTATCGACAGTTTTAAGAAAAAATACGAAAGTCCTGCTGTCCATCTCAATCAATAAAAACTCTACTTTGTTAAACATGATTTCATTGAATGCACCAGGAAACACTCTAAATCAAATCTGTATGTAATAGCTTGTCACCTCTGAAGTTCCTGTAACTGGCACCCATGTATTTCTTAAGCCAAATAAGGTGATAAAAACTAAAAACGCTAAAATTAAGGTTTAGAAAACTGAAACTGAAGAAAACAGGCTGCCTTTCAGCACTTTAGGAACTTCAGCACAAGCACAAGTGATTATGCCTACATTGGTGGAAATGTAGTAATTAGTGGTGGAAAGCTAGAAAGAGACAACAAAGGAAGGAAGGTCAAAAAAATCAGGCATCTCTTTTCTCGATTTCAAGGACTAGATGCAAACTAAGAATTGGTTGAAACAATTGTGTTTTCTATAGCAGTCACACCGATGAGGTCTGGTGTCCAATTTGTGGCCCTTTTGTCCTACCGGAGCCTTTCAAAGGAGCCAAGGCCTCCATTACCCACTCTAAGCACTCCTTTGCTTTCTCAGCGATCACCTCCGGTGCCTCCGTCTCCTGCTCACACTTCGGCGACTACGACTCCTTTCTCTTCTGTCCCGCCTCCGTTCCCTACTGCGCGTTCTTCTGTAGCGGGAACGTCTGGGGCTCGCGCTTCTGCGCCGAGGACTGTGGCTTCGGCGAGGGCTGTAGCTTCTGCTGGAGTGTCTGTAATACCTCCTGTCTTTCCTATGCTTTTCATCCCGGGAACTCACATCTCTTCTGTGTCTGCTGCTCTCCCGTCTACCCTTACTCTCATCACTGTTTATGCTGCTACATGAATGGCTCTTTCTTCTCCTTGACTCCGTTCCACGTTTGTCCTGCTCACAGGGCGAGTCCTTCTTGCAAGTGCTCTGGTCATAGCTAGAAAAGCTCTTCTGGTCCTGGTTATCAGCGGGAACACATGGAAGTACCCCCGAACCCTTTTTGTCAGAACACCTCTCAGAGTTTGTTGTATGAAGATTCTGACCTTCTTTGACATGAACTTTGTCATGAATGTTGCCATTCAAGTACTTGCATTGAGTGTTTACACTTTCAGGGGATGCTACTTCTATTTGAGAGCCAGGAGCCAGTTTGCCCGTAATGGCCTGTCCTGAGGTAGAAGTGATGCAGCTGGATGACACAGTGTGGGGGACAGCACTAGGGCTTTTCAGCATGTCAGTCTGAGATGCTTCAGTTTCTTCTTTGTTTTGATTGACTGCATCCATTTTCTTGCTCAGGAGATTGTTCAGTAGTTTCTCCCGCAGTTCCTTTTCTTTTCTCTGCAATCCCAGTGCTCTCTCTTTTTCCTCTTCCACACGTTTAAGCTCAGCCTCCTGGAGCCTCCGTCTCTCCTCTAGCTGCTGAAGACAAATCTTTTCTTCATTCTGCTCTTGCTCCAAAAGCTTTACTGTCTGAAAGACAGTCAAAGGGAAGAGTAAACAAAAAATACCTCCTCCTGTTTCCAAGTTAAAACATAACACAAAGGCAGCAAGAAAATGTGGCAAGAAAATAAAATCTAACCAACAGGACTTAACCATCCCAAAATAAAATGGTGTTTCCTTTTAAAAAGGGAAAAAAATCAAAACAAATCAACCAACAAAACCCACCAATCCAAAACTGCTGTAAGTTGAAACATTATTTGTCCACAGTTCTTAAGAAAAATTTTGTCTTCATGGCTCCTCAATATAACAAAAATACATTTATCATGGTCATAACTTGAAAGTCTCAGTCAAATTTAAAATTTAAAATTTCAAAATTCAGTCAAATTGAAAATGTTTTAAATTTTATTGAAAATTACTTCTTTTAGATGATTGCCATCTGTGACTCATAGATGATTTTACAGTAAGTCCACAAAAACAGCAAGTAATTAAATGGACAATTATTATGTAGAAACTGATTGTCGTGTTGTCAACCAATTTAAAAATTCACAACACTGGAAAAGGTTCAAAGCTTCTTCTATTCTGACCTAGTCAAGTGGCTTAGTACACACCTCAGAATTCTCTAAATGAATGAAACACACTCTCTGTTTCATCAGACAACCTTTCTATTCCACAGCTACAAAGTTAAAAAGTCTGCAAAAGAAATTTCTCCCTTCTTCTAGTATGTAACTGATCTGTGAGTTCAAAAACACTCCTGAAGTGCACTGGCATCAAGAAAAAAACCTGTGCTTTTCCACACAGCTTTTCATTTCTACAGAAAATATTTCACATTCAAAACACCCAAATACGGTTTTATCCAAGTCTTAAGCTTCAGTGTTTCAGTGAAAAAAATAACAATACTGTTAGAGAGACAGGATCTAACATCTGAAGCCTTTGCTGACAGTACTTTTCCTACAGAAGAAACATTCTGTGCATTTCAAACACTGACTAATCGAAGTTCAATGCCTGAAACTGCGAAGAACAGTGAACAGAATTGCTGCAAGGCAGATGGGAAACAGCATCCAAACCAGAATTAGAAAAGGAGTCTTGCATCCTGTCCTCTGTGGTTAGCTCACTTCATCATGCTCACACGTTCTTCTACTGGACTTAAGAAAACCTGATCATTAATTTACAGATAAAAAATGCTATTCAGGACTACAGGTTCAAGTTCACTTTCCATTTACCTACAAGTGCTTATCTTACCAATATAGAAATACTGTTTCATTGTGCTTTTCTGAAATTTTGGTCTAAGGAATAGCAACTGCAGAGGTAGCAAACCTTTTGTTTAATGAACAATGCTCCCCACCTCCTCTCAAGCCAGCAAAGGGCTTTGTTCTCTTGGGTTCTTCATTAACTTCTGAAATAAATATTGAAATTACCTTTGCTCTGCTTAGCAGTTCTGCAATTAGTCTAATGGACTGAAGATTTCTCTGAGCTAACAGAAGCTTCCTTTCTTCTAGCTTTATCTTCTCTTGAAGTTTTCTCTGTTCTTCAGCTTGAAGCTTTTCAAGTTGCTTTTTGTTCCGTCGAACTTCACGATCTTTCTGTTTCTGTTCTCTCTTGCGCAACTTCTCCTCTCTTTTTCTCTCTCTCTCATATTCTTCAAGCTCTCTCTGCTTCCTAAAAAGAGATAAATATTTTTGCCTTATCTAGGCAAAGCACAATTTCAAACTCCTACTGTATGTACAATACACTTTATGCTTTAAGTAAATTTGCTTCTAAATTTGTTTCTATATTTGTTTCTAAAGTCACGTTGATGAAGAACAAAAGTAGAAAACTGAACATTTGAATCCTTACTTGTGACAGCAAACAGTCATGTTCTATCTATTCTATTCTGTTCTATTTAACAAGTTGGAATTCAAAGAAAAAAATTGCTACAGCAAAGAATTGGTTTTTAAGCTTTGACCAGAGACAGTGCATAAGGCAGCTGGGAAGAGAATTATCACAGCCGCAAGAAGAATACCAAGCCAACAAATGTGTGCAATGGTGGTGGGTTTTATTTCTGTGACTAGGTAGCTTCTGCTAAAGGCCAAGGGTCTCTGAAACTAGGTGTCTAAAGGCAAGACTTTTAGGAAATTGAGTATTTTGCAGGTTTAATATTTGGAACTGAACATAAATACAAGTGGTGAACTAAACCACACTCAGCTCTAAGTGCTTAATTTTAGCTAGAGACAAGTTGTGTTTTTTTGTTTTCTATCTTTTGATGCTGATATGAGGGAGCAGTTTTCTTATGCCTGATTGTTAAAACTATAACTGAACAATAAGCAGTAAATACCTTTCTTCTTCTTTTTGTTTTTCCTCAGCTTCTTTCTCTTTACGTTTTTGTTCTTCTCTCTGCTTTTCAAGCTCTTGAAGCTTTTGCCTTTCAAGTTGACGCTTCTTAATTGATGCATCACTGAGGTGTTTTGTTGAGTCAAAAGAGACCTGTACAGGATACAATTGAAAACAGTTTTAAGGAAACAGAAAAAAAATAAAAAATTACAACCTGACAACTTTTACTTAGACCTTGGTATAAGTACAATCAGATGTGTAAAACCTTCTTCAAAACAAAGGGAACTTCTTCATGTGCCCAGAGAAAGCACCACCTATTCTCATCAGGTAACTGGGTACTAAATGTGTGCACACGTATAGCAAAATCAGATACCACTTCTATGTCTCACAACCAAAAATAAACCGCAGTGTGGCTGAGGCTCTGTCTGTCCAATGTTTTCAACTGGCAGAATGGGCACGTACAGAACTCTGAATTAATGCAAGCTGTTAGGGGCTGTACAGCACTACATACAAATAGGTTTAAATAAAGGCCTTCCTTTCTGTCTAAAAGTGTGATCCTTAAATTCAGCAGAAGACAGAGTTCTACAGCATTCAGCACCTGGTTCAAGCCTCCGCATGAGTTCTAAAACCAAGATTCCCAAATTGAGGTACACTGGGCAGAAGATCCCAAGTCATAGGAACAGAAAGAAAAGAAAGACACACACATCTGAAAAATGAGGCTTCAGAGGCGCTCAGCTTCCAGGATATATGAACACACCTTGGTCATGTCCAGCTGTGTGCTGGAACAGGACACCACCAGACATGACAGCCCTGGTGTCCTAATCTCCAATTCTGAGTGCAGGCAGGCAGGGATCTATAACACGTTTCCACAGACCCATGGCCACTGAACAATGGGGCAGAGAACAAGGAGCACAGCCTCTGCAGTTTAATCTACTCAGGCTTTATGCAAAATGATGTTTCACTAACAGACTGAGAGGACAAACAGGTACAAACAGACAAGGTGTGGTGACCTTGCATGACAGAGAGCTGCCGTCCTGACAGGGCAGCTGTCAGGAAGGCATGACTCTTCATGCACTGCCATACTAAATTTGGGAACCCTCATCCCCTGCACGTAAATGACAGGTTGAGTTTCACCAGGTCAAGGCACAGTTTCTATCCCACAACTGACAAGCTTTGGTAACAAGATAAAAGATTGCAGTATTTTACTTACACAGACTAAACTACAATTTGAATATATGCACGTTCCCACATTCCACAAAGGAATACTCAAGGGTTTTTTTCTGAAATACACTCCCTGGTTTGGTGAATGACTAATGAGCATACCAAAATACATCCACAAACATTTCACTCAACTCATATGTAAATGCACAGAGCACCCCCAAACAGAGTAAGTTTTCTTGAGGCTGTGCTATCAGAGACACTAAATCTGAACAGACTGCCTTGTTCCCTCCTGTCACAGCTGTAATTTCCAAGCCAATAAGGTTACAGAAAATTACTTCTGGAAAACTCTGTATGTAAATATTACGAAATAAGCACAGGAAATTCACAGGAAGCTGTGCTACAAATGAAAATTATCATTTAAGTTTTTGTGGGGCCTTCCTGTATATCAGGTACACTGACGATTAACTGTGTATTTTGTGTATTTTCCAGACCAAACAGGCCACATACTACTAAGCCTTTTAGTTCTGACCTTTGACTGGTAGACCTAGCTATCAATGCAGGGACCAAAAACAGAGACTGTGAAATTCTCCCCCAAAATGTCTCTCTGCAGTGAACACATTAAAGAATAAGGCACTTTACAGTCAATCTTCTGGTGAAATTTGCCTGAACTTGTTCAAAACTGGAATTTTAAGTGAAATGGTGATCTATAAATTTATTATTTTCTAAAGCAATTTAGAAAATTGTGTTTATAAACTTGATCCTTTCATCAGCAGTTCTCATTTCTAGAACCATCTTGTTAAAGAAAAAAGCAAAACCCCAGTAACTTTAGTTACGCAGTTAAACACATTTTTCTACCAACATTTTCCTTTGAAAATTGTATGATGTCTGTCCCATAAAGCTACATTAACGCTGTCAATGTCACCTGTTGCCACCACTGTGGTATAAAGGTTTCAAGCACTATGGAAATAGCATTTAGTTGTACTCAGTCTTTCATGTGGGTTCCCACACAAAAGGCTGCAGTTTCTCACCTTTATATTGCAAGCCACGGCTTTGCCATCATCGCCCTTGTACATGAGCTTCATCCCTCGCAGGGCATTCATGGCCTCGATGAATCCTGCATACTCCCGGTACTGAACATAGGCTTCAAAGTTTAAATGGCCTCCAAAGCTGAAGGTGTGAAAATTCCTGCCAGTCATTTCTTCTCTGTAAGGGTCCAGCATGGGTATGTCCACATTACGGATTTCTCCAAATTTCTGGAAAACTTTTATAAGGACTTCTTCACTTGGCTTTTCTGAGCCAGTCTCCTTTGCTGCAAACCACTTACAAGGCAAACCCTCCAGGTGGATAGTGTCTGGCCTTTCCCCAGGCAAGGTTTCATTCATATCTTTAGCATCACGGAAAAACGAGTCCCAGTCATGTCTGGTAGGAAAGTCAATCTTGTATTCCGCAGCACGCACTTTCAAAATGTCAGAGAAGCCGCTCAGCTTTATTGTTTTGCCATCAAGGCACGCCAGGAAAGATTTAACCAAACTTTTGTTCTCGACCTCTCCTTCAAACCTAATGAAATCCATTGTGCTTTTAGAAATCCGCAGAGTGGAAAACTGATGAGTTTGCACCATCCCCTTCAATCTTTCCATCACTTCCCAGTTCGAAATGGATTTTCCCGGTTGCTTCAGCTGAGGAAGTGCCACACTGATGGTCATTTTTGTAATGGGTTTAAGGTATAACCCACAGGGAGCACAGAGCTCTACAGCTTCTGATGTATCATGAACTATTGTTGCAGCAGCCATAACAAAGAAAAAGCATAGGATAAAAAAATAAAAGATGCAAGTTTAAGTTGCAGGCCAACAGTACTCAAATAAAATAGCCCTTATCCATAAATAATTTAATTCTTTGGCGATTTAACCATTCCCAAGTTAAAACGATGTCTCTTAACACAAGAGTGAATTAGATAATTACAACCGAGCAGTACAAACATCTTAAATTACTTTACAACCACTAGAGCCTATAAGTAATTAAATCTCTGTAAGGCCTCTGAATAGAAAACTAGGAGCTGATGACAGTCTTAGGAATACATGAGGTTGGTATGTGATTGCTCAGAAAGCAGCTACCCTTTCTCAGGAGGGAAGGGACTGGCGGCGCGATGTCACACCGCTCCCAAATCTACTTAACAACCAGTGAACCCCAGCAGGCTGGCGCCGAGGCGGATCTCACGTTCTCCGGAAGGAAGACCTGGAAAGTGTCTGCAACGAGAGAAAAGCGCCCCTTTTATTTAAAAGCCCGAAGCCCCACGGCCCCTCCCCGCCGGAAGCGCCGAGCAGGCTCCGCAGGACAAGGCTGGGTAACGCCGCGAATCACACCGGCAGCCGCTGCCGGCGGGCGGAGCCCGGGCGGCCGGGGGACACCCCGGGAAGACGCCAGCGGGAGAAGCGCCCCTCGCCGATGCCAGGGTCCACCCGCGCCCCGTGCCACCGGCTGCTGCGCGTCCCCCGGCAGGCAGAGCCTGGCCTCGCGTCCCTCGCTCCCGCTGCCCGGACGGGACCCCCGCCCGCCTCACCCGCTGCCGCCGGGACGCGTCACCCCGCGTGCGCCGCCGCCGCTTCCGCTTCCGCCAGGCTGCGGCCTGCGGGAGCGCCTCGCTGCGGCCGGACGGCGCCGCCTGGCGGCGGGGCGGGACGAGCGGCCCCGGGACACGGAGGCTCGGCTCTCCAGGGAAACACGGCCCGCGTTCCCGGCCTGCGCAGGGACCCTCCGTGCGCTGTGCTGGGCTGTGCTGGACTGTGCTGTGCTGAGCTGAGCTGTGCTGTGCTGAGCGCACAGCCGGCGCCTGGGACAGCTGGGGCTCGCTGCATGGCAGTGCTTCCCCCTGGCACAGAATCCGTTCGGTGGCAAAAGCACCTGTGAGTCACCGAGTCCAAGCTCTGACTGAACACCACCGTGGCAATAGACCGTGGCACTGAGTGCCGCGTCCAGCCTTTCCTTAAACGCCTCCAGGGACGGTGACTGCCCCACCTCCCTGGGCAGCCCATCCCAATATCTAATCACCTTTTCTGTGAAGAAATTCATCCTAATATCCAACCTAAACCTTTTCTGGCACAGCTTTAGGCCATTTCCTCTTGTCCTGTCGCTGGCTGCCTGGGAGAAGAGGCCGACCCCACCTGGCTACAGCCTCCTTTCAGGTGGTTCCAGGGAGTGACAAAGTACCTCTGAGCCTCCTCTTCTCCAGGCTTAACAACCCCAGCTCCCTCAGCCGCCTCTCACAGGACATCCACTCCATGGTCACGCACTCCATAGGAAATGTGTTCCCTTTGTAAGCTGTAGGACACGAGGGCACAGCCAAGGCCACCCTGACCCTGGAAGGCTGAGCAGGGCTGACTGTGCTCACCTGCCCCTGCTCCACCATTTTAAAACGGGCTCCAGCTCCGTTCTATCCAGCCTTGGCTAGAATTCCACCATTTGAGAAACTGGGACTGCAGAAACCTTCAGCAGCAGTAAATAGTGTGTGTAAATAGTGGCTTTGAAGCAGCACTGACCTCAGTGCAGGAGGTCACCCTCAATCCAGCAGCTGCAGCAAGACCGCAGCTGTTGTGCAGAGGTGCTACTTCACACCACGGATGCCGGTAACTGCTGGTCCTACTCTGCTTCTGTTATGGTTAAGTAGTAGTATAAACACCGAATAAAGAACTACTGCTGCCGACAGCATTTGAAACAGTGTGTGTTTGTGGTCTGAGAGCCCCTGCTTTGTATGTCACACCTTCTACAAACCTGCCCTTGGGAGCACACAAAGCTAAGCCAGATATGTTCCAGGGAGTTTCAGAAGCAGCACAGGGAGACCCTGCATATGGCAATGATTTTGAATTCTGTGCATATTAATAGCCCCACTTCTCAAGCCTGTGCCAGAAATCAATATTCTGTATTTTAAACTAAAAGACTGGAACAGTGCTCTGAAAAGTTACAAAATACCAGCATTGAGGTTACTCATGACAGGACATCAGCCACAACTTTAAAAAAAAAAAGCTCTCGCAGTCTATTTCTCTGATATACTCAAAAGAACTGTAAAAAACATTATATTTATATGGGCAAGAGGAAGTACTGATAATGTACACACCTTTTAAAATACGTAGTCAAGCATCAGTACTGCAGTAGAGAAAGGGTAAACTGTCTCTGCTGAAATGCAGTCCATTACGTTGGAGATGCGTTAATCTCATTTTTATTTTTCCAGTGAGATACTTAAATGAGTAAATGAAATGTCTCCCTTTGGCTTTTAGAGTTTGAAGTGAAGGTCATTAAAGGATTTGACACCAACGAGGCAGAAGGATGAACTGGCAAAGTAAACATCTGTAAGGGACAGTATCTAAGTGCAACTGTGCATGTAAATCTGGTTTTTACTGTAAGACATTGATTTTCCAAAACTCAGTCAAATACATTGTGCTGTTGACCTTACAAACCATCTATCATGTCTGAAAGCTTTTACCTTTTTTTCTGACTTCAATAGAGAGTCTCATGGAAGATGTCACTTCTCCTAATTCACTCAGTTCTATACCTTCCGTAGTTAAATCCACAGAATCCACCAAATCCCACAGAAGTTCACTAGAGGGAGTGCTTGTCACTTACATACAAGAGATCAATTCATAAACACAATTAAAATAGGCTATAAACAGCAAATACTAGGTTCTGTATTCATGCCAGAATACAGATCATTCTTCCTTTCTTGGAAGGGGAATTAATCCTCCCAACTACACACTGGGTCCTATCTGGGTACTTCTCCTCTCTTCCTGAAATGCACTGTTTTCTTGACCTTAGTGGTCATTTGCTGAAATGCATGCAAGATGTTACGTGGCTGTTTACATAAAATAAAACAACACCCCCGGTATAACTCCATTTCCTTTTCTTCCATTTGCCTTTCTCTCTGAAACACACCAAAGAAGAAAACCTCTTTTAAGTATAAAACTTAGCTGTATCTCTTGGAGAATGATTCATCTAAATGTGTTCATCTAAATCTTTGCTACTACTCCAGAAATGCTCCTGGTACGTATCTTTTCAGATACAGAGTATGTTGCACCCCGTGGTTCCTTTGGATATGATTTTGGTTTTCTGTTGGTTTTCTGATCGGGGATATTTCTTTATTCTCTCCCACAGAGGGGAAACTGAATGATTCACTGTGCAGTTGAACAGTTTATGAATGGAAATGGGAAGTGGAGGCAGGAGCACAGAAGAATCTCTCAGATGAAAAGATTACGTAACTGTTGAGCAGACATTACAATGCTGGTTTTGGGCTCTAAATAGCCTCTCCCCACAAAGCAAATTTAATCCCTGAAGTGGGTAGGAATGGAGGAATGAAACTGAAATATATTGGTTTATTTCCCATGGTAAGAAACGGCTCCACAAATAATTCCATTTCCTTTCATTAGCTCTGCTCTTTCTTGTTTGGATTGTTCTGTGTGTCAGTGAAGTTTGGGGGTGTGACAGACCATCTGCCTTGGAAACTACACATAACATTAGGAGTAATACATATGCTGATGTAGGGCAACTTCAATTAACTAGAATTATTAATCACTTCTTGGACCTCATTCTCTACAAGTCTAACCATTGCATTCTGCTTAAAGCAATTGAATATGACAATATAAATATCCAATTTCACTCTCTCTAACAAAGCTTTATGGCAGAGAACGAGCCTTGAAGCACTGTGTAGGATGCAAAGCAGATAATTTTCTACTAATTGGTCTCTGTGCCTGTGCCCACTGCCATCTATCTCACTCTAAACAGAAATGGCCACATTTTTGCTTTCACTGACACAGAATTGGCATCTCTTGTGGTATTGGTTTATATTTATTGGAACTGTCTGTCAAACTATAGTGTGCTGAAGCCTTTAAAACATAAAAATCAGATTTAATTGCCAAGACATGTACTATACTTGTTAGAACAATGTGTTTTTTAATAAGTTTTAGTACTGTGCCGTCAGTTGCATTGCTGGTTATTTCAGTTTTTATAATGACAGATTTCAAGAACTATCACTTAAAATAAATCAAAATGTAAAAGACTTAGAATTTTTTCCGACTTTTTTTTCAATGTCTGTTTAGGGGAAAATATTTAAATTGGATTCAAATTAATACTTGAAAATGAAGTATTTCCTCCATAGTATTGCATGTTACAGATTGACATCAATCATGAAAGCATCTCATGCTTTTATGTACACTTTTTAAGTCCAAAAATTTTCGTAGTAACTTATGGAGTGAAAAGCAAGAGCTGTTGACCTTTCTGAATTAAAAAGATCATCAGGTTAATAACACTAACCTTCCTCAGCAGGATATTTCTTTTGACAGCTTCCACAAGAGTAATTTAGAATGCAGCTGTTGACACCATAAAGAGTTTGTTTGAGTTTTTTTAAGCAGTAAAAGTGTATTATTAAAACTGAAGAGTTACGGTTCTGAAGAAGACAAGACTTTTTAAGCAGACAAGATCCCCTCTGTGGGTTGAGCCTGCCCTGCCCACTAAAAGTCTCACCTAATCCAAAAAGACCAGAGATATTTTGGTAGATCTGGCATAAGTATAAATGACTGGCATCAATTCCATGTTTTAGCAGCAATGTCTGAGCCTGTTCCAGTGCCTCACTAAAAAGTAATGAAATACAGGCAAAATGCAAAGAATGCATAGATAACTATACTATAACATTTAGCTTATGTAGATAATGGCCAAGAAAGAAGAAAAATATTAATATTCAGAACTGAAGTTTCACCTTGAAGGTCACTAATAGGAGAACAGTCTAATACAGGAAAAATGGAATGTAATTTAATTTGAGTGACTAAGCCTGAAGAGGGATGAGGAGTGCTAGGCATGGATGCTGAAGCATAGACAGTAGCCCAATGAAAGAGAGAGAGACATATCTGCAAGTAAAACATTACTGAGTATTACTACTTCAGAACTGCATTAATTATGGGAAATTGTTATTAGCGCAAGTATTTTTAACAGGTACTTCTATTTTTTGTCAAGAGTAATACAGATAAAAATAACATTGAGCTTTTGACTCTATATTAAGAACTCTGAATATGTACTGGTTTTAATCATCAAGTCTTTCTGACTTTTGCTTCTTGGAAAGTCCCAGCTTCCTTCTCACTTCTGAATCTTTTTACCTCTGATGCATTCAGGTTCTTATATTTCTTGTTTGTGTGAACAAAGCCATGCTGGCCATATGGAATTTTTTCATTTTTACTAATTTTATGAAAGCTGCTGTGTATAATACCGCTCCAATCTATTTTGCTTCTATCTTCTACTGCTTAATATATGATGTTTCCTTAGAGGAGCTCATGTTAAATGATGGCTCAGAATGACTAGGTTGGAAGAGACCTTAAAGATCGATCTGCTAAGGAACAAATTAATAGCTGAGGTAATAATTTCTTTCAACATCCCAGCTAGACCTCAAAGAGGACAGTGTTTTCCCAGTCTCAGACATTTGCACGAGTCAGGAAGGATTCTTACCTGATCTGTTTAGCATGGGGCACTACTACTAGTGCAGAGAAGTTCTCTGGTTTAATAAACTAGGAAAACAAATGCAAACACTATCATTAGGAAGAAGCTTTAGCATAGAAATGGATTTTACAGGAACAACAGAGGTCTAAGGAGCCTGTAAGCGTTCCTGGCATTCCTGAATGTGATGTCTTTGTTAGCTGTCTCCAAAACAGGGTGTCTGTACCCCAAGGAGTGTGAAAGACAATACAGGGAATGCAGGAAGAATATGTTTTTGTACCATTAACAAATGAAATAAAAATATGAGTTTTTAAAGTAGTGTTTCTTTCATCTTTATCTCATCCTTTTTAATTCCTATTTCTTGTAGGTTTTATAATGTACATAATATGTTATTACAGTAGTGCATCTATATAACTTATTTAAAAATAAATATACATATATTGAGAGGTTGTGCTTAAATTTTTTGTGTTGCATGATCAAAGAAGTTTGGAAATCTGTGTCATATTGGAACCATCCTGCACTGGACATTTGTCTGATCAGCTGCAAAGCATGAGCCTTGGTACAGATTAGGACTCCTCATGTGGCCAGCCTCAAGTGGCACTATTGAAACAGGTTACCTGTTTTTTCCACTATGGAAAATTAATCTTACGGGTGAGTAACAGGGACAGATCAGGCTGCTAATATAGAGACAACATACTGCTTCCTTCATACACATCTCCATCTTCTTGTTGGATAGTACTTTATATTTTAAGAAATTCTTTGCCGTTTTCCTTTCTTTAAAGGGAAGTTACATATACATTGGAATTTCAGTGTTGCAAACCATATATCAGTTCTGGAAAAATGCCTCTGATGGTGACTCCAGTATTTGTGATGCAAGGTGAGTGAAACAGCCAAACTCCATGAGTAACAAAAAAGGGTTTTGAACTGGAATATTTCAGCAAATATTCTAAAATAGCTTTGTCGGTGATTAAAAGAAAAGAAAATAGGAATTAGGTGTAATAGTATAACAGATGTTTGTATTGGCATCCTACAGCAGAAATGCATTCAGTAAGAAGAGACTGAAGAAATTCAATGTACATTAAAAAATCAGGTAAGACAATAATTTATTTATTTAGAATTTATAAAGTCATTAGGAGCAAAATTACCTCTTTCCAGAGTTTGTTTGACTGACAGGAGTATTTGATTTGTAGTAGCATTTGTTCAATATTTGTAGTTTGAAAAGATTGAGTTTGTCTAGACTGGAGAAGAAGAACGTTTGGGAGGCTTAGGTAGGAAGGAGCTCATTATCTCTGTTTAGGGTGAGTTAAACAGGAGTTCCAGGCTTCAGACTGAATAAAGAGCTACATCTGGAAGATTTGTTTTTTCTTTTTTTTCTTGTTTAAAGGTGGCATCTGAGCGAATTGCCTGAAAAATTTATTTTCTAATTCTGTCTAAGAAAATGTTAGATAAACATTTAATGTCAGAAATTGAATTGATTCTGCCATAGGGAAAGGATATAAAGAAATAGGATCCCATCCAGCCCTATTTGTTTTGTAACACTGTGGCTGCTATTTCTTAATATTGTTTTGGGTTATACAAGGCTAAATCTGGGTTTTGGTCTACCTTTGCTCTATCTCTCAGTGAAACAAATTCCAGAAGGGCAAACCCCTCCACCCCCAAAAATATTTTACCCAGAGTCCCACGGATTGTAAGTGATGTGTTTTTATATTTTTATATTGTGTGTATTTTTGTAAAGCTGTACTGAAGCAAGCCACATTTTCTTAAAAATGTCTGTATGGAATTCAGGCTTGACCATGGTTAAATAAAGCTGTGAAAGAATCCCTCTTTAAGGCAATAGCTCTTTTCTGAAAAAAAGGTTTCATTTTTACTGATCTAGTTAATTTGTTTAGCTAACTGTGTATTTTGCTCTTGCTCAGTTTTGTAATTCCACTTGTGTTTCGTGATGCCAAGTACTTTACATATATAAATCCATCTCAGGAAAAGGCTGAAGTTTTCAGAACTGCTTTTGTAATTTAAGAGCCTGAGTCAGATTTTCCCTTCTGAAGTCACTTAGGCTTCATAAAGAAATATTTTCCTCAGTGTCTCTTTCCAAAGACCTGTCAGTGTTAAACATGGACAAGGCTCCCGCAACAGCAGAAGTGAGCAGGACGAGGACTGTGTGACAGCAAAACCCAAAACTTGGAGAGCTGCTCAGTTTATTTTGCTTGCTTTTCACAAGTCTGCTGCAAGGAGAGAGGCTGTCCTTGTCCTCCTGCCTGCATATGAATGCAAGCTGCTGAGAGGGAAAGTCAAATTGGAGTGATGAGACCAAGGGAAGATAGGTGAGATGTGGATGCTGGAGGGAAGGTGGAGTACAGGGAGATGACCTGCACTGGTGTTGATGCACCATGGTCAGCTGGTTAATGTGGGGAGAAAATTGACTTTTCTGTGGAAAGTTTTCACTGTCCAGGAAAGACATATGTGACTTTAAACATTATGGAGACATGATTGAATTAATATTCACTGCATGCAGAGCTTATATTGTCAACTCAGGTTGACAATATACAGGACTTCTCAAGGATTTCAGATAAAGAAATCAGTTATAACTAGGCAAAAGGTTCTTTCTGAAGAGAAAGTCCAGTACAGAAGTGGTTTTTTGATAGCAGTTTTTCTTGTAAAAGAGTTAATGTGAAAAAGTCTGGTTTCTGTCCTCACTCCACTGTTTTCCTCACAGGACAGTTACTTGACAATTTTGGATAAATCCCAGGGAGTCAGTGAAAAAGTCCAATGGTTTTCACTGGTTTTTATATGACTATTTTTAGAAGGATAACATGTTATGTAGGGAAATTGATACCTTCTGTAAAAACTTTCATTAAAGGACTAAAGCAGAGCCTGGAGTCTTACAGATTTTGCCCTCCACTTCTGTTTGATATGATGCCAGAGCTAGTGAGGTCACATCACAACCTATACCTGTACCTCTCTGGTGAGAGGGTAAATCCTTATGAGAATTGTCCAAAATACTTCCTTTTCTGCATTTTCTGTTCAGCTGTGCTCTTTTGATCATGTGCTTGCATCTTCTTGCCCACACAGAGTAGCTGTATTCTGGGTTGGTTTTTTTTTTCCCCTCAGTTTTGTGCCCTGATTTTTATTTAGGAAATTACTGGAACCTGTAAAACCAGGTATGTTTACAAATGACAGTAGCTAAAACATGAGCAAAAGAGCATCTTTTCTGCTTCCACTGTTCCATAAGGATGTCACAGCCACTGTGGCGTGGGCTGCTTCACAGGAGCAAGCCGGGAGCCAGGAGTGGCCATGAGGTTGGCAGGGCCATGCCCTCCTGTGGCAGGTCAATCCATCAGCAAGGGAGCAGGGATAAGAGAGGGATGGTGCTCATGGCCCGCCCAGAGCCCTGCAACCACCTGGCAAGGCCCCAGTGATGGGGCAGGGGGGAAGCCCAGCGGGGGCAGTAGGTGGAGGCCAGCAGGTACAGGCTGGGCACAGACTGTGGGGTAGCTCAGGAAAGGGCCACGGCTGAGATCTGGGCATGGATGGAGTTCCCAAGAAAAGGGGAGCTGTAAAGTTACTTCAGTGATACTTCTGGCCCTTTCTGCCCTGACTCTTTCCCAGCAGTGTGAACCCAGACAGGCTGCAGAAACAGGGGCAGCACCTCCAGCCTGCAGGCTCAGCAGCAAAGCTGGACTGAATTTTTCTTGCATCACTGAGAAATGCTGCTATATTACCTGGAGAGTTTTCTTGGAAGCATATTGCATGATCAGCAAAGTCTCTGGGTTGCAAAGATGGCTTTCTGGATCCTGGAGCATGAGGCCAGCAGTGTGAAAAAGCTTTAGGGTCCATTGGGGCCAGTGTGGCCATGGCCAGAGGAGCCTGTACTGGGGGCAGAGGCTGCAAGGTGTTTGTGCAGCAGGCAAGGGGCATACTCAGTAAAATCCTTGAGGGTTTGAAGCTTTCAGAAGCATCAAGCTCCTGGAGGAAGGGCACCACCCAAGGTGTATTTCCTCAGAGGAAATGTAATTTCTTAGAATCTTTGGTTTGTGATAAATGAAGGTAAAAAAAGTATCATTGTGTATAAAGTTTTGCTCTGACTCAGACCAAGCCCAAAGTTTAAGACCGTCTGAACTTCCCAGAAACTCAGAACCCGTTCTGATCATCTCTGGAAGAAGGCTTGCTCCATTTATCATTTTGTTCTTTAGAACAAAAAGAGTTGATTTCTGCACAAGTCCTTTTCAGGAAGCACATTGTTCTCTTGTGGTTGTAACTGAACTTTACAGCACAATATATATATTAAAGAAAAATACTTTCACAGTAGAAAAAAGAGAGGACTCTAAACCTGTAATGAGGCAAGAAAATAGGAGCAGATAAAAGCCTTGAATGCTGAGATCACCCTTATTTACATTTACTTCATACAGCCACAAAGATAACGACTTTTTTTTTATTGTGGTATGTACTTACTGGTATCAGGAAGAGTTAAAAGCAGACAGTTTTAAAATCTTTCCCTTCAGACAGTAATTAGACCATAACAGAAATGTAAGTTGATAATAGTGAGGCTTATTTATATTTCAATACAAAGTTTCAATGTGCTACCTGATATTTCAGTATGAAAAAATATTGCTATGGATATCACAGTTATGAGCATGCAAATGAACTTCATATCACTTGTTTTAGATGTTAAAGTCTCTTTCCAGGCAGTGATGTAGCTCATGTTACACTCAGGTAAAACATCTAATATGAACAATGTGAGGCTTTTCAGTTTCTTATCCGGGAAGCTTTTTGGTTTTTTTATAGATTTATCCCTACCTCACCAGACACAGGCAAGTGTAGGGTGTTATTTGGATGAAATCTTTCATGGAGAAGCAGCTGCATTGCCAAAACCACATCAATATAAAATTCTTAATGGATTCCAGGAACTGGTCTGTATAGTCTGTCTGACCCCTCCTAAGTGACTTCTACTTCAGGCAGTTTGCCACAGGGATGAGGTTCTAGCCTCACCTGGATACAACAAAGTAAAAATTAACATAATCTTGTTCCTCTTGATATGCTACAGGGAGGAAACAGAACTTTGTTGACAGTGTAAGTGCAGTTTCATTTATGGATTGAGATTGTGGCCATGCCATAACATGAAAGCCAATAGATTTGACCTTTTATGCCCTCATGTTCGAATGTACAGTAGAAACTACCATAAAATCTGCATGAGGCCACAGCATTGACATGAAATGGCTTTAGGCACCTTGTCTGAGTCCAAGTAAAAATGTCCTTTTCTTCAGAGGTGTTTTGGGTGTTTTATTACTGTTACTGGAACAGTAATATGGGAATGAGCTTTCAATTACAACCCTCCACTTGGGACTCAGAAACCCGACAATTCAGTCATAAAACAAAGCCATGCCATTAAATATGTTTTTCCTGCCCTGCTTTGGCACAATTCCCTGGAAGTGAACAACAGGGGTTTTCAGCAGGTGCCACTGCCCCAGGCTCAGGAATCCAAAACTGAGTCAGCAGCACCTCTTGCTATGACCCTGCTCAACCCGAGGCAGCTCTCCAACCTGCTGGGATGAGCACATTGCCTCTCTGTCCTTCAGTCTCAGACCCCTTCATCCAAGGATCTCCTCTGACGTGGAGCCAGGCCAGCTGCACTGAGCCCTGGGCCCAGTAGTGTCCCAGGAGCTCTGAGGTAGGTGCAAGGGTGTTGCTTTCAGCATCTGAAAACTCTTGTCACTCCTCAGCAGAGTATTCAGGGTCCTGCTTCAAATGTTATGTTAATGCTTTGCATGAGCGCTGATCCCTTGCAGCGTTTGTGAATTGGACTGGCTCCCTTTGAAGTTGTTCTTTGGACAGTACTGAACTTTGAGAACTGTATCATGGGCCATTGCTTCTTGGACTTTAACATTCTTCATATAATTTTTTAAAGCTTTTTAAATTATACTTCAGGGCTGTCTGGGTGAAACTATCAGGACTGGTCAGTTTTTTCCTCCTCTTCCTCTATTTGGAGATTTGTATCAAATCTCCAAATAACACAAAGAACCTCCCTAAACTGAGATACATTGAGAATCCCTTCCCATGTTCTGCCTGTACTTCAGTATTTATCTCATGCCTTCAAAATGAACAGATTTTCCTACAGCTTGTGGTTTCTCAGCCCTGAGGATCAGCTGTATCCCAAAAGGGATGACAGACACCTGCATGGAATGAGTCAAATGGAAAAGAAGTCAAATGCTTGGTATAGATGAGTAAACAGTCCTATTGGGGAGTTCAGGAAGGAGATGGAAGGCCAAGGATTGAAGACAACCTTTCTGGTTTCTGAAAAAAATATTGTTAAGATGGGGGGAGGGGGAAGGAGAGGAAGAGGGGAAGGGCATGGTAGTAAAAATAATTGTGTATACAAGTGGAAGAAAGAGAAAGTATTACTGGATGTCAGAGCTCACCTCCTACTCTGGGACTGCAGATACACGTATTTCCATCCCAAGCTGCGTTCTGTCAGTCTTGATATTTGCTGAACAAACCCCAAAACTTTTCCATTATTCTAACACCAATGTTCCTGCTCATGGCTGATAAGCCCAAGCTTCTCAACTCTGAATCATCAATCAAAACTTTTGTCTCAGGACTGAATACATGTTCATGTATTCAGGGAACAGGAGAAAGAAAGTACATGGACTTAGGGTCAAAAAGCTATTAATTATATCAGTAGTTTCTTTCTTGTTCTTTCCTTCATGATTACTTTACATTGTTTCTTGAAAAATAGAATACAGCTCCAAAGAGCAGAAACAGATTTGCAAGAATTGTTTGTTAGGGTTGATTTCTGCTCAGAAAAACCCAAAGAAACAAACAAACACAAACCCACCAAAACAACAACAACAAAACCAAACCAAACCGAACAATCCCTCAAATTTGTGGAGTTTGGAGGAGCCGGGGTCCTGCTGGAGGTACCGCGGTAAACTAGGGATGGCAACTCCTGCTGTCACGGCACCACCTGGTGGGACCTGCTCGTCCCTGCAGTTTCCGAATCCCTCACGTGTGATGGTAATTCCCCGGCGAGTTTTTTGCATTTTGCCCACGGCTCGTCTTTCAATGGAGCCCAGATACACCCGCAGCCCAATCCATGATGGGGCACAGGCGTAGCCAGGTCTTCAAAACTTTGTCCCATCGTCCTGCTATTTTCCAAGTTTCAAAAATCAAGTCAGGTGTACTCCTTGCAAATTGAGTCTGATTATCTGTAGATACTGAGGCAAAAACTGTGCCTAGTCTTGTGTGCAGATACAAAAGAAATGGAATTGTGGGGCTGAGAGTTCAATAATGAAGCTCCCGCTCTAATGAGCAGTATCAATAAAACCTGTCTTTTTAGCATGTATGATTGACATTGCTAGTCCTTTACATCCATAGAGGCAAGTAGAGCGAGGTAGCCTAGAAATAGACATGCTCTGACTGAGGTCTAAGGAAGAGGAGGAATATGGGTATGTACTTAAGGAGCAAGCTTTCTCACAATGTTTGTGCAGGGAGAGGGTGGTTTTCATGCTATACAATTTGGCATTCCAAGCTAATTCTAAAAGTGTCATTTAATGAGTGCTCACTTTCCTTTTGGTTTTTCCTGTTGTTCTGGAAACATTTAGCTTGCAGTCTCTATCTCTGTGCTGCAGCTGCCACAATATCCTTCAGAGATGGGTTCTCCTACATCTTGCAACAACAACATGATGTGTCAGTGCAGCTGCCTGGGATTCTTCACCAGGTCATATTCCATACTGTTGATGATGCTGGATTTTTTTTCATTTCACTGGGGCGAAGTCTTTTGTTGATAAATGAAACTGGTTTAGGTTCAGCTCCATATCACCTCAGATCCTTTTTATAAATTGCATTAATTGGTTATTTTTTAATTATAACTTGAACTTTCTTCTTCACCTATTTTTTCCTCTTAAGAGCAAGTTTTCCATCCCCATAGTTGCAGGAAAAGGTTTCAAGATATGGATCTCAGTGAATGACAACCCATAAAGTAATTATTTAAGAAATAAGTAATAAATACATAAATTATTTGAAATTATCTCTTAGTACTTATCACAGCTGGGATTTCTAGATGCATGAGACTGGCAATAGGACTTCCAAGTAAAAGTGTGAAGGAATAAAAAAGCATTACTTTCTGGTCCTATTCTCTAATTCTGCCTCATTTAATTTGAAAGATCTCTACACATAGCTAGCAATATTATAGACATAATCTGCTAGAGCATCAGTTGCACCAACTGGTACTAACTCAGACTCTTTTTCTAATGTGTACACCCACAGAAATGTCATAGTTATATCACTTTATGAGAAATGGGGATGGGAGAGAGAAAATCACTTTTATACTTGTCTGTTATCAGATTTCATCTAAGTTTCAGTCTAAAGTAGTTTCTTTTTATAGACTGAGTATACCAAAGCTTATTTTGGGAACCTAAATCCTGAATATATGCTCAGCAATGGCTTTAATGAGTTTAACTCGTTAAAAAACCTGTGAGCGAAAACTTGCCTTTTTGTACTAAGTCACAGAGGATGGGATTCAGCTCATGTGAATTAAATAATCTAAAATGCAAGAGTGTGGATTAATCCTGGCAACTGGAGAGTGATATACATGCCTGTCTAGAAAAGAGATTTAATTTCTTGCTGAGGAGGAAGTGAGGGAGAGGGGGAGAGGAGGGAGGCAGGTCCCTGCTGGTGATCAAAGTTTTCTAGTTTCAGTTGCATCTGACAGTCAAAGCAGAGCCCAGACAGGTTCCTGAAGACATCGCAGGCTCTCCAAGTCACAATCTCAGCTACCCTGAGAGAGGCACACTTCAGTTTGGGATTGGGTTCATGGGGCAGCAGTTTGAAAATATAATCTGTGGGAAGAGCCCCACAGTGCATCCAGTTCAGAGCCTGCTGAAGGGGTAAAAGCTGGGGAGAGTGTGGATAAAA